>NC_064907.1:1318000-1977000 GCF_929443795.1 Astur gentilis | reverse complement strand
CAGGCCATGAAAAATGTAGCTTGAAACTGGCACCAGACATTTTTGGAGAAAATCAGTACAATTTCAGATCAGTTTAATGGAGCAGCCATGTCATGAAGTAGTTAACCAGCTGCTCACACATGCCTACTTCACTCATCTTAACAATATTGTTCAAATATTCATAGAGTTTTCTACTACTCATACACAAAACCACACTTTCAAATGGTCATGCTTTGTCTGTATTTAATCCATTCTTCCTTCAACTGTGCAAACACATGATACTCACTGCAGGATACTTACTATGTAGGAGGCCACAAAATGTGCAGCAAAATTGCCTGGAACTTAATCTGTCCAAACACAGTAATATTATCTATAAAATGTAAGCTGTAAAATGAAAAATGGAAGAAAATTACTATAAACTGGGTGTGACTATATGAACTATAAATTGGGTTAGAGGGAAAACAGGCTCAAATTTCCCCTTCCTCTCCTTAACAAGCTACACTGAACTCAGTGAGGTAAGTCAAGGTAGATTTAAATAATTCAGTTCATAACTGAAGAATAATATCTTATTGTTATTCATTCTTTCTAGGCATGGAACACATTTATTTTTTCCCACTAGACTGTTTAATAAACCACAGTTATCCAGTTAGTGATCAAACCTTAATCAGATTACTTACATGCCAAAATAACCCCAGTCAGTTGTGTGAACCACAGTAACTTAAAATAATTTAGAAGGAAATCACAGGCACTGAAACCAGCTCCCTCTCTCATGGATGGGAGAGCAGCTGCCTGTAAGATCATGGTTGTGCCAAGGATACTTTATGCTTTGCAGATGGTTCCCTTCCATCTCAAGTCTGAAGATACAGATGTGCTGAACAAGCCTTTTGTAACATTCCTATTGAAAAGTTAATAGCCAACAACCAAATCTGAACAAACAATAACAGTGGAATATTCCCCCTAAATATAAAAACCTATTGATGGCCTTTTAGCAACAGCAACTAATTTGGTATTTCCTAAACAAGGACTTGATTGATGATAGTTGGAAGGCATAATGTTTTTAAATGTTAGAACTGGAATGGAATTAAATCATTGTTGATCACAGTGCATGCCTGCTGACACCAGTTATCATCCTTCGCCTGTCTGAAGATTAATACTCTGTATATATGCTGTGAGGGGAGAAAGTTGGAGCAAATTCTTTTTCAGCATTTTTTCAGTTCAGTCAGTTTTTGTTTTCCCTGGTAACAAAATTCTATTCCCAACATTTTATATGCAGCAACTGCAGGAAAATGAGTGGAAAAAACTTAGTCCACAACAAGTAGCACCTTTAGTCACAAAGATGTGAGTGGTGAAGGCCTGATTATGTGCAGCAAAAATTTTCCATAGTGTCAGTCAGTGCCTGATGAGTAGAGCTACACGCTGTCTTTGGACGTAGCTTATAGTCAGACTGCATCACTGCAGCAAGCTTGGTGTACACCTCATGCAATAGAAACCTTTTAGGGATGGTGTATAAGAGTAATGAAAAGGCCTGACAACAGGATGACCTTTCCCTGAAGAACTGAAAATAATCACCCCCTGAAGGCAGAAGGAGAATTTTAACAGCTGTTCATACAGGTTAAATTTTCTTTTCTTTTCTGGTGGTCATTTACAAACAAGGAAAGAAATGTTCTTTAGCATTCTGTATCAACACCTGTCTCCGTAAACTAATTTGTGCTTTTTTTAACATTAAAATCACAGTTGGCTTTAAACAAATAGGTGGCATGGATGAAAGGCACTAGACAGTTGGTAGGGAGAGTGACAGAATGGAGTCTGAGGAGACTCCCTGTTCTTCGAAGTTACTCCACACCACTCCCATTTGCCAGCCCACAAAGAAATTAATGGAGCCTTCAAACTGCAGGACTCCAAACCATAAAATCCTGCTGTCAGTACTTTATTTTACACATGTTGAAGTGGTATCCTGGTGGGTATTCTCAGTAAGTTAAAATGGGATAATAGTTGTAACATGAAAATAAAGTAGTCTCTGCTCCTCTGCAACATGTAGGCCTCACTACTTTGGCATGGAATAGATTCAATCTGTGTATAAGCAAGTGATACAGAGATGGCAGGATTTCAAGCCTTTGTTTGCTTTGGTGGTCTTTTCCAGCATTTTGTGGATATCCATTTCTTATCAATTATCCTTTCAGCATTATTTCTGATGAGGGCATTGCCTCCGAGAGATCTGCCTGTGTACTGCAAGCTTTCATCAAATTGCCAAAATTACTTCACCCTTCATTTGAGCCTTTCCCCACTCAATTTCAGAAAGACAAAGGCATCTGTGTTCTCATCTGCATACATACGCACATACTGATTTTTTTTCATTATTTCTAACCATAAGGAATATTTTCTGCACTAGCTTTCAAATAACTTATGTCCTATCAGACTTTAGGGTAACTACAATTGTAGATATAAACTGACAGACACTAACATTTTTTTTCAAATTAAAGCATAATGAAATGTAAAATTGTAATATATTTTCATTTTAGATTAGCCTCTTAACATTTATGTATCTCATAATTTTACTAAGCCTATAAGGTTTAGTACCTACTGAGACTTCTGTCATTCATTTTACTCATTAATTGTCATATACATTCCCTTCAGATAACCTGTACCTCATTTCAGGTAAGAAAGGGTGTCTGCTTTTAAAATTTAATAATATGCAAAGCAATGTCTTGTCACAGTATCTAAAAAAAAAGTATGTAAACTGGTCCCCTTCTCAGTGCCATAACATAGGATCTCCTCTAATGTTTCAAAAGTCATAAGAAAGGCTTTTGCTAATAACCCCCCAAAGCAAAAGGGATATGAGAAGCATCATCCCAAATCTGTGAATAAGCACCTAACATATTTTGCGTATATTAAGACTGCTAATGCCACTAGCAGTCAAACTCTTAATATCTGAGTACAAAGTAGCACCTGTTTCTTTAATAGTACCATTTCTTGAAAGAAATTTTGCTTCTGCTTCTTTTAAAAACATTTTGGCTTTATACCTTTGGATGGCTTTTTCAAGCAACTGCCTTGTAAGATGTGGTCAGTGTATTTAGGGCATTAATGAGCTTCATGCCCCAGGCTTTGTAGGCAATTGCTCAACTATGTAAATCTCTCAGTTTTCCATTTCCAAAATCATAAAGAAATACCTGGAGAAGGCAACAATGGGGTTGCTCCAGGTTTATACCATTTAGACAAGGTAAGACTGCTTTTGACTTTACTAGCCTAAGTTCCCACATGTGTAGGATAGCACTTGGCAGGGGGAAGGTTCATAAGTTGCCCTCTTCAGAGGACAATGTAAAAACATCTTTTTTCTTATTTGCCATTTATATTCATGTCTCATTGGCAAAATCCCATCTGTAATGTTACACAGCTACATATTTCTAGTGCTGAATGCTGGGTAGAGCAATCACCAAATCAGTCATCTATAAAGATACTTGGTAATCACTAAAAATCAGAATAGAACCCCCAGAGGATGAACATACTTCAATTTAGATTAATATTTCATATTAAAAACCACATTCTTATTCTATTTTGGTTTTCAGGATGCCAAAGAACATGTTCTGAGCATGATTTGTACTGAAAACCAGAGAAAATTCCACTTTTACCTATCCCATAAACCTGCTAATCATTTATAGATAAGATCACTAGAGCAAGCTCAAGTTAGAGTGCAGGATCTAAATCTTTCCATCATTAGTCAACCATTTATGAAAACATTTTTAAAAGCTCTGTAATAAATACCATAACAAATTCTAGCCGTGTGTCCTTTTCTTTATTTTTTCTTTTAAGAAAGGCCGGTGAAAAGAAAGGTTAATTAAAAGTCAATTATTTATAACACATAAAACTACTTTCCAAACAATGCTTATCACACAATAAATATTCCAGAAAGCTGATTTTTTTATAATTACGTAAAAGTCAACTTGTTCAGAGCTCCCTGCAATTATTACTCCCAGTCTATGGAACAACAAAAATAATTAAGTAGCTAGAAAAACTTTGTTATGAAAAACTTAGTAACTTTTGCATAAGTGATATATATATGCATGCATACACATGCACAAATACGGGCACAGTGAGAGGGGTGTCCAGCATTTGTGGTTTTATCCTGTGTTTGAGATAGATAGACATCTCTGATTTAATTTATTGGGAGTACCAGCCTAAATTTTTGAAAGTGACTAATTATCCAAATTCAAGGCACTAAGAAGATTTTGATTTTCAGAGGGAAGTTTAGTTTGAAAATTAAACTATGACCATTTTTTATCGGAGCCACCTTTTCAAAGTGCAAACACCTAAAATACACCTGAATCAGGTATTAAAAATAAGGTCTGTGACTGAAAGCTCTGATGTATAAAGACCAGAATTTTGACATAGTGTAAGAGACAAATTGTACACTATGGGCACTTTGATGCCATAGAGAATTGATGAAATACCATTAAAATGTTATGAACACAAACATAATTTTCATCCAAAATCCAGCTAAAATGAAAGTGTAACTGTAAAAAGTCTTCTACCAGAAGTCCTTGCTTCATTTTAAAGCTGCTCTTAAAAATAATAAAGATTCTCTGGAAGATCTGTAGATTAAGAAAAAAGACAGAGTAGTTTTAACCAATCAGTACCTATACAATTATCTTTTCCATCCTATTTTGTTTCATACACTTTCTGTCCATAAAACAAAACTTATTGTGTCTTCCTATTTCTATTCAGCAGCCAAAATCAAAACAAATCAGAACATACAAATCATACAGCAAGTTTCCATTCTTCAATGAGAAGAAGCCAGGCTATTCTCCAGGCTATAATATTCCTGACAGTGTGTGGTGTGAAGGCCCAGCCCTATCTGCTGCTGCAAAATAAGAGCTCAACTGCCACTAAGAAGTACTGGCTGTTGCCAGAGTCTTAGACAGATATTTTAGGGAAAAAAAGGGGTTACGTGTATCTCCTGAGTCTGTGTTCTTAAGTAGCTTGTTGCCTGCCTGGTCCAGCAATTCTGTATCTGTTGTGGGTACACAGTGCCACAAGCACTGTCTTCACCCCAAGGCTGAAGAAGAAGCAGTTCTAATTTTTCCTTTTCCCATACCAAAAGGCTCTTCACTTGAAGATAGCAGATTAAGGATGCTATTATGAGAAGTTTTGAACAAAGAGAAGCGTTCAGTGTCCTTCTCTGAATACAGTAAATTAGCATAGCACTCAAAGTTAATTTTCACATAGTTCCTGTGTAAAAATGGTGTGTGGTTTGGAGGATTAAAGCCAAATTCTGATCTCACTGATGTCAGATGAGATACCCCAGTGATGAATGTGGTTCTTGGCTTCCCAAGCAGCTGTTGGAGTCAATGTGTTTCTAATAAGATGGAGAAAGTAGTAAGGGCCAGGTGCTCTATTAGTTTAAATTGTTAGAGAAGCAGGAGTTGTGTAGGTTAGTAGATGGAAAATGTTTTCTGCCTTCCTTAAACTCATACTTCTCATCCAGAAATCCAGTTGCTGCAGCCCAGCGTTTGCGCTGGCTGAGCTTCTGACTGAGGCTTACTTTATAAGCCTTTTATGTAATAGTAATAAAGCAAATACTTCATGTATATTTGTAAAAGAACTCCATTTCAACTGTTTTAATGTCTCACTTATTTTGGTTTGGGGCAGAATTCTACCTGTTCCCTGCTAAGTAATTATTTTCCTTGTATTTTCAAAAGTACTTTTGTACCTACTATTTACGTAAATCTTTAATTCAAAGGTGGCTGATACTCATCAAATGTACTACTGAAAAAAATATTTAATGCAAGCTAAACACAAAACCTGTGGCTGGATAATAATGCTGTAATGGAACAAAATGGTGTATTACAAGATGAAGGTTAAGTGACGCTTCACACAGACCTGTGTAATTCCAGAACATGGATCTGTAAAGAGCCTGGCAAACAGCTGGTTGATTCGCTGTTGTATTGATGACTATCCTAACGGCAAGAGCCTGGTCATATCTTGTAACCATTCCACAAGCACTTCTGGCAGCAGTGCAGCATCCCAAGGACCACTGCTGGGGTATACACAACATCAGCTTCCTGGCACTAGGCTCTTTTTCCAGAATAGGGAAGCTGCTCACCAATAGCTGGACTTTTTCAGGATATGCAGTGTATGTGCTACTTGGCATAGCTGAGCAGGTTTTTTTGCTTGGACAGCACCTGCAGCAGTGCTCAGTGCCTCCACCCTCTCAGCTATCCTCCCCAGAAAGCTAGACTATGCACGTAAGCAGTGCTATGGCCCTAAGCTGCTCCTCTTGGCTTCATAAATCCTGCACATTTTCACAGACTCAGAAGAGAGAGGTTGGGGATAAAGCTGCAATATACCCATAGACAACACAAACTGAAAGAATCCCAGTTACCAGTAAACTCTCTTTTTCTTTGAATGCTTATTTATATGTGTATTCACACAGTATGTGACTTCAGACAGTACCTCCAGCATACTACTGTGTAGCTGGAGAAGTGCCCTGGTGTCCTTTAAATGAATTAAGACAGAAGGATCTTTTTTCATGACAAAGTAGTCTGTGCCTAAAAGTATCTGCGTTTGTGTAGTGTAGATACAGAGTAGGTGAATGGAGTCTAGATGGCAGCTTTGCAATTTGCAGAGATGAAAACATCCTACAGAGATGTCACTAGTACCATCTGAGCTGTAATGGAGGTTCAGATTGTACTGTGCTGCCCTTCCTTGCTGATGCTTTACTGGTTTTAAAATCATCTGTGACCTACTAAGACAGTCTCTGTGTGGAGATAACTGACCCTTTACAAGCCTTGAGATACAAATTTCAAAAGACAGGAAAATCTTTGTGTGTTTTTCATCCTGTCCAGATTTTTTTAAAAAAACCATGGATTATATAGAACATGCAAGAGCAGTTTAGGAAGAAAAAATCACAGATTCATTTTTCAACTGGGATAGAAACAGGACTTTCTCTTGGAGAGACACCCAGGAGGAGTCCTAAGCATGACTTTTTCAGGGAAAAAAAAGACTATTTTCACTGACATGAAGGAGAGAGCACCATGTTGACCTGTCAGGGACAGATTCAGCTCCTCCAAGGACTGGGACTGCTATCTGACAGAGAGCCTTACTAACACATCAGTGAAATCTACTGTAGTGCAGCAAGAAAGGCCAGACCATATTCTCTTACTGTGAGAACTGCTTGTCTTACTAAAAAGATCTACTAACTACCCCTTGCCAGGGCTGATGGCTCTGCTGTTCAGCCCCACTTAACCACATGTTAGATGGTTTTATGGCAAAAATGTACCAAACAGAACATGAGATCAAGTTGGCTTTGTAGGAATATATAGATATAATCCTTTCTACTACTGTCAGCTAAAGCATTTGCCATATGAGGTGTTCATGTGCTCTACATGTGAGAACTAAATAACCTCAGTGCCATCATGAGGTGCTGCTGTTCAGGAGTGCAGGTGGTGAACCTGAACTGAGAAGGTCTGGTAGCAAGGACAGGACCAGGATAAGCCACCCATGTAATAGGTGAGGATGTGGAGGGTGAATGTTCTGACTACAAGTTTTGGAAACAGTACAGCAGCCCTGCTCCTGTGGGAGGGAGGAAGACCACGACGTGCATGGGCCTTACAGTGAGAGTGTAAAAACAGTCAACTGCTTGAAAAAGAGGAGGAAAAAACAATTTCGCTTGCATGACAAATTGCCAGCACCCACCACATTAACACATACATTGCTTGTCTTTTGTAGTCTATTTGTTTTAACATGTTTTCATTTAAAAATAATTACTCACAATTAGTTCTATATCATGAGGGAGAAATTAGCTTCTTTTCAAAACAGTTAGCTCTTATGCCAGAAAGCATAAAGATGGGCAAAAGCAGGAGCAATATATATTTTTAGGGGAAAGTTTAGTAACCTTTTCCAGTCCATGAGTGTTAACACTAAAAGTAAGCAGACATTTATTTTGCACATGCTATATAGATGTCCTAAATTCCAGTTCAGTATACAAACTATAAGGCTGTTTCCTTCCCTTTGTTTCTGAACATAGACAAAGTAGGAAATAATTTCATTGTTTCACATGATGCATATCTTGAAAAGTCCTAGGAACAGACAGCCCATATATTGAACTAACTTCATACCCCCTTTTTAAATTGAAAAATACAACAGTAATTCCCCACTCATGATAATCTCTTCTCTGAACGAATCAATTTTTAGATATGGCTCACAGTGGGCATTCATGAAATTAAGCACAGAAATTAAAATTACTTTATTTCTGTATATCAAGTGGCTAGTTAGGGGCAGGGAGAATACAAAATCACAAGAATAGGAATAAAAATAAGAGATCATTAATTATTTTTACTTGGTAAAATACTATTTGCTTTGGCAACAGAATTTCTGTTCTTTTAATAGCTTAGAAGCATTTGTGTTTGTATTTTTTATTATGTCTGTATGTGAACATTAATATACACTGCTGTACACTTTGCAGTTCTTCTTACATCATACTTGCATATAAATACTAATGTATTTTAATGATTTGAAAACAAGTTAAAATATTACTATTTCATGTTTACATGCAACTGTAAACTTTTCAAATGTGTTTTTTTCCAGTACAACTTGATACTCTGTAAATGGCAGGTCTAACTGTTTGGTCCATTGAACTAAGCATCTGAAAATCACAAAAAAAGTAAAAGGGCAAAGCCTTGTGAACAACACTGTTATTAACTTCCATTGAAAGCCATTATATAGAATAGTATATTTTCCCTCTGGAAAAGGGTAATGCAATTATAATTTGGGAGGAAAGAAGACCTAAATCAGAAAGAAAGCATCTACCCAGATAATTGGTATGTGATTATCACACTACCAACACATTACAGAATGGAACAAATTCACTTACCCTTCCTGGAGGAACTGGTATGAAATAAGGAAACCCTATCTAATATAAATGTCAAGGAAACAAATCTTATAGAAAGCAATAGCCCTGTGCCAAATGGTATTACAGAGGTTAGGGTGCCAAAGATTTCAGAAGTAGTTGAGGTTGAAAAACAAGTGCATCTGGAGATGTTTAAGGGACAGGTCAGCTATAGGTTTCCAGGTGGCAGAAAAAAGGAGCTGAATAGAGAGAATAAGAACTGGTGTCCTTGTAAGAGGCATCATTTAAATTATTCAATCAATCACAAACCTTTTAAAGTTCAAGTTTAGCTTCGAGAAGGTGTTTAGTTCAGGGCTGATTTCCACTTTTTTGAAATTATTAAGCTGCAAACTTCAGAGTTTACCCTTTGGCTTTCTCAAAATCACAGAAACTACTGTATGTCAAGATCACACACGTGCTCTTTGTTGAGGAAAAACAGTTGTCCATTTGTCCAGCTGATGTGAATAAGGTCAAGGGAGTTCAACACCTGGTTTAGAAAAACATGCTCAACATTTACCACATTTTGCTACGACAGGTGCTGAACTCATCTAACCTTGGTCATGCTAGAAAGACAACTGTTTTCAGCACTATCTGAAAGTAAGCTCTGGTATGTTTATTAGCAATGTTTGTCCTGTGGTTAAATCTTTGCATTCTTCTGGAAATGAATAGCTAATGGGTTTGGTTAGGCAACTGAAGTCTCTTCAAAGGGATTTCTTTTGGCCTAAAACCTCTGTGTTACTTCAAGATGGGTGAATGAGACTGGTACTTGTCCATAGTCATACTTGCAGAAAATGATTTCTAGAGCTATCTAAGAAGCCAGGCTGCCATATGAAACAATAAAAGGTGGATCTCAGTTTGTAGCATGATGCTCTAACCCATAGTGGCACAGCACTGTAAATTGCCTAGTCCCATAAAAAACAAGTCATAAAAAAGACAAAAAAATTTGCAAATAATACCACTAAATTACAATTAAGCATTGTTACAACCAAATAGCTCATGTTCAACTTCATAAACACTTCAGCTGGTGATCTTAAATTTCCAGATATATTTACTTTACTTCTCTAAAGCACATTAAAGAAAAAGTGTTCTTTGTTATCTGAGACTATTTGGAATCTTTAGAAGTTCACTTAACACATCATAATGTCTGTCATAGGCTTTCCTAAAACACTGGGGAAAAATGCATACCTCAGGAGAGGAATAAATCTCTTAAAAGGTATTAGTGTAATTAAGTAGGTCACCCTGTAGAGGTGAAGTGCCTCTTAGTATTGGTGGATTTTAGTCCTGATTCAGCAGAATCCTTAAGCAAGTTCCACTAAAATCTGAAGGCAAATGTATCTGCAAGTTCTCTTCTGAGACATGTTCTTGAACTGTTATTATGCTGGTTCTGGGGGATTTTGCCTTTCACTTCCTGGTGGAGAGTCAGCTTTACAGCACGTGACAGAGCCCAATGTCCAAACATAAGTTATACATCTGTCTTTCAAGTTTATTCCTCTTCTTCTCCTGAGTTGTCTTGGTGTAAACCCATCCTATCCCAAACATACATGCTGGAGAGTTGCATTCAAACCCTTGTGTATCTTGTGACAAATCTGCAAGAAAGCAGAGCAACAAGTTTCATATTTCCAAGCCTATGGATGTTCACACAGAATCACAGAGAAGGGTTGAGATTGGAAGGGGCCTCTGGTGACTCTTAAGTCCAATCCTTCCTGCTCAGAGCAGGGTCAGCTAAAGCAGGTTGCTCAGGGCCGTGTCCTGTTGGGTTTTCTCCAAGGTTTTCTCCAATTATCTCCAAGGATAGAGACTCCACAATCTGCCTTGGCAACCTGTTCCAGTCTTATACCAGTCTTAGAGTGAAAAAAGCTTTTTCCTATGTTTAAATGGTATTTCCTGTATTTCAATATGTGTCCTCTTTTTCTTTCACTGGGTGAAAGAAAGCCTGGCTCTATCTTCTTTGCTCCTCACCACCATATAGTTACACACACTGAGAAGATCCCCCTGAGCCATCTCTTCCCCAGGTTGAACAATCCCAGCTTTCTCAGTGTCTCTCCTTATGTTACTGTCAGGAATTAAGATTAGGCTATTGCTGTCCTGTAAGAGGCTGACACTGTTTGCCTGAGAGACCTTGCCCTGGAAGCAGGTGGAAGTCCTGCTAAGAAAGGTTTAAGTGAAAGCTTCTGGCATGCAGAGACAGGCTCTAAAGGAAAACAGCTAATTTTTTCTAGGGAATGCTAATTTAGGGTATGGACTAAGTCATTCTGGATTCTAGGAGTGGCCACCTGAGGCAGAATATATGATCTGTCTTTTATGGTATAATCTTATTGTGGTGAGTTTTTTTTTAAATTAAAGACAGACCCATGAAGATAATGAACCAATAATTTTCACATTGTACGAGACCACTAGAAGATTGAACTGTCTTTCAAATACTTTACTGAAGACTGAAAGATTGCTTCCAAAATATGTCTGTTTCTGAAGCATTTCATTTCAGTACAAGCTTTGGAAACAAAGCATGGATAAAGAGAAGCAAAGTTCATACAGCACATAAAACACAGCCCATCAAAGCAACTGGCTTGTGTACTACTATTTTAGCTCCTAGATTAAAGAGTCCAAAGGGTGTTTGCCACTCTGACTCTGACAGCCCTTCGCATGATTCTTACAGACTGTAACATAAGTCTCCTGTCTCTGACATTTTTCTGGCCAGGTCTTCCCTGGCCACTTATAGATTTTTATTTGTTACTTTTCATTGCTAAATCTGTCTCATATTGGGGAAATTTTGAAAACAGTGAGGTAATCTGGCTCTGTCATTACAGTTGATATTAATTTTCCTGCCTGATACTACGCTACAATGTTATTTAAATCCATGATGGGATGTGAAGTATGCTTCCTTTACCTTTCTGTGTTCTGGCTCCTCATGGACATGGCAGGGGAATTGGTGTTTCTGATGTCCCTGTAGATAAGAATAGCCTGACATAAAAGATGGATCCCAAAGGACTGAACAAACAAACTGAATGGTCAGAGGACCTGACAGACCAGCTGTCACTACACAAAGAAGCCAGTGAAGGAGAAGGTATGTGAACTCTTCTCTAGGCTGCAAAATTCTCACAGCAGTTCAGGCAAGGAAATTCTTTCAATTTTTTGATCCTAAAGATTAAATCATAAACACTCAAATGCAAGGATTTTATATTCTAGTCATTCCAGAAATGGCTGAAGAACACTTTTACTGTCATGCAAATAGGAAATACCTACTAAGCATTCAGCTATTTCAACCTCCTGCTCTCCCAGCACCTGAGAGCCTGTTCAGGTAGGAGGAGAGATGCTCCTGGGTGCTGAGTCACTTCTGCAGGGTATCTGCAAAGTGCTTTGTGTGCTGGAAGTGCTCCAGTCACATGAGGGATCTCATGCAGTTGCATGTTGCAGTTGCAGTGGAGGAATGTGCCTTTTGGTAGGCCTGTTTTCCAGAAAGACCTCACAAAGCTGAGTGAGTGGTCAAAAAAGTATCAAATTAGCATCAGTGTAATAAAAAAGTCAAGTAATTAATCTTGGGGGAATATACTCTAAACTGTGCTTATGGGATGTTGAACTTGAAATTGGCAGTTACACCCCAGGGAAGAGAGCTGGCAATCATCACCAGCAGTTATCTGAAGTCATCAGCTTAAGATACAATAGTAGTTAAAAGGACAAAAAAAAAGGTCAAAATTCATCAGAAAGGGCACTGAGAGCATAACAGAAAGCATCATTTTGCTGCAATACAAAAATCTAGTACTCACATCTTGGGCACTGTGTGCAGTTTGATCCTCACATCACAAGGAGTCATAGTGGAGTTAGAAAAGGTGCAGAGAAAGGCAAGTGATTAATGATGTCAAGCAACTGCATTAAAAGGAGAGACTTAAAATTGAAAATTTAGCCCCTTGAGTGGAGAATGCTCAGTGAGAAATGTGAAGGCACTCAGTGAAGTGAATGCAGAGCTGCTAACTCACCAAATCCTTCAGTAATAAAACTAGGTGTCACCCATTTAAACTAGTGGGAAAAGGGTTTAAAACAGGTAAAGGTATATATTTTTTCACACAGCAGGCAGTCAAGTTCTGAAATTTGTTGCCACAAATTTTGGAGGCAGATAATTTCAGCAGAGGATAAATGGAATTAGAAACTCCTGGAAAACCAGTAAACCAGTCCAAAACTGTATGAAAGAAAATAAACAGGAATTCCTTAATCAATGATTGTGGACATGGGAGGAGTAGCAGGGAGATAGCAGCCAAGAGTGCATGCTCTCCCTGAATAGCATCTCCTAGCCACTAGTGGAGGCAGAATACTGGTCCAGCACAGTAGGCTATTTCTTATATTCTTATTTTCAACACTGAGCCCTACTGAGACATAATTTGCAAGTGCTTTGCAGCATCCTAGTCTTCTCCCTTTTCCACAGCCTTATGTACAAGAGCCAGCCGGTCTGCAGATTACAGAGCAGTAGATCAGGTCAATCTAATACTTCTGGTGTGTGGAGTGATGGAGTGGTACAGAGACTGCAACAACATGTAGTAAGTGCATGAGAATCTCAGGCAACTTCTGAAGAGTGTGAGATGTGGTCAAATGATTAAGTCATCTGCTCCCTATCATGCCTGACTGTTTAACAACTTCTGTCAGAGGAAAGCATTGAGAACATCAGGCTGATAGGCAGTAATAACAAAAAATAGAAATTATTCCTTCTGATTCTTTCTGTTTGCCTTTTGGCTCCTGCTACAGGACTTGTTGAGAGTAGGATTATGGGAGCTCATGAACAAGCTGAAAATCTGTGCCCTACTTAACCACCTCCGATTTTGTATGTGGGAAGGAAGTGGCCTAAATCTGACCCATCTAATATATATAATATATTCCATAGCATGTAATGTTTTGACAGCTTAAGTAGATATATGAGCACTGAATTGGTAACTCATTCAAATCAAAATTGGTGTGCCTCCTATCTAAGTATTGCAAGTCCTGGTTTTATTCAGATTATTATGTTTATTTTTTCTTTTCCAACAAGATAATTGTGCATATTACTTCAGTCTCTGGTATGTGTTAATCTTGTCCAGTTTTTTTCTAATGCACTCTCATGAAATTTTACATACAGATATCATCTGTTTTGGTAATGGGGAATGTAGATGCTGGACAGGAGCAGCAGATTGAGAATCTACTTTTCTGGCCTTACAAATACATTGTTCAGGTCAGAAATTTTTTTCCCCACAAGTACAACACTACATGGACTGTGTGAACACATCATAAATGGGCTGATCTTTGTAATGTGCCTGTTAGGAACATTCCCATTCTATAAATCAGGAGCTAAGACATAGAGAAAATTGTGTTTTGTCAGGAGAAGTCAGTGGCAGAGAGATAAGAAATAGTTCTGGAGTGCCTTAACCACAAAGCTGCTATAGATCAGTTGAAATGGTGGGCCACAGAGTTAGTCTTTTGGTGAGTTTGACACAACTGCAGAGCACTTTGGGGGACAGTCCGAAGGAGAAAGATGCGTTTTATCTGCAATGTTTAATCTCCTCTAATAATGATAAAATTTGGCACACATCAGATACTTTCCTTCCAACTATTTAAAGCCCTTTGGGATGCCTATAAAACAGGTAAGTGGTATAGCAGGAATTATACCACTGGGAACCTGCAGAGATACAAGGGGAGAGACGTCAGTCATAGGAAAGCTCTCAATAGATCCCAGAAGCGTGGACCTCTGGTCATTTGCTTTAGTCACATGAAAATTTGTGACCTACATACTTCTTTCTTCAGCGCTCCCCTCCTCTTCCCTTTTTCTCCTTCTCCATTTCTTTCCTCAACATTTTTTCTTTGTCCGGTAAATGGCTGGCTGCTCTTGACAGCTCAGCCTTTGAGTCTTAAACCATTTTGCTCCCCTGCTAAAGTCTTTTCTGACTCTTGAACCCCCATTTGTGGACTGACTCTCTGGGAAAACTGTGTTAGCACTCAAGAACAGGGTTCTCATACTTCACAGAGGGAGAACCAAGGGGATTGGGAGTGTCTCCCAATCACGCTTTATTTATGTGGAATTCTGACAGGCAAACAGTTGCTGCCATTGCTCACAGACAATGAATTAACAGCTTGGAAATAGTGCTTCCCACATTCCTTCATCTTGTCCTCAAGCCTGGGATCAGTATGAATTGTGAGCAGATGTGCTTGCAAGTAGTCTATTCTCATACCAATCCATGTTCTGCAACAATGCTGTAGTGTCTAATTATTTTTGGAAGAAAATTGCTACCTGAACAATATCTCTCCATAAATGATACCTTTCCCTTTTAAAGGAGCATCAGGAACACAGGTCAACAACTTACTGTGGAGATACCAAAGGCTGAGGAGGTGAACTGTCAGTTGCTATCTCGATGGCTTAGTGAGAAGATAAAAGATATGGACACAATTTTGCAGTACTTAATCCCAAAACTTGAGTTCAGCTGCTTAAAGGAATCTCTGTCTACATATAGTCTTTGTCCTTTCCCTCCTGGATCTCATTTCATTGCCTATTCTTCTTTGCCATTTGTATTCTTTCTTCCCAGAATTTGATAGACACTGCTATGGAAGTCTTCTGAGAAGCCTCAGAAGGCAAGACAAGGTTCAAGAGCCATTCTGCAACATATTTAAAACAGAGCTGGGGAAGTCACTGAGGGATCCCTGCACTCATTTGGTTTTAGTTTTGAAAGCTCAGTTAAGCTAGTTGTTCCTTTGGGTTGCTAGAGCTCAAAGGAGCAACAAAAGTGATTAAAAGGATACAAAATTACTTTTATAAAACAGATGTTGGCATAGGTTTCTGGAAAAACAGCCTTGCTATTTCCCAAACCCATGAGAAGAGGAATGGCTGAACGAACCTTGCTGTTGTGGTTTAACCCCAGCCAGCAACTGAGCACCACACAGCTGCTCACTCACTCCCTCCATGTCAGGATGGTGGAGAGAATCGGAAGGGTAAAAGTGAGAAAACTTGTGGGTTGAGATAAAGGCAGTTTAATAGGTAAAGCAAAAGCCACACACACAAGCAAAGCAAAACCACTTCCCACTGCCACTTCCCATGGGCAGGCAGGTGTTCAGCCATCTCCAGGAAAGCAGGGCTCTATCACATTTAACGGTTACCTGGGAAGACAAAAGCCATCACTCTGAACTTCTCCCCTTCCTTCTTCTTCCCTCAGCTTTATATGCTGAGCATGACGTGCTATGGCCTGGGATATCCCTTGGGTCAGTTGGGTTCAGCTGTCCCAGCTGTGTCCCCTCCCCCTGCCTAGCAATAACAAAAACATCTCTGAATTATCAACACTGTTTTCAGCACAAATCCAAAACATAGCACTGTACTAGCTATTGTGAAGAAAATTAACTCTATCCCTCATTCACAGGTTCTAATTATGAGTGTAATTTCATATTGATTGGATGGCTGGGATAGGGTTATGTGTGTTTGTTTCTCCCATTTAATGGTTCACGTTAGACTGGTCTATAAACAAGCTTCCCATTGACTTTTTTTTTTTTCCTCCCCTATTCTGAGGGAATAATACATCTTACAGTAAGCTAGGTTGAGTTATTTTGGCAACAGGCTAAATCAGGTAAGAATAAATCTCACCCTGCAGCCCTTAGACAGGTAAGCATATCTTGTAATCTGGAATTCTGGGGCCTTAAAAAAAGGTCTCCTTATTTTCCAAGCAATCAAATCCTTGTCTGCATTTTTAGACACAGTATCAATACAGGCATAAAGATGAGCAGTTCAAAGATTACAAATGAAGAGATGCAGTTGCTCAATTTCTTTTTTCTGTCAACACAAAAATGAAGGAGTAAGTCCAGTGGGAGCAAATTAAACATGCACATAGTTGTAGCAAAGAAGTTAGGCATACTAATACATTTCTCATGTATTTGAAATTTTATGCCCCATTAATGGAGACTACTTAAGTCTTTGATTAGGAAAGCCTGGAACCAAAGACAAGAAAACACAAAAAGAACTGGAAAATCCCCTGTGATATGATGCAAAACTGAAGAGGAAAAACTGTAACTCAAGGCAGGGAACATTCTGTTCTCTCCGAGGATTTGTGAAGGGATGAATGAGGAACAGTAATTAAGTACCTAAATCTGCTTCACTATACACTCTCTGGGTTATGCTCATACTGAGATGAGCATCTGTCTGTAGCCACAAAACTACAGTAAAGGGTGAATTCCAACATGCTTATTAGAAAATATATCACTGAGCAATTTTTATTACATCTGGAGAAAAGCAAAACACACCATCTTTATTGTTAAATCTTTACATCTTATTTCTACACAAGTTCTCTTTGGTTGCACAGGCAAGTCTAAAAGATCTCTTTACAACTTTCATACTTAGACTTCTGGTTGTGTAAGTAATGAAGCTGTATTAGTCATTCAAATTTTTAAGATGGCCAAGGACTCATTAAATAAGTAACATGTTCCTCATAACTTTTCTTTTGTTGCCATTTATGAAATTGTTTTGATGTTATTATGAGGATTTAACTTATTTTCTCCTGCCAATATCAGATCTTACGTTATTACCATCCTGACTTCAGCCTGGCATAACTCACACTACTTCAGCACCATCTATGAGGATGAAGGTGTAGATGTTTAATATATGCATCCTGTTCAAAAATCAACAACTGGTCTCTATCCCTTAAAAAAAAATCTTCAGAAATCCAGCACATTCTTATATCAAAGAAAGGATTATTATTTGGAAAACATTCAAGCAGAAAACTATTTAGGTAGAAGATAAAATAATGTGATCATTAATGATTTTTTTTGAAGTCACAGTATATAGCTGGTCTATATTTTAATTAATCTGTATGGCTTTTTGTTTCTGTGGCTACTCAATCCTTCACATCAATAATTTGAGGTGAACTGGGTCTTGAATCCTTGCATACATAGACTTCCGAATGAGTTAACAGCAGCACATTCAAATGCCGCAAGGAAACCATTAGACCTACCCATGCTGTCTGTGGGGCAGAGCACTGAGGCTGTCTTCAAGACTGAATTCACTGTCTGTGCAGACAATGAACCTGCAAACATGGCCCCAGATATGATGGGACAGTGCCTAATGGAGCATGCAAACTCCTGTATGCCTGGGCACCCAAAGAGAATTAATGCAATGCTGGCATATCCAGGCAGGCTGTCTGGCTGCAGGTGTCCACAAGTCAGCCATGTCGGTAAGCAACAGGCAGGTTGATGTGTGCTCACAGCCACTCCCAAAGCTGCTTTTAGAAGAGGTGTGAACATAGCTTCTAGGGGTGATTCACTGCCTCTGCTTTTCAGTTTATCATTGACACAGTCTCATGTGGTGTGGAAGGGAGGAGCTAGTGGGTAGCATGACAAATGAAACTGATGTTATCAGAACAATGAGAAAAAATGAATAAAGTAATAAGCACATAGCACCTGTGTTTTGTAGTGATGAAAAGGGGGAATCATGAAGCATGAGGCCAGCTGGGGAGTTACAAAACTCAGTATGAGAAGTGACATTCAACATCTGTACAGGGAAGAATGACTTGCGCTTGTCTAGGTGCATGGTGTTTTGCACCAAGAGATGCTGGTTCATTAGGATCCCATTAAGAAAGGCACTCAGACTCTGTAAAGTATCATTTAAAATGCCATTTATTGGGGTTAACACTATAAAGAAGAAGAGGATAGTAAGTGACAGGGGAGTTCAGCTCTGCCAAGTGTGTTCAGTGTATTTTCTGTGATGTATTTTCCATGTGTCTGGAATGTGTAGCAGTTTCATCTGAAAAGTCTTCAGTGCAACCACCCTGGCCCATCTGTGCCTTTCTCCCACAACCTCTGGTACTGATCCTGCCATGGCTTGTACCAAGAGGGATTCTTCAAAGGCAGCTTTATGTTATTCTCCCTGGTTTCACAGAAAAAGAAACAAAATGCCCCTCTTTAAAAAAGACATAGGTTGACTGAACTTCAATTCTTGGAAAAATATCAAACCAGGTATTTTAACAATGTATTTGTAATTACTAGAAGGCTGCAGGGTAATAAGTAAATAGCAGGACGAGCTTATAAAGAACAAGTGATGTAGCACTCATCTAATTTCATTCTATAACACTGTAATTGGCCATGTGGATACTGGAGAAATAATAAATGGCCTATCTTAATTTGGTCTTGGATGATATAAGCAACTTGGGGATATATGGTAAAATAAATCTAATAACATGGTGAATGGAAAACTGGTTAGAAAACTGTACTCAAAGGATAGTTAGTTATTAATGTTGTTCTGTCAAAACAGATGATTGTATTGAGTGCATTTAGAAAAGTAATTTCCTAAATCAGTATTTTCATCATTTTCACTAGTGACTTAGATGATAGAAAAAAATTTAGTATTTTATTTTATTATTGAAATACTGTATAAATAAATTATGTTTCGATAAGGACAAGCACAAAGTAGTACAGTTTGAAATAATTATTTGCATGATTGAAAGATGGAGAACGAACAGGTAGATGGCCTTTCTGGGCAAGACAGTTAGGAGATTTCGTAGATCACAAACTGAATATAATGAAGGATGCATAAAAATGTGTAAGACACACCTTAAAAGTATACATTGTAACTCTCCCAGTTAGCTCTGGCAAGACCTCATCTGGAGCCTTATGCTCAGGCTTGGGCAGCCCATTTTAAGAAATCTATGAACCAGAGGGAAGCAGCAAAGATGATCAAAAGCCTAGAAAATCTGACCTCTGAGATTGAAAGGATGAGGTTTGTTTAGTCTTAAGGAAGAGACAACTGAGGAGAGATGTGAGGGCAGTCTTTAAGTACACAGAGAGTCCTGTGGAAAGGATAGAAACAAATTGTTCTTCATTTTTATTGGAGATCAAGAAAAAATATAATATGGTTAAACTGCACTGTGGGAAATTCAGGTCAGAGACTAGGGAAGACTTCTCAGGTGTAAGATGATTAAGCACTGGAATAGATCCCTCACCAGATACAATACTTCAGGGCCCTTTGATGCTCTTCCAGCCTTCTTACATGGCATGGAGAATCTCTCCTCAGCAGTTCAGTTTAGGAAATGTTTTGTGTAAGTGGAAATGAGAAATGCTAGAAGGCAAGGTGTGGAGACAAGATCATATTTGGGATTAGATGGAGATAGCTGGGTCAGAGGAAAGTTTGTGCAGAAAGGATAGGGTGGTGTGAGCAGATGGGGTCACTCAGAGGTAGAGGAGAAGAAAATGGACCTAAAACCAAATGAGATTTTGGTAGGGTGTGTGTTCTACCATGACTCGAAGTAAGGAGCGTAGGTGGCCCACTACACTTGATACTTAAGCAGCTACCAGAAAAACCCACTGAAACTGTAAATATAACTAAAATATCTTGACTTTTCTAATATTGTTTCATTGTGCGAATAACGCAATCTAAATGTGGCGTAAGACATTTAATAAAAGCATCTTCAAACACCCACCATTTGATTGGGTGGCTGTCAACAGTGCATTACATTGTAAAGGTCAGTTGTATTATGTTTCATGAACTTGTTTGATAGAAAAGCTGCAAAAAAATTTTGTGCAAGTAGTGGTGTTTTAAGAACAAAGCATTCTCAAAATGTAAAATTTGAAGAAATTCTTTCCTTTCACAGTGCTTAGAGTACATACGCTAGTCTACATGTATGACAACTTGCTGTTCTGAAAGATTAATCTCCCATTAACTCATACATTGTTGATCCTCTTTGGGAATTCATGCTTTGTGCATTTGGCTGACAAAGTAATCTTTTCCTTCAGGATTCAGTATTTTATGCTGCTTAGTGCTAATCACAGCTGTCCAAGGCCACCTGGTAATTCTGGTTAAAAAAATTAATTGAATTGCATTAGCAGAATATTTTAGGGACATTCATAATGGAATCCTAAACTTCATGAACTTCCCGAGCAAGTTTACTTTCTATATTACACTAGTACCAACATACTCTTTGACTTATAACAGTGAACTGATAATAGAATACTAGACAAAATTATAGTGGAAAGCTACACCTGTGGCTAAGTACAGAAGTTAAAATGTTTTACTCAAATCCAGCTAATCTAAAGATGTCCCTCTCAGATGAACATAACCCTTCTCAAAATGTATTTATATGACTAAAACCAAAAAAAGCCAAAGTAATAGGAATGGAGTTTAGACCTGACTGATGATGTGAAGGGAAGTAACCTGTGCTGTGAATATGTATTTAAAAGGCTATACTGAATGTGTATTGATGTGTGTTAACTGTATCTAGAAATTCCCATCAAAAATGTGTCCTTGGCTAAGTGTGTTTGCACAGCAAGAATAAGTTTCTGCCTCAAAGGGTTTCCAAACTAAATAAGTAAGAAATAAAAGGGGTAGAGGTATGCAGAAAAATGAGCATGTTCAAGATTTTGTAGTCAGGGATTTAGAAACATCAGTAGTATTTCTGAGTCCCGGGCAGTGACTCAGTGAAGCACATTGTCTGAAGAAATCTAAGTTTCATGTAAAAATACTTCTTGAAGGTCTAACTGTGTCTGGCTTGCTTATAGTATTTGTCTTGTTGATTTCAAAAGGCTATTCATATGAATAAGGTGAAGACAGTTTAGCCCTAGTTTTCTAGTCTTTCATTTATTTAGGCTGCTTATATCTCTTCTTTGATAGACAGATCAGCAGATCTTCCCCATAAAGATACCTCGTGAAGGTAGCAAGTCTTCATCAGACTCTCCCCACTTTTCTCTCACTCTATTCTCCCTTTACACTGTCTATTCTGTGTAAATAATTATCTCAAGTTTCTGGTGACACAGAGAATATCTCTGTTCTTTATTACAGAAGTCCTTTCAGTGTTATTGTTTCCCTACAAATAGTCCTTTTCCATTTCTAGTAGTATTTCCTCCTGTTGCATTCTATATGTTTCAGATTATTTTTCCCCAATGTATTAGCTTGTAAGATACCTTCTTTTTACAGTTGCTTTCCACCCATGATTTAGTTGCAATACTATTGATCTGTCTACACTGTTATTTGTATCTCCTACCAAGTTAGAATCAAGTCGTAGCCTTTTACCATAGTCTACAGTGGGGATTTTTTAATCCTTAAGCAGGAAACATGATGGCTTTGATATCTTCCTCTTCCTCTTCTTCTTCTCCCTTTTCTTCTTCTTACTCCTCTTCTTCAAAAAGCCACATACATGCAGACATCACCATGTGTGTTAAAAAAAAAAATCATGTCTGGATCTGAACAGTGTTTATGTATTAGTCATGGCTTTTTAATGTAAGATGACCTGAAACTAATCTGTTCTGCCAAGGATTAATGTATCTCCATTTATTTAATTCATGCATTGGATTGTCAGTCACAAGGTGTGCATTAACCCTTTATATTCTCACAGCCCTGAAATGATCACTTTGTTTCTCAATTCTTTGGTGGAATTGAGCACCTAAATCTGTGCTCTGCACAGTCACAGATCATGAACACCTCAGCAGAATCATCAATATTTGTCCTTCACTGACAATAAGGCCATTAAACAATGTTTATGGTGACTCAAATTAAGTACCCATCACTAAGAGTTTCACCCATAAAATCTGTAGCACTTCTGCTTCTGTAAAGCTTTTATAATGCCATGGAAAACAAAGTGTAGGGCTCAAAACAATGCTTGTAGTGACCTGGAGAAAAGACTCTGATCCCAAAGGGTAGTCTTTTTCTGTTTGATCTAATGTAAAATAATAAGTTGATCTAATGTAAAATATTGCCTCTCCCTGCAAACTCCACTTTTCTGCAGTGTTTAAGATAATAAATATCTTTCAAATATCTTGAGGCAAATAAAAGCAAAGGAAACTAATACCAAAGTATTCTGGCATCTCAAACTTTAGTGAAACAAGAATAATTTGTTAAGCAACTACTAATTTATTTGGTAGTTGTTGCCCATAACTTAATCTCTTGTGAATCTTGTGGTAACTGGAAAGTAAAAAGTTGAATTATAAGACTAAAGTAAGTGTATTCATCTTTACTATGATCAGTAACAATTCACACTGTTTGTACTAAAGAGACAGATGGTTTTGTGTTTAAAGATAAAAGTTGGAGTCAGGTCTGGGTTCAACTGATGACTAGATCATGCACTGCCGCAAAACTCAGTGATGTCTCCCTTAGAACCTGATTCTTCCACCTACACGTTACATAAAACTGTTATTGTGGCAATAATAGCTCTGTTCAATGGTTGCTTAACAGCATGTCAGCCTGGACCCCATGGCAGAGCAGAGGTTGTTGAGATAAGACTGAAAAACTAGTTGAAAAATGAGCACTAATGAGAATGGTGGGTTAAGGAGCTCAGGGACCCCACAGTGTTGTTGGGACCCCAAGTGGAATCACTGTACTTCCAGGCAGAATTAGCTCACACAGACCTGTTTTAGGCCTCTTACACAATGCTGCAAAGTAAGGTCTGAGTGGTTAATCCTGGTCTTTCGCATCTCTGAACATTAAGGTTCATCTACTTTGGCACTTTAGTGCCAGTCAGGAGTGCACTTGTGAAATGGATCTCCTCATAACCCCAGCTTGTGTACTTTGGTTTGTGTCATGGAGAAGCTATGGAGTATGCAAAATGGATCCTTCCATATGAAGCTTAGGTGGGAGATTCTCCAAGAGCATGTCTAATGCATTTGAACTGCTAATAAGTATTCAGTCCATGGGATGAGACACACAGTGTTGAGGTTGGATCCTCTGCCCTGTGTTTCATTCTGCAGATCCAATTCTATTGCACTGATTGCTAATATAGACATAGCCAAAAAATATACTTGCTCCCTAATTTGGGAGTTTTTGCTACAGCAAATGCCTTGAAACAAAACAGCATTGGGATGACTTTATCAATGATGGAACTCCACAGATTTCATTGGCATTACACCTGGAATGGTAGTTAACCAATGACATCATTAAATGTGTGAATTTGGATCAAATCTTTATTATGGGCAAAGCTGATACAAAATGACAGCTCTTTAATTGTATATCGCCTCAAGATGGTAAAATAAGTACCTTCCAGTAATTATTTATTAACTAGTGGGAACTACAAAGTACTTGTGAATTCAGACATGTATATATATCTGTTAGAAAGCCTATAAATCTTACAATCCCTGTTATGGGAGTCACAAAAGTACTGATAGAAAATGAACATGTTTACTAAAAAAGAAACCAAGTTTAGACTTCAGTTTCATGAATCCTGGTCATGACATTACTCATTGTCTCCTAGGAAGAAAGATCTTGAATGCAGCATGCAGAGGTTTGATCGACCAAGTGACTGGATTTGGAGCAGATTTACAATTTTGCATACCTTCAGTGAAGTGGCATGGAGGATGGTAGGAGCACATCCAGTAGATCTGTGTCAATGCAGAGTCCAGTTCCTTTGTCTCTCAGGTATGTGGCCAAGAAATATGCTCACAGCATAGGAAACTAGCTGTACAGCATTGGGTGTCTTGGGAAGGAAGGTAGCTTTAAATAATCTTTGCACCTCTTAGTGACACACCAGAGGCTGAAGAAGAGTTTGGTTTAATTTAGACAGCACTGTCTGTAATTTCCTATGCATTACATGGCATTTAAGCCCCTTTGTGCTTATTCCTTCTGACCTCAGAGTGCTTCTTGTGCTTGGAAAAAGGTCCTAGAGGAAAAGTTTTATGGTTGTCTCTCTATATTGCTCAGGCAGTCCTCCTTAGACAAACACAGAAATTTCAGTTTGTTTATACCATCTGGCACTTTTGTTTGTTCTGAATCTTGCATTAGAAAACCTTACCTCCTAAATATAAGGTATTGACCACATTAAAAGAGGTCTAGTTTCTTGACTAGATTGCATATGCCAGTGGTCCTTTTGGCGCAGTCTCAGAGTATATGATGGAGAATGATCATCTTTTTATGCAGTATTCCCAGTATTGTTTAATGAAGCCTATGAAGATCTTCTTTGGTCTTAATTTTTTTTTGCATTTTTTTGTAATAGTCTTTATAAAATCCTATCATTTTTCTGTCTTCTTACATTTATGGCTTTTCCACAAGTTGGGGAAAAATATTTCCTGGGTGTAATTTTTCAGGTTTGTTAGTACTGTGTGGAACTATACAAGGATGTTCCACTTGGCCTCATAGAAAAGTCCTAAAAGTTTAAATTTAATTGTAGCCTAAAATTGGAAATCATCTGGAAAAAAACCCCAATCTTACCAAAAATAGATGGCTTACTGTTAGTACCGCATCCTGTCTTCCCAAATGCTTCTACAGCCCAGTGCTTTACTGTCCCTCTCAGCTGGCCTATAATTCTCTGTCCTATAAAAGAAGGCTTTGCTGTCACTTTCCTGTGGTTTTTCTCTTTCTCAGGCACCTCCTTCAGCTTTCAGCACTGCATTGCAGGCTCCAGATCAGATGCCACTTTCACATACACCACAGTGAGAGAATTATGCCCCCCCTCACCCTTGTCCATTCACTACAGTTTTATGAGCAGTGCTTTGTTTCAGTAGAGAAGCATGCTGGGCCCTATGCACTGCTACTCTGCACCACGTTTGGTCATTTCTACCAGGGCAGGTGGCACTATGACCTGATGGAGTTTTACAGACTTTGTATCAGTGTTACTAACAATGCAAAGGGCAAAAAGCAAGGATTAGTTGGACCCTAGCATACTGAATTCTCTTACATAGCATGTGAGCACACCTAAATTTCAGATTCAAGAAATACATGACACATTTTCACAGAAGATGAGAATCCACCTTAGGCATGAAAAGTCCTTTTCTTGTGTTTTGTAAAACAAGCCCCTTTCAAATGCAAATGGGATGGCAGTATATAAGATAATTCAGCAAAACCTAATTCATAAAAATGAAAACATATACTCTCTTCCCTATGGCAATATATTCCAATGTTTAAATCAAGCTTAATGTTTCTTTTAAACAGTCTTTAAACCTGCCTCAATGGAAAAGTTATTCCAAAGTTTGAAAATATCCTCTATCATATTATTTATGAACTCAAAATATTTTTTCCAGGACCATATATTATTTCTAAGCTTGTTTCCCCATGAGTGCCATTATGAAATGATCTTTCAAGCTACAGTTGGAAGGTGAATTTAATACCAGTCATATAAAATATAAAGTTCCAGTCCTGCAAACACATCTGTGTCTAACTTTAAGCTGATGAATATTTCTACTAACTCAGTGGAAGTACTCCCACTAAAGTACACCTATTAAGTGTTTGGAGGCCTGGATCTGAAAGTAGCACAATAATAATCATAAGTAAATATTTGTACAGCCTTTCCTTTCTCTAAATGTTTAATTCTCTGAGCATCTTTAGGATTCCTAGCTAAGAAGTCTGTTTTGCAATATTAAGAGTGTTGGAGCAAACCCAAAAGCTGGAACTCTGCAGACCTTGCTAGTTTTGATTTGCACGGGCATCAACAATTTCTGGGTACTCCAGTTCTGTTTTTTATCCCTGCAACTTAAGATTAGTATGTTGTATTCAACTTAATACAAACAAAAAAATTTAGTAACTTCAGTTACAGCATTATGAAATACAAATGTGTTGGTTTTGGTCTTGACTGAAACCAGAAACAGGACAAATAGCTGCTTATTTGGAAATTCTTAAAGGTAGGTCAAATTTAGAAAAAATAAGTTTGTTTTGGAGAGGACTTCCAGCTTGTCTAGGCTAGAAAACCAGACCTTCACTGAAAACATCTTAATTTTTCTTTAGACAGAAATTTGCAGTTAAAAAGGGTGTAAACACAATTTCATACCTTTTTAAGTGTGTTTGTGAGCACAGGCCCACGTTTCAGTTGTAACTGCCACATTTTGTTGTAAAGATGGCCTATTTTTCTTACCAGAGCCAAAAAGAGACAAGAGGAAGGAAAGTGAGTCTTCCTTAACTACACATTTCACAGGCACACAAACATACTAGCAATTCTGCTTCATAAGATTAATTTTAAGTCAGAACTGTTGCATGTTACATGTTCAATAGGTTTAGAAATATGTATTCTGTTATTATATATTCCATATTTCCTTCTATTCTGCCTGTGCACATGTGATGGCCACAGACCATCAGCATTAGAGTTTCAGAGACTGCCAGAAGTTCACAGTAGATGCGTGTAAAGCATCTACAGCCCAGCCTTTGAGGAAGAAAACCAGCCACTTTGCAATGAAATACAATATATGAGAATTGAAAGCAAGTACAAGCTTGCCACTGTGATCCCAGCTGCATTCGTGGGTAGATCAGTATCAGCTTCTGTAGAAAGTTCTTTGCAAATACCGAGGTGAAGCATATTTCAAAAGGGGCATATAGAGGGTCCACAGATGTGTAGAAATGTCCTTTCACATGCCACAGAGAGGTGTGTGTGAGTGAGGGTCTGTTCTCAGCACAAAAGTGGTAAGAGAAATGTGTCTCTTTGCACATTTTGGGAAGGGGGAAGCATGGCTGTGTCAAAGGAGCCAACTTCTTTTCGAATAAAAGTCATCCTGATGACAACAGGATGCATTCATATACATGTGGAGACAAGTGTGACTGTCAGTGAGTGGAAGTTAGCTGTACACATCTGGGCAGGATGCACTGACCATCAACAGGGACCAGAGAGGTCATTATATTATGAATTCCACCTCAGTTTAATTTGCTGAGTGTAACTGATGGGCAAATATTAGGAAGTGATGGAATTTTAATGCAAATATTACCATTAAAATTTGAATGGGCTTTGTGATGTAAACTTGTGAACATTTACAGTATATAATTTGTTGTCTTTATTTTTAAGTAAACTTGCACTTCATCTCAACATACAATGTCTCCAAAAGATCTCAGAAATGAATAATGCTCATATTTTAAATGATGGTAGGAAAGTTAAACAAAAAGGAAATACTGCATGACTTCTATTTTATGAATTCCACCATCAATTAAATCAAACTCAACTGCCACATTCAGTATCTGCAATAAAGAGAAAAGAAAGTATCTGTTTGGATAAATCTAGGTATTACTGCATTCTTAAAACAAAACAAAACAAAACACAAAAATCCCACAACAACCAACAAACAACATCCCACAGTTGCCACAATCTTGTGACAAAAAAACTTGCATCTTGAAAGCTACTCTAAAAATAGAGTGAATTGTCATAAAATACTTCTACTCAGTGAAGAATCCCCAGCCTCTTGAAGCATAAAAATGCCAGTTAATTCCAGATATCCCCAAGTCTCCTAGCACAATATCATATAGAAATTTCCCTTCCTCTGGCACGCCAGTGCTCCTCTCTGCCAGAGTTCTGCACACAAGTTGACACTGAATCTGATGGAGGTGTTGTTTTAGATGATCTTTATCCTTTCATCAGGCTTCTAGAAAGAGTCTTATGTTTCTATTCCCATACCTAGGGTTGCAGTAGTAGACAAAAAGAGAAGAAAAAACAACATACAAGTCAGGAGAAGATAGGGTTGACAAAAGTCTTTCTTCTTCACTCCTCACCTTTTCCATGCTGAGTTGTGTTAGACCCTGAGATTGGTTTCCTTTCAAACAATGAGAAATAGAGGACAAACACTAGGATACCTTGTGTGACAAAGACTTACAAAAAAACTGTCAAAGCAACAGTCACTGGGAAATAGCCAGAGAAATATCAGTTCTCCTAGTTTTATTTCTTATAATTGAACTCAATCTGTAAAAGGTTTGCACTGGTGACAAAATTCAATCTGCTAGAGTAAAACCCTTCCTTGGAGCAAAAAAGCTATCTTTTATCCATCTCTCAAATTAATCTTTGCCAAGAAAGTATACATAGCTCAAAAGTTAAACAAGATATTTTTGTTCCTAGCTACCCACAAAAGAACATCCTTCGATATTGTTTTGGAAATATTGCAGCACAGTTAAGATAGAGCATAAATCATAGAAAGAATATTTCCTGTAGCCTTTGAAATATTCTAAAGCAGCCTGAAGTGAAAACAAAGCCCTTTACTGTTGCTTAATGCCAAGTGAATATTCCTGTCCAAGAAACAAATTTATGATTAAGATCTTAAAAAAAAAAAAAGTTCTCTTGTGTTTCAAAGACAGAAAATATTACAAGGCTTGCATATATTCTGTTTAAAGTAAAAGAGCATCCAGAAAGTAATAACTGCAAACAGGACTTCATGACCAGATGGGAAAGTAACAGCTTTGGGCCATGCTCATATCCCAATTGTCAAAGTGATTTTAAAGTAGAAAGGAAGTTTTGGGGCAAAGGAAGGAGAGTCACAAGAGAACAAGGAGAAGAGTATGAAGAGTTTTAATAATTAAGGACCTCAAAAAGAAGATCCTTTATTTGAAATCCACTATGAGAAAAATGTGGAAAATGAAGCAAGCCTGCATTTTCTCCACTCTCCACTCAGTCAGTTTGTCTGAAGGAGCTCTTGAAGACAGAGGAAATTGTTCAAAGGTCCTTTTGTAGAGGACCTTGATCTCCCTGCCATCTATCAGAACACACACTGGCTCAGCTTATTAACACAGAAGCAAAACCATGTTTGCACTAAACTCAAGAGTCAAATTCCTATTTAATTCCCTGACATTATCTAAGGTACTTCAGGAGTTTATCTCAAGATATTTGGTAGACTCACAAGGTTTCCATTCAGACTCTGGAAATTCTTGCTTCTTATCTCAGCATTTGTTCTCAGAACTGGCTTAGTAGATGTGTGTATCTCCCATTTGATAATGAAGACTTATGAAATGCCACTGGAGCTCCACATACCCACGGATGGTATTCTCATTTCTGATCTTTGCATATGTGGAAGTCTGAATCTTCCTGTCTTTCTACACATAATACATGAGTAAACAGCTGCACTGGATCCACAGAAAGGATAAGATCAAAGGGCAGACATACGTTTTCGTAATTTAGAAGGTACTTCCACATCATTACCCCATTTTTTTTTTAGCTGAGACAGTTACAGAGACAAAAGCAAAATAATCACCTGTGGATAAGAGGATTTATTTCTGAAATTAAGTTTTCAGTCTATGCAAGCTGATTACCAATGGGTAGACCTTCATTTTGTTAGAAATGCAGGAAAGTAAGAAAATGAGGATAGATACAGTGTCTCCTTTACTGAATATTATGTAATAGTTGTTTGATTTTTTTTCAATAGCATCATATAAACAAGCAATAAAGTGATCAAAGTTCCAATCTTAAAAGTCATCAGTATAGAAACAATGTTAATGATACAAGGATTCTTCAAATAGATTTCTAGAAATTACCAGTTTAGTAAATACAAATGCTCTAATTTAAGTGCTCCAGTGCTGGAGCACTTGGAAGCTGGACAGATGAAACGTCATTTAGAAAAATATTCATAGCTACATTCCAGACATTTTAAAATGCAATCTGTCCAGTACTTATATTTGTGTCCAAACATTGCTAACAGTCATTTTTAACAGACGTATAAACTGTGTAATATTAAGTTGATTCAAATGGAAATGGCTCACAAACACACAATGAAATTACCATGTTAAAGCACTCTCTTTCAGTGTCTTGTAGTGAACTACATTTAATGCAAAATGGCACATTTCTCTTCCTAATTCTTGAAGAAGGTAAGTGGGATATCAGGAAAGGTAGATCTTATGCAGGCAATGCAAATATCGGTAATCTTGTATTTTAAAGGAAACGAAAATTTTCCACTTAGAAGAGGGAGAGAAAACAAGAAACAATGACGTAAAGTGGAGACCATATAGTATGGGTTAGATAGACTAATCTGATAAAGAAGAAAGTTCCCAGAAGGTCTTACTAACATAATTTTCAAGGGGTTGGTACTGATTTCTTTGAGTCAACAATGCTTATTCAGTTTGAGCCTGATATAATCCATTAACTTTGACAGACTGACTCCTGATTAACATAGCTATGGCACTAAAATCCATCTCTCTATACTTCTAGTTATGCATCTGAGTACTGATGACATGAAAAAGTGAAGAAGAAGAAGAAAATAGGAAACTAGTTTTCAATTAGTTTGACAAATGATAGCATAGCAGAGTCCTAAACTCTTAAAAAAACCTACAGATGTTCTATGAAAAGTAGATAATACTTTTCTTCAGATGACATAACTGTCATGACATCTAGTGTCAGGAGATTTCAAAACATAGCCATCACATCTGAAATTAGTATCATGCTAGTTACATCTTCTGAAGAAATATACACCACTGAGAAAGCTCTGAAATTGATTCTGCAAAATATCAAACATTGTCAGCCTAATCCAGCAAAATCTTCAAGGGTGAACTTAAATAAATTATATGGGTCACTGAAATCAAGCTAGTCCAATAAGGGACAGCATGCTCAGCACCTTGCAATTTGATATCCCCAATGAAAAATACAAATGCAAAAGTCAGTGTTCGCTTTCTAATCCCACCAATCTTTCCTTTGTCTTCTGTATCTGAGATGAAGGTGGCTGCAGGAGTGAGTGACATTCATAAGCAACACATCTTTTCTTTATCACTATTTCCAACTTCAAGAAAACTGAGAAATGACATTTGCTGCCCTAGAGATTTTCTTCAGTCACAGTCACTTTCCAATACAACCCCATTTCTGAATGTAATCTATTAAAGTATCCAGTGCCAGTGGCTGCCTTTATACCTTCATGTGCTTTGCAGCATAAGAATTATGGGGAAGCTGTATGGTCTGGGAATGGAAAATAGCCTGCTCAAATAACTTGATACCACTTAACTTGTTGTATACGCTGTAACTCAGTTCTTTGTCTCTTACCTTCTCTTAATCAACATTTTCTTTATGAATTTCAACTTGAAGTTGAGCCCAAATTAAAAAAAAAAACCCAACAACAAAAAAAACCACCAGAATAAATAAATTGATGACTAGGTGAAAGATATGTTTACTATGAATGAAAGACTCTCTGTTTTCAGACAGTCCTTAGTCACTTTTTAAAAAAGCTTCTTAAGCCTAAATGCATCTTCTCTAGCTAAAGACTGAAAGGGAATTGCTTTCTCACTGAAGATCTGCTCTGCATGCTAAGTCAAACAGGAAAAGAAACCTACATGGAAGTGGTATTTTTAGCATCTGTAGTACAGCAGTAAAGCATAGTCATAGTCTTCAACCTCAAGACCCAAAAGCCTCTTTTCTCTTACTGTTCTGCAGGCTCTGCACAGCTTGATTTCTTGCCTTTTCTTGCTCCCTGGACAGATGCATAGGGAAATGATGAGGGTATCATGACCCTTTTCAGCCAGTCCTTTGAATTTATCCCATAGGTGAGTCATTAGGCTTATAATATCAAGAGCTTTTTTTCAATTGTGGAGAAAACGGCTGAATTTATCCTAAAAGCCTCCTCATAAACACTGTTTTGTAGATTATTTTTCTATTTGTCAGAAAACCAACATTACAAGAGATGATCCCACCAGCCATGAAACTGTAATTTCTTATGGCTGTTTATCACAGTATGGCATTTTCATAACAAGTTACTTCCACACTAGCCATTTGAAAATAGTTGCTTTTGTATTTTCCTGAGGCACAGCTGTCTCACATCAGAAATACTATTTTGTGAGAGGTTTTAGTTGCTCTGGCAACAGCCTTTGACAAGTTCTGTCTGTGAGGCTGCAGAGAAGATAAATTGTTTGGAGGAGAGGTCCATGCCCTTCTCACCGATGCTCTGTCTTTGCTATACAAACAGTACCATGCTTCTGAGAGCCACCAGTAAATACATATCAAAGAGTACATTCCCTGACTGTCACTGGGTATTACAGGGAAAGGAACTTATGAAATAAATACACTGGCTAAGATTTCACTGGTTCTGATTCTATCATATGCAATACATGAAGAAACAGAACTATGTTGTTATGCATACTCTTGCCTGAAAATTTCACTTTAAAAATGGTGGTAATGCAGCTGCCAGGCCCACCATGTGTCTTTGTATGAACACCATCAGAGCTGAGAGCACAGAGAATGTCAATAACAACAAGATTTTGAACAGGTAATTCCATGCATGTTTACTGTTTATAATTTTTGCTGTCAGAAATGATCATGTTTCTTGCCAGTTTCTTTCCCCTTTTTTAGGCAAGATGATAATTATGCATCTGTTGCAGTATGTCAATCCAATCTAATGTATTTACTATTTGGGTCAGACAGTTGTTCCCTTCTACCAATTAATCTTAACTTTGGACAGTGTCTTTGTAAAGTTGCTTCTGCTGTCATGATCATGCCACAGTAGATGCCTCCAGATCACCTCTTTTTCTTTGGATTTTGGGTTGTCAAAAATTGTTTATTTATGAAGCCTCTTGCTACTGAAGTCCAGGGATCTTCTGGAAAGACACCCTTGACTTAACTGCCTTCATTTGCCGAGTGGTGGGTGTGTGGGTGCAGTCCACAGGCTTTTAAAAGCACTGGCCAAAAATTAGCTATGACAATCCTTAAAGCTTTTTTCTTACAGAAAGGTGAGACTGTCCCAGATTATATAAAAGCTAGTTTTGTCTAGGTGACTGTACTAACTAGAGATTTTTTTCTCTCAGTCTTTCATTGTACTTCATTGCCTGGCAGAGTCAGGAAGCACATATCTTAAGAAAGTTTGAGCTCTCTGTGCTTATAAAGTATCCACAAGATTCTGGTGTCATCTATTAAAGTCAGTGACAAGATTAAGGAACATGAGGTCAGCAGCATGCTCTTGTCTGACAGCACTAAGCTGCAAAATTAGTTCTTGGCTGGATGGCAAATTTGGGATCAGGAAAAAATCAGATAATTTAGTGAGGAATCTATGGGTGCCTAATATTTGTCAAGGTGACTACTTACACTATTAACAGCTTTATGACAGAAAGTTAAATGTAGGATATAAGTAGCTACTATTTATCATTTTGTTTAGTGATGTTGCATAGAATGAAAATATGATAAATGTGAGAGCAATGAGCAAAAATCTTCTTGCCATTTTCAAAATCTGGTGCCTACCAGACTCTAGCTCCTCTCCCATATAATTGCACAGAAGAGTTTATTTGGGATTGAAACCAGTGTGAGCCACACCAGATATTACAGTAATCCAGATCCTGCTTCCTAAGTAATGTGATGAAAGGGGGTTTTTCACCTGTTCTTCTAGGATGAATTCATTTCCTAACTTGCAGTAATATTTTCAAATTCTTTTTGCTGCTGTCTTTTGGTGAAGTTCTCTCTTCTGCTTTTAAACTAAATTTCTGCCATATAGTGCTTTATGTTTCACAATAAAAAGTCACATATCAAACATTCTTATAAAATGTGAGGCAGATCCCCCAAAACTAAGACTGACTTTAAAATAAAATTACAATACAAATGTATTAATGGATTTCTGGTTCTCTTTAAATGATTCTTGGTGTCAGAATTTAAAATTTGCATTTAAAATTTTTTCTGTCAAAACTGGAATGCTAGAAATTTCCCTTCCTTTTCTTTTTTTCTGTAATGAGAACATCTGCAGTCTTTATTGCAGGACTGTTAAAAGAAAATTAAGAATTGAGAGCACTGATAATTGTACTAATTTTATTAGTGCTGAATCCTCACAATTAGATTTCCAATCAGGAGCAAGAATAGAAGAAGTATAATATGGACTTTGCCTCTAAATATGCATAAAAATGAGTGGCACATTCACAGTATGGTGATACCCATTAGTATAAAATCCTAACATAAATAATTCTGGCACTGCTGCTATATAATCAAAGCAGTAAAGAAGCAGCAGAAAGCAGGCCCCAACAACAGGAAAAAGCTAGTGCTGACAATGTCTTATAGCATAGCAGCTATAATCAGTGCTGAAAACTGCTACCAGCAGATTTTAGGAGGTATGTTTTATTGAAGATGATCTTCATAGCTCAGCAGTGGTTTCAATAGTGAATTTGTGATAATTGAAAGTCTCAAAGAGCATGGAATTTATGGCAGGCACAAAGCAAGGTTTACTTATTCATAGACTTAATTAGATGTAAATTGAAGTCTCCCAACAAAGATTTTGACCCACCTTGGGCTTCAGAAGCCCAGCTCATGAAGGGTTTTGCAGACTGCTGCTGTGAAAAATCAGGAAAAATGAGCTTCTTTTCAATAGATTCAGGTCTTGCAAGGCCAGCAAGGATCTAATGAGATTTTTAGAGAATTCACTGACAAATGTAATGATATACCGTTCTGAATGAAATAGAAGTCCTGCCGGAAAAAAATCATATGTGATCTTCTAATTATTGGTGCTGCATGTATATGAAGGGATGGAAATAAGGATTTATGGACAACATTGTTATTCCTTTTGTCTGAGGCCATCACAATGAAACCTCAATGTTCTTTTATATAATTTTCATCTATTTCTTACAGTTCTGTGTAGTAAAGTATCTTTAGTCTAAAAACTGTTCTATCAATGTGGAAGTGAAACTAGAAATTATACAAGAGCAGATTTGTCTATCTTTCATTGTTAGATTGCATATGCTCAGAATGATTCTTTAATTATTCCCCTCTCAATCTTGTATGTGTCCAGGCAGAATAAAACTGTAGGAATGGTTATAATGCTGACAGAAATATCAAAACAAACCTATATATATTGTTTGAATAAATCTTAATGATTATTTAAATATCATAACACTGGAGTGAAATTTTAAGCTCACTAGAACTAACTTTTTCTCTTTATAGTTAGTCTTCCAAAAATTCACAGGGACTGTATGTATACAGAGCATTTAAATTTGTTAGTAATCAAAGTGAAAAAGAACAAATTGAACTCAAGGGTGTCATTCAGCTACATTGTTGGTCTCTTTCTCATAGACTATGTATGATCTTCTTCCCAAGATGTTCCTTCTGGAGTTTTGTAGCCCTGTTGACCCTGTGTAAGTGCTAGCTATATGTCTGCTCTATCACATCCCCAGAAAACAGATCTCCATCTCTCCAAAATCCTCCAACATTACGAACAAACAAATAGAGAAGTAAGTGAAGTGGTGCAGAAGGAGAGGTGAGCAGACCACCTAGTCTCCTTTAAAGCCCTCTGGGTCTCACATGTTTTGCATTATTTCATTTTTAAAGAATGCCTTTTCATCATGAGTGATGGGCCTGATGACTGATAAAGACAAGAAATTACCAAGAATACATACGAATTTACTTACTGTCAGCACTTCTAGGGATGCAGGTTTGAATATAGCTGTATCAGGGTTGTTACTTTTCCTGCCCACATACATACTTTTTTTTTCCTACCAAAGAAGTGGACAATGAGAAATGCATTGGCAGTTTATCAAATGAAATATCTATGTACATGCTTTGTACCTCTAGCATATTGAAGCACATAATCATTCAAGTTATGAGAATTTTGCAGCTCTCTATTACAACAGAAGAACACAGTAGTGTCTCCTACTCCACTAACAAGTTGGAACTTGCTAATACATGTCCTTCTGTGACATTGGTTCTTGGCAATTATTTTCTTGTTCCTCTGTGCTGAACATAGTAAGAAGTTTTGATCAAATCAGCCAAAAGATTCTAAATGCAGTTGTGATTCTGAACAGGAATTCAGTCCCACTGAATGCATTTGGAGCTTTTCTTTCCTCTGATCAAATACTGCAGTTTTCCACCATTGTGAGAGAACAGACTACACGAACCTTTGCCACAAACACAGGTTTGTGGCATAAATTAGATATTCCATTTTCAGTCTTAAAAAGGGAAGCACATTGAGGAATTTTGTCTTCTTTTCCAAGCTTTAAGCTTATGTTTCAGCTATTTTCTTGTGTGGTTTCAGTCTCCTGTTGCTAATTAGAGCAATCTTGGGTGCCATCTTAAAAAAAAGAAAGAAAGGCTATTTTATGGTTTTCTTTCTGGATGTAGAATTAATAGCATTAAAAGGGAGTGCATTTTTCCATGTGGCTGGCAGGACCTCATAATAAGTTGCTGTGAGTAGTAATTAGGGTTGATCCTTTTAGTTCTTCCTTTAATATTTCCTCTTTTCTTTGCTTGCCACATCTAGTAACAATCCTAGAAATGTGAATCACATCATCTTCTATCCTAGCAAATGTGAATACCAATTCAGTTGTAGAATTTATCTTAGAGATCCCAAAGCAAAAGTGCATGTAGAAACTCTGGATGACATGTTTATAGTATTTCAGAGCCACTGATAAATCATTCTATTAGTCTCATAAAGCTGTAGATGTTCAAAATAAACAGGGCATTGATAAGAGATTAATTTTCTTCTCACCAACTCAGTGCTGTCACTGTAGGAGAATTTATTTTGGAAAATGTAACATTATCTGTAAATGGGTTAACTCTTCAGTTCCCTGAACAAAAAATACTTGTATTCCATTAACAGAGTTTAAGCATTTTTCTTTTACCTAAATTTAAGGTTTTCTCAAATAATCCCATTTTATCTCTTACTGTTCCATTTCCTCCTGTATGTAGAATTCCTTGCTTGTGTGTCAAGATACCCTGTCTGCATCAGCTGGCAAAAAGTTTAGATTTAGACTTAGATTTAGATTTAAGTTACATGAGCCTGCAAATAAATGTGGACCCATTTACCAGAAAAATGGCTTTCCTCCCTGCTGTATTTTTAGGATTGAAATTTAATAAGGCCTTTGAACTTCATCTTGTTCCCTTTAAATGGTAGACTCTGATGTCTTTGCTTTCTCCAAGACAGGCCCTTGCGTAGAAAACAGCTGAACCTCAACAGCCTTCTTGGCCAGCTGTACAAAAAGATGATGTTGCTTGCCTTAAAAATATTGCTCATTTTAATTTCCTGAGGCTTCTAGGATCTCATCAAAGTATCAGGGAATCCAAATAAATAGAGACCTAATGGAGTGCTCAGTTCAGCCAAGTAAAACACAACCCTGTAACACTGTTCTCAGGAAGTCTTTTGTGGTGGATGTTAGACAACCAAGCATCACCAAAACTTCCACCCTGTCTTTCCCCCTCTCTCCTTTGTCTCCACTTCCAAATACTAGTTAGCATCTTGCTCATATCCAGCATCAATGTCAGCACCTCTTTTTATCAGTTTTTTGGAAATGAGAGCAGACTCCTTCACGAGCAGACTAATGGCATGCACAGCACGAAGCCTTTGACCCTGGGCTTTCACTTAGTACCACGATGCCCAATCCCACATCCCAGTTTTGCCTTAGAAGGTATTAAGGAGCTGCTGGGAACAAACTAACATTTAGCAGTGTAGATGGCCAGCAAATCAAACCAAATGGAGTCAGTTATTCAATACCATAGATATACTGACCAAAAATAGGTTTAGTGGTCACTTACATTGTCTTCCCCAAATGCCTTTTGTTACTATTGTGTGGTAATTACTCACTAGAGTGAGTAGTAAGCCACATTCATTGTTCTTCTTTGTATTGTGGAATAAAAATTTGTATGTTTTACGGCAATATGTGTAGATGTTTAAAACTGTTCACACCAGCCTGCCGGGAGAATTTCAATCAGGATGAGTAACTAGTTAACTCTCCAGTACCCAGAAAGTTGCAGGGTGCTTTTCCACATTAAAATCCACATTTAACATGTGAAAAACCCAGATTGTTGGTTGTTTGATATGAATTATTCTCTCTGAAGTGTAATTTTATCCTTATTGGAAGGTCATTTTACACCTCTAAAATGGCATCTTGGGAAGATATGGTTGAATGGGGAGGAGGACAGGGCTCGCCCCTTCAACCTCAGCATGGGGTCTGCTCTGGAATGGTCTGGACATGGCTCACTGGATTACCCCTGATGCAGCATGACTGTTTTAGCCTTCTGTAGCCACAAGGCTCAACTCCTCTCCTCTTTTCTTCCGTTATTTCCTATCAGCCACTCTTGCCATATTCTGGCACAACATTTTCCCCCACCTTCTTTCAGACATGCCACCAAATTACTATTCGGGGAACAGGAAGGGTGGTGGAGCTGTGGCAGGAGAACAAAGAATGAAAACTAAAAGGAAGAGCAAAAAACCCCCATATGTCCTCTCTTGCCCAAGAAATTTTTGCCTGCAAAGTGTAAGGTGGCCATGGCTTAAATGGGATGTGGGCTGTTAGAAAATGCAAGAGTTAGTTAGGTTGTCTTTTTTTTCTCTCTCCCCACTTAATTCTGATTTAAGCAAGCCTGTGTGTCGCATTGTCTCTGGGAATGGCATTGGTTCTGGTTTGTTCCACAAGTGGAAAATAAGAAACAGGTATATGGAAACTTTGATGGTAAAATGAGAAAGGAGAAGAGTGAAACTCATGTTTTTACCAAAATTCCTTTTGCCAAGGATTTGTCAGTAAAGAAGGAGATGTTTGAGAAAAAAAGTTTTGTGACTGGTCTCTTAACAGAGGTGTTTTGTACCAATAGAAGTTCATGCAGTATTTACAGTGGATAGAAACTGTGAAAACAGTCTTGCTCTCCAAACCCAAGTATCCTTTGGCATCTTTACTTGTTAAAATTATCCAAGGGTAAGAGCCTATTAGAGTTATGCTCCAGTGGCTCACAGCTTCTGGGCCCAGCGCTGATTCACTTGCAATGGAAAAAATGAAGATTAGTATCACTGAGGTAAAGAGCACTATTTTGACTCAAAAAGAATATCAGAACTGAAGACACTGTGCAAACTATCTAAACTCTAGCTATGCTCCATATAGGCAGGAGTTTCTAGAAGGAGGTCCAAAAAGCCTACTGCTTCAAAATATTTAATCTTAAAAGTATTTAGAGATCAGAAGTTAGTTAGATACCTAAAGGTAGATACTATACATGTTCAGAAGTAAACTAATCTGGGAATATAGCTCTGTTGTTATCCTAGCTCTTCATGCCTCTTTACCTATGACCCTTCACAGACCTTATCTGAAAAATATGCTCAAAGGATGACTCCTACATCACATGTTCAGTTTCTAAGGAGAGGACGGAGTTGCTGGGCCATGCTGGGAATAGTGTTCTGTCACTTAGAGCAAGCAAGGAAAGGTGTTGATTCTGCCCCCTTGTTTAAAGCACTCAGATGAAAAAGTCTATTCCCCAGAAAGGGTGCAACACACAGTGCACTTTTATTGGATGAAAGAAAATTAATTCAAGGAACCTGGCACTAGAGCCCGTATCTGCCCACTTGTAGGACTGAGGATCCCTAATACTGCAGTCCCTGGATCAAGGTTAGCCTTTTCTTGCTTTCTTTTCTGGCCCTGGGACTCTTGCATTCTTAGATACTCAGCACAAAATAAAGGCAAGACAAAGATGCTCAGGAATTTGAATGCTGTGAGCAGAGATACTTTGGCTGCATGAAGTGCTAGGAAAAGTATGTGCGTGTGTGTGTGCACGTGTGTGTGTGATTTGACTCCGGGATAGGAAGAGTGAGACCACACACTGGAAGAGAGAGAAAAAGCAGCTTCAGCAGTCTGAACAGCTGTTGTGTAGGCTTGTGGGAAGCCTGGAGAAGTGACTCTTGGATTAAGGTTCTGGCAGAAAGAGTCTTGAAGGGATAAGTGAAGAAGCTGTCATAGGTTGGTTGATTTTTTTCTGCAGTCAAAGAAGCGGGATTTTTACATTCATATAAGTCCAATTGCATAAAAGATATGTGATTGAATCCATTACTAAGTTTTCTTCTCAACTGGCAGATCTTAGGAGATCCTGATCTAACAGCTGCTTAGATCAAAACATGCTGTTAATAGCAGTACCAATTTTTCCTCTCCGCTCATGCGGAATACAAAGATATTTTTAAGAATTTTCATATTTTTATGTTTCAGTGCTGTTTCTACTACCTCACTCCTGCTGTCCCTTTTTCATGGTATTCAGAGATACCATTATTTTATAAAACCAGACTTCAGTTACAGTCCACCATTTTGATACTTTTTTTTTAAATACCTCAGATAACTGAGTTTTTCCAAGAAGAAGATAGGCTGGCTTCCCATGTTAGCTGTACTTCTGTAAAGCTTCATCAATTGACGTAGATTGACTCTAAGTTTGAAGTGAATCCTGCTACTCAGATCCAGTGAATTACTCCGAATTTATATAAGAAATAAGAATCTGAGTTTCAGTTGATGAGTATAAACCATAATGGTATATGTTACCCGCCTTTTCTCACAATCAATGGCTTGGCACATCACCCATTGTCAACAAAGAGGAAGACAGGCTGACAGGGAGATGTACAACTGAAAGTCCTAAATAGTCTGAGAGGGTCTAAGGCTCCCTTTTGTTAAAGGGAGGAAAGATGGTGGGGAAGTCAGATTTCTTTTGAAAGGAGCCAGGAGACTCCTTTCCTTCCTCTGAGGAAACCCTCTGACTTTTGGAAAGAAGAACCTATCTGCAGAAACAAAGATGGCTCAAGCTTGAGAGAAGTGAGTGAACTGCAGGCTGGCTGCCCTGTTAAAAGCCAGGAATGCTGGCTTCTGCAGAGATAAGGGAAGCAAGTAAATAAATACCTTCCCTCTGACCTCAACAACCCAGGAATACTGACATCTTTTAAGATGTAAATTTAATTTATATACAAATGAGGCACACACAAATCCTGCTGGAAGTGAGACAGTGCTCATGATTCATGTTTCCTGCTGCATGAACATCCAGGTGAAATTTCTCCCCACTCACTGTCAGCAGTGGACTGGGTCAGGCTTAGGCTCACGCTCGGGCTCAGCTTCCACAGCAGTTCTTTGGGCTTGTCCCATCAGCTCCTAGCAATGTGGACTGTGTTCTGCAAGGCTGTAAAAAGCTAACATGGAATTTAACTGAATAAATAGTTTAGTAATGAATATTACAAAGTAATATTTTACTTGGTCTCTCTTTTTTTTTTTTTTTTAAACAGGGGATAGATGTTTTGCTGCCAGTTTGTGTGTTTATTTTCCAGTTGCCATAGAAAATAATTGACCTATTTTCTTCCAAGAATAAATATCTTTATTCAAGCTCCCTAAAAAAACCAGGCAGCCAAGACTTGCACTGAGGCTCCACCCATGCTGTCTGCTGCTACAGCCCACAGCGGACAGCTGAAGCTTTACCATTGTTACTGAGGCTTTTGAACTGTTGATGAAAATGTGTTTCTTACAGTACATTTATCTTGCTGACTCCTACTGTTTCAGATCAGAGATACTGGTTCTAATGAGAAGCCTAAGGAGATGCAAAATGTAAAGAAGGCAAGATATTCAGCATTGTCATTGCCCTAGGCTCACTGATTCCTCACCATTTTTTTAAATCCCCCAAATAGATAACTAAGCCACCTTTCAGAATGTTTCTCCTGGTCATTCCTTTTTCTTTTCCCTGCTCTGGATATATAAGGTCTTCATCAAAAGCACACTGAATTTACAGGAAGAGTTGATGGCTTCAGGATTTCAGTGCTAAGTAGGTTATCCTTTGTTTCTGGGTAATTTTTATTTCTTTTGCTCATGGATATAAAATAAAGAAAGAGAATGCTTTGGAACTTCTCATGCAGCTCTCCTCTGAGAACCAGGCCATTTGCTCTGTTACCCTCTCTGTAACCCCAGAATATATACTCAGACACTACTCCAGCCACTTTTCCCCCTCATACTAGTCCCTGAATATTAATCTCTGTGCATATTGTACATGTTTGCATACTGCTGTCCACTTGAAATCATTCTAAAATTATTTCTGCCAGATTATAAGCAGTGTTTCTATTTATATATCGTGGATTTGTTTTTTCATTGCTGTTAAGCACTGCACTGAATCTTTGAAAGTTTATCTATTGCTTTGTCCAGCAACATTTCTGTTCAATGTTCAGTGGTGTACATGGCAAGTGAGGCAGCTGTGTCATCACTGAGGGTGTCTGTAGCGCTCCTACCTTATTTGCTGAAAATGTGGGAGCATGTGCTAAATGTAGCACAAGGATACACAAAATGAAAGAACAGCCTCGTGATTCTGATTCAATTTTATGTACCTGAATAGGTAGCTGTTACTAAGAGCAATGGCTGCTTCTTCTGTTCTTCTTGTGCAGAACAGTCAGCATCTTCTCACCCACCTACTAGGCAGTCAAAAATATGATGCAGAAGGAGGACTGGGTAGAAAATTCCCCAGAATCATGGATGCATCTGTGTTGTTCATTGGGCCATATTTGAGCCCAGACTTGCTCCTTTTCCTTGTATGAATGCAGGGCCTGACTTGGAAATGGGATCAGGCACATATTAGGGGAGAGAGGCTGGGCATATCCTGCACCTGAGTACCCATTCAAGCACCCATCTCCGTGGGTGCTTTGCTCCGCTTGGCAGGTACTGCTCTTCCATCAAGTCAACAGAGACAGCCCTGGGCTGCTCTCTGAGCTGCAGGCGTGTGGCTGGAATGCCACACGCAGCAGGCACTGCAGGTGTGAGCACACGCCACACACCAGCTCCTCCTCTGCACCGCAGACCTCCATATGGTATGTACCATGGGGATAGTTGTATGCGGTTCCCAAGCCTATGCATCACATCTGCAGAGGGAAACCGCTGTAATCCACACATCCTGTCTCCCAAATATACTTACAGAACATCATGTATGCTTTAAAATGCAGTTGTTTAAACCAATCCAGCTTATTTGTAAATTCCTTTTTAAAATATGCAAATATACAAAAAATGCTTTCTTAGTGCACATTACAAGATTGTTTCAGATATTAAATTAAAATTGAGAAAAGCTGGAATTCCTGAGGTAAATAAGACTGATGACCTCTGGGAAAAGGAAAGGGAAATTATTATTTACTCAGTGTTGACTGTAATACCAAGTTAAAAAAGGGATCTTGTGTTTTCCCACTAAGTTTTCATGTGTGTCAGTTAAGTGATCCCAAAGATGCTCATGAGTCTCACCATTCCAGCATGACAAATTACTTCATGTTCTCCACAGATTGATAGCCAGATAAATACAGCCAGTGTTTATTTTACCACTCAGCAGATCTTTCAAATATTATTACTGTGGCATATTTCGTTTGTTTTATTTTATTTCAAGTGGAATTCTGTTTAAGACTTTAGGTCACTGCTTTATGCCCTTGGGCCGGGTACAGATCTTTAACCAAGCCACTGTAAATAAACGGTAGTGATTTTCATGCAATTGCAGATCATGGCTACCCAGTCAGGAACATTTTCTTTAAATGCCATGTTACTTTCACCTACTGCCTTCAGGCCAGTGCATGACATGCAGTAAGTGTCAGGCGAAATGTCACATCTGGGAGGAAGAGCTTGTGTGAATGTTAAACTGGAATGTGGAAAAATGGTGTCACATACCCTGTAATCTAATATTGTTCTGCCTTAAAAGGGATGTTTTCTCTATGGAGATATGTGTTTAACCAAAATGACTTCTGCTTGAAGTTCAACAGAAACTAAACTTATCTGTTTATCCCCAGCTTTCTCGGGAAGCTCTTGCTACAGTGGTTCAATTCCAGGTCCTTGTATATTGTGCTGACATGATAAGAGCCTTTAACAAATAAACTCAGAAAATGGAAAGGAGAGGAATGAAATTAATTTGTCTTATGGCATGAGAATAGCAACCTTCTTCTAAGACATGAGAATAGCATCCTACCCCTTAGACTCCAAGTTTTAGGAGAGTCCCTCTTCTTATACTTGGAAGAATCCAAGTGTAAGAATAGGGAAGGTATCTAGTGATGCTTCCCTGGTACACACTCAGCTCAGAGATTTAAGAACTTGTGATGTATTATGTGAAGTGTCTCTTCTGTTTGTTTTGAATCTGTCACCTGCTAGGTCTATTTGATATCCATAGTTCATATATTAGAAAAGGCAGTGGACAATTAACTCCTATTCACCTTTTCTTTGCTACTCTCTGTTTACAGAGTCCATCACAGCATCCCTCTGTTGTTTTCTGGGCCGCGTGCCATTTCTCTCAGGGAAGCCATTGTTTAGCCTCAACAGTCCTTCTTGTCATTCTCTTTCTCTTTTCTATTTTTACTATAAACTTTTTGAGATGACAGCACTGGAAGTGTACAGAGTTTTCAAGTTCTGGGTCCACTATGGATTCATGCCATACTCTTTTCCAAATAATTCCCAGCATTTTAGCAGCTTAATTGTTCATTAGTAAGGATTTACTTTTAAAAATCTCTCTTCTGAGAGATAGAAACTATTTCTGAGTCTAACATGTATATAGGATTTTTTTCTCCCACAGGCATTACTTTACATTTATGCATTGTTTCCTTTGTTGTTTTATTACTCCCTTAGCATCATAAGGATCTCCTGCAAATCTTCACAGTCAGCTTTCATTTTGATTACCATGAACAATACAGTACCATGAGCAAATTTTGCCACTTTGCTGTTTAACCCCTTTTCCATCTCACTGATTATATTCTCTACCACTGTTTTTACTGGTTTAGCTGGTGTTTTCAATGGTTTTGAATTCTTATTTCTGACAAATTTAAGAAATTCCTTTCAGCTGGTATTGAGGTGGTTTTAAACAAGAAGTCGTACACAACAGTTAATAGTTCAGCTATTTCAGGCTTGCGTTCCTTTACAACTCTGTTCTGAATGACATCTGGATATCGTGATTTGCTACTCTTCACTTTGTTGATAGTTCCACTTCCACTGACAATTCAGTCTGCCACACATCCTCAGATTCATCCACCGGGAAGAAGGAGTCTGATGGGGAAATGTTCCTAAAGTCTCCAAAGAGAGCACAGCTACAAAAAAAAAATTTTTTTACTGTTTCTTCTCTGACCTTATGTTCTCTGACTACTCCCTTATATGCATTTATATTTAACCTGCCAGGTTTTATATTACTTTCCATTTTCCTCCTTTCAAGGTAGCCTCAGATATTTGAAAGCCAGTCTTCTTACTTCAAATACCTTCCATTAACCTGATATTAAATCATGTCAATTGATTGCTTTGGGCTTAGGGTGGAGTGTGCTGATATAGCTGAAGTCTGTATGGTAGAAGTCCTGCCATTGTTCTGAGCCTTTGGTATCTTGCTTATAAATAGTCTTCATGTTAACTGCAAGCATTTAGTCTTTTAGTTGCCCCTTTTAGGTCCTTTTTTCAGTAGAAGTTTTCATTTTACACAGCTTTTTTTTTTTTCAGTCGACTGGTACTGAAGTAGATTTTGGACACTTGCTGCTCCCCAAAAATTTTGCTTCCCTAGATTTTAAATCTAGGTGCATAATAGTCAGTGGTTCATTTTCACCCACAGGGAGACTCCTGACAGGTTTTTTTCCTGACACTGTATCATGTACTGTCTTTGTCTGCTTGCCTCTCTGTATCTTGTCCTGTGGCATAAGCTGCATATATTAGAGTTTGGAGCAACTTGGTCTTCTTTTTGCTAAGTAGCATTTGCTTTGTCCACCTTTTGGCTGATGAGAGCTAAAACTATTGTTGAAGGGAGTTCGAATGACTAGCAGCAAAAAGCTTAAAACAGACATGGAGACCAAACTGCTCATTGATACCCATCAGTGATCTCTCCAGCACTGATAGAACATTCATTGGTATCAAGGTGAACGCACGTGACAATGCTGTTTGACCTCCAGAGCACCTATCTCTTTATTTTCCGTTCCAGAGCCTCTGCCATCGCCTTTGGGACCTTGCTCCTGCCTTCTCACTTGTCTGAATGCCTGGCCATTAACAGTTTGTCTTTATGCATCCCTTTCAAATATGATGAGAGATTCTGCCCATGTCATACTTTCAACTAAGAGATTATGCACCCAGTAATGCATTGCCTAATTCAAATGGGATCCTCTGCATTACAACTGCACTTTCTACCAGTGAAATAATCCCTTCCTGGAACTATTTAGCTGGATCAACATTCAACTTGCCCTATTATTTCTAGGCAGAAGGATAATTATGTAGCATCATTCCAGACTCTGAAATGAAACTATCAGTCATGCAACAGTGTCATCACACTACATTTGATAAAACAGTCACAGGACTGTTCACATATGCCAACACGTCAGCATCACTACCTCTGCCCTCAAGCTGATCATGTTCTCTATGCACCCTTTTCATCTGACCTCAGAAGCAAATCTCCTAAACTCAAAGTTTCCATGTGGTATAGAAAAGGGCAGTGGGCTCACTGACCTCACTTAATACTTTATTAATGAATAAGCAAATTACTGAAATTCATACAGAAAGGAGGAGAAAAAATGGAAACTATGCCATAAATAGAACAAGCTTGCTGCTTGAGAGTTAAGCAGTCATCCATACTATCTTCTAAATTATTTAACTCACTGCTCTAATTCATCAGTTTCTTCCAGTATGAAAAAAAAATGCACTTGTTTCTATGGCAATCCTCCGAATTTACATTGAACTGAAGATCTAGATAGCCCTTGATATTTTATAGGGTTTTTTATCTGTTTAACCATAACCTATAAACTCAAGTTTACCTTTATTTTTCAAATATATCCTTGAGGTTAGCACTGGGTCTATACACTGATGACAGCTACAACACAGTAGAAAAATGAATAAGGGTGGATTAAATTGGTTTCATGAGGATGTTGCAGCCACAGAAACCATGAAATAAACCAGCTGTGAGATTCTCAGGCTAAAACAGCCCTGAGATGAATCAGTTTTAATAATACTTCTGGCTTGTGTGCCATTTTAACTATGTAAAAATCCTCCAGGTTTATTGAGTTCAAGAGAAATTGTTATTATTCAAACACTTTTATTTGCTTGAGTCCCATAAAACTTAAGCAATAAGCTCCTCACATGCTATGTACTTTAGAGGCTCCTAAGTGACCTGTAAAGAAGTTTGTGGTAAATCCCGCATCACAGAACTGGGCAGACGGGACAGAAGTGTAACCATGAAGCTCAGAACAAATCTTATGTCTGTGTACAAAAGGCCAGAGAAAGAAAATTCTCATTCTCAGCTGCTTCCTTCAGTTCTGATTGACAGGTGAGCCTGGAAGTGCCTGATCTGTCAGGAGCTGTGCCACTACCATACCTTACAAACAATGCAAGGTAACCCCATCTGTCCACAGTTCAGTAAAGTTCACTTTAAGGTCAGAAAATGTAAGTATTTTCAACTTGACTCACCTAAAGTCCTGAGTCTAGGAGTGCTTGCTAATCCGTTAATTTATTGTCTCAAGTGATCAAAAGTATGCATGTTTTAACAAGTTTCCTTAGCGCATAGTGGACTTTTATGGCTGTCACTGTGTTTAATGTTGCTTAAGAGTAGACAGAAAAGATTTTGGACTGAATCTGCATTATGGCTGGTTTGCATTTGATCTCACTTTGAAGACAAATCTAAGTGGTAACAAGATGAAGTTTGATGGTACCAAATTCTTGTTTGGTATTTCCAGAATGCTTTGTCTCTCCCCCTCTGTTGAACTTCTTATTTCCTTAGCAAGGAGGCAAATCAGAAATAGCCTTGAAAAGCAAGTCCCATTACATTTTGATTTGTCTTGAATCAAGCACTTCTGAGGCCAATTTGGATCATGATCTTCGAATCTGATTTTACCAGTCACCTGAAATTTAAAGGATTAAACTCTTATTGCTGGATCTTGGTGATCCAACAATATTGCCCACAGGCCTTTTTGAAACAGGGCACATTTTATGTCGTTCTGAGACTCTACTCGGTGCAGACCAACAAAATCAGAACCTCTGCATGCATGCTCTTTGTGGTGATCTTACCACTAAGGACTGCAGTGTTAAAATCACAGTATCTGTCTGGTACTACAATTCAAAATGGTTAATAAATAAATAAGTAAATAAATAATGTCAGAGAGCACTCAGACAATTAGCCTGTGAAAAAAAAGGATTTAGGGGTAGGAAACTGGATATACGTGCCACATCATTACAAGATGCAGGACTGGGATAGAAAATAAACATAGCTGATAAAAGCATGTGTAACATGGTAAACCAAATAAGACCTCAGAGGTAATCCTGCACAAAGGGATTCTAAATATTTGAAGATTGATGCTCCTGGTGAAGATCCCTCTTAGCAGTATTGCAAGTGTCTCTTAACTGCTGGGTTTTGGGGGACGTGTCAGTTTAATCACAGCATGTGAGTTGAATGCCAGCAAATTCCTATTAGTTCTGTCATTTCCTACCTTATGACCCCTATTTGCCTTCAACCAAGAGACATACATGCACAGATCTTGCTTCTACATTTGCAGAATGGAGGAGAGTGTGTAAACACCCTGATTTCTTGTTATTTGGCTCAAGGTAATCATCTCAACCTTCCTTTCCAAAAATGTCATCAACACTTGCAGTTGGTTGCATTTGAACAAATGATCTCACTATAAATGTATTCCTTTGGTGTTCCTTTTTATCAGCATACTGCAATTTTCCCTTCAAGAAAGAGAAATTTAAAATGCAAATGGTAATTTAAAGTAGTGGCAAGACCCCTTGCAAAGTAGAGACTCGCAGCTTGAGAAAGGTCCTTTTACAAAACTGGATTTGCTGTCTGGCATGACTGGATGATGGGATGTCATTGCTGTCACCAAACCAGAATGAAGACCTGACTGGAGCTGTTCAGGAATTTGAGGACAAAATGTAATGTCATTGGAAAATGCTGGTCTGTCAAACCCAACATATTCTTTGGAAGTAGTTTGGTTTCAACAAACTTTTCCTAAATCACAGTCATATTTCCTCTAAAAGCTTGCCCAGTTTTCTGAAAATTCATGTAGTGGGCTGTTCAGGAGTTTGTGTTTCCAAGGTCTAAAGCTCTGGCCAGCTCTGACAAAGCATAAGATGAGTTGAGTTGGAAGGAGTTGAAGACCCAAAATTTACAGTATGTGAACAGAAAGGTGGTTTGCAGAAGAGAGCACTTTTCAAAATATTCAGAAGAAATCCTTCTAATTGGTTGCTGGCTTCACAGCCCTGCTTCTGGGCTACAGCAGCTGATGACAGCTTCTGCAGAGAGCAAGCATGGTCCATCGCTTGGCCCTCCTGACAGAAGAAGATCAGAGAAGAAATAATCCAGCACCACAGGCTCCATCCTGGTAGCAACAGACTGCTCCTCTCATTTCCATCCCTGCAAAACCTCGCTGGGAAAGGGGAAGGGCCAAACTGCACATGGCTCTGCCTGGTGTCAGGAAGGGGGATGTCGGGGGATGCAACAAGTCTACGGAATTCCTGACAGTTCGAGAACAGCGCGACCTTGAGCAGCTTGTAGTATATCCTTGAGAAGTCTGGAAAGATCCGAGAAGACCAGTACGAAAACAAGATAGTGATAAGAAGAACCGTCCTGACAAACTCACCAATCATGAATTGTTAGTTACTAACTAAGCCAATCATATACTAACACATACTCTGAAGAAGGGGATAAAAAGGTGTGTTAGAACAATAAAGTAGCCATTTTGCGTGATCTATTACTTGTCGTGTCCGTCTCTACCGCGACAAATGGTGACCCCGATGCGCCTGAGCGAACAGATCATCTAACGGTGATAAATCCAGCACTAGAGAGAAGTATACCAGCGGCGACGAGAGCTGCGAAAGAGTATACCGGCAGTGAGAAAAGCTGTGGAGACGGAGCCCGGTGAAGCTGAGAGCAGTGGAATCTGCCTGGTCCGGACCTGAGCCTAGACACTTAATAAGGTGAGCCACCGGGGACTAAACTGTTAGAATGGGGCAGAAATTAACAAAAGACAAGGAGACGATTTTGTCTACCTGGAAAGCCCTGTTAAAAAGAAAAGGGGTTAAAACCCCAGAACAAAGCCTGAAACGGATTTTAATACAGTGTAAGGTGCAAGGCTTTACAGCCACAACAGTTACTGCATTCAGTGTGGATGCATGGCAAACAGTGGGCTGGAAAATGTTTGATGAGATCTCTAAAGGACAGAAAGAGCTCTGTAAGTTGGCGATTGTATGGCGTCTATTACGTGAGACTCTGAAGGAATGGAAAGCAGAATGTGATGCGAAAGATCAGCAAAAGAAATCAGATGAGAAATCAGAAAATGTTATCAATGAAAAAGTTTCTGCTCAAGTAACAGCTGCGGCCGATGCTGCAATATCAGCAGTTGCGGGCAGAAAACCCCTCACAAGCAAAATCAGATCATACCCTTATTCACCTCCTCCTCCTACACCATTAATTACTTTACCGGGCGATGAGGGGCCCTCCTCACCTACTGGTGCAGCGGCAGAAGGGGTGACTCCATCAGCCCCCCCCCGAAGAGAAAAATGTGGCGATTAACACTGAGCCGGAAAGCCAGGGCCGTAACGAAAGCCAGGGCCGTACCGAAAGTGAGGGCCGAAAGGATGGTGAGACTCAAACCGAATGTGAGGGCCGCACGGAAAATGAGAGCAAAAATGAAGCTGAGGCAGAAAAATCTCTAATTGACGCTATGCGATCCCTGCAGCTCGCAGATAAAACCATACCAAAAGAACCCCTGCCATGGACTCTCCCTCCGTCCACAGTAACTGTGGCCCCGAGATCCCCTGATCAATTTTGGGAGGGAGTTAGAAGATATGCTGCCGACTCCGGCAACTGGGATCTAGTAGAACGCCTCAGCCCATGCTCTCTAACACCTGCATTTCTAAAGCCTCTAGATAACACAGCAGAGGCTCCTGTTACATTTCCTGTTTTCAAAGCTGCTGCAGGCACAAACCGGCACGATGAGCACAATCCCATAAACTGGAGAGTAGTGCAGGATTTGCAGAATAAAGTACAAAAATTTGGAATCAATTCTCCTGAGGTAATGCAACTTATTCGTATAATTAGCACAGATCTGCTGTGTCCATATGATATTATGCATCTAGCACAAGTGCTGTTTCAGCCCGTACAATTGCAAGTATTTCAATCCACCTGGAGGCAGATGGCACGCGCGGCGGCGCTGCATAATTCACGACTGCCACAGGGTGACCTGAGATTAGGCCTTGGAGAGGATGCTTTGCTTGGTGAAGGGCAGTATAGTAACCCTCAGCTACAGGCTACATGGCCTCCGCTGGCTCTCAAACAAGCACGAAATATAGGCCTTATGGCAATAAAGCGAACAATGGATATGGCAGCTCCGAAGCAAAAATACATCACTATCCGCCAAGGCCCCACAGAACCCTTTTTACAATTTGTAGAAAAAATATCTGCTGCCCTGGAAAAACAGGTAGAAGATGCGGTCTTAAGACAAATGCTATGCAAACAGTTGGTAAAAGATAATGCTAATGAGGACTGTCAAAAGATCATACAGGCTCTGCCAGGAGATCCTTCTGTCCCTGACATGGTAGCTGCATGTTCTAAAGTTGGGACGCTGGTACACACAGTGACCAGCATAGTGAATGCTATGAGAAATTCTGGAAAGTGCTCTGGGTGTGGCAGCGAAGGGCACATCATGGTAACTTCTCCACACAAAACATCACCAGGTAAACAACCGGTGCACCACTCACCGGAGATTACTTGCAAGAAATGTGGGAAATCAGGACACTTTGCAAAACAGTGTCATTCCAAATTTCATGCTAATGGACAGCCGCTACAGGAAAACCACAAAATGAGTGTGAGAGGGTGCGCAAGGAGAACAAATCCCCTCCCGACAGCCGGCCAATTCCTCTCTGCGAACAATTGTCAGCTGCGACAGCTGGCTTAGCAGGGTTGGATGTATCCACCGCCGACACAGTAACTCTAGCCACGAAAGACATCGTTAAGGTCCCTCTTAATGCAAGGGGTCCTATAGGACGGGGACTGAGTGCATTGTTACCGGGAAGATCAGGTAACACGTTGAATGGAATAATCGTGCATGTGGGAGTTATTGATGCTGCTTTAACAGGTCAAATTTGTGCGATGATTTCGACCCCCTACCCACCAGTACCAATCCCTAAAGGTACTCGCATTGCTCAACTTGTTCCTTTTTCGAGTTCTATTTCAAAAGCAGAACAGCGACTGCGATGCGCTGGAGGCTTCAGCTCCACGGGACCCCCCTCAGGTCTGCTGGTCTCAGACTGCCTCATCATCCTGACCAATTATGACGTGCACACGGTCGAATCACAGAAGATCTCCGACTACAGTAAGGCTTGCAGGGCTCCTGGACACCGGAGCTGATGTGACTATTATTGCCGATTATCTGTGGCCGTCTACCTGGCCAACAGAGGAGGCTGGTATGGGAGTAGTGGGGCTGGGAGGATCCACACGTGCAAAGATAGCAGCCACTCCAGTTCCGATTGCCAATCCTGAGGGCCAACAAGCAGTTATTAAACCATATGTGATGGCAGCTCCCCTCAATTTATGGGGGAGGGATTGCTTGTCGCAGTGGGGGGTGAGAATTATCACAGATTTTTAACGGGGGCCACTGTGCTGCAGGGTGTTAGACAACCCATGCTTGTTTTAACTTGGTTAACAAATAACCCTGTGTGGGTGGATCAGTGGCCCCTACCACTTGAAAAAATTAAAGGCCCTGCAAGAATTGGTAGCAGAACAACTAGCTGCCGGACACATTGAACCATCTCACAGTCTGTGGAATGCTCCAGTGTTTGTGAAAAAAAAAAAAGAAAAAAAAAAAAAAAGAAATCAGGAAAATGGCGATTTTTGCATGACCTGTGGCAAATCAATGCTGTCATGGCCATGATGGGGGCTCTGCAACCAGGCATGCCTTCACCTGCCATGATCCCTCAAGATTGGGAAATCATTGTCATGGACCTTAAGGGTTGTTTTTTTTTACAATTCCACTAGCTTCACAAGACAAAAAAAAAAAAAAAAAAAAAAAAAAATTTAAAAAATTTTTGCATTCTCTGTGCCTTCTATCAATCATGCAGAACCAGCAAAAAGATATCAATGGAGAGTTCTGCCACAGAGCATGAAAAATTCACCAACCACTTGTCAATCGTTTGTTGCACAAGCTCTGTCACCTGTACGGGAAAAATTCCCTACTAGTTATAGTTATCACTATATGGATGACATTCTGTTAGCGTCAGACAACAAGGAGCAGTTGAATGGCATGAACAATTTGGCCACGAATTTGCTACAACAATATGAGTTAGTTATTGCCCCTGAAAAAGAGCAAAAAATAGCACCCTGGAAATATTTGGGAATGACAATTACAAATAAGCAGGTTGTGCCCCAACCTGTGAAACTTAACCCTGCAGTTAAGACACTCAGTGATGTACAGAAATTAATGGGATCCTTGAACTGGATCAGGCCCTATCTTGGACTCACCAATTCACAGTTACAACCTCTATTAGACTTATTAAAAAATTCCAATGATCCAACAGAACCCAGAATATTGAATAAGGAAGTGTTAAATGTAATTCACAGGGTGGAACAATGTATACACCAGAAATTTGTTTCTCAAATTGATCTGTCTCAATTGGTACAATTCTTTGTACTAATTGACAAAACTGTGCCATTTGGTGCTTTGGTGCAGTGGAATTCTGAGTGGGATGACCCATTGCATATTTTAGAATGGATGTTTTTGTCATTTCTGGCCACAAAAAACTGCTCCTGGCTTGTTTGAACTTATTGCTGATGTAATCGTAAAAGCCAGAAAATGATGTGTAGAACTAACATGACGTGATCCAGCTACTATTGTTTTACCTGTTCAAAACTGGTACTTTGAATGGTGTCTGGCACACAATTACAAGCTGCAAGTGGCTATGGCGGGTTTTCAAGGACAGATCTCGTATCATCTACCGTCGCACCCGCTCCTGAAATTTGCTCGAGAAATACCATTTGGTCAAAAAAGCTTAAGCCAGCCGGAACCTGTGAAAAGCCCTACTGTCTTCACAGATGGTTCTGGAAAAACAGGTAAAGCAGCAGTAGTATGGTATGAAAACAACAACTGGAACAGCAAAGTAGTGTATCAAAATGGTTCTCCACAAATAGTAGAGCTGCGTGCACATGGCACACTGAAGCAGCAGCTTCAAAAACAAAAAGGGGGAATGATTGGGGAACCACCACAGGCATGTTTAGATAACGTGGTTTATGTTCTTAGCTTTTTCTATTATGGGGATAATTCTTCTCTACCTCCTTTTTTCAACACTTCTCTTTTTTCAACACAGAATTTACAAAGAGGCATCAAAGTACACATTAAAGATTTAGTTACTGGTCAGTGGAGTGGACCATGTGAGCTGTTAACCTGGGGGCGAGGTTATGCTTGTGTTTCTACCGATACAGGCCCACAATGGACTCCCGCTTGATTTGAATGACCATCATCATCTGGAACATCCCAGAGGGTGCGGCAATATTAATACCACCTCAACCAAAAACTAAGTGTAGGTCACCTTGACCAATATAACAGGTCAAGATTCTCTGTGCATTGCAACCGCATCACAAAGTCCATGAACCAATAGAGAGGATGACTATGACTCATGCAGCGCGCCTGGCCAGCGAGCGCATGTGTCATAGGTTGCAAATGAGGCGGATTTTTGGCACCCGCTGGCCACGTGTGCTGAAATCCGTTCCTCTACAAATGTATAAATACCGGGATTTTCCGAAGAGCATCGGACTGGTGTACGGCAAGGCCATCGTTGCCTCCGTGGGGACGCCCACATAAAGCTGGCACCTACCGATTGCTGGGCTGAATTTGCGGAGCAAGACAGCACGAGAATGTACAGATGGTTCATCTACCTCACAGTCCTCGGATGGACGTAGGCATGGATACCACCGCAAACCAAAGAAAACATCTGGATGACCCTGGCTGACGTGACTGGACAAGATTTCTTATACCTTAGTACAACAACACCAAGCTATCCCTTTTTCACAGGTTTCATAGGGGGTTACACTGACATTGACAAAGTTTAAGAACTTATTGATGGAGACCCCTGTGCAGCAGGTCACGGACTCAATGGATGGGAATGCCTGGTTTTCACGGATCGGGCATTAACCCTTATTGCCACCCCAGGAATCACAAATTCTGGGGTCCCTGAATACAGACTGGTGTAGTATTATCAGATTTACTGCTAGACATTGATAGTGTCAGACATGCTATGCTATAAAATAGAGCTGGAATTGATTTCTTGCTTTTAGCACAAGGACAAAGATATTTGAGGGTTGGGGATTGTCTGGATGGTTGATATCTCTGCTCAAGACTGTGGGGGTAGTGATCTTGATTGTGATAACTATGCTTCTAATGTTGCCCTGTCTTTTCAGCCTTCTGCAAAGGGCCCTGCAGAGGGCAGCCAGGATATTTTTAGCACAAATACAAAAAGGGGGAATTGTCGGGGGATGCAACAAGTCTACGGAATTCCTGACAGTTCGAGAACAGCGTGACCTTGAGCAGCTTGTAGTATATCCTTGAGAAGTCTGGAAAGATCCGAGAAGACCAGTACGAAAACAAGATAGTGATAAGAAGAACCGTCCTGACAAACTCACCAATCATGAATTGTTAGTTACTAACTAAGCCAATCATATACTAACACATACTCTGAAGAAGGGGATAAAAAGGTGTGTTAGAACAATAAAGTAGCCATTTTGCGTGATCTATTACTTGTCGTGTCCGTCTCTACCGCGACAGGGGGATGAGGATGTTGCCATTACAGACTTGGGAGGAGAGAAGCAGCACCTCAGAGAGCAGTTCTTCATAAATCTTGCTTCCACAGGTATAGACCTGATTTGGGGCTTCAGAGTTTGAATTAATTTTTAGGCAGGCGATGGACTAATGGCAGATTGGTGGTGGCCCCCATGTAGATTTACTCCGTGCTTACAGAACATGCAAAGCACGAGTACCTGCTTTTGAGGCTAGCCGATGGTTAGCTGTCCAGCTGGAGGATTCCCTTCTCGCCAACTCCACAGGCTTTAACACCAAGCACAGGAGCACTAGGAGCCTCAGTTCATGCAGGGGCTCACTAGACCTCCCCTCTCTCCCCACCGGAGGACCAGGTGCCAAGTGTAGACACTGCAGTTTTTAGGCTGCTTGAGCTGGGGTTAGGAGCTGGGAAGCCAGGACACAGACCAGGGGCTTTTGAGTGTCCTGGGCTCTCTGCCAGAGAGCAGAGCACTATGCCAGGCCACTGAGCTGCGGCAGCAAACCCACCGGGGTGTCCCCAGGAGATAAGTCAGCTTTGTCGCCTTTTGAGAAGAAAAAAAAAAACAACAAAGCAAGAAGACCAGAGAAATCTGTGGGGGATGACAATGACCGTAGCTTCCATTCCAGGTTAGAGGGGAAATCTTTCATGTTCCAGAGTACAAGAAACTAAGTTTTAGGCAATTCTAACTGCAGCCTCAAGGCCTCAATCTATGCAACTGCTTAGCCATCTACAGACTCACAGAGGCAGAGCTAACTGCATAGTTGCTCCAGCTCTTCACTGGGGAATGTTTCTAATGCATATTCAGACCTTAGAAGACAAAATATGTATGGCTCACACTAAGCCAGTACTTCTCTCTCTTATTTTCATCAGGACACTGACCTTCCTGCCTCTCTTGCTGTGATTGATCAATCAGAATATTGTCATTGAAACCTACAGCTGCCTGTCTCTATTATAATGCTTCAGATAGCTGAATCCATCACATGAATTTAACCCTAAATAAAAAAGCACTTCACCAGCACTTTCTGTCCTTGCTCTGTGGCAACCATAGGATCAAGGCTAAAGAAATGTCACATCTTAAACCTTCAGGAGAACCTGCCAGTCTTAATACTTTCTGCTCCTGCTGGTTTTAAGTCCACAGATGCCAGGAAAGTATCACCACATACTTCTTCTGAGCCTTGCATATGTGCAGCTCATGACAACAATACATGGCAGAATCGTATGAAAAAAAGGCTGTGAGAGGCCACTCACACGCTTGGGCTCTCCAGTGAGGACTTTTAAAACATCATGGTGAGCAGGATCCAGGTTCCTTCTTCCTCTGACAGCAGCACCTCTTTCTGCGTCTGCTCTACCCGCTGTCAGTCCTGCAAAAACCCCTCAGCCTTTGCTGGCAGGAGCCCAGCACAGCTCAGCCCCAGGCTGGGCTAGTGCTGGTGAGGTTAGTTTTTCTGTCCCTGCGAGCAGGGTGTGGTAACTCTTATTGACAACAATGCTCTGTCTCTTGAAACCTAAATAGTTGGAGAAGTATTTGGGGGATGTAATATGTACAATGGTCTGTCCAGAGCCTAAAATTCATCCTGGCCTTTGCTTCCTCGGTTGGAGTGAAAGCTGCTGGTGAAACAGAAGGTTGGAAACCAGAGTTTCGAGCTGTTATATGCCACAATCAATCTTTTTAAAATATTCACTCAAGAAAGAACTTCCTTCTGGAGCACATGTTGTTTACAGGCTGAATTCCATGCTAAAGTTGGTATTTATAGCTACTATGAATCTTTTAAAGGAGAATGGCCTCTAACTGCAATAAGGTATGAAGCTTTAATAATACAATAGTTGCAGAGGTTGGACAAAATTTATGGTAGCCACTTCTCTTGTAGCCAACGCATTGCAAACAAAGAAATGTAAAATGAACCGTGCTAGTGCCAGCAATCACAGCTACAGACTGTGTATAAAGTAAATGAAGGATTCTCTCTTTTTCCTAGGGCTACCTCCTAGTCGGCTGCTGGTTTTCTGCTCATTTGCTGTTCAGTATATAGAACTTAAGGTATCTTAAGAGTTTTGTATACACGGGAGAACAAGTAACCTGGCAGTTCCATAAAAAGACACAATAATGGTGTATATTGCAAATGCAACTGATATGAATTTGTTTCCTTAATAAAATAAGGCCATTTTAGCTGCATTTGTAGAGACACAGTGACACCCAGTGGTTGATAATAAATATAATAGACGCCCATAATTTATTTGGAGCACTTGATCAGATCATTGACTGGCTCATATGCATTCCAGGGTCAGAAAAGTTCCAGCATATGCTGTTCATTGAAAAAAAACGTGAGTCAGTATCTATTTCTATTTTATATATTTTATTGAAGCTCCTAAACTAAAATAAATACACAGCACTAATCATACTAAGCAAAGAATAATAAAAATTTCACAAGTCTCCATCTTTTTAGGTTACATTTTGTACTTTCCTCTGAAAAATTCCTTTAAGAAAAGAAAACCCTGCACCTCTGGATTCTTTCAACTTCTCACGGTAACATGAAGTTAATATAATGTTTTCTTAGAGCCTTTGCTAAATAAAATAATATTGGCTCAAGTACAATATTAACTATATTCATTTGTCACAAAACTTCTCCTAATCAAGTCTGGAGGGGAAATATTCTCTATTTTGTCTTTAGGGCAGGAGATGGGATGGTTTACATTCAGTTTGTTATTCCATCTTTATTTTAGCATTTTGGCTAGCAAATCTGCTGTTACAGTTGACAACATATGAACATCATATTTTCAAGAACAAAGCTGGCTTTCCTCTACCTTTAAACTGCAGATTGAAATCTTATTGTGGATTTTTTTTGTAGGAGTCAGATCAGTCTTCAAAATGGAAACTCGGTGCCAGGTTTAATTAAAAAAACCCAAATTGCTCTTGCATCATTTTGATATAAATAATAAGTTTCCTGCTTGAAATTAAGTGAATATTGAGGAGTGATTCCTGATTTCTAATCTAGCAGCAGTAGAGTCATTGATTGTTTATGTGGAGCCGTGGCTCAGTAATTCATTTCCCTTCAATCTGTAATTTTTGTTTAATCTTTGCTGAAAATTCACAGAGCTTATCCTGATGTTCTTATGGTCAGCAGATGGAGTACAACATTTTAAGGGTGATTCTGTGCCAGGCACAGACTAGCATTAGTACACTGCAAAAGGCAAGACCATGCATGTTCAAGCATCAGGGGAAGTGAAGGAGCAGTGAAGCCCAGGCTCCACTGAAGATACCAGAGGCACTCCCAGTGACGTCAGTGGAGCGTAACTGTGCATAGCTGCCTCTGAGTGTTGGCTCAGATGATTATGCTTTTGCAAATCTGCCAGTGAAAATCCCTCAAGGTTGGGGAAGATATATGCTTACAAGTTGACGAATATGTTATAACAGCGTAACCATGACTGTTGTGGTATATTAATACACTGACTCACGTTCCAGCCTGTGGCTTCAATGAAATGTTTTTTTCCTAAACCCTGAGGAAAAACCTCCTAGTCACCCTTACTTCTTTTCATGTAGTGCTGGAAAAGGTTTGCTTCCTACCAATCATGCAAGTTCACTCTCATCTTCTAATATATTTTTCAGAACAGGGGTTGTTTAGGTCTTTTTCAGGCTTATCTGTGACCTGATATGCCCTCTTGCCCTCAGTGCATGACCTCCTACCAGTTTTCTAGTAAGACACTTGTTACGGATGCACGACTAACCAAATCCAACAGGTGTTAAAACTCAGATTTATTCTTCAGTAAAAGTTAGTTAGAAGTCCAGTAACATTTTGTAAAACCACAGGCTCAATGATGTAAAGAGAATTAATACTACACAGCTGACTTAAGAACCCCCAAGATTTAAAGTGATGGCTCAAAACGCGCATATCACTCACCTAAAAGCTGAGGGCTCTCTGCCTCAAGGAGTTACCTCGGGCGGTGCCCCGACCTAAGGCGGAGTCCCTGACTGCAGACCTGCTGTTCTGAGTCCGGTGGGACCCCGTTTATACCCCGGTCGAATCTGACCTGTGGTCATTTAATCCTGTTGGCCAGGAGGGTCACCTCGGTGTACCTGGCGCATCTCAATTGGCCAGTTCAAATTTCAACCTGTGGCCTCCAGGGTTTTCTTCGCCTTCTCCCTTCCTGGAGAAGTTTTGTTTCCTGCTGGCAGGATGGGGCAGGCAGCGAATGTACTGCCAGAACACTATTGCTACTAGCAGTGCGGAGCTAGGCATGCTCCACATTCGTACCTTCAAACCTTCAGTTGGAGTGGTCTAGGGTAACTGAGTAGACAACCTAAGGGATTGTGAGTAGAGCTCCTGAGACATCTATGTGCCATGAAGAAGGCCTTGAAGTAGCTAGGTTTCTGCAAGTGTCTCCAGATCAATGAGATTTCTGTCTGGATACTGGGATATTCATGGGCTTGAGGAGGAACAACCCTTTGCTGTTTTCCCTATAACATTTTTGTAATTTGGAGAAAAAATTCTGAATTTTAACACTGACAAATCTAGTCTTATTGTTATTTTCTGCCTTTTGGCAGGTGGCACCATTTGATCCAAATCTCAAGCTAATTTTTTGATGTCCCAGTCTTGAAAGAATTTTGGCAGTTGCAGCTCCCACAAAAGTAATCCAATCACTCCTTTATCACTGTCAAAATTTAGTTAAATACATTTTGTTAAAAATATCTTTGTATAAAAAAAGGATGTCAGGGAAGATTTGCAGGAAAAAAGGAATGGGGGTAGAAAGAAGTAAAGTTAAAGGAGAAAAGGAAAGCAAATGCAGGGGAATAAATTGAAAGGATTGCTTGCCATATGTGAAGGAATCTCTATGGTTAGAAATAGTCCCAATCTTATTTTCCTTCCAGTGGAACCCATTATGTTTTCACACAGGAGAACTAACACAATGAGGACTTTAATGCTCTTCTTGCGTGCTAGCTAGTTATTAGAGACTCACAATAAGGAAGGTGATCAGAGAATACTTGTCACATGCCCAAACTACCCTAAGTCAAGGAAATTGCCACCTCAGTGCATCATATGAGGCAGGTCAAGCCTAGGGTGAAGCAAGCTTTTTGTGTAAGAATTTTAATTAGCAATGAGCACAATAAAATACATAAGCTGCTGAAAGTTAACAAGTGCTACTGTTTGAGATTTATGTTCAAATCCATGCTGTGTACTTCCCTTTCCTCACCACCATAATGGATTAGCAGTATACTGGATAGTAGTCAACAAATATTACAATCATCCTTCTAATCTTATTAACAAACTTGTAAGAAGTATTAAGAACACATTTATACCACTTGTGGGAAACAGTCCAAATACAACAAACCAAAAGCTGCTTATCTACGAGCAAAACCAGCATTATATGACTGAAGGGGGCCAAGTTAATCAGAGCTATCAAGAGACTAATTCAGATCCAGAGGGCTGGGAAGGCAGATTAAATGATCGTTCATAAATCATTGAAAGCATACACTATACAGTATTGTAACAACAAACAATGATCTTCTGTAGGGTGCAGTTTCCTGCTTTCTATATATCTATGTTTTGACATTTTAAGTATCTCATCAGCATCTTTTTATCCCTAAGTCGTGCATGTGCAGCAATAGCATTATAACTCGGCGTGTTAATCATCAGACTTTTAGGAAGGAAGGGGATAGGCTGTAAAAACAAACCTAAAATTGTTCAGTTTACAGGCAGCACTACTGTGCTTACTACAAGCACGTACAAAGTGTAAAAGAATATGATCCAAGATACTGTGGAGGAAAACCGGGGAAAAGCAACTGTGGGAATGTGAAAAATCACCTTTATATATGTCTCAGGCTCCTTTGCTTTAGAGCAAGGAGGGAAGAACACTGCTGGTTAATTTTTCACTTTTGAAATATTTTGTAGAAGTACTGAAATATGCTGGTTTAGTGAGGAAAACAGCACATCAAAATGTAGGTTTACTCACTGACTCCACCATGGAACAACTCAGGTGTGGTCGTCTTATGCCTTTCTTCTAGCAGGATTGAGATTATCAGGGATACAATTGACTCCTCTTTAGAATTGTCTTCCAAAGGCTCGGTTACCCATTTTTGAAGTGGTTAAAACATTGCTCTTTGGCTGCTTGCTTTTTTGCCCGTATCAGCAGTCTTAACAAAGGCTTTTCCACTGCTTACCAAAAGTAAAGGATTCCTCCAAGGACTAGAGTTAATGGCACTTGTTTCTGATCTCACAAGACATGGAACACACTCCAGTCCTCTACACAACATAATCTTCCACATTTCTAGTGCCTGATTTTCCATTGATATGCATTGTATGTATTTAGTTACGTCAGCACAAAGTGAGGGCAAAAGGCTGCCAGTGCAACGCACTCTCTCTGGAAACATGACACTCCGGGATAAAAGACAACACAACATATTGGAAAGCAGAGAATAGTCCGTTAATTACAATAATTAAATTATGCATGGGTTTGTTAGTTTTTTCATAGAAAACAGAAAGGTCTTCAGACTGAGAGAGTAAGACTGAATAACATGAAAGCCTAAAAACAAGTGAAGTCAGCAGTTCAATTTGAGAGCACTGTCAAATCAAACTTGTACAGATTTGTCACTAACTATCTGAGCAACATCATTTTTTCATTTTTTTGACTTCCTGGACTTGTTTAGTTCTCTTCTCCTTTCCCTTTCTCCACTGAAAAAAAATAACATATCCCATTTGTAGCTCTAGGAAGGTGATTGTCTCAGTGTTTGCATAGTCCTTTGGGTTTTGGCATAGCATCAGACATAAGCCCTCATCTGGCTCTTATTTTCTTTCTAGGCCTTACCCAAATCTGCCTGTTCTATAGCTCAGGTTTCCAGCTTGTTCCTATTATGGCCAAGGTGCCAAGTGGCCACAAAACCACACAGCCACCTGGAGTACAAAGTAAATATTTGCTTGGTCATTCTAATTTCTCAGCATCTTGTCCGAGCTCCTGGTTTGCTCCCTAAATTTCTCCCTGAGGTGCCTTAATTGCAATCATCCTCAAAAAAAGGTCACCCATCTCCATTCAACCTCCAGGACTCAATTTTTACCACCATCTCTCCAAGATCTTGTTCTTACAAGGCCACCTGCCTGGACTACCCAGACTTTCTTCTTCAGGTTCAGCAATACCTATCAACCCTTTTCTGTCAGCCACTTTCTAGATCTGAGTTTTCACAACTACCTTTAAATGGAAAATGAAGTCCTTTGAAGATATGTTGGTTGTTTCAAACACCTGTCCAATTCCTAGTACATTAATTATGAGGCCTAATAGAGCTCTTTGGTTTTGTATCATATGTCTTAACTATCAGAGTGGACATCTCAAGACAAGGATACTCAGTATGTTGCAATTCAATATCCACCAGAAAACAGAGAGTGTGCTTTTCTACTTGTTTTTTCTTACAGAACAAGATGTAGAGGGCAAGAAATTTGCCTGGGTCTGCAGCATCAGGTGCCAGTGACAAAGTGTAAACAAAGGAATAGGCAGAACAAAAATGGTCTCTATTTATTCAACTTTTCATTGTGTCTAATGTAACCAACATTAGCTACAGTCTTTGGAGAGAAATATAGCCTGCTGAGAGAGTAGGAGGGAAAGAAATCAAATACAGCTGTGGGAAGAGGGATGCAGGGTTTACCAAGAGCTTGGTTATTCTTTCACATTTTGACCAATCTCAAATAGAGCTTTGAAGCACAAAGTTGCTCTGCTAAGCAACTAAGCAATTGAGAAGATCGAAATATATAAATGATGATGAAACTATCTTCTTTTTTTTAAACTGTATTATTTTGAGATCTCCTTTCTGTGTCAAAATAGAAAATAAGTATTTACTACAGAAATCCATGTGTCTGTTTTCACAGATGCACCCTAGTAATTTTAAACCCATTTTTCTATTTTTTTTTATTCAGTTTTCAGTCTATATATTTGATATAGGGTTTTGCTGCTTGGAAAAAAAAAAGTATTTCTAGCCTGTGTCAGATTTTGTCAATAGAGATAACTTAAGCATTTTCGCTGAATTGGGATCATGCCTGTGAAGGACCCTAACTACAGGGAAAATGCTGTATTTCTTTTCACTGGCAGGGCACAGGGAGATGAATGAAACAGCTTTGAAGCACTCTCCGGCACAAAACAGAACTCACAAGTACAAGTGCTTATGAGGAGATAACACAGAGTCAAGGGGTTTATGACATACAAGCACCCATGGTTCAACACTCCCTAGAGAAGTGAAACAGAAGCTCTAACTGGTGCTCCTGTCCCTTCATTCCAGTGGCAGACAGGAAACAAGAGTCCGCTGTCTTTGGTTGGCCACTGCTTTCTACAGATGTGACCAAATCCTCTGTTTTCTTTTGCTGTGTTTGGAGCTGCCTTGTGTACATGGTTCTTTCCTGGGATATTTGTGGACTATGAGGGCCTGGAGACTGCATTCTGTCTTGTCTACACCAGGAACTAAGGGTATCAGAAAACAACCAACTTCCTGTAAAGTGGACCACAGTATGAACTTAAGAGTACACTGGCAACTTGTTATAATGTCCACGTGTAAATTCTTAGCGCAAGTCACATGTGAGGTAGCTTACTGTGAAAGAAAGCAATAAATGCTGACTTCTTCTCACTAGTCAAAATGGTGGTAGATTAAAAATGGTGAAAGTCACTTGAAATAAGCTCTCTGGGGTTTTGCTGTGGAGTAAGAATTTGTTTGTGGCTAATAACTGCAGAATAGTTCTTGGTTACATCTCTCTTTAATTCATGGTCACTTGTGTGACCATGCCCTTTTTTGTAGAGCTAATATGCTCTAATGATACTGTTGTTATTTTAGAGTTCTAACTTTTCATTGGCATATTCTGTCTCTACAATACATTTTCCTGTAGTGTATGATAGAGATGTAGCTATACTAGAATTGCCCTGCCAGTAGGAAAAGCTTCTCTGTGCTAGGTCAGACAACTTCACTATCTAACTGAAAAAAAACCCTGGTAAAACACCTACCTACTATCCATCAAGTTGCAGGCATTGTTACCTTTTTATTAAGAGCTTTCCTTAATCTACACAGTTAAACTTTAAAGCTAATAAAAATGAGCTTATAGAAAGCACACACAGATAAAGTAAACACTCCTTGAAACCATTTAAAGACTGAGAGGCATTACAGGTTGCTGGATTTGGGGCTAATGCAAGGTGATCTCTCTCTTACTTTCTTTTGACCTGTTTCTCCCAGAAAAGGATGTGATACTATTCTCACGCCAGTCACTAGCAGACCAGGAGATCCAAATAACCCTAGAGCTGCTGATTCAATGAGTGGTTATAGAAAAGAGCATTTCTCAAATATGGAGGATTGTAAGTGAATGTCCCATGGGAAAGCTTGTTCTGTTTAAGAATGCACTAGCTGAAATTGTTTTTCGCAGTTTTTCTTTGCACCCCCATAAGTCCAAGATCATGGCAATAAAACTTCCATCCAGTGACTTCATTCTCCTTTAAATATTTGCACATTAACAGTGATGCAGACACCTAATCTTGTTTGCTGTTGAAATCTACAGATATCAGCTTCTTGAGAGAGATCAGTGGCTGCATGAAGGAAAGCTGTTTCGCTTGCTACACAATTCACACACAATTCACTACACAATTCATTGCCAAGTCCAAATGCTGAAGGTTCTGCAGGTGCTCTTTCTCAAAAAAAAATTGCCTGTGAACATATATTTATTTATGTATTTATGTATTTATTTTTGCTTCAAGCCCTAATGAAGAGAATGATTCCTATTCAGGATATTGAAGAATTGAGTCTTACTGAATTCAGTTGAACTTCTATGCTTAAAACACTACCACACTTAATAGAAAAGGATTTAAACATGTGCTTGCATATTACTTTTTTTCCTTGTTTAGAACCAAGAATGTAAAATATAGCAGCCACAGATCACAAATTTTTTCATATCTAGACTTTTCTTCCTTGTTAAAACATAACCTTGCAGTATGTTGCATACAACAGGATCCTTTTAACTACAGAGAGGTCATTAGCTTAAATGGGCTGATGGACTGCTGCTTATGACCACTCACACAAAAGCATTGCAAGATCAAGGTCATGAATATTCTCATTCATTTTGGCATTTCATTTCTACTGTATCCCTAGAAGGGGTGAGTGATGTGAATCCATGCAGTTTTTTATATCTCCCCAATCTTCAGCTATCTACCTTGATAAAAGTTATACTAGCATTGGCCTTTTTTAACTCTACTATTGACATACATTCTGTAACAGATGTTATGTTAGTGGACAATTTAATGTAAGAAGAGTCCAATTCTATTCCTGCCATGTTTATGGAGGAGATAATAAATCCATCAATCAGAAACAATTCCCTCTCAAGGAGATTCTTCACAAGAATCTCCAGTTGCCTGCAGTCTTCCTTGCACTACTTATGCAGCGAAAAATGGTCCTCATTGAGCAGAAACATGAGCATTATTTAGCTCATCTAATGCTATATATATCATATATCTCTCTCTATCCCCTACTCAGACTTGATGCTATTTCACTTATTGCTGGGTGTCCTGAAATGGTTTTGAGTTTTGTCTAGTTTTTGTCCTTCATCCTTTGCTCATCCACAGTACCCTTCCTTACCTAGAATTCTAACCTCCACATCAGTGAGGCTCCATTTCCTCAACCCAAGTTTCGTCAGCTGTGGCATTGTTTCCAGTAGTTTTAACAATTTTTTTTAGGTAAACCTTTACATCATTCCCCCAGGCAAGCATCAGCACTTTCATCCTAGGCAGGACATTTAAGCCATCAACTAAATGAAAATAAGTGCAATTTTTTTGTTGTTGTTATAACAGCTCACTGTAAAATCACTTTAAAAAGTTAAACCAAATCACATTTCAACAGTGAAGAAAATACTGGTAGGTTAAAAACTCCAGGATTGTTGCTTTGATAGCAAAGACAGAGCAGCCAATTGCATACAATATTCCTTACTTCTAAAAACTTCCCATTGGCTGAGAGGACATGGTTCAGGATACCAATTATATCCTACTTAAAAGAGGAAAGAATTCTTGAATTTCTGTCTGGATAGGTCTTAGAATTGAAGCTCATTCCCAATTCAAATGATTTAGATAAAGAAAACTTCTGACTTAAAAAGTCTGTGGATAACATCTTTTCCTTTCTTTTCTAATAATTTTCCGACAAAGCAAGTACATTCAGTTTTGGCAAATTAAAAAGATTCCGAGCTATGGGAGGAAAAAAACTTGTTATGCATGTTTTCAGTGCAGCATGACTTGTCTTCTATTGCACCTTCCTTAGCTTTGTTTTTTAATGAACAGCAAGACAAGATTTTTAAAAACCTCCAGAGTCTTCTTGTTTTTCTGACACCTCTCTGATGCAAACTGTGCTCTCTTGTTGTTAACTGTGTCTCTAGGAATTGATATAATAAAGGACCTGGCCAGCTGTAAGAGCTGGCATAATGGTTCTGTATAATTTATATTCTGGTGGCTAAATGAATCTTTAGTGGCAATGAGACAAGTTTAAGTTGTCTTTGCAACAGAGAAGCAGGGCAAAGCTGTCTGAACACATGGGAGATTCTTTAGTGGTTTAAGCCCTGGAGACTTCAACCTCCTGCTTCACAAAGCTGTCAAGTTTTTTTGTTATGATATAAAAATGTATATTTTACAGAATCAGAGAACTGTGGAAGAGTGGGACTATATGGGAACTTAGAGTCTAAACATCTGTAATGGGGCAGGATACTGATAAGACTAAACCATTCATGATACATATTTATCTATCTTGCTCTTTGAAAATTTCCATATTCTCCCAAGGCACTATTTTACCTTCCCGGATTTAAAAAGTTTCTGCCAATACCCAAGCTAAATATTCTCTGTGCAAATTTAGCTACTTTCTTCTCCCAGTGGACAAGAAGAATGGTTGATTCTCATCTCTTTGTAGCAATGTTTAAAGAGCATAAAAAATGTATCATATCTTTTTCAGTCTTGTCTCTCAACCAAAACAAAACCAAACCGTTCCTCCTAAGTCACATTTTCTTAACCTCTAGCTGTTCTTGGTGCTCTCTCTCAATTTCTCCGTACCTTTTTAAATTATGATACTGAGGTTGGGCACAGATTTCTTGCTCAGGACTCACCAGCAGATGTTTTTTGCAATAGCATATCTCCAGTCTTCCACAGAAGAGCTCTGATTCTTTCCTGCTACACAGGTAAATCTCCATTTTATATTAATGAAATTCATGTCTCATTCCCCACTACAGCCCTTTACATCTGTCTATACTGAATCCCCTATCATTGTTTTTGGACCACCTCTTAAATGCATCCAATTTTATTTATGGTTTTGTATTCCAACAGGGCTTGTAAGCCTTCCAAGCTCAGTATCATCTGACATTTTATACATGTATCCTCCATTCTGTCATTTAAGCCATCAGTTAAAATATTGTTTAGAACAAGGAAGGATTTGATTGTATGAAAATGTGCTCTCACTTAGTGAAACATTTGTGATAACTCTTTGAAAGTAATTTTTCAACCAGTTGTGCACCCATTTTATTTGTATGTATTTCATTAGCTTCTTGTTAAGGATGTTGTATAGGATAGGTTAAAAACTTCATTTGAGTTATGATAGATCCAGACTTATCTTTTCACAATCTTATTACCCTGTTCCCTGGAAAGGTTTGATGTGATTTGTTCACACTACCTTTTATCTCTATAATTTAAGTGCTTACAAAATGTGTGATAATCTGTCTCGGAATTTTTCTTGTATCAGACGGAGGTTGGCTTCTCTATGATTTCCTCCTTTCAAGGAAAAGATACTGGATTTTCCACTTTCCTGCCTCCACAAATGTTCAGAGACAGTTGTCTATAGTTCAATGATTCTTTCAGCTTGTTCCTTACATACTTAATTGTGAATTTCCCTAGGTTCTGCTAACCTAAGTTCATGTGTTTTAGTTAAATAATTTTTATTTATCCTTATTTGTACTACTTTGACCTTGTTAAATGATTTGAGTAGGTACCTGATCAGAACTAATATTTTTGGTAATGATTGAAACAAAACAAACTTTGAAAACTAGTTTTGCTTGCATCATCCATTATTTGCTTTCCTATTTTGTTTGTTTACAGAGCTATGCAATAGTTTATCTTTCTCTTTTATATAACCTTTATACTTAGGTTTTATATAAAAGCTTTATATAAAACTTTCCTTACTTCATTCTACATCTCTGCTAACTGAATCTTAATGTGAACCTAAGTGTTTCTGATTTTATCCTTATATGCTTTTTTCTTCTGTTATAGAATTATGTTTTGATTTTCAAAACACGCCTATTCAGTTTGTAAAGTTACTATTACTATTCTTACCTAGAATTTCCACAGCATTGCTGGAGATACAGCAGTTGACTAGTTGGATTTCTTCCAGTTCACCAGAGACCGGTCTTACAATGTAGGTTATGTCATCCCCAATAGCTGTCAACTGATTCATGTATAATAAGCATAGCTTTCTCAAATTTCTGCTACCTTCAGCTATGAATGGAATGGGGAAAAAAACCCAACAACCCAGGTCACATTGTTAGATAAACTGTTTTGATATGTTTATAATGTCTTGATCACAGCAAATGGCTAGACAGAGTTAGATGTTTACTGTCTGGCATACAACTATCTATATTTTGATGCCATGAAATATATGACAGGTTTTGTTTGAAAAAAAATTATAAACACAGCCTCCTGTTCAGCTACTGTATCATGTAATCAATATGAACTGCCCTTCAGCCCAGAGAAAGTAACTCATAGAGGATCAAATGCGATCTTCCTGTGGAACAAATCCAGGAAAAGCATTTTTTTACCATGCCATCAAAGAGAGGATGGGTAGACATATGAATTGCCGTCTCTATTTCAGTTACTGGGTTGTGTGGCCCTAGCAAACATTATTCAAGCTTTTCAACCTTGGTATCCAGTGGCTGACCTTGCAGAAAGTCAGCAATAGGTCAGGGAAGGGAACTGTATCATCTTTGCAACCTCCTGACTTGTGGTTCATGCAGATTAGCCAGTCCTGGGATCAGTATGTTAGATCTGTTTGACTACAGCATGCATTACTGACTTGAAAGGAGCACTGAAATACTTTGTGATGATCAGGATACAGAACACATCAAGACTTCAACACAAATATATAAGAAATTACTTCTCTAAATTAGATGATAGGATTTTCATGTCCTAATAGTGTACAAATTTAAGACCAACTTGTTAAAACATTCACATTCTCAGCACCATATACTTGATAATGGTGTAAAATAGGAGAGAGGAAATTACCTAATTTTTTTGTATTACCTTCATCCATACCTATGTGAACTACAAGCCCTTCAGCATTCACAAGTTTCTTGATTCCATCAATAAGTCCACCTGCTGAAAAAAAAAAAATCCACATAGATGTACACAGCATTTTAATTTAATACAGGAACAAATTCATTTGTGGAACAGATACACTTCACTGATATCAGGTTCTTGTGAAAAGTAAATAATAGCTTTGTGTGAAAATACGAACATCTAAAAGGAATAACCTAGGGAGAATATGACAGAGGTCTACAAAATAATGAGTGCAAGGAAAAGGTTGGGTAGAGACTGACTGTTTGGATTTTTTCTTCCAGTACAAGAACAAGAGGTCACCAATTGAAAATAGTCCAAAACAAACATTAAGGACATAGTCCTTCACACCCTTTGCCAAAGGATGATGCAGATGCAGGAAGTTTACATGGGCTCAAAGCAAAGACAGACAAGTACTAGCAGGACCCTTTGGGGTGCTCACTGAATAAACAAATCATAAACACAGGCAGCTGGTCTGAGCTTAAAACAGAGGCTGTGAGTTTATTGAGAAGAAATTATTATAGATTCTTGCATTGTTCTTGCTCTTCCTTAGACATCCACTTACAAGTGCTGTGGGAGACAATGAACCAAGGTAGATGGACCCTTCCTCTGAATCAGTATGGCTGTTGTTACTATATTCTTATGCTTTTCTTCCTAACAATCTTGGCATATGTGGGCACACAGGAGAGAGCATAAATTTATATGTAGTTCCAGAATAATCTTGAGGTCATATGTCATAGAATGATCAAAAAAATCAGGTTAGGACTTCTGAGGTCATCTAGTTCGATTTCCTGCTTAAAGCAGGGCTGATTTTAAAGTTAGATGAGGTTGCTCAGAGCCTTGTCCAGACGAATTTTGAAAATCTCCAAGGATAGTGATTAAATGACTTCCAGATCCCTGTTGCAATGTTTGATCACCTTCATGGTAAAAAACTTTTTATATCCAATTGCAACTTCCCTTGTTACAAACTTGACGTTGTTGACTCTTGCCCTTTACTTGTGCAGCTCTGAAAGTTTCCATCTTTTCTACAACACCCTTAAGGTAATGGAAGACTGCAATTAGTTTCCCCATTGGCCTTTTTTTCTCCAGGCAAACCATGCCCAGTTCTCTTAGCTTCTCCTTGTGTATCAGGTTATCAGGTGTTCCAGCTCCCTAGCCATGTTAGTGGCCCTCCGTTGGATTCTAACCAAATTGTTAGTATCTCTTTTATACTGAGCAGCCTGAAACTGCACATCATATTCCAGATTTGGCCTCAAGAGTGCAGAATAGAAGGGAATAACCACTTCCTAGGGTACACTGGTACTGCCCACAATGTGCTTAGTCTTTATCACTGCAAGAGTGCTTTGCGGACTCATGATCATCTATCTCTGAGATTTGGTATCATCAGTGCTTGTGTACATTTCTCAAGACAAGATACATTCATTGATAGCTTGAATGAGGAAAAGCTCAGAGCACAGTCCAGCAGCAGATGCACCCATCCTCCATTAGTGCCCTGCTCTAACAATAACATTGAAGGATCCTGGATGTGTGTCATTCACAGCATAAGGAAATACATGTCCCTCATCCTAATTGTACAATCCTTCACCTCAGATATGTCTGGAGTATACTACACTATAATTACTACACTTTTCTTTATAATGCCATTGCAGTTTTCAGAGAAAACAACTATTCAAGCTAGAAGCATTTCATTAATTATGGGAATGACTTATCAAAAGATAGTGAGGATTTTCCATCACATTAGGTATTAACATCAGAACTAGACTTCTTTCAAAAAAATGCTTAGCCAGATATTATGACAGAGATGTAGGAAGCAATGAGGGAAAATTTCTGTCCAATGTTACAGGTCTAGATTAGGCTACAACACTCTCATCTGGTTGTCAAAACCATATGCATCTGTTGTGAAAACTAAGTTAAAGTGATGGTGTGCTGTATCCCACGGCACTTGCAAAATTCAGCTAGCGTATAGACATCATCTCATTTACTGTGTATTATTTGCACCGGAGTTACATTTTTTCTCCCACCTAGTATTTTATTAAAAAACAGATTTTTTAATATATTGTGTACCAAGAACCAAGAATATAATGAAATGGCAATTTACAGGAATTCAGAGGCCAGACCTGACCTACACAACTAAATAACATAAGTAAATTTACGTAACTGAGTAGACTGCAGTCACTTTCACCAAGAATATAGATTTGCATTCTAGGAATATAACATTTGTCAAACTGATCAAAACCAGGCATCTTCCATATACAAGGCAGCCATGAGCCCCTTTGTTTTGCCTTCTCATCCACATTTATCTAAAAGATCTCATTTACTATACCTTCCAGATTTTCACTTTGCAGATCTCTTTTATATAGGTTTTCAGCTTTGCCATTGTTGTGATCTGTTGCTGAACTTCCACAGTAAGAGGTGTGGACTCCACAGTAAGATCTTGGAAGTTTTCACAGGTTTCAAGGACTTCTTTCAATGTCCTGTGATACCAGCGCTATTGCTGATGTGTAGCTTGAGGCTTGCAGCAGAGCAACATATTTTGCCCAGATATTTAATATCACATTTCTTTAACTTGTTGAAATCTTGCAGTGTAATTTCTAAAGATCTAAGGCTCTGGTTCTAGTTGAAGAATAAGGAGACAGCCTTTTCAGGAATGCAAGTGTTAAGTGAATTAATTGGAAGATCTTCCACATTTTCGTCATCTATTTCCTTACTTGTTGAGTAATTTCCAAAAAAGTGTGACTTAATGAGTCCTAGTACACTAAGACAACTTCATAAGTATCTAAAAAAACCTGAGAAATAAGTTGGGATATTTTGAGTATTAATGTAAATACTTTTATCACAAAAAAACCCTCTTCAAAATCTCTGCTCAAGGCTGATTTTGAAGAACTTTCATAAAAGAAATTAATGACACACTCTGCAAAAATATCCTTGTCAGTTCCTCTTAAATCTTCCTTTTCTGTTATATTTTCTGATTTTTTTGTGTATTCTCTTTCCAAAGCCAGATTATTTAATGAAAACAGTTCAGAATTATCTCTATGTTGATCAATTCTCTTCAGTAAGTCCAAAATTATTCTAGTGGCATCTAGAGAGGATCCACAAGTGTAGACGATCAATTTAAATAATTATTAGTAATATCGGAAATAATATTAATTTTCTGTAGATAACTATACCTTTTCTTCACCTCTGCTTCTTGGCAGGATGTCAATAGTTTGCAAAGTTTTCTGCCTGCAGTGTATTCCTGAAATGATTTGTGAAAGAATCTATATGTTGGCTTCAGTCTTTGAGCTGTGTATTTATTTAGAAGACCTGAAGCTAGCAGGACTTTTTCTTTTATGTCAGCTAAATCCTCAGACTGAAAATCAAATCTTTGATCAAATATTCCATCTAAAGCTAAGCCTCCACAATGATTTATTCTCAGCATCATATGATTTTCTGTTATTTCTTTTGTTTTGTACCTGTTTTTCTCCACCATCAAGTCATACAAAGCAGAGAAATGTAGAGTCTGGGTGCTTGGATGAAAATTACTTTCACCCATTTGGATGGCACAAGCAATGATGACAGAGTCAAGTCTTCATAAGGTTCTTCTTGTAAGTGGACTCTTTAAGCTGGTTTAACAGACCATGAACCAGTTTGTCAAGACATTGTTAATGAGCTTCTCGCAACTCTCCTCTGATAGATCTCCTATTACAGCAATCAGTGACCCAAACTGTCTGATTTTATTAATAGATCCAGTCCTGGTAGCAATAATAACCGTGTTCCTGAATTTGTGGTTTTCTTTAATCATTGCTTCTATCTCTGGACAGTTTGGGGGTTTGAATTCATCATATCTGTCTAACAGTAAAAGAACCTTTTGCCTTTGTACTAGTAGCATTTTCATGAAACCTTGTTTGCAGATGAGGTGGTGTTCAAAATGAAGCTGATCACAGACAGTGATATATTCCACGTCTTGTGCTAGTCAGACTGATAAAGAAAACAAATTGGCAGATTTTCAAAGTGGAGCAATTTTCAGAAGCCCAGAGTACAGCAATTCTTTTAAGACGAGTTGTTTTTCCTTTGCTAGCTTCTCCTTCTATAATGCAGGGATTTTTCAGTTCCTCCACAAGGACGTTAAGCATCAGCTGCCCTTTCCTGCTATTATGTATATTTTTTTTCCACAGCAGAACATCAGTATAGGCAGTTCCAAAATAAAAAATTATGCCAACGTCACTACCCAGAGGATGTATTTTTGAAAAGCTGAAGATAGATACACATACTTTAAAACCTGAATCAAATAATTTAATTGTTCTTGTTCCACTTGCCTGGTAGTACCTAAGGCAAACAGATCATGTAACAGTGAATTAAATAGTCAATGAGTTTGTCAATTAAAATTTCAGTACTTTTGGAAGAACCACCTGAATGTACTTGCTAAATTAATGAAATGGTGATAAGCAAGAAGCATGAGATGTATTTATTGTCCACTGTCTAGGTAAGACTTAATTGATAAGGGCTGTAGTTAATCCTTGGGCAGAAGATTTATACAGTCTGCAGACACCACTCTGGCTCCACTTAATTCCTTATTTGAGGGCCTTTTGGACTTACCCTATTCGTGCATTGGATTCCAAAAATGTAAGCTTGCATACAGGCATATGAAAGTTTATATGTGCAAATGCATGATGAAAGTATGAGTTTTTCATGTAATAAGGTTTTAATATGGAAATACAGCATTTATAGATAGATGAAAGGTATTGGAGTATTGAGAGAGATAGATTTGTAAATCAGTAACAGTTTTTGACAGTTGGACTGAATGAACTTTTAATCTAGTTCTTTTTTTAAACTATGTCTTTTGCATTTGTGTTACTTTTTGTTAGTCTAAGAATTGCTTTCATACAGTTTGGAGGTGAGCTTAATCGAACCTTCCATCCTAGACGCAATAAAATGTAGTAACATCTAGAAAGTCTGAAGCTTACAAAAAAAACAGCTTCTAAAGGGAGTCCTGGAAGTTTTGTATGCACTACTTTTTAAAGTGCATAGATGGAAACTAAGGGACAGGGCTGAGTCAGACATGTATTTCAAGATCAGACTTTTGAAGCAGGTGGAGTAAAGAAGCACAGTCCCACAAACTGAAGGAAATCAGGGAAACCTATTTTAGGGAAATGTTTTGGTAATAAATGTCATGCCTCTCTGGGAGTGCTGAAAGATTAGCCTACGTGTATGCCTTACATTTATACAATAAGATAGTCCTTTAACAACATAATGAACTTGCAGCCTGTGCACAAGTAGTTTCAGCTTCCAGGGAAGAGGTTTATGTTTGAAAAATTCATTACCTATCCCCATTAGATTTTATATTAATTTTGTCCATAGAACTCATATAATTCAGTGTTCAGCTCACCCACAACTCTCTTATAATAAACAAGTGATGGGATGTGTTTAACTGTATGAACTTCAACTATCTGATCACAGATGATTTTCAGCTTTTCAGAATTTTTCACTGGATTTGGGTTTCCCCTCTTTGTGTCTTAACAGTTGTAAAATTTCTTAGTGTTCACTCTCTTATTCTCTCAGATGAAACAATTTAGACCATACAGATCAAATTAGAGTTTACTTAACTACAGAATTATAAGACTATTGTAAAAATGAGTGCATTGCAAGTTTTTCATGTTTTTTTTCTATAATTAACTCCTGATTAGAAGACAAAAATATAAGCAGTAATACTTACAATATCCTTGCAGATCATGAAAGAGAAAAGGCTTATGTTTCCCAAGAGACTTAACCAAAACATTGCAGGCTTCTGAACCTTTATTCAGAATCATGTAAATCATCATTCTTGAGTCTTCTTGTTCAAACTTTTCACAGGCAATGGTATTCACTTCTTCACAAGATATGACATTGCAGGCCAAAAGGTCATCTGCTATCTGCTCAACAGTGATCATTACCATTCTTTGAATGAGATGTACTCTGCTGCTTTCTGTAATTTCACTGAGAAGAGAGAATTCAATTTCTTAGAGTAAGTCTAGCTCAAACAGTAGCTGAAACATGATCTGTCCTTCAGTATTCAGTGCACACTTTTGTGGTGCACTGAGTGGCTAATACCTACACAGGTACAAATAGCATTTGGCAAATGGTGATGTCTTCATAAGAATGTAGAAAAGTTTATAAAAGTTTCTGTGAATGGTTAGGAGATTTCTGGTAAAAAAAGATGCAGTATGAAATGTATCAGTATGGGTACGAAAGTCACACAGTATGTCTGAGACGTTGGTTGGCATCACAGAAACATATTAAAAGTTTCAATGGAAATTGCTTTTGAAAGTTATATTATTTACTGATATGTCTAAATATGGGTTCATATTTCTGGATCTGCATTTGAAAATCTTTGCATGTTCATGCAGGTCATGACAAATATAATTTGAGTCTTCAAACAAAACCTGTATGAAGTACTTAAATATTATTACACTCATTTTAAGATTAAAAAAGTCAAATGAGTTACATTTAATGCCCAAGCTCATAGGCAGTCCTGAACACATCCCACAACGAAAACATCCCCAAACAGCCTTCTGTACTCTGTGGTTGGGATGGCTAAGAATCACTGTCGGGGCATGCAAGCACTCCTAACCAGAAGGAATATACATATGATATTTATCTGTGTGTAGCTTGGAGAAATGCACAGATTCTCAGCTCCCAAGCTAGCCAAAAAGTGCCTGTATCTGGCCAAAATTATTTCTGAATAGCCAGTTTGTGTAGGCAGTAAGGAGATCAAAGAAAGATACGATAGGAATGAGGTAGGGCTCTGGCCTGATGCTGGAAAATTGGAGTCATTAGGGACAGCCTCATTTCAGTTGGGCAGCTCTGTTCTCTTTCCTTCCACAAAATCCAGGAGAGATTTGAGATATAATAGTAATAAGTAGGGTAGTCATGGGAATGTCTTTTGTGGGAAGATGGGTATGTGCCACAAGCATTTCTCCAGAAAGAGCTGCATTTTGAGAATTTTACATTTTTTGCAAATTTGTAATTTCATTGTGTGGAATTTTAAAATAAATGTTGGGGGCATTGATTTACATGCACATGTCAAAATAAAACTGGATTATCATTCCACTAAGTTTTTTAGACCTTGAATATTACAGTAAATAAGACTTTTTCAGGGATAATTTTATAAAACTTAAGCTTCTGTATAATTGTGGGGGAAAGGGAGAAGATGGTCTTTACAAGTCTGAAATTACCTGCAATATTTTGGAATATACTGTAGAAATTACTGTAAGATAGCTAAAACGAGTAATACCCAGTTCAGAAAGATATTTCATCCAAAAAAATTATTAAGCCAAAATTTTCTCTTTGTAACATTGTAAAATAGGGATTTTTTTATAAAAATTCTCTGTAAAGGCTACCTTTAAAAACATTTTAGAGGAAGACTTTTTACAATGTTAATAAATAGCCATATTATATAACTAGAACATAAATATAGAAATTATAATGTATTGGTTTTTGAGAAGATATTTTCTTTTGAAGTTTATTTCATTTTTTAATTACTATTTACATCTAACATTAAATACAAAGAAACTGTAGTTTATAAATCTTACTTGTTCAGGCTGAAAGTTTAAATGCTTGAACTGTGAAACAGTGAATCTAATATCCAGAAGGAAAAACAAAACAAATCAGAAGATTGAATACTCCAGATATTACTCTCATTTTTCTAGACCAGAAAAAAAATTACCTTTTGTGAAATGCTGATATGAAATTAGTCAGGTGTAATAATATTCTCTCTAGGTGAATTGACTACAGTCTTATACATGTATTTGATAACTTTAAGCATGTTTCAAATCAATAAGCAGGAAATATTGATTTAAGCAAGTTATTTTAATCTTCTGTGCCTTAATTCCTAAGACACAGATCATTCTCATAGACCAGCATAATCATTAAAATATAACCTTTAAAGTAAATTTGTTCATTATTTTTGACAACCAGAAAGATACAGTTCATTTTTCACATTGTTTCAGTTCATGTTTCACATAGTTTCATAGTGTAATATATATATGCAGATTCTTATTGTTTAGATTTTTATCATTAAGGATAGTGAATGAGTCATATGTTACTTATTTATTTGTTTTTAATTTGAATGATACCAAGATACATTTGGATGGAAATGGCAATTAAGGTAATAGGGTATAAAACCAACATTTAAATTCATGTATTCATTACATAAAACTAAATAAAGGTACCTTAAATAAAGTAACTTACTTTTAATAGATACAACTGAGAAAATAAAGTACATTTGTGATAATAAGTAGTAGGTCAAATTAAAGGTCCATCTAGCTCAGTATCCCGTCTCCAGCAGTGCCTTCTCTAAGTTGTTACACTCCTTTGGATCTTTTCCATTTCCATTATATTCTTTTTAAGATAGAATGCTAGAGCAGACCATGGTATTAAGATACCATATGGCTTTATGGATGGACACAGTGCCACAATAATGTTCTCTCTTTGATTCTCCATTTTCTGACAGTTCCTTCCATTTGCTTTTACTGAGCATTAAGCCAATATTTTCATGGAGCTATCAGTTTTAACCCCCAGCTCTCATTTGTAAAAGTTAATCACCATCCTCATGTAAGGAAACCCACAATTTTTAAGAGTAACTTAACAATATACTGAATTAAATGTTTGCTTAGACAAGCTTTTTTTAAAAGCCTTAAAATACTGAAATATCAAGTGTAGAAGCACAGTCTATTAACATTAACCCTCTCTAAGCCAAAACTTAAATATTCTAAAGCTTCTAGAATCTACAGTAGTTTCCAGTATTGCCAGCTTTACTTAGTAATAATCTCATAGTTTGTAGCACACTAAATAGTATTTTAATAGTTAATAGTAATTAATAATAACTGCTAGTATACTAGATTACTACTTAGTCATAACTTCTGGAAAACTATACTGGCTTCACAGTGCTGAAAGACTAATTTGAACTTGCTCCTGTAAAAAGTATCACCTTAAATATTACAACTTTTCTAATAGTTTTTCTAAGCAAATGCATACAGGCTTTTCTTTTTTGTTTAAAGAAATAGTTAAAAGAAATAGTTGTAAATTCCCCACTGCCAAAGGCATGTAAGGTTACTTAAGAGAAAAAAACTTATAGCAAAATGAAGTTAAAACCTCTCTAAACTTTCTTCTTTAAAAATATTCAAGAAGGTAGTGGTAAGAAAGAAATCCATTAACCCACTTCAGAGTGCTCTTAAATTAAAAAGACTCAGTAAGCAGTAAAGTGTCATAGTGCTTGTCAAAATCTCATGCCATATTATCTGTAGGTTCCTTTCCTCCTTGTACAATTACTTAATATCTTGTTTGCTTAACGAGTATGTAGTGCAATACCTTTCTGTTGCCAGAAACATATGGAACTTTTCTTGATGTAAAGCAGGTTCCAGTTCATAACTATTTGAAATTTTATGATACAGCAGTTATCAAAACTCTAGCCTTCAGTCCAGGGTTAATAGTCAAGTTAGCAAATATTTCTACTACCAGTAGAAATGAGTGTATCTACAATGCATTTACTTCATTCACTCTAATGGTTTCACTGAAAGATAGTAACTTTAATTCATGAGTGAGATGTTCACTGCAGGACTCTGTGATATCTAGACTAAACCATGGAGTCTTGGTGTTCCAGGAAGCAAGGGCTCAGTGCTTTTCTCACTAATTAGAGCAGCACTGACTCAACCAACTAGCTATAGTCAGGCAGGCCCAAAGAGGGGTCTAACAACCCTAGATGCAAATGCAAAACCCATTTCAAAGTGGATGATTTATACTAGCAGCATAAAGATTAGCCTAATCTGATATTACTCTGAGACATTAGGAATAAAACTCCCCAGCAACTCTGCTACTTCCCCTGTCACAGCAGTTGACTCCAGACTTCCTCCAAGAAATCAAAAGATGACTCTTAACATCAATGATTCTGACTTCCTTTTCACAGTAAATATGACAAAATGTTCCATTAAATCCACATACTGCATGATTTTTGTATTTTTAGAATTAAAATTAGACAGGACCCCTTCCTAAGATAAGAATTTGCAGATAGATTGGATTTGTGGCTATCCAACAAGGCATTTGTATGCAGCACAGCTTTCTACAGCCTTTTAAAATACTTCCTTTCCCTTTTTCCTTTCTCTGACTACTATATAGTAAGTCAGAGCGCAAGCAAATTGTCCCACTGGTGGTAGCAGTGAAGTCAGCACTTGCAAACAGTTAAGATACAAAGAAGGGTTGTTATGTGCAAAGAGCTACAAGACAACCTAAACTTCAGCAGACCAACTGGAGCCATTTATGATTGCTCACATTTTTACACGTAGTCTGGGCCTTAATCAATGAAGGTTATTTCTAAAGTGCACAGAAGGGGAAAATGCATAAAATGCTGAGAAATCTAGTAGCAGCATCTGGGTGAAACAGGTTACTCAAATGGTTTTGAACACTTTTTTTCAGAATCCCACCCTGAACTGATATCCTGGGCAAGGTCTGATCTGGCAAAAGCAGTTCTAGAGTGCCCTCCGCTGGCACAGCCCAGGCAGGGGACAAGGGGTTGCTCACTTTGCAGAGTCTGAAGGGGAAGGGAAGGGGGCTGAAAGGAAGGGGAGGACAGCCAATATCTTAATATTTGAGCAAATGCTGAGAAAAATCCAGAGTGCCTAGATCAGGTGTGTTTCTTGATCCTTCACTGTTCTTGTATGACAAGGCATCAGGAGGAGCAACTCTTGAAAATACAGTCACTGTTCTTAATTCAGGTAAGCATGGGCAGAAGGTCTTTCCTGTCTCCTTCAGCATCTCTTCTATGTGAAATTCCATTTGGTTCTCAGCTGGTAAAAAAGTCCCTAGGAAAAGAAATAATTAAAACAAGTTTCCTTCTATTATCAAAATCATGTTTAAAAAGAAGATAATGAATGTCTTTATAAACAGTCTGTTGAAAGCAGAGAAATAGAATGACTTACTTGCTCAAGTTCATACAGAGATCATAGTCAGAATCATAGACAATGAGAAAATATGGAAAATATTTCCAAATAGCGAACACGATCTCTTCTTTGCTAGGCGCACTCAGCAGTGTCACAGAACTGTCTTCTGCTTCACATCAACCTACACGTATTTTAGTTATACTTAGAAAATCATAAAGCACACACAAAGCATAGGATCCAGTGCATGAAGCCATGAAATGAGCAGAGAAAGAACTAGTCACCCAGCCTATCATGCAATCTCATTTCTCACTGCTCCTGTTTGTCACATTAGTAAAACGTACATTTGTGACTCATCACATAATATTCTGTCATTAATTACCATTGTCTCAAGTTTCGCCCTCAAAGCTGATCCAGTGTGAGACATCTTTTGTCTCCTCCCACCCTTTTACAGTACCCTGAGAGCTACTTCTCACATTTATCAAGAAGTACCACCAAGTCTTGTTCTAGCAGTGTGTGGTGCTCGACTTGTTAGAAGACAGTTAACAAACTCCTTAAAGGTTTTGAGACCCAATTTCAATAAATAAGAATTACAATGAAGCAAGTGACAGGTTTGCCTTAAGCGCAAGCAATTCCTTGACATGGCATTCTTTGTTGTCAATGCTATATGTAGTTAAAGAAAAAAAAATTAAAAACAAGCAAATAAACAAACAAAAAACTACAAGCAAAGACAGGACCCAAAAGGAGCCTAGGCTCTACAGAGGGATCTGGACAGGCTGGATCGATGGGCCAAGGCCAATTGTATGAGGTTCAACAAGGCCAGGTGCTGGGTCCTGCACTTGTGTCGCAACAACTGCATGCAATTCTACAGGCTTGGGGAAGAGCGGCTGGAAAGCTGCCTGTCGGAAAAGGACCTGGGGTGTTGGTCGACAGCCAGCTGAATATGAGCCAGCAGTGTGCACAGGTGGCCAAGAAGGCCAACGGCATCCTGGCCTGCATCAGAAATAGTGTGGCCAGCAGGACTAGGGAAGTGGGCGTCCCCATGTACTCAGCACTGGTGAGGCCGCACCTTGAGTACTGTGTTCAGTTTGGGCCCCTTGCTACAAGAAAGACATGGAGGTGCTGGAGTGTGCCCAAAGAAGGGCAACGAAGCTGGTGAAGCAGAAGTCTTATGAGGAGCAGCTGAGGGAACTGGTGTTGTTTAGTCTGGAGAAAGGAGGCTGAGGGGAGACCTTATCACTCTCTACAACTACCTGAAAGGAGGTTGTAGCAAGGTGGGTGTCGATCTCTTCTCCCAAGTAACAAGCAATAGGACGAGAGGAAATGGCCTCAAGTTGCACCAGGGAAGGGTTAGAATGGCTATTAGGAAAAATTTCTTCACCAAAAGCATTGTCAAGCATTGGAACAGGCTGCCCAGGGAAGTGGTTGAGTCACCACCACCGCTGGAGGTATTGTCAAAGATGTGCAGATGTGGCACTTAGGAACATGGTTTAGTGGTGGACTTGGCAGTGCTAGGTTAATGGTTGGACTTGATGATCTTAAGGGTCTTTTCCAACCTAATTGATTCTATGATTCCATGACTCTAAATTTGTCCAAAACCAGGAATGTCTGGCATCCTAGGGAGGGCATAGCTCCCAGAAGCATCCAAGATATCCCAGCAACAACAGGGCACAGCACAATGATAACAGTATAGGTAAATATAATATAGAATCATAGAACCATAGAATATCTCAAGTTGGAAGGGACCCATAAGGATGATTGACTCCAACTCCCTCCTCCTCACAGAACTACCTACCAATAAACCATATGACTAAGAGCATCATTCAAAAGCTCCTTGAACTCTGGCAGGCTGGCTGTAACAGACTAGAAGAAGAGACATCAGAAATTGAAGGAAGCCTATTGCAAAGGTTTTGTAACAAACAAGTTCCACATAATAGTTAAGAAAATTAGTTACTTTTACCAGTTGTCTTGATTGCTCAACTTTTTAATGGGGAAATAAAATTACACAAATATCTGGGCCATTTTGTATTATCAAGACAGTTTTCAATAAAAAAATAGGTTACATACAAGTTTTCAATTAAAAAAATAGGTTACATACAATTATAGGTGATTGTTTTCTGCTGCTGCAAGGGAACTGATAATCACTCTAAAATGCCCATGGAGAACCTGAACCCAAGTTATATCTGATATAAATGCAAACTTCAGTTATGGTTGGATATGGCAAAGTAGAAGCTTTCAGTCATTCTCTCTCCATAAAAATCATACTGGCTTTTACTTGTTCAAAATTATTTGAGATGGAACTTGCACTGATTTCCTTTAATGAGATATATATGAGAAAGGAGATTCCTTCTCCAAATCAAACAACTGCTCTAATGCAATTTCTCACCCCATAACTTTTTCAATTTAAAATACATCCATATTGATGCCTCATGGCATTTAATGACTTCTGTGTACAAAGTAGAATTAAATATATGTAGCATGAATACCAAATTTAAGCCTGTTTCCCTGAGATGTCAGGGAAAAAAAGTGTCCTCAGAGAACAAATGTATTCGTAATCAGCAGGGAGCAGCGGGAAGGAGCTAATGGCTAAGCCTAAGCAAGGTTATCTGGGAGCTTTTCTGTTAAATCTAGTAGTTGTTGAACACATAAAACATGAGATCCTGGTTCCTGATTCTTGAAAGCCTGGCAACAGCATCTCAATTGTATTATTTTGCAACTTCTTTAGTACTACATAGGTCTCTCTGTAGGCCAGTCAAAAACGTGCTTCACAGCACTATCATCTACCAGATCATGAACAGACCACTAGGTGATGCTTTGGTTATCTGACTGGACATTAGGAAGCATTTTTCTACCAAGAGGGTGGTCAAACACTGGAACAGGCTTCCTAGAGAGGTGGTCAATGCCCCAAGCCTGTCAGTGTTTAAGAGGCATTTGGACAATACCCTTAATAACATGCTTTAACTTTTGGTCAACCCTGAAGTGGTCAGACAGTTGGACTAGATGATCGTTGTAGGTCCCTTCCAACTCCTATTCTATTCATCACAGTTGCTGCTAGCAAGGCCTGGTAGAGGAGCTATCTTGGATGTAGCAGCTTAAACTGTGGCAGAAGTTTTTGGATATGCGAATGCATTTTAATTATGAACTAAAAAGGCAGTGATTCCAGAGTGTCCGCAATGTGCTGCATTCTATGTCTGATTTGTGACTACGCCAGCTTTCCTTCTAGACAAGGGAATTGCAGGAGAGCAGTCCAGAAACCTCAGAATGGCAGGGGACTTCCAAGGACATGACTAATATACAGGGGCCAAGTATAGCTTAAAAAATACCATGAAAACTGCATATAGATACTGAGAGGGAGCCTTCAACAAGGCCAAGTGCTGGGTCCTGCACTTTGGTCACAACAACCCCATGCAGCACTACAGGCTTGGGGAAGAGTGGCTGGAAAGCTGCCCTGCAGAGAAAGACCTGGGTGTGCTGGTTGACAGCCGGCTGAATATGAGCCAGCAGTGTGCCCAGGTGGCCAAGAAGGCCAACGGCATCCTGGCTTGCATCAGAAATAGTGTGGCCAGCAGGAGCAGGGAGGTGATTGTTCCCCTGTACTCGACACTGGTGAGGCCGTACCTCGAGTCCTGTGTTCAGTTTTGGGCCCCTCACTACAGGAAAGACACCGAGGTGCTGGAGTGTGTCCAGAGAAGGGCAACCAAGTTGGTGAGGGGGCTGGAGCACAAGTCTTATGAGGAGCAGCTGAGGGAGCTGGGGCTGTTTAGTCTAGAAAAGAGGAGGCTGAGGGGAGACCTTATCGCTCTCTACAACTACCTGAAGGGGGGTTGTAGTGGGGTGGCTGGAAACAGGATGAGAGGAAATGGCCTCAAGTTACAGCAGGGGAGGTTTAGGTTGGATATTAGGAAAACTTTCTTTACTGAAAGGGTTGTCACATATTGGAACAGGCTGCCCAGGGAAGTGGTTGACTCACCATCCCTGGAGGTATTCAAAAAGCATGTACACAAGGCACTCCAGAACATGGTTTAATGGGCATGGTTGATGGTAGGACTTGATGATCTTGAAGGCCTTTCCCAACCTAAATGATTCTATGATTCCAAATCAAAAAGAATGGGAGAAAAAAAAAGGATATAGGGTAACAGAATAGATTTAGGATTGTATGTGGGAAACAATTATCAACAGGGTTGCAGATAACCTTGACAATAAGGGGAGGTAGAGCCATATAAAATTGCTGGATAGTAAAGATGGAGGCAATTCCTTCTGAACAGTCTAAAGGATGCATTTTTTCATATCCATCATGGAAGGAAAATATTTGCGATGATGCTCTTATTCAACAAAGAAAGAAAAATAAAAAGTGCAGAGTTCTATTTGAAAGGCTGAGCATTTTCCAGCAAATCTTTTGATACCAGAAGTTCAAAATACTATTTTTTAGCAGTAAGCAGGAAGCAGATTACATGGATCAAGCGGCATATAGAAAGACATGAAGTATCTCACTATGAAATGAGAAGCAGAGTTACAATTATGCCAACAGGCAGTTGGTAGGTAGGTGGTGGCAGGCAGAGGGCATTGGCCACATAGATGTGATATAGAGAATGAACTACTAATTGCTCAATGATTGTCTCTCTATAACTTTACATATGAGACAAAGACTGTTGTTTGTAAGAAGGAACCATGAACAATCACAAAATCTTGTCGAGAAGACACAAGTAGAGGCCTTGCTTGAATAGATAGGGCTAGCAAAGATACGAACTCCTGCCTTTGTTCTCGTAACCATATGATTCTTGTAACACTGCTTACCAAGGACTGGTGTCTGTCAGGGATTAAGCTTGTCAGGGACCAGTACTCGTCAAGGACGGATGCGTCAACCAAGGAAGTGATAATAAGAACTGAAACATAGGTCTAAGATAAGGTGTATGAGAAGCAACCATAAAACTGTTATAATTGCCTAGTAAGAAGAGAGCATGCGTGAATGACTAAAGTTCATCTAAAGGACAGAAGAGGAAGAAGAAGATAGAACCCCTGAAGAAGTAAACGACCACCAGAGACAAATCTGAGCATGCGCAATGATGACATATACATTTTAGAATTGCTGACACAAGCCTTTTTAATTACTCCACCTCACTTATGCATATGTATGTTTTTGTATTGAATAACCTTATGAATATGTATATTTACATTGTATAAATTTCTGGTAGATTGCGCAGCGGTGTGCACGATAGGTGGAGCGATCCCCCGTGCAACCAGCGCTGTCAATAAAGAATACCTACTTAATAGTTAATCAAACTATTGAGTTAATTTCTTTGAATCAGATGAACAAAACTTGTGGAAGACAACCAGGAAAACTTGCAGATGGCTGTGAGGGGGGTGAAGCTGTCATCCCAGGGTGCTGGAGACACCAAATTTCTGCCATCAGCCTTCAGATCAGTTCTGGGAGGTCAGACTGGACTACAACATCTGGCCTCTTATCTTTAATACTGCCCATCATGATGACGGCAGCTCCTGCACCCACCAGCCAGAGGGCCGTTTCTCATTGTTCATATGGTCTTGCCAGCTGGCCTTCCACGAGAAGCACTTGCTGGAAAAATACTTTTGGGGGGTGGAGGAGGGCGAAGGCGCGGGGTTGAAAGTAGTGAATTTCCCGGGGCTGCCTTTTGTCGTGGCGTTCAAGTACCGTACCGACCCGGTACACCGATAACCCACAGGTCTCACAGCGTAAATAGCACAGGGCACTAGCAAAGGGGCCTGTTCAGGAGCCGGCAACCGGTGGGGATTGATCTCTGGGCTGCAGCCCCAAACCCCAGCCCAGCACCGCATCTGTGCGCCGCCAAAAAGGGCCTCCGCGCGGGCGGCCCGGGGACGGATGGCAACGCGGAGCGGACCCAGCACAGGCGGGCAGCCCCTGAAGGGCGGGGGGTAAGGACGACGACGCAGGAGCCGAGGCCAGCCCTCAGCGGGGTGCGCAGACGGACCCAGCCACAGCTCCCCCCGCCAGCCAGGTCGTGGCTCGTCCAATCAGGAGGAACTTTATATCGGAGCCGAAGTGACCTCACTCCTCGAGACAGAGCCGGGGAGCCAGTCAGCCGTGGCCTTGCGGCGGCCAATCACGGCGCGCCTTGCGAGCAGCCAATCGGAGGGGCGGTGTCGCTTGTTGTTGCCCTGCGAGGCGGCTGTGCTGTGGGTGCCGGCCGCGATCCGGGGAGGATCCAGGCCTCGGTGCCCGCTCGCCTTTCGCTGCCCCCATCGGTCCCGCAGCCCCCGCGGAGGGCGGGGAGATGCAGCCCCCGGGCCCTCAGCAGCCGCCGCTCTATGCGCCCAGCAACGGGGACTTCACCTTTGTCTCCTCGGCAGACGCCGAAGGTGAGCGCGGGGCCGCGGTTGGGGCCGCTCCCGCCTTCCCGAGAGAAGGGCTCAGCGAGGCCCGCGGGGAGCGGGCGGCTGCCGTGCCGCTGAGGCAAGAGGTGCCTGCCTCGCCCTCCTCCTCCTCCTCCTCCCCCCCCGCCCCCGAGGTTGGTGGCGTGGCTGGAGGCGGAGCGGGGTGGCCGCTGCCCTCGGGCCGCTGCCCCGGGACTGCGGCGGGGTGCCGGGAGCGGCGCTTACGGCGGGTGCGAGCAGCCGCGTTACCCGCGCGGCAGAAGCACCGGCGTGGCAGGGCCGGCTGCGGTGCGCCGTTTCTCGGGTTCTCCGAAAGCCGTGTTCGAGTTTGTGCCCGGCGACCTGCCATAACCGTGGCAAGCGCTTCTCTTTCGCCACGTTGCTGGAGGCGCAGTTTGGTGTCTGCCGAGGGTTGTACCGTACGTTCACATTCGCTGTAATGCTGTGCCAAAGTCTCTGTACCGTGTCTCGTTTCAGCGCAGTAATGGAGGGGAGGGGGGGGGGGGGAGAAGCCCTGCGTGTAGTTTAGGGGGTGAAGTGTGGCCTGCTGCCTAACTGCTGCACAAAGAGCAGTAGTGTACCAGCATGCCGTGAAGATCTGCCTCGAGACTGTGAAAATGAACATACAGGAGTCAACGTTGTGCTAACTTTTGGTGCAGAATGGTCTTTTGGGCTCTACCCATTTAAACAACAAGCACTCTACTTTATGTATGTATTTAGTTACTGTTGTAATTGTGGACAGGGGTAGGGAATCGTGTAAATCCTGACTCGTGTGCCCCACCCTGGAAAAGAATTACTGAATTGGAACAACTACTGTAGAATACCTGTTCTTTGGTGAACTTCCCTGTCCTTCTGACAAGGAATACTAATCAACAGGTACAGTCTTGGCTGTGGCTTTTTGTTGGGTTGGGGGTTTTTTTTCCCCCTGTTTTGTTTTTCTTCTCTACCTTGGTCTGAAAAAGGATCCATGTACCTCTGAGTGGAAACTCTCTGGATTCCCTCTGGAAGCATTTGTTGAGCAATGCTGAACCTAATCCAATACAGCCACCTGTCTAGTAGGAGGTGTGGTATTGGACTCAGCTCTGTGTTCTTTATGAACACAAGCAAGGCAAGATCTCCTGCCTGTTCAAGTGTAGTCCTGTCTGCAGAGTGCTGCATAGAGGTACCCTAACAAACAAAAACATAAGCAAAGTTAAACAGCTTGATATTTTTAAATTAAAATACTACGTGTTGCACTCTAATTTCTATTTGTTTTCCAAATCTTAATCCGTATGAAATATAAAAGTACAAGCTGTTTTATTTTCCCATGTTATTTCCATGAGAGGAAGGAGTGCTGGAGAGGTGTTCTCAATTAGCTGGACAGATATGGTAGAAAGAACAGACTGTTTGGGATTATTTTTTTTTTTTGCCTCCTGTACTGCTTTTTCAAAATTGAGAGCAAAGACTGCCTTGAAAGCTGGTTTTCCACAATGCCTGGCTGAAATGAGGCATGTGAGGTACCTCAGTTTTGCTTCCGTGGTGTTCTGCCTGAGGCAGTAGCAGTGAAGGCACCCTAATTCTCACTAGCCAGCATCAGAACCATCAATTCTGGGCAGACTATTCAGTGCTTGGCTTACTGTTAACCATCTCATTCAAAGCAGTATATAGAAGATGAGGTGGCAGATTTTTTTCCTCGGTTTCTGCACCTTTATGTCCTCCTACCTGAGATGTCTTGCAAAATAGACTTTAAGATCATGTTAATAGGTTTCATGATTAAAAAGTGTGCTTGTAGGTATTCACCAATTGCCAACTGCTAAAAGGAGTCTTGCTAAGTAAGACTTGTGTAGAAGTTTCCCTGCTGCAGGATGGATTTTCAGTGGTCACTGAGAAGGGAGAAATAAATGACTGGTTGGACTGTTATATTTGCTTGTTTTGACAGCCACATTTGTGCACAAAGAGTAGCAAGAACCTCTCCTTGCAAAGAAGTGTTATTTTGTAGCATAAACAAATATGATAAAAGGGTCCCACTGACAATACAAAACTTCTGAGGCTTTCTCTACCTTGATGTCCAGGCATCAAGAATAGTTTTCTTTTTTCCTCCCTCTGTAAACAACAGAGGAAGGTTTTGCTTGTGCCTGTTGAGAACAGGGTATGTGTGCTGATACTGACACGAGCAAGGGAAATTTCTTCTTTAAGTTACAGTGATCTTTATAAGGATTCTGTGCAGATGGTGTTCCGTGAATCAAAGCAATGGATCATTAACTCTTGTGGTAATGAAATGGTTGAAAAGCGTTTATGGAGGAGCTTAAATTTGAGTGGCCTAGCAAGCTGATTTGGAAGCAGAATTCTGTTAAATTAATTGTAATACTGAGTGATCAGTGATCACTTCACTTATGCTGGCTAAAGACTGTGTGAGATTCTGTCACTGTACAAATTTTGTTTCTATAAAACTACATTGTGTTTTGATAGAAGATGTCACAAATGTAATCTACAAATATTGCCTGACTTGCCTCTGTGAGTATGTGTTTCAGAAATACTTGCTATAGCTAGGTGTTTTAGGAAATCTGTGCCTAGGAACTTTTTTGTATGAGGAACACACAACAATGGAAAGGCAAAATAAGATTTTCTTTGGTGAAGTGAAAAGTTGCTGGATGAGAAGATTTTTTTTTTTTTTTTTTGTCTCTCAATGTATTTGTAATAAGGTCTGTAGAAAAAATGTACATGTTCCTGTTTGCATTTTTCCTTTTTAGAAAACAATGGAAATCCATGATTCCCTAATGGAATAATTATTTCCCTCTTCTATATTTTTTTCTTTCTTCAAGTTGCTTCATATATTTTCAGTTACTATTTTGTATTTTCCACCTGTATATAACTGAATACAATGAGAGAATGAAATTAATATTTATTGCTGACTTTGACACAGCCAGAACATACATAAGTTGCTCTTTGTTTTGTTTAGTACTGTGGCAGAGCAAGATCCTAGTATATTGATGAGAACTCCTTGTGTCTCCTCTTATTGGCTGGAGCCTAAGGATCTCTGATAATATTTTTTTTTCTAACATTTTCACCTGTATTAAAGGCAGGCTACAAATGAAAACTTCTACAAATGTTTTCCTTTCATGAAAAATTGGACATAAAAGCAGAGAATGGTTTGGCTGAAACAATGCCACTGTGCAGAAATGGGCTCCAAAAGAGGTATAGTATGGCCAGCAAAAAAATGGTAAATAATCCACAACTTACAGTATGATGAGACTTTCATTAGTTAACTCCTTTTATGCCTTTAAATGCTTAATGATAAAGCACAAATTGAAGCCTTTCTGTCATACCATAACACTGTGTCATCCAAACAAGAGTTCCATCTAGAAGCTAAAACTTGGTAATTTGAGACCTAACCCAACATTGTTACTATTGCATTAAAACCAGACTATGTATTTGTTAAGGTGTAATTTTAACTTCGAGTATTTCATGGTGATGACCAGCACATGTAGCTTTGTATGTCTGTTATTTATCTTCCACTACTTTTGAAATCAAATGGCTTTTGACAAGACGTAAAAAGGTGTATTTTTATCTCCCTTTTTCTCTTAAGATCTTAGTGGCTCCATAACAACTCCAGATGTTAAGCTAAATCTTGGAGGAGAATTCATCAAAGAATCTACTGCTACTACATTCCTAAGACAGAGAGGGTATGGCTGGCTTCTAGAAGTGGAAGATGATGACCCAGAAGATAACAAGCCACTCCTGTATGTCCTAATTATTTTTGGTATCTATCTTTATTAGCTGTGTAGGACAAACAAACAAATTGTAGCCTCTCAAATTGTCCCACAGCCTTTTGCTCTGTGACTAGAATTCTGTTTGACAAATTACTTGACCAATGAGTGTTTTCTTTGGCAGGAATGAAAACATTTTTTGTCATTATGGGTTTTATTTTTAGCGTAAAAGAGAGGCTTGTTATTCACTGTAGGGGAGGAAGGAAGGAGGAGGTAAAATGCAATTTTATTAATCTCTATAAGTATAAAGCTTTTATGGCTTTTCTGCTCTTATCTGTTGATCTTGTAACGGTTTAAAAAATTAGATTGTATTCTTTCTATGTTTTGTGCTGATATTGTGAGTTTCTTAATGCTGTCAGAGAATTGGAGGCTAAGACAATCCTGTGGAAAGATTTGTTATGTAAATCTAAGTAAATTCTGTCAGTTACTTTGAAGTAAAAGCATTGTGAATCATGCTTATTACAGTAGGGATGCTAGAAGCAAGGTTGTACAAACTTTATTATTGTTGATGCTATCTTATATTATAAAGCTACATTAAAAGGGTGTTAGTGTTGAAAGACAAAAATGTCCTTAAAACTGAAAATCTCTACATACCTTGTTCTGTTCACAGAAACATAGTTGGCTGAAGAAGGTTTGTATCTTAAGGTTACTACACTGTGAGTCAGGCAGCCTGGGTTGTAGTCTTTGTTCTGCACCTAAGCAACTTCTCAGTGCCTCAGTGTTTTCAAGGGTGAATTAAAGATAAAGATGCTTTAAAAAAAATGGAGTGAGCAGGAGAGTACTCTGGAGAACTCAAATGAGAGTGTTGGGAGGGAACAGATGCCTGGAGAGCTTAATAATGAAACTGCTACTTGAAAAGTACTTTAAATTGACGTGTGCGGAAGTAGCTCCTTGTGGGAATATCTGTTCTGTAAACCTCTGACTTTTAATTAAGAAACAGAACGGTGTACTGAGGTGACAACATATAAATTCCCACTTCTGTGTAACTTTTTATACCACAAAACCCGTGTTTGTGATTCAAAGACAGCTAGGTGTTCTAAGCTGCTGATTGCTGGGAGCAAGGAGAACATGCCAGGAAAATTATCAGTTTGTGCAAACAGGATTAATATAATTGTCCTAACAGAGAAGACCTTGATCTGACTTTCATGTAGCAGTTTCTGTGCAGTTGTGATTATTCCCAGAACATGTGCTGTAATGCAGCCTTGTAGCCTGAATCCTACTAAGGATTTAAACAATAGCAGCCAGCTAAGGGAAGTTCACCAATGCAGTGCTACTGTGCAAGTGTTCAATAGAGTGAGATTTTTTTCTTTTTTTTTTTTCCCCTTTGTCATTGGGCAGCCTTACTCCAGACACTTCTTTCCCATTACAGCTACCATCACTTCTTAGGTGAGGTAGCTGTCAGCTTCATGCGAAAGACTGTTTATTCAAGTAAGAAACTGTCAGAAGCACTAGGTGGTGACAAAGAATTATTTCAAGACAGGAAATATTTGTGTTACACAGTTTTCAGAATAAAATGCAGGAATGCTACATCCTGTTTAGATAAACACAGGAAAATAGAGGCTTCTAATTTACTCCTTAGATTCAGGGATGTGTTAAAGAACAATTTTTGTTATTTAGTCACAGGTTAGTAATACCAGTTCTGAAATAGCTTCAGTAATAGCAATGCTGAAGTTGCCTTGAGAGACTCAAGGAGCAGTATTTAATTTTTTTTAAAAAGAGAAATTGCAGTGAATTAAGTCTTTGTGTTTATTTCTTGCTTCAACTTTTCTAAGGAAAAAAGCCATAAATCAAAGCCTTGTACAAAACTTTCATGAATGGACTTAGGATATAATTCTACATTTTTCTCCGTTGTGCTCTTAAATGTAGAGCAGAGGGGTATCTGCTGCGAAGTCTCTTGCAACTCTTCAGAGCTCCTCAGTCATGACTGCATAAGGAAAACATTAGTGTACAGTTCTGTCTTAAGGTTCCACGCTTAAACTTAAAGAAGTGGAATTGCCTGTTACTTGGGAAGTCCCTTCATGCTAGGATAATCAGGGCAAGATGTACCAGTGAAGAGTCAAGAGTCTCCTATCCAGAAGAGTCTTGTGGTCAATTTGTAGCTGCTTACAGATAGTTTGTAGCAGGGAGTAGAGAAGGCAATTGGAGAAGAGGAAGATCTGTTGACAGAATTTATCGCTAACTTAATTGATTTTTTTTTTTAACCCAGTAATTAAACAATTGGCATAAACTCGTCTGCAGAAGACTACTGTTGTTGAAGCAAGTTAAACCCCATTTTATTTTAAAAAATTGTTTTTACCTGATGTATTTTGAATGGTTTGGGATTAGTGAATGTAAGGGTATTCTTTCTTGCAGAATTTGAAGTAAAATGTTTCCATAATAAGTGTGCTCATGGCAAACTGCTCAGCACAGGAATACACAGACATCCTACTTCTGTGTATGCATGTCTTTGACTTTTAAGTAGTTACAAGGGTATGCATGTGTCATGTGTTCCTGCATGTCAGAAAATAGATCTACTGTTTTAATGTAAACTGCTAGGGTATGTTGTGTATGTTTTCTGTTCTCAGTCATGCAATTGATTTTTAAGTAACTAAATATATCTAACTGTGTCGCACCAGTTACTGAATGTGGGATGAAGGTATGGTGTTGCTTTGTTGTGGACGAACTGTTCTTTTGCTAGTTATGGCTCCAGAAAGCCTTACGGGTGACAGGAGACTTGCTCTATAAAACTACTGTTTGTCCCTGTGCTTATTTTTATGCTCCACTTCGTTACTGTGGTGTACAGTAATGCTCTCTTGCTTTACAATTTCAGGGAAGAACTTGACATTGATCTGAAGGATATTTACTACAAAATTCGATGTGTGTTGATGCCTATGCCATCCCTTGGGTTTAATAGGCAGGTAGTGAGAGACAATCCAGACTTTTGGGGTCCTCTGGCAGTTGTCCTCTTCTTCTCAATGATTTCATTATATGGACAATTTAAGGTAGGTGTAAGCCTTCTACCTAAAAAGAAATCTAAGCTAAATTTTGGGGCATGATTGCTATGTAATTTGCATTCCTACATAGGTAGAAAGTCTTTTCTTCACATACTAATGCAAAGCATTTCAAATGCTGTCTCTCAATTTAATATGTAGAAAGACAGCAGTAAGAAATGTAATAAATAGCCCACAGATATACATGTTAATCATGATGAAATGTCAGGTTTATTTTTATACAGTACAACAAAGGAAAGTTGTGGTTTCTAGAGGAAACAGATTGATACTAATGGGTTTGTAGTCATATTAGTGAATCTTTCCATTTTAATTGTGACCTTTTGTTAATGTGCTTTTTATTACTAAAAAATGTTACGGAATAACATTTGCTTGGATGCCATGAATTTTAATTTCCTGACAAATAAAGATACTTGTTTAATTCATACAATATCACTGCTGTTATCTGGTATATTAAATCTTCATTAGAGCCATTTGCTATTTTGTCTTCCCTGCTCAGTTACAATCAGATAATTTTCCTCTGGTCAATAGACTTTTTCCATAATTCCTTTTGAACTCTAGGGTGAATAGCTATTCGGAGGCATTGTGCAGATTTAATTGGCCTCCATAAACACCATTAGCTTTTTTTCTTTAAGTTCACATTGAAATAGAGAAGTGGTATTATTTATAGTCACAATTTGAATGTGAGCCTAGGTGTTCCTGCTTCAGAAATCTTTATGACTATATGTGTAGTTCCAGTTGTTTTAAATACAATGTAGTATAGCAATAAGCCATATGTAAAGTAGCAGAATGTGCTTATGCAAGGATTTTTGTGAATGGTGTGATAAAATCATTCCTTTTGCGACCTCTGGCTTCCATATGGTGTACCAAATGCTGACTGAGAACTCATTCTCAGTATCTTGTTTCTATAAGACTTGAAGTGAGTAGACTTAACCACTGTATTATTCAAGTCATCTTGGTGGACCACTTAGCTGTCTCCTAGGTAAAGCAAGGACCATTCCTTGATCCCATGACAGATAAACTACCTTCTGCAGTTCATCTATCTACTGTACCTGAAAAGTAGGCCTGATGTTTCTTAGGAACAGTGGATTTACTGTACCAATGCAACAGTGCTGTACATGTGTGAGAAGGGAAAGCTAGTAGCTAGCAACAGGATGACTGACAGCAGCTAGATGAACTGAATGGTGGGTTGTAAGCTGGAGAAAGATGAGCAGTCCAAGCTCTAAGACTTTAATCTGGTCCTCTTCTTTTAGACAGTGGAAGAAAGCAGGAAGTAAAAGGAGGCCATGTGCTATTTTCACAAATATCATAAAGCTCTTATATTTATGTATTCTTGTTAAGTTGTGCTGTGGTTTTTATCTGGTTTTCCCCTATTTGATTCTTCTGGGAATCTGGAACTTTTAATTAAGCAAAATATTATAGTGAGTACTAACTTCACTTCTAAGGTCAGCTATTGTACATTTGGAAATGCAGAGACTGGACTGATTCTTCTGTTTCCTTCTAAAAAGGTATTTCAAAAGGGAGAGCTTCACTTCTAATCCTCCCAGTGGCTCAACTCCAAGAATAGCTAAGTTGCTTTGAAGGTTCTGTTAAGCCAGAGAATGATTTTAAGATTTCTTCTTTAAGAAGAAGTTTAATAGCAGAGCAATGAAAGAAACAAGAAGAAAATAATGAAAGAAGCAAGAAAAAATGACAGACTTTTCTCCAGGAGTCTGGGGCTGTTCGTTAAGTTGTAATCATCAAGCTCTACTGAGAGTTAAAGTCCTACGTCATCTTCTGAGCATTCTCAGTTTGAGTAAAGAATAAAGTGGCGTCTTTATGAATGAAAGAAACAGAATTCCAACTCCTCATGTTGGTTGGCCTGACTTTTAAAAATTGTCTGAGCCCACATTTTGTAATAGGCAGGATGTGAAGACATTTAGCTAGGGTGGTCTTAGCCGTAGTTTTAACTAAATTCTTCCTACTCTGCTACAATATTACAATACTTTCATAAAACACTGCACATGCATTCCATGTTCACCAAACTTACCATTAATATGATTCTGTAAATGTAACCTCTGAATTGTATTCTCAAGTTGCATTGTGATACTAAGTAAAAACTATTCTTGCCGCAATTCAGAGTTCAGTTTTGCGTAATAAAATTGTTGACTGCAGTGAAAGTGATTAATACAAATGAGTTTTCCTTTCTCACAATGAAAATGATTAATATAAATGAATTGTTCTTTATCTCTTAAGGTTGTGTCTTGGATTATAACTATTTGGATATTTGGATCCTTGACAATTTTTTTATTGGCCAGGGTTCTTGGAGGAGAAGTAAGTACCCGTGTGCAAAAAGGACATGGGGGGAGGTAATATAAAGTCTCTTGGCTACTTTTTTCAGTAGTAGTTGGGTTTTCTTGGTGCTTGGCATTGGACCTTGTAGCCAGCTAAGAATGGATACAGTTGGTAAGTGTAATGTCTACATTTCAGGTTCCTGGCCTCCAAAATAAAATCTAAAATACAGACATGGTCAGCTAATCTTTCTGTGTGATGGATGGTGCACTGGATGTGATAAACAGTCTGGAAATTTGTACTATGAATCCCAGAAATTCTAACAGGTGCCTGTGATCCAGAACTGAAGTCCATTCTTGAGGGACAAGTGCTTTCAATTTTTCAGTCACTGAGCTAAATGGGACCCTTTCTCTTCCTTTGCACTGCTCTTGTGCTGCCCTTTATTTAAACTTTTTTTTTTTTTAATGGGGCTAGCTGCAGTTGTATAATGTCCTTGTGGGTAGAGCACCCACCAGTGTGTGTTTTCATCCTTGGCCTGATGCAGTTCAAACCCCTTAAAAGAGGAAAGTCAGCGCATGTTCTCTAACTGCAAAGCCAATTGGAAGTTCTGGCCTACATCGTTCCCTCCAGCTGCTTGCACCAGCAGGGTTGGAATAGCTGTTTGAGCTGTTTACAGATTGAGTCACTAAGTGATTCAAGGATAAACAACAAAAAATTACTTATAGCAAGGCCCACAGGCAGCTACAGTGGAACAGTCAGGAGGGTACAAACTTCTTAAAATGGATCTGCAGCATAAAATGCATTGAACTGTGTTCTGAAGAGCTAAATATTCAGTGATACTTGATTTTTGTATTTTTACTATGCATCTTGCATTAATGATGAACTGGTGTTGCAGACTTCCTATGTTATTTACATTTACTTTAATTTTTTTTAGATTTTCCTTTTAATCATAATTGCTAGCATCTTCTTGTGTGAACACTGTTTTGAAAGAAAAAGCTTTTATAAATGTGGTTGCATGGTATTTCTGCATAGCAGCATAATCCAGATGCCCTTAAATCAATCTGTTTTGTGGCTCAAAATGTGAAATTACCAGAATGTATAAACTGGGGAGAAAGTATAGGTCTTGCACAGTTCACTGTGAAGTATCAACAGCCACAAGAGATTGCTTGCAAGATGGTCACTTGTCTTGTCACTAGTTTTCCTGTTAAATCCAAGAAGCCTAGCTGGGCCCAGGAACATTTCAAACTGTAGTAGGGGAGAATCAGACATTTTAATCCCCATGAAGCTAAAACCAGCTATGGAAATACTTTGAATAAATCTGTTTAAGATAGTCATAATAAATTCAACTGGAAATGAGAAGATTTCTGTGCCTTAGAGGCATCAGGTTCTAGGTCTTCCACTGATGCTAAAAGCATTCATGTGCTTTATATATTTATTTATGTATCATGGATACGAGTATGTTAATGCAGAAAATTACATCTTTGCTGCTTATGACAGCCGGGACTACAGCTATTGACTGAGAGGTCTGTTCTAGTTCTCTGCTCCTGGGTATCATATGTACGTTCCATGGAGAGTGGCAGTTGAGAACCACTTAAGGCGGAACGTGAAAAATGTGAGGGGTGGGTGGAATTACATATTTTAACCTGTGTAAATACTTGCCTTGGAAGTGATAAAATTGTCATTTACAGTGTTTAAAAAAATGAAGGCAGCATTTCTAAGAGAACTGAATGATTAATTAAAAAATTCTAGGGGGTAGCATGCAAAAACAATTTTCATACTAGCAAGCTTCCTTTAGCTGAAATTTCATTAATACCTAACACATTATTATTGCTGTTAATACTGTTATAACAAGATAAAGTCTGTTTGGTCACAAAGATTGAGTACTAAAAACCTTGTTTTTATGTTCTTGAAAATTTCAGGTTGCTTATGGCCAGGTTCTTGGTGTGATAGGATATTCCCTACTTCCCCTCATTGTCATAGCACCTGTACTTCTGGTGGTTGGATCATTTGAAGTTGTTTCTACCCTAATAAAAGTAAGTTCAGTATTGTCTATTGAGAATTGTTTACAGTTACTTTTAGGTCACTTTCCTAACACTTCAAGTATTAATCTGTTCAGGACAATGTAACAATGTGTCAAAATATTCAGAACTACAATGCGAGATTTGTGATCCTTTTGATTAGCGTAGGGAACGTGACTGCTAAGTGAATTCTGTTTTACATGTTTCTTTTGAGTATTTGGGGATATACAGTGCTGTTGCTATAACAATACCTGTTGATATCAGGTTAGCTTCTATTTAATATTTTGCTGTGCTATAATAGCTGCATTAAAAATAAATAGGATTATCATTTTAAGAGGATGCATAAATAAACCTCAAAATGAAGAATCTGAAAATAAGCTGTTCTATCCCTTCCCCCATCATCCAGTTTATTTTTAGTTACTGCAGCATGAATATGACATTAGTCATTGTTCTGAGACCTTCCCATAGTGGTAGCAGTACAAAGCTCTCAATACGCTTTGCAGAGAAGGTAAGTATTGTTCTGATTTTACAGATGTGGAATGGAAGGCACAAAGCAAGAATAACTTGCCTGATACCACCTGTGGTTGGACACCTTTTATGAAACTAGTAATGTTCCCTGAAAGATCCCAGAAGTACATAACGTTCCTGAACACTTCCAGTACTTCTTAAAGCCCTTTTAGGTAGCCTTTGAAGTTATTGCTGAACTTTTGAAAAGGTTGACTGAGAAAATTCTGTTACTAGCTAAGCTGGATGCTTTTTGAGTTCTTGTTCTGTTGATTTGATGGATTTCTGTGCTTTTAACCTGCTGGTAAACAGTATAATTGAAGTACAACTGAGGTGTATAACAAAGAACAAAATTGCAAGTTAACAAATCACAAACATAGCAATTACTATTAAGTGGTACAGTGAGAAAGCAAATCATTAATTTGGCAGTTAACTAATAATATGACTTGAAAATAAATACATGTTAATGAAACCTTTGTTACTTGATTACTAGTAACAGTCTTACATTTACTTCAGGAGGATCTGTGCAAGGTTCTTACCTTTGCATCATTAGTGTGAAAATGCAGGACAAGCCCCATATGGCTAATACTACTTATGCTGTGACAAGTACTACTTCTTATGGCTTGAGAGCTCTGTGCTTGGGGAAGTATTTCTCAGTCCTAAAGTTGGGGAACTTACAGTGAAATAGTGAAATTCCAGTCAGTTCTTTTCCAGCTGCAATCAGCAAAGTAAACTACTCAAGTAATGCACCTCAATTGTTATAATTGCTGCAATTTTCCTAATGTATCTTAGGGAATTCAGTCATGATTTTGATTGTCCTTCTTGTCCATCTCTACTGTCCTGGGTTAGGCAGCAAGAACAGAAGTATGCAATCACATGCAAATTTTTTGTTGTTTTGTTTTGTGGTTTTTTTTTACAACAGCTGTTGAACTGGCCACATAATCCCTCAAGTGGCTTCAGCTACTCTGACAAAACTGTGGAAAAAGTTATTTGCTGGGGTCCTATTATGGCTGCCCTCTTTTGGTCTTCTGTTTTGCAGAAGATTACAGTGTTTTTGCATGCAAATCAGTTTTAAGTATTTTTCCATTTTTATTAATATTCAAGGTGCTGCTAAAGGATAATAATGTCTGATTACTTTTTGCTATAACCTTGTTAGCTTGAGGTTCGAGTCAAGTTCACTGACTTCAAGACTTTTTTTTTTTAAAAAGTATTCATGGTAACTTCATACAAAGTAGATCTTCATAGGTAATGTTACTTTCTACCAATCTTTTAAACTGGTTCTTTCTTAATTTAGTAAGCAATATAGTTTTTGGTACAGATTGTACTTCGGCAGTGTTCTCACTGCACCTGAAAGGAATAGGAATGTGAGGTTCAGTTACCTTGAAGGTGGAGGTACCATAATTAAAGAAAAGCTTATGAGCCAGATGAATCCTGAAATAAAAAATGGTAATTTAACCCTCTGGTATAAATTGTAGGAGGAACCGTCAAGTATAGTAACTCTTTTGCTTAAGAAAGAGAAGAGTTAATAGTTAGGGACAGTCAAGGTAGAAAGAAAAGTTATTAATCCAGTGAAGTTTCAAATTATCAGTATATGTAAGCTTACAGCTTGCTTTATGGTATCTATATGTCTTACATTAGAGAAAACTTACTGTAGATCCTTAGTTGCTCACTTGAATAAAAATGTCTCAAATGAAAATAACATGCCTCTCTTAAATATTTCTCTAAACTTAAATGAAAATGCTTAATGTATTTGTTTTATGTGTGTGTGGAGTTCTTCCCCCAAAAATTCTTTGAGGGGTTTCTTTTTAATTATATTGAGAGATGAACTGATATTTATCTTGGTATTTGGAGACATCTTCTTGTGGTCAGCTAAGACTGTTCATCTTCTTTTTCAGTTGTTTGGAGTCTTTTGGGCTGCATACAGTGCCGCATCATTATTAGTTGGAGAAGAATTCAAGACCAAGAAACCCCTTCTAATTTATCCAATCTTTTTATTATACATTTATTTTCTGTCCTTGTACACTGGGGTGTGATCTAGTGCAAGATGTGGCCAGAAACCATATTTTATTCATTTGCAGACTGATAATGCATAAAATTAAGGAGACTGGAGATAATACAAGTGACTGTTTTGTATCCAGTTGTCAAGATGTTTTAAGATCGAAGAGCATATTTGTGTATATTATTTAATGAAGCAATTGTAGCTATATAGATTTGTATCAAAGTTCTAAGTTTGTTTAAGACTCTTCAGATTTTAATGAACAAAATAAAAGAACCTTGTGTTTTATAAGAAAGTGTAGCAAAACCACAACTCAATACCTGTGCCAAAAGCACTAGGACCAGGTTACTATATTTGAGGAGAAAAATGAGAAGTTAACTGTAACAATCTCGAAGTGCAATTTTTCTTTTGAGCTTAAACACAGCTGGCTTTTTTTGGCACAGCAAATTCTGTAGATAATATATATTTATGAAACAGTCCTGATTGTTCACAGAATAGTCTGTATAATCAAGACATGAAGATACTACTTTTAATTTAGTGCCTCAATTACTTTGATTTGGCTATTGAGTTTTTATAAATCCCAATTTGTTTTCAGAACATGTATATACTGTGTATTTTGTATCTATGGCTTGTGTGTAGCGTAAATACTCCTTCGTTAAGGATGTATATTGGGTTTTTAAAAATTGAAGATAAAATTATTTGAAGTCTTCATTTACTATCTCTGACCAAAGGAGCAAGATATTTACTGTGTGACATAATTAATTAAAATGCATATTTAGAGAATCAAATTATTTTACTTAAAACTATGAATTTACAGAGAAATGGGTGAACACCTTTCTCAAATGTAGTACTGGCTTAATGTTGGAGAAAAAAAAGATGATTTATCAAATTTATGTGATCTTTAAACAATGTTATTTTATGATGACAAAATAAAAATAATGCTTCCCTAACTATGTTTTACAACATCTTCCTCTGTCTTGCTTTTAATAGCATGGTATTTAACATGCATCTATTTATTTTTTTTTTTCCCCAGTACTATTAATCCTTTTGTAAAGAGAAATAAAAAAGATTTGTAAGGCCAGATTCTCCCTCCACTAAATAAGGCAGAATTACAGCCTTAGTAACAATTACAGTCTTGCTAATTTTGGCTATCCAAGGATTATGTAATAACGTGATGACATGTTAAATATTTCCTGTGTACTGTGTTGATTGCTTATGTAATTGTCCTTATGGTAATGTTTCTTCACAAGGGAAGTCCGCTGAAGTTAATTTTGCATGGTACTAACTTAGGCATTTGCAATCTTCGGTATATAGTATTGCCAAATAGATCTCCAGTGGTTTTTTTGTTTGTTTGGTTTTTGGTAACAAAAAAAAAAGCATTCCCCATGCCTTTATTATTTGCAGCATTAAAAAAAATAAAATCAACCATGACAAGGTAATAGCAAGGGCTGTCTTTGATCCATGGTGGACATATTTCCTTATAAGAACTGTAGTTTTTCAGCTTTTTAGACTGTGTAACTTCCCATTTTGGTAATTTATTTTTACCACTCATTACTGATGCAAAATATGTATTTAAATTCCAACTCTACCACAAACCTTTAGCTTATTCAATCTGCTTTTCTGGTGGATGCTTGTGTTGGTTTTAAACAGAACTACTTACTGTTGATGCTGGACGTAAATTGTAATGTAATACTCTAGGTTGTAATACATTAAAGGAGAAAAACTGGTAGAGCAATTGACTTTTCACCTAATTTTTGACTTCTACAGAAGTTCTGGTGGAATTACTGCAGTTGTACTAAACCGATTATAACAGCAGCTTATTCTTATCTGCAAGTGTTTTGTGAGCATTCATTCTACATTCTAAAAAAAAAAAATATGCAAGTTACAGCGTATTAAAAAAAAGTGCATGTTAGCTTTGGAATCTTGCATGATAGTCTGGTCTTATCTCTTTTTTTTCATGACTTATATTTCTTTTTTCACAGGATTATCCAATTAGTATTAGAGGACTCAACCCAGACCCTGTGAATACATGTTTAACTAACTACCACAATCATGAAGGGCAAGGCCACTTTTAGGTTATGAGGCTGTCAGAGAGCTTTAAGCCTAGTTCATTTTTGCGTAGCTGGTCATTAGATGTCCATAATGGCTCCTGTGCATCTGGAGTGACTATGAATATTCAAAGGATGCAAGAATGTTCTATTTAATCTCCAAATAGCTTCATTTCCTCTATACTAATGTTCTGTGAAACTTATAGTTGCAGTTTTAACTTCCTTTCCACAGACTTGGCACATGTGTAATATGCAATGTAGATATGCACTTAACATAGTACATATTTTGTACACAATTGCAGATTTGCACCTTTTAATCTTAGTATCTCTAGGGTCACCTTTTGCATATGCTGTGCAAGAAATATGTACAGCAGCTCTCAAATGGTTCTGATAGTTTGTAATAACTTTGCATTCAACAAACTCATATTTCTAGATGAGGTATGTGTGTAAATACAAGATGTATTTTATAAAATTTTTGAATTAAACTTGTTTACAGATTGTATGAAGTTCATTTATATTTACTGAATTAAGACACATCTATATTCCTATACATCATCAATCAACCTTTGAGGCTGTGAGTTTTTGTGATTATATACTACTTCTGTCTGTCAAAACTGGAAACTTAGAGCACATCTGTCTAGCAAAAGTTCCCTTTCCAAGATGCAATGCCTCTTTTCATGGTAGACATGGGTATCGTACCTTAATGAGACATGCTCTTTGGATGATCTGTATAGAGCAGTTAGACATGTACACATGTACATGTCTTTCTCCCTCTCCTACTCATCAGATATACCCTGTTGTTTATCAGAAAAATTATACCTACTTGAAAAGTATATGAAATCAATTGCTTTGATATGGAGACAACATACAGCTTGAGATCTGCTTTAAGTTTTGTTGCTACCCTTATTGATCTTTGATGTTTTGCTTGAAGTAGTGAAGCAAGCTTAAAAGCTGCTTATTTTGCTCTCAGGACAATTTTTATTAGCCTGGGTGGCATATATACCCGTTTGGTTTTGTTCTTTTTTTTTTTTTCTTTTCTTTTTTTCTTCTTTTTCTTTACACAGACACTATTTCTTAGATCATTTCCCTGCTACAGCTGCCTAATAAAAATACTCTTCTGTATGAAACCACATTATATTTGAAACGTTATTATATTTAAGACTGTCACTAGCCTAAAAGCTTTCTCAAACATTTTAGAACATGTCACTTAAATAAAATAATGCCTACAGGTAGGCTTAGCTGTACAAACTGCATTGGTATTCCAGGGGGTGAAAAGGGAAAATATCAACAAAATACAAAAGGGTTTAGTGTGTCATTGTCGAAGCACAGTGAATACTGCTTCAGAACAAAATGCTTTCATGGGTACAATGACACCATCGCTACTTTTTTTTGGGGGGAGGGAGACCCCCGTTCTGGGACCATTGTATTTACACGCGGACACCCCCCTTCCCCCCCCCCGCAACAATCCCGCCCCCAGGAGTAGGCAGGAGCCTTCCCGCACCCCCCTCCGCCGCGGGCGGCCAGGGACCGCCTTCTCAAGGACCCAGTTTATTCTGAAAGGAAACTGGTAGACTCGCGCTTCGGCTTTTTCACATGGTACCAAAGCTGGAGGCAACTTAAACGGGGTCTCTCTCACATCGCTCTTCAAGTACAAAAAGAAAACCAGTCTCGGAGCCGGGGGACGAAAAATCCCCGCTCCGGTTTCCCCGAGGCGGAAGGCGGCAAACGCCCGCGCCCGCTTACGACCCAGTTTTTGTCTGAAGCGGCAACGGCACCGCAGCGACGAGGGCAGGGCCCGGGAAAGCCGACGGCCAGCTGACCGCGCTCAAGGCCTGGAGGAAACAGAGCCAGGACGGGGAATTTACGCCGACTCCTCACAAGAGAGCTACCCTCCACCCTGAGGCAGAAACCCTCCCCCCGCCGGCCCCGGGCCGGGGCTCGGCACCGACACCGGCCCCCTCCCGGCAGGGCCAAGGCCGCGCAGGCCAGCTCCAGCGCACCGCCGCACTCCTGGAGGCGGCCCGCTCAGGCCTCGCTTGCCGCCGCCGCCGCCGCCCGGGCCGGGCTGGGTTGGGCTGCCCGCCCGAAGCGAGGCGCCCAGGGCGGAAGAAAGGCTCCCCGCCCACCTGTCCGCCTCGCCCCGAGGCGCGCGCGCACGCGCACTATGCCCACGGCCACCGGGGAGGCGGGTGCTCTTTGCGCGGCCCCCATGGCGGCCGCGCGCGCCCGAAGGAGGGGCTGCGGCGGCGGAGGATGCGCAGGAGGATGCGCGCGCGCAGCGGAGCCCCGCCCCCTCGTTGCCCCTCCGTGACGAGCGGCTGCTAGCCCGCCCCCCCCCCCCCCTCAGTGTTAGGGCCGGCGGTCAGTTCCGCATCCGGCGCGGTTGTGTCACTTCCTGCTCACGCTGGCGCTCTCCCTTTCCCCCTCTCCCCGGACCCGGATGGTGACTGGCGGCGGCGGCAGCTCCTCCAGGGACTGTCAGTGAGCGGCTCCCCCCGGGCCTCTTGTCCTGAGGGCGGCGGCGGCAGCGGCCGGGAAGATGGCTGCGGCGGCCTCCTGCTCTTCGGCGGCGGCGGCGGTGCCGGCTGGGCCCGGCCCCGGGCCTGTGTCGGCCGGGCCGGGCTCCTGCGAGTGGCTGCTGCTGCGGGACGGCTGCCTGCGCTGCGACGCCGACGGTCTCTGCAGCCTCTGCTACCACCCGGCGCTCAACGCCATCCTGGCCGTGACCGCTCGCGGCGCCATCAAAGTCATCGACGGCACCTCGGGGGCCACGCTGCAGGCGTCGGCACTCAACGGTGAGCGCGGGGCCCCCGCGGCCTGCCGGGGCCCTGGGCCGCGGCCTGGGCGGGGGCGGGGGGTGGGGGGGCGGAGAGCGGGCCCTGGCAGCCCCCGGGGCAGCTGCGGGGCGCGATCGCGGTGCTGGGGAGTCGCGGGGGAGGCGGGCCCGAGGCTCGCCTGAAAACAGGTGTCGTGGCGGGCGAGGGGTTTCCGCGGGGGGAGAGGCCGGGCTGGGTTCAGGCCCTTGGTGCCGGGGTTTCCCCTGGCACTTTTTCACCCCTTCTTGTTTTTCAAACACGAACGGTTCCTACTCTTCGGGTCAGAGATACTCGTGTGGGCAGCACGCAGGCGTTTTTCTTCTGTAAAATGTATTGGCGTGGTTACTAAAGGATTAAACCGGGATGGAAGCCTGTGATATATAGGGCTGTATTTTTTATTTTAGTTTGTTAGGTGTGCTTGTGGATAACATAATGTCGAACCTTCCAAAGGTTAGGGGAAACATGTTATGTGGGATAGGTATACTTCTAGTTCTTATTGATAACTGATGCTGTAGTAATTTATTTCTTGAGCCTTAATCTGGGTTTGTTAAGAAGGCTTATTTCTTACAGGTGTCACTTGTTTCATAGCTCAGAATTATTTAAGATCAGAGCACTTCATAAAGTTATTTGAGGGTATGTTTTTATATATGTTTGCATAGTTCCTCAGGCTGCTGAGTATCTTGACTTTCTCTGGCACTAGTAACAGTATCTCTGGTATTGTGTCAAGGAGGCACGATTATGTACTGACTTCATGCAGACTAAGACTGTAGCATCTCCATAACCACAAAGCAACTTTATTCATTGTGCATTGATGTTTTTGTACTGTTTACAAGCTGGCTCTATAGCAAAAGATCTGTATGCCGTTAACAGCTTTTGTTCCTGGTTCATTAATGTCTCTGAAATTGTGGTACTTGTCAGAATATTGGCAGAGGCAGGGGGCTTATTTAGTGTGTTGTGAGACCAGCCCTAGAAAGATACAATTCTTCCTAGTTGTGTGTTTGCACATTCAGGCTCTCCTTAGAGTTGTATAGTTGGGCGCTACTAATAAGACCTAGCTTTGCTGAGTGGTGGTAGCCAAGGGTTGAAGTTTGCCACCTGAATGTGGCATAGTAATGTTAAGAATTGTATGGAGGTGCCATAGTCTAGGTAATGAGTGTAATTTCACCTTGAAAACCAGCACCTGTATTACAATGTAAAACGGAAGAGAACAGGACAAAAATCTGTGATTTCCTTTCATAAGTTAAAGATGGTCCATTGTAAAGTGTGAGGGTTAAGTGTTTGGGGCAATAAGAAAGTTTTGTGGAATTATTAAGAAGCTGTCAGTTGCTTTTGTTGTTGATTGCTTGTATTGAAAATGAGATTTTTGTGTGATGCTTCCTACTTTGTTCAGAATTCAGATCGCTCTGCTTCTGTAATTCTGTTTCTTGTACTGTGCTCTCTCCTAAAGTGCTTTTATTCTTAATAACTTCATTTTTTACTTTTCTTCAAGCTATTGCCAGAATTTGAGAATTGCTTTTAAGTTGTGGATGAAGAGGGCATAAATCAAGGACTTAAGCTGTAGTTGGTTGTCTATGTAGGAGATGTTCAATTCTCATGAACAGAAAAACAAGTGAACTGTAAATCAAAGCCTAAGCTGTTGTTTTACACTTCCCTGTGATAGAATCCTTGCAAGGCATTTGATTTAGTATTCAGAATGCTAATGGCAATTCTCCCCTAAATAGTGACTATTTAAAAAGAACTTACTGCTTTGCTTCTGTTACATACATTCAGTCTTGTATACTTCCTTTAGTGTCAGTCTTCTTTGTGACAGCATGACTGTAAAAGATGGATTCTACTCCACCTCACATGAAACAACAGATTTGCTTGCAATCTACCCAGATTTTATCTGTGCAGTATAGCTGATGATTACATTACTGGAAAAAAAAATTATAACCTTAGTTTAGTTTGAAGAAACTTTAAATGAATGTCCTTATAGATTCTGACCGGCATGCCTGTTGGAAATCTGGTTCATCTCAGCAGTTGGTGTCTGTTGGGGCTGTTAGCAACCGTGTTCACTCTTGTTCTCTCCCTCTTCAGCCCTTCTTTGGGAAGAGGAGGAAAATGGAATTCAACTGTTCTCTGATGTCTGTCACTCTGTACAGTGTGAGCTCTTTTCATGTAAGGTAGTAGTAGTTGGACACTCAGACCTGTGGACCAACTCTGTTGCTGCTCCCTCCCCTGCCAAAAATGACAGGTCAAAGGATATTGTTGCTTCAGGGACTTCTGTTGCTATAACTAAAAATAGAGTCCCTGGGAACTAAAACTGCTTCTCTTGGGAGACTGCTTGTCCTCCTTGGCAATTAGGGCTGCAGGTCTTTTGCCCGGCCAAAAGATTTATGTTGGATAGAAATGCTGTTGCTCATTACCTGAGGAAAACCAAAACATAGCAGGCCTTTCTTTCTAGAAAGCAGAGCAAGAAAAAGGATCCCCCATCAAGGGAGGGGCAGAGAAAAGGAACCACCACCAGGCCTCAGTGTTGCTTTTATTTGTAGTTGCAGCTCACTGCCGCAATACATTAAGGTTTGAGCTCATTCTCAGTGAAAAGACAGAACCTGTGGAATACTGAATCTGGTAGAGCAGTGGAGGTTGCCTTTGTTAGAACATAAATGCAGATTGCTCTCTTTTGTGTGTAAAAGAGCAAGACAGAAGATTCACAGCCAAAAGACAGTTCAGTTACAGATCAGGTCCAAGCATTAGGATGTAGTCTCTAGTCTGCATGCTTCAGTTTCTCATGTGAACATCATTGGTCTGATGTGTGTGATGATCCAGGGTTTGTTCTTCTCAGTCCAAACTGTAGGAATCCAATAAAGATTATGATTATTATTATACTACACTGAATCTTCATCAGATCTCTTAAAAGTGTGTGATCATCTTTAACTGTTTCTTGTACGGGCACTGGCCAGATGATCATTTGCAACAGTCCAGAGCATGGCAGTGAATAATAATACCATTGGTAAGGGGAAAATCAGGTGATCCTTTAACATTAATCTTTGTCTTAGCTGGTCACAAGGTTGTCCATTTTATTATACCAAGGCTGTTGCATGCACACTATGCATTTCAGAGAGTCAGACTGGGAGTGCAAGGACAATTCTTGTGATTACTGGATATTATGCATTTGCCTGTTTGCTAGTAGTGGTTAGTCAGGACTAGTTTTGAATCTGTGATGCAAGTCTATCAAGTACTTTATTTTCCCTCTTAGGCATTTAAATATTTGTGTGCTTTCAGTTTCACATTGAACACTAGTGGCCAAAGAGCATGGATGATCATTCTTCAAATACAGCACTAAGGATGAGCCTATTCCTCTGCCCCAAAAAACCAAACCAAAAAAGCCAGACAAACCCCCACTGAAGAATCAAAACAAACTTCCAGAATAATCTTGAGTGACTCTTTTAGTGTTCATAGAGATATTTGATATATCAGTTCCTTTTATTTACAAATAAAATTTGTAAATAAAATTTACAAATAAAATAAGAAAACTGCTTGAACTGGACAGTGCTGTAATTCCCAGAGAAGCTTGGCCAGGGACACAATAGAGTGTACTGTCAGATGGACAGTGACCATCTTGAATGTTTCTGTAGGTTTTTCTAGATTAATTTGACATAGCAATAGTTTCAGAGCCTTGTTCACTAAAATGCAGTGTTTCATAGCTAAAGCCTTCTAAATTACTATAGAGATCCTAACAGTAATCAAACTACAGACTTCTGAATCCATACAGGGAAAGGTCTGTTCATTGTACATATGTACCAGTTCCTTTAGGGGAAACTGAGTCTGCATTGTCACCAGAGGCCCTCAACCGCTGTTCCTCCAATAGAAGAATTTAGAATGAAATAGGTCCCAGCCCAGGAGGCTCACCTGTGGCAGCAAGTTCAACACCATTGTCTATCTGTCAGCATTCCCTTTTGGGAAGTCCTGTTTGTCTTCAGCTGGCTCACTTTGAATTATGGAGCCTAGGAAATCTATCAAGGGATACCCAGTTCTGTTTCTTTTTTGATTCCTTTCTATGTGATGCAGGAGGCAAAACAAGAAGAAAAGATTCTCTTTTGTGGCTTGGAAGTCATAGAGCGAATGTACGCTTCTTATAATCTCTAGGAAGAAACTGTTGGGATACTCTGCCATCCAGTTCTAGGCTTGAATTATTTGAAGACATCAGCAGCAGTTTCAACTGTTTCAAGCTCACTGTGGTAATACTGCTCAAGTTGTCTCCATCATTCCTCAAAATTGGGGCAAGTTTCTTCATCTTCTTGACTCTTATTTTCATTTGTTCAGTTATGAGGCAAATTAATAATGTGAAGGCTGTTGCAATTAATACAGAATTTTCTCCTTGTTTACTTTCTCATTGCATGGGGAGTGTTGTCAAATATCTAGTGATCTGCTACAGCCGACCTTGCGTTTGAGTATACTTGGATGACAATGCTAATCTGGGTAAAATGCTTCTCAAAGAGATCGTTCCATTGATTTATGTGATCTTAAGGTCATTCATGAAGAGCCTTAAGCACTTCAAAGAACAGAATAGGTGAATTGTTAGATTTCAGTTCAGTGTTTCATACCAGTAAAGATTCTAGACCGCTGTGGGCTCCATTTGTCTGCTAGCTTAATCAGAGTATGTCAGTTATCCCTTCTTACTTGCCATGCATCTTGCCAGACTGTCAAGATGCCATTAATTGATATCTCCAGGCTCTGTGGAAGCACATCTGTATTATCTTCTGCAGAACCTAAAATAGAGTAAAATTAGAGATCTCTTCTTTTCACATGCCTTTAAAGGGATGTTTGCATTACTATGTTTATTGCAGTGATCCAGAAGTAACAGCAGACAGCGATGCAGGCATATGTTATGTTGCCAGACAAGATAGCACAACATTTTTCATTTTATTGACAGATCATTCATATCTGGACTGATGGATTCGTGGCTGTCGTTGCAACAATGGCACTATATTATTAAGGGTGGCAGAATGCTTTGATGTCAGATAATCAGAAATTTCCTAGCCCTCTGCAAATGGACTTTAAAAAGGTCTTTTGCAGGAAGATGTATCTTGAAATACTTCTTACTGACCCAAAGAGGAAATACTGTGCTCTGTGTCAGGGATTTGAACTTTGACTTCCTGCCCCATTCCATCTCACAGATAGTTAAGGTATTTCTCATTGATATGAACAATCCTCGGAAAGATACTGATTTTCAGCCTCAGTGCTGATTGTGGCCCAGCTTTCGTCAAGACAGCTTTTAATATCAACTCAGCTCTCAGTCATATTGTATACTGTAATATACAAAATACAGAAAAAACTTGGCAGAAATATGTTCTGGCAGAGATAATTGATTAGTTCAAGTCCAGGACATTGTGAAAGGAAGCAGGAAAATCTCTATTGGACTGGAAGTAATGGGAATGTGGAGAAGGTTTTTGCTTTGGATTGCCCAGCCTAGTGATCTTTAGAAGCCCTGATCTTTTTACTATTCTGAACACCGTGGTGATCAGTGGTTTGGATCTAGTATACTCTCTTGTCCTGTAATTGGTCCTTTCTAGCAGCCCACCATAATGTTAGCTGGCTCAGTAGAACCCCTTTCTGAGTCTTTAGTTATATTGTTTATAACTATTTTTATGGTTACTATTGCATTGATATCCATAACTTGAGCTTGAGTGAAATGCAACACCTAGAGTTTTGTGAAACAGTATAAGAAAAGTCTGTCCTAGACTGAAGAATCACCTTAATTGTTTCTCTCAAGCTTTTAATAATGATTATGTCTGATTTTTTGGTATGGTGTTGATCTGTTATTTCAGGTTTTCTTTCCAAGTTACTTTCAAATCAGGAAACAAAGCTGTACATCCTTGCTGTTATGAGGATTCTTTAATTCTCCCTGAACAGTACGATGTCTTTAAAAAAATGCTTCTTAGGCTGTCTTGGAGATGGAGATAAGGCTTACAACCATGTGGACTCTAGGACAACTTTTGAGCATATCAGTCTGTCCTAGGTCATGCTATGAGATAGCTTGTTGCATGTTGTCTATTCCACTGGGATCAGTAGCTGCTCACCTTTTTTTATTTTTTTAAATAAAAAATTTACACATGGATCAGTTCACTTTCCTGATGGTTCTTAAGTGATGCCACAGTATCGTTTTCTGTTGTTAGAAAGCTGTCCTTTAAATAGTTAATGCTCTCTTAATTGCAATGACTGCTTACAGTCACCACATGAGTGCCTGTCACTGAGTGGACAGTTCAAGAAAGAACAGCTATTGCCCTCAGTTATTCTGTTTGTGAAGTACATGTGGATGCTAACACTTGGCAGCTTTTGGTTTCTGTGGAGTCAAATACTGGACTGTGTATTGGCCCAATTCCTTGCTGCCTTGTCTTTGGGAAGAGTATCAGGATTTGGTAAAGGACCCAGTACATACTGCTGGTCCAAAAATAGACAGGCAGTCTGGTATATGCAAAACATTAATTTGGAAGATTTGCATGTATGTTAGGGGAAAGAGCACTCCACAGATAAGGATGATGCACAAGAAGCAGGGGAGAAAGAACAGCTTTTGTTTTACAGCCTGGATTAAAAGTGTAAAATTGTGGAAATAACTCATCTGTCACATAAATACAAATGCTATTATGTTTAAAATTTTCTTGAGGTGTTTGCCAGGGCTGTTCAGTGAGTATTTTATTGTTAATTTTTTTGAATGTGTAACTTAAGTGAGGAGGGAATTTGCTTATCGTTTAAGTAGTCTTGAAAATTAGTAGCATTAGTGAAAACACATACCCAGTCTCAAGTGCTGGTTAGTGAAGGCTTGCACAGCATACAGTCTGTCGGCAGTTCTTCAGTCCCCTGTACAGTTCATGGAGGGAAAACTGTTTGATCCACTGCATGTCCTTGACCAGACTGAGTGTGAAGCAATCAGGATCTCGCCTAAGCATTTGGCAGCTATAGAAGAGTTTGATAAACTCTGTTTACTGGGCAGCAGGCTACCGAGACTATCATGCAAAACTCCTTATGGAAAGGAAGAGCTGGGAGGGTGAGGAATGGGACTGAGAACTGTAATGGAGTAGCTGGATTACAATGGGGAGAAGGTTAGAAAGGGTTAGAGAAGAAGGAAACTGGGCAGGTGGCAGTGAAGACTGGGAAGATACGGAGTGTTTTATTGGAGAGCAAGAAGGGGTTGTGGTTATTGTGGAGAAACACTGTGATAGACTTAGTTGACCTGTCTTCTATGGGATCCTAGATTCATATTGTGCTGTAAACGATGACATGCAACACTGCTCGATAGACTTTTTTAAATAATGGATTTTTTTTGTTCAGTTTCCTATAGCTTTTGTAAGTCAGAATTAACGAGATTAGTATTTTTCAACAAATAATCTTAGGTTGCCTCTCCATTCAGTACAGAGAAAGGAAAAGTCCTTACTCTGAACTTTTGGAGGAACCTGCTTCCTGTTACCTGTAGAAGGAACCTGGCAAGACCAGTCTTACAAGGCTTAACTTAGTTTTTTTGAATGTCCCCTTTTAGTGACAGAACTAAAGTTAAATTTACATAGTCACCATGTTCAAATATTCCTATGCTGCAAATAGGTGTCTTAAACATATAAGATCTTTCAATTTTGCCAGCTTATCTAAAGAATTTGAAAAGGCATCCTAAAGAATAGCTTCACTTTTAAATGTAACTTAAACATGAATGGATCTAGTCTGTTCTACTTCCCTATGTAGAAGCAGTTAGCGGGAGAATGTGAGAATGCGTTTAATTAATTTGAAGCACTCATAAGAATTTAGTGGAGTTGGAGCCTGGTATACTGGACTCTGAACTGACTCATAATACCAGAATGAGATCTTGGAGTTGTGCTAGAAATATGAAATAACAGCTAAATGCTCAGTAGTTACCATATAAGGAATTACTAGAGAAATTGTCAAGAACCCAACTGAGAATATAAGTCCATTTCAATGCCTTTATGTGTGCAATTTTGATATTTCTGTCTCAAAAAGAGTATAACAGAGCTAGAAACTTAAGGTGTGCGATGGCTTATGTATGTGAGACGGTATTTAACCTGAAAAAGGTGATGGTGGGGATGATTGGGAATGGGGAGGTAAGAGAGTGAGAGAGGTTTGCAAAATTCTGGATGTGTGAAAAATGTAAATTGGGAGTTGATTGTCTCTTCTAGTACAAGAGCTGAGGGCATCAAAAGGAGTAACTGAGAAATAGGAAAATATGGAGCTTCTGGCTACAGAGCATTGTGGATGCTGGATGTTTGTGGAATTACAACAGTGTTGGACAAACTGATAGAACGACTTATCGAAGGTCATTATATAAAAAAGAAACCACTTCTGGCTCAGAAGGTCCCTGAGTACAAATTAGCAGGGACTGCGAGTGTTACAGCAAAGTACCATTGTATACATACCCTTTCTTAAATTATTCACTAACCACTTGGTTTAGACCACTGTCTTGAACAAAATCTGAGGTTATTTGCATTTTCTTCTGATTCAGTATGGTTTCTTCTGTGTTCAGTGTTGTATTTCCTTAAAAGTAATGTCAAAAAGAGAAAGGTAGTAACTCAGCAGTCTAACAGAGCTGTTGAACTACTGATGTGGTAATGTTATATTTCCTCCTAAACCTTTTATCTGCAGACTAAACAAGCCCAATTATTTTAGTCTTTCTTCACGTGTTGTATGCTCCAGCCCTCTAACTGTCTTAGTACCCCTTCATGGGACTCTCACGTATGTGGTGATATCAACAATGGAGGACCGAAGCCGGACATGGTATTCTGGAAGTGGGCTCAGAATTGCTGAGTAGAGGAGACTAATCTTTTCCCTTGATCTACCTACCGCCTGTGTGATCCCCTGTGTGGTAACAGTTTGTTGCTGCAAGGATGCATTGGTGCCTCTTGTTCAGCCTGCCCATCAGGATCCCCAAGTTCCTTCTGTCGGGTTGCCACCTAGACAGTTGGTCCCCAGCTTCTGTTGATGTGTGGGGTTATAATCCATACCAGGTGTAAGACCTTGCATTTGTCTTTGTTGAACTTCAAGAGGTTTGTGTCAAGCCATTTCTGTGGCTTTTTGAGATCCTTTTAAAAGGCAGCCCTGCCATTTAATGCATCAGTTACCCTCAGTCGCCTCCCATTTGGTGTCATCCACAGTCTTGCTAAAGGTGCAGTCTGTCCCACCATCCAAGCCATTGATGAAGATAGTAAACCATACCAAGCTTTGCTGAATGCTACTCATAACTGGCTGCCAGGTAGGTGTTGAATCATTAACTACTAACTTTGCACATGACAGTCTAGCTGTTTTTTTCACTTGCCTTGTAGCCCACCCGTCTGCTTTTGAGAACTTGCTGCTTCTCTCAGTTTGGTATTTCGGCAGCCCCTTATAATGTTGGGGCTTGGGGGGTGGAATCTAAACCATTTCCTGCCAAGCAGTCTTGGGAGTTTAAAAAGTGCCGCAACTGGAGATGTTTTCTCCTGTTACGGAGGCTGCAGGATACATAAAGGGTGAACTCGGATGCTCTAGCCTCTTTAGTGACAAAAAGAAGAACTGGTGGTAAAATTTAATCTGGCAAAGGTTCTTTGTTATGAAATGCTGCAAAGGGAATTGCTCTTAAAGAATAGAAACTTGCTGTTACTGAGCGGTGAAGTCTTCCTTGCTTGTCTCTGGTTCTGGGTGTATGCTGTGTAATCTGTCTGTCTGTAGTTTGTGAAAGACAACTTTCCTGAAAATTTTTGATCATAGTTTTTCACTTTGAGAAAAATTTTGAAGAAGGCATTGTCTTCTGTGAGGTGTTTGCGGGAGAATTGCAGGGACTTAAATTTTCACAATTTACCTGAGTTTGCAGGAAGGATTGTAGAATACCTTGTGAAATCTTTCATAATTTGTTCTCGGAATAATGGTATAAAGCTTTGTGAGCAGTTGTTTCTGTATGGTGTATAAGGCAGCAGCCATGTTAGGTACATGGAGATCTGAAACAGCATAAAGAGCATGGGCACAAAGAGTTCACCAGTGTCTTCCTGCTGATTCAGTCTCGGTTTAAGTCTGCAGAGTGGAAGAGGACCCTATGCCTGCAAAGCTAGTGAAATATGAACTGCCTTGATCTCAGTGGGTTTTTGTTTATGTTCTGAAACCTTTAAAGTGTTAATGTTAGCAGCTGTTAGTAGTTTCTTGATTAGACACATCTAGTTAATATCCATGTGGCAGTCTCTAATGCTTTGGCCCAGATAACACATCTTCCTACTCTAATAAAGATTATTACAACCAGCTATCATATAATGAAACTGATACTGAAACAATTCTGTCCTGTTTGTTGCTAAAGAAAAAGATAAACTGTAGATCATGTGTCTTGTTCTTGATTAACTAAATCCAGTTTTGGCAAATAAGAGAGTTTGAAGGCACTTTGTGATTTTAAGCCGGGTATTTCTGCCTCCTTTGGCATTCTTGCTGTTCGGAGAACATTTTCAGAGTTGTTGTTTTTCCATGTTTCAGCTCTGAATGAGTTTTTGCTTTATTCAGTCATTTTGGACTGCTCTTCCAGCTGATGTGGCAGATGGAGGTGTGTGCATATAGTGAAATCTGAAAGAGAAAATGTTGCTTGTGTATAGCTGGTTTAAGCCCATCTACATCACTCGTCTAAAATAGCAACTTGAACTTGTTTTCATCCAATAGATTCCTTTCCATCCTTTGCTCAAGTCTGAGAATGCTTTTTTGGGGGGGGGAAGGAGGGACCCATGGAGTGTCTTTGCAGCAGAGTGCTTTGCTGAGGTGATGTTTAGAGCAAATAAGGGGCTAGGCCTGGACCTGGAAGATGAAACTGCACTGCTGAAGTTTCCACTGAAGATGTAGGTGAGGAGGAGAAGAGGAGGAACAAGAGAGAATCTATAACTGATAAATTCAGTAATGATGAGTAGTAATGGCCTGGTTTGGCCATGCCTTAGCCATCTTCTCATTACTGGGTTCCCAAATGTTCATAACCACCATGTCTTTGTTTTCTTTGGGAACCACTGATGTGAAACAATTTAGAGACAACTTTCTCCTTTTTAAACCAGACTTGCAGTGGTTTTCTTTTTGGGCTCTTTTTTTGTGTGAAAATGTTGCCCTTTGCAGCTAATCCTTAATTGTGATTTTACGTAGTATTAGTTCAAAATAGTTTCCTGCAAATATAGCGAGTTAAGACAGCAAGTTAAACTTTAAGACAGTTTTGGGTTTGGGTTTTATTTTTGTATGTAACTTCCTCAAACTGTAGGTGTTCTGATATGGTTATCTTGGCAAACTTGTTTTACATAGGTAGCGTACAATGAGATATTATACTTGCTAACTGGATTTTTCAGTTGGTTTTATGATTGTGTGACTTGGTAGCAATAGGAAAGGCACCTGCATCACAACATATGAGGATAACTGATACACATGGTTTTTTTAATTGCAGGTACATGTGAAAAATGTGTGAGAAGTAGCTGAGCAATGTTCTGGCATGAAGCATTTTGTCTCTAATGGAAAGGATAGTTTTGCTATCTGCTAACCTGGCTTCAGGAAGGAGAATTTCACACACCGTATTACTATGAGTGATATCTCGTAAACTTGAAGCTTTACACCCACACTTCACAATAGAAAGGGGAAAATTCAAATTTTATTTTTAATTCTAACAGTAAATTTTAAGGGCTTCTGCAGTTGTACCATTCTCTTCTCTTGAGTTTTTAGATTCTCTTGCCTTTAAATAGCTTGATGTTCAAAGCTAATGATACAAAGTTAAGAGGATAGATAGGGCTTTTGATCTCCTGAAACCTTATCCATTTAGCTTCCCCTGGTTTTGAAATGAGTACTGGGGTGTTGTTTGGATATTGTAGTTTAAATTAGAAGTGCAGAATCAGTGCACATAATGTGTGTGTTTTGCTGAGCTGATGGGATTTCTATTTCTGCAAAAATTTTCCTTCAATTCTTAATCTAAAGACCTAGCTGCATTCATAGATCAGTTATGGATGTTACTTCAGATATTTGATTGGTGTTGGATCTTAGCATTATGGAAGTAGTGCTATGATGCATATGTTTACCCCTCTGACTTTATAGCTGCAGATAAAAGTGTTAGTTTACTGTAATTTAGATACTATTTGGGTTTTTTGCATGCTGTTCATTGGGACCTTCTTGTCTAGTGAATTGCTGACTTCGTGGTATGCTTTACTGCCATTCCTGGCTAGCAGTTTTCAAGGTGAATTAACTTTTTTCAATATTAGATGAGATCAAAGATGTTACTATCAACATTAACCTACATCTGTTTATGATGGTGGCCTTGCATATTCAGGTGACAGACACTTTCTCTTAAGCTCTAAAGCTTTGAGGCTAAAGCTATCTGTAGCAGAGAAATGGAGACAAGTTTTTTCATTCTTCTACTTGAAACGCAAGGCCAATTCTCTGATTAGTTTGGTTCATCTTGATGCCTGCAGACAAGGGGGCATAACAGATGCTGCTTAGATTGTTATGTATTCTCCAAACAAGTCTTTTTTGTAATTTTTTTTGTAGGTCAGATTTTGATCACAGGAAATTGCTGATCTGAAACAAAGACGGCGGAGGGCGAATGTTCCTTTTCTCAAATTCTTCGTTTCTACAATCTGATGTTTATTTGCTTTTAAGTTTCAGGTTGCTAGATCTATAATGTAGTATGCTATTGGGCTTGCAGTTCTAGCATTCTAGCAGCCTGCCAGGTTTCCTTATAGGAACTGACAAAATGCTTAATGACTTCTTTGTGAGTTGTTTTGTTTTTAATCCTATACAGATAAGCAGGAGATCTTGGGAGAAGCTATGATCCACTTGTGCCAAGACTGAAAAGCAAAATTATTAAAAACTTTAAATGACTATTTCTCCTTCCACCACCCAAAATAAATTACAACTGAAAAAATTAGGGCTAAAATGAGAATAACAATTGGGTTTTAATGATCTGGCTTAAGACATTTAGTGAGTTTATGTGAAACTTTTGAACTGTGATTCATGAAGATGCAGATCACTACTTACTTCTAGTAAACTTAGCCAGGCTGGATGGGCAGGACATACTGTTGTAGTGCCACTAGTAGGTTTTTCAAAGGATATTGGTTGGAGGCCTTTGACACATTGTAAAATGTTGATCCTGAGTTAGAAAGGACCCTTCTGCTGATGCTTTGAGGGTGATTAAACTTTTCTAGGCATTTCTTCTACGGTGGTGACTTCTGAGTGGAGACTTCTAAATTCTTTAGTTTCCTGGTTCTCAACCTACTGTTTTAATCATATGGGCAGCCATATGTGAACTATGATATAGTTTGTGCCTAGTAGTAGAACCATCTTGAAATGTGTTTTCTGAACTTCAAAATTAAACTCCCAAGTTTTCAAAATAGTTTGTCAACAGTTCAGAGGCTATTCAAAGTGTAAACCAGTCAGTTGCAGAATGTGTTTCCCAGGGTGTTGGAAGGACACTAAATATCGAATCATTTACTTGAAGCTCCATTGACTTAGGCTAAGTGAGCTTGTTTAGGTTTTATGTGCTTTGAATAAAATACAACTGGCAATTGTAAATAACTTCCTAGAGATAGTTTGGTCGAAGTCTTTCTGTCAGTGTAACCAACCAAAATATTAACCAGCACAGTGAGAATCACAGTTGTTAGGCAATATATTTCTTGTGCTCTAGTCATAACTTTGTTTTGTTTCTTAACGGAGCAGAAATACTGTGTTGATTAGGCAAATTATCTACCTCATTAGTAATCTTCATTGACTTCTAAAATGGGGACTGCTTACACAGAGGATATTAGTTAGCTGTTTGGTGGTTTAGACATGAGATTTCATTAACTTCACTACAGAAATGATAAAATAAGAATGGTCTAGCCTGGAAAGCCACAAGGGCTGGGGCTCCTACAGACTGCTAAACTCATAGTCATAGGGCATGAGCGTACTCCTGTGCTTGACAGAAAATAAGAAAAGTGCAAGAGAAAGTGTTCATGGTGTTGGCACTGCCAGAAAAGGTGAGCTGCTTTCCCTGTTTTCTCTGGGAAGGAGGAGGAGAGAAGTGATGGGTTAAAGAGAGTGTCCTGTAGTGATCCATCACTTGGATCACACTGAATAGACTGCAAACACCATGTTAATCTGCTGAGGTTTCTAGTTTAGGGCATCAGATACCTTTTAGTGTATTTACATAATAGTTCCCAGTACATTGTTGAAACTAATACTTTTCAAGATGTTAAAACTTGTATTGGAATTTTTGTTGAAACCATTGTTTTTCTGTAGAATGATTTTCCTTCCTTCCTTGCCTGCAGCTGTGTTGTCTGTAGAAAGTCTTGTGTGAGGAGCTCCAGTGTATTGGCAAAAATACAGTTTGAAACTAATTGATTTGGCATTCAGAGGACCCTTTTTCGTTGAGCTAGGACTAACAACTTCACAACTATGAAGTGATTCCAGGGCTCTTGGAAGTGCTTCTGACTGTTACAGCAATGATTACAATTGTAGTATGCTTCATGCAGGCAAAGGCATATGTCCTACATTTTGAGAGTATATGAGTCATTGTTTCCAAAATTTTGGTGAGAAGGGCAGCTGACAACTGTTCTTGACCTGAGTTTTCAAGAGCGGATACCACAAATGCAACGTGATGGATTGATGTGCCCTATATTTGGAGAAGTTGTAATTTCCATTTAACTATATCAAATTGTGAAGAGGACGAAATTATGTAGCTGTCTTTATCTGTATTCTTTATCTGTATGCTAGCTACCTAAATGGTGATTTTTAATTGTACATAATAAAAAGAGCATCCACTGTCTGAGGAAAGAGGAGAACAGGGACAGGACTTGATTAATGCAAAATTTAATGAAACTCCTGTTACCGTGCAACAAGAAGAGATCTATGTTGACGATCCAGTAATTTCTGCTTTGCCCTTTGGATGATGTGTCCATATACTTATAACATACGTACAGTCTGCTTCTGTAGCAGCAGCAGCAGCTTACACTTTCTGTGAATTAAAGCAATTTGCCTTCTACACAGATAGTATATTACATGGGTTTAGTTTTATAATCCATCCAGTCTTAGACACGTAATAATGTCGAGTAACATTAAATGTTTCTGGGATAATTTCCATTGCTGCAGGCTTTCCTTATTTATCTGGTGACAGTCTTCGTCCACTCCCACCAAACTTCTCTAACCTGTTACTGACATCACTGCAGTGCTGAGCAGACATAAGCTACCTTAGTGTCTCAAGGAACACATGTAGCATTGGCACATGTTATATGCTGTACTTAGTTTTCAGAAGGTTGAGTGTTGTTTTGCTTGATGAAATGGTGTTAATCAGCCTTAATGGTAGTTTAGCAATTTTGACTTTCATGCTGATATGTACAATTTAATTCTTATTATTGATTGTCAGCTAACATCAAATACATCAGGCATCTACACTAGGCTTGAAAACACTAGTTTAGGCCTCCTGGTAGGGGGAAGACTTGAATGATGGCTTCTACTATAGGAATAAAATGGCTGTAGTTCTTGATGGGATGTATAGATTTCGGTTGTTTGTTTTTTAATGTAGGAAATATAAAAGTCTGCTGAAAGTTGTAGTAGCTAAAATGATCATTTCAAGAAGTAAAAGATTTTGCTGAAGTGTTACATTACTTTTGGGAACAGATATTAAAGGTCTTTTATAAAAGCTGTTTTCTAATTGGATCTTCCTTTTTGTCTTCCCCTTCATAGCTAAACCAGGTGGACGGGTGAAATGTCAGTATATTTCTGCTGTGGATAAAGTGATCTTTGTGGACGATTATGCAGTAGGATGTAGGAAAGATCTCAATGGCATCTTACTGTTAGACACAGCTCTGCAAACGCCTGTTTCAAAACAAGATGATGTGGTTCAGCTTGAATTGCCGGTTACGGAGGTAAGGGGGGGGTGGGGGTGGAGAGAGTATGTAAACAACTGTCAGAAATACTGAAACAAGGTGTTTGACCCTGAGTTTCTAGTATGATATTAACGACATGTAATGGAAAAGTTTCTTAGTTACTAGCTGTCATAGGGCAATAGCTTTTTGCAGTTATCTATATCTCAAGCAAACAAGAGCTTGCCTCATCAAGAGCACATTATTTCAAATGAAGGAACTTTTTAGTGACCAGAAGAAAGGACTCATTTACAGAGCTTTGTCAGTGCTTATGTATGGAATCTATATGCACTTCTAGAATTTAGTCTGGGCTGCTAGGCATTCTTGAATTTTTTTGTTTGGGCTTTCAGGGAAAAAAAGACAACTGAAATCAACTAATATGGTGTTGCTACATATGAAGAATTAGTGCTGGAATCTAACTTTTCTAGCTGGGTTAGCTCGCCTAACGAAGGGCTTTTCCCTGCCGACCTGGCTTCCCTTTTATGTTTGGACTATTGCAGCTGTAACAGGATTCCTCCTGGCTTGAGACAATATAACCAAACATTTAGTATCACTTTAAGGGAATCTAATGTATACATCTTTGCTTAAAGTGTAATGCTTAGGATCTTGTTGCATTGGTTTATCTTTAGCTAGCATAGCATTTATTAGGTGAGGTATCATGTACATTCTTATTTTTAAATATTGCCTAACACAAGATAGCTAACAATTGGCTCTATTTTAAGGCACTTGGTGGTGAGGAAAGTAGCTTTCACCTTTGTAGTGGTCATGAAGTAAGAGACCTGGGAAGTAAATCTGTACAGCAGTTTTGATTACAAGGGAGATTAGTTCTTTGGGAAAAGCATAAAGCATCTGCCAATGGTAATATTTAGAATAGTGCTTACAGTCAAAAAACCCCAAACTGGACTACTAGATCCAGATTCTGAATCCTTAAAGCACTCTGAGAAAAGAGCACTTCCCACTCATCTCTGTGGGACATAAATTTATACTGACTGATGCATCACCAACAAAAACTTATCCTGAGGATTGATTTAAAATATTCATGTGCTGTTGGAGTATTGAATAATAGGTGCTTGTTATGAATGAAGAATGTGTGTTATATGTGAGGTTTTTAACTACTTGAGTAGGAGTAAGAGCAATAAAATGTTGCTTCATAGAAGTCTCTGAAGAGAGCTTTCCAGGTTCCTCAGGCTTGCTGCCACTGGCATCATTTTTACACCCTTTGTGGGTAACTACAAAATCTTGGTATGTGTGGCTGAGTGTGAAGAGACCGACAGAGGTCATAATTTCCTTTCATAAGTTTTGCTGTCTCTGGTTTGCAGTCTCACATGGTTCAATACAACCTATAAGTTTGTGAAGAGTTTACAGACCCTTTCAAGGTTAAAATAGAGCACTTCTCTGTAAAGGTCCCTCCTGTAGAAAAAAAAATTGGAAAATATAGTTCAGTAGGAACAGATTTGGGGAATTCATGGCCAAGTCAGTGAGGTGGGAGCAAAAACATTAGCAGTCTTCAGTTCTTTTAATTTTAAAGAGGAGGTACTCAGACCTCAGAAAATTTTAGTAAATTTTAAGCAAATATCTTAGAAATGCATCAGTCCACCTCTTTCATCATAGGAAGGTCAAGAACCTTTATCCAAGCAAGAGCCTTGATGTTTTGTTATTTTCTAGAAGTTTTCTACAAATTTTTGCACTTAATTTAAGTAGTCTTTTTATATGATTGATCTACTGGCAATACAATGCATCTTCATGCATTTCTAATAGGCAGCATTGACAAGTTGTGATGCAGCTTCTATGCTGTTTTTACTTCCTTGATTTATGAACTTCCATAATCTATTGTTGTTCTTCTGTCACCTGCAAGAGAGTTGGGAAGTGTGAGATGCCACAAGAATTGTAATTGTCTTTTTATTGAAATCTGAGAAACAGATACAACCTTAGGTAGGGGACTGATTTGCCTCATTTCTGTCTGTCTTCCTCTGAACTTCCCAAGGTCGTAACAAAGTAGCCATGTGGCCCATTCTGTTTGGAGCAGTTTGTGGCTCTTTAAAGGACTGGCTGGCCCTTGCACTTGGGAAATATTTCCCTGTGTTTGTAACTTGAACAACACCACCTAACAACAGATAGAGAATTCTCTGTCCTTTGCACATAAAGCATACCTTTAAATCTTACCGGTCGACATGAAGTTAGCAGGCAGAGGGACAAGCTAGAAACAGATAGGACTTGGAAGAAAAAAAGTCTATAAATGGATGTTTATAGTGTTCTTTTCTAGATGCATTATTTCTGAGTTTTAAGAATTTCTAGATTCTAAACTAGCCTGGTTTTTTTCTGCCTCATTTTTCAGCTTCATTGTACTAGCACTGTAAGTAATTTATCTCTAGTTTTGTTGCAACGCTGTTTTCCTCATTTTTTAAGATACAAAGCTACTCAGGAAAATGTCAAGACTTTGTTCTTGGTCTTGCTTTTTGTCCCTAAAGCTGAATGAAGCCTTTTGAAGGGAAAGCTTTGGGTAATAGATGTCTCCTTTTTACTTGGCTTTGATATATGTACAGTTTTAAATGTTTATATGACTGACTTGTTTAACATTGCCCTTGAGGAAACTTGTAGTAATTACTGTCACAATTGCTGAAGTTTATCCATTGATTGGCCTACAAAGTAAAATTTGGAACTGCTTACTCAACTCTGGGTCTTTTATGGGAATTTTGCTGATATGATATATGATAAAATAGGATATGACAAATTACTTTTCCTGGAGTAATGAAACAGGTGTAATTCTTGTCTGTAGCTCTTTAACGTGGATGACAACTTTTCTTGCACATCTGCATTTTAGGCTCAGCAGCTGTTATCTGCTTGCATAGAAAAAGTAGATGTTTCTAGCACAGAGGGATATGACTTATTCATCACACAACTGAAGGATGGTTTAAAAAATACCTCACACGAAACAGCAGCAAATCATAAAGTTGCAAAGGTAAGAATTTGTATTGTCTAACATGGATTCCCAAGTCTAATTTGCTTGGCAGCAGTTATTGAAGCATACAAAATGCTTGACTTAGAGTGGTGGTTTTTGTTTGAAGAGGATGGAATATATTATGTGTTCCTTAATTCTTCTGTGTGAAGTTTCACTTATTAAGAGAACAAACAAGGTTAGTTTCTTGCTGATAAATCCAACTAATAAACCCCACTGAGCTTAAAATCTGAAGTTACTGACTTTCCTTGCATTATGTTCATGTTGCTTTTCTGTGTCTATTCTTGTATTATTTTTTGAAATCAAGAGAGGGTGCAAGATGTGCATTTGTTTCTGCTTTTGACACTTTTGTGATCTATTTGTTGTTTAGATGTTAAAATTTTAAAATATAAACTAGGCACTTTTTTCTTAATTTAGTGGGCAACGGTTACGTTCCACCTTCCTCATCATGTTTTGAAGTCTGTCGCCAGTGCCATTGTAAATGAACTCAAGAAGATAAATCAAAATATTGCTGCCTTACCTGTAGCATCCTCTGTGATGGATAGATTATCTTACCTCTTACCCAGCGCGCGACCAGAACTTGGTGTGGGACCTGGTCGATCTGTGGACAGGTATATTAAGACAAAATAAGTGATGAAGTTGACCCCTTAGTTATATCAGAATAAGCTTTTAGATGACTTTAATTTGCCAAAGGAATTAGTCCTATTCTATACTTTCTTGGTCTTATACATACTGTTAATTAAACTGTTTAATGCACTATGTGCAGTACATATTACTAAACTTAGAGAAACCTTTATGGGTGCCACAAGACTGTTTTTTTTGGATTCCGACTTTAATGCCAGGCAAATTGAATTCACTTTGCTCTTAATCCCAACATATACCTTCAGAAAGGTAACAATTGCAGCCTTAAATATAGGTCCCTAGGTGGTATTGTAACACATTAATATGATATGTTCACCTAGGCTTTACTCTTCATCATGTTTGCTTATGGGTTTTACCTGAACAGTCAGGTGTGTATGACTAGTTACTTAAGTTACTGGCTTTACTCAAACTATACTGAAACCTTACTGAGACTGCAGTGTTGAGATGTTCAGAAACTGCATAGCTCTAAGAGCATATGTATGCCTCTTCGGAATGCAAAGAGAGCACTCATTTGTCTACCAAAGTTAAAGTATACATACTCTGCTGCATCATGAAATCAATTCCTTTTCCTTCATACAAGAAAGAGTTAATGCCCATATTTTGTGTTTTAGGAGTTTAGGAAGTTGTTACGTTTGCAGAATGTATGCTGCTTCTGAACTCTCTAGTCATCTGCTATGTGTTTGGGATCAGAAAATTTTACCTGAGACTGTTGCTTCATCTCTTTCTGATCCAACCAATAATGTGTACACACGCGAGTAGCCCATTATTTTAGCCTTCATAAGCCCAGACTAGTTAGAATACTGGTAAATCTAAGTCTATAAATTCATTCCTTCTTGAAAGTTTCTATACAAATATCATTTTGCAAGCATATTATCATTTCTTGCAGCTCTAATGAAATTGATTTTGTCTCTTATTTCACCTGCCCAAGCCTCCAGGTCTATCTGTACCTCGCCATATTGTATTTTTGATTAGAGCTGTCCGAGATCTGTCTCTCAAGATTGTATAATGTCAAGTTAAGACAGCCCCTATATGGGTGTTGCAAGAATGTTTGCTTCCTTGGTAGGAAATGTTTAATATATGTTTTCTCTTTATAAGACAGCAAAAATCTCCTGAAACTCAGGGGCAGAAACAAGTGACGCACTTTTCTGTTTAGTAGCACTAGTTCTTGGGGTGATACTGGAGAAGAAAATTCTGTCAAGAAAAAAGAAAAGCTGATAGTTGTTTCTTATGTGCTATTTCAGATAAGGGACATGCACTGAATAAAGCTGGAAAAGAGAGGAGCTTCTTTTCTCTGTAGCTATTGAGTTGCAGAGGAGTTCATATTTTGTGACCTAGTAGCTTATAATTTTTAAGTATTATAGTATGCAGTGAGGGATGAATGTTGGGGGGTTTGTACCACATATTCAGTTATGCCTAAAATACTGCTTTGGAGTATTTTTAAATATGCATATTCATATCTGTTCAACTAATAAAGCCAATTTTTTGCAGTAGTCATGTTCAAAAAAATAATTCTCTAGCAGTTCTATTGGGCTAGATTCTGCATCTTCCTTAAATGCAGAGTGGTTTTGGATATCTGATGCTTTTCTGCAGTTAGACCAAATAGGCTACCTGGAAGCTTATTTTATTACTCTTGCTTTTAAGGCCTGTAGGTTGTTGTATTGCTTTTGGTCTTTTGCTGAGGATGTACTTCAGGCACCCAAGTGAGAGAACTTTGTAACTTTTCTGTAATTGTTAATGATGGTTATCTGTAACTTATACTTAAAACTATCTGTGGTATTTCTAATGGTTACTAAAGCATTGAAAATATCTCATGAATAGTTTACTTTTTTTATTCTAAGTGGCAGTTTTGATTAATGTAGAATTTTTCACCTTTGTAGGTCTTTGATGTATAGTGAAGCTAACAGACGGGAGACATTCACTTCATGGCCTCATGTGGGTTATAGGTGGGCACAGCCAGATCCTATGGCTCAAGCTGGGTTCTATCACCAGGTAAAAGGTTTACTTGTTCTTAGTATTTGTCCACTAGTTGAAGGTTTGGGGAGCAGGGGAAAAAAGTTTCATTATGTTTTTTGAATCATTGAAGGAATCCATTTAAAAAACTAAACTAAAACAAAAAAGTTTGTCATTCAGCTCTTTTCTTTCTTTTTTTTTTTTAAATTTTATGGTTTTTCCATGCCTTGAGGTTGCTTCTTTTTTTTGTACAGATCACAGAAAATACTGTTCTGAACTTCAGCATATAAAACACTTTTAAGTATCAAATTGATCCGAGTTAAACAGCAATAATAAAGATCAAGTTGGTTGTTACATAGAGTCTCTCTTTGTCCTTGTTAGATTGTTGAGTAAATATCCTTACTTTTTATATTATAAGTAAAGCAAAAGAAGCAATAAGCTTGACATTGATGTCTCTAACTATACTTTTCTTTAGTGGGACTTAAACTGTATTGTAACAAACAATGGTCCTAGATCACATTACTAAATTATTAAGCTTAGTGACTAAATACAACCTCAACATTTTATTCCCCTACTTTTGCTTATTTCCATTTTTCATTCTTTGAAATGATTTCTACCATAAAAAAATGATTTATGGTATGGATTTAGATAATGATGGCTAGGCAGTGCATGTCGTTTGACATCAATATTGTCCGTCTCATGTCACCTGCAAAGCCTGGCAGGTTCAAGTGAGTAAAGCTTTTGGAGGACTTAAGCTTGTTCAGGAGGAGAAATGCAGAGAATTCATATGTTAGAATTACATCTGCATATTCCCAAACATATCTTGGTGACTTGAAATGTGGTCATGAAAATGCAAAATTTTAAGAGAATGGAAATTTCCATTCTTTTTCCTCTGTCACTTCAGCTAGTAGTAAGTGTTCTTTGCAGAGGAGTGATATAGAATGCTTTATATTCCAGCAGACATAATTATATTCCTTCAGGCATAGTAAGAAATAGTTGTTTAACCTGTTTTTCCAAGCATGTACAGTTATTCTGCTGAGGTTCTAAATTTTTTGAACTTCATGAATGTTTTTTCTTTGGAAAAAGTCTTAGCAGAGATGCTGAGTTCTGTTCTGCGTCTATATGGTTTTTATCCAGTGACTTGCATAGGTGTTGGTTCTGAATCTCTTCTATAGTAATGTGGTGCATCCTTTTTTTTCAAATGTGAAATACTTCCACTTTATAGTATGTAATTTGTTGCCTTTTATACATTTGATGTGGTGCTTTGCTATGCCACTAGAAGCGGGAGAGGACTCGATCACCTAGTTAAAGTAGTGCATAGCTATATAAATTTCAAGTGTTTCTTATTTTTATAGCCTGCTTCATCAGGAGATGACAGAGCCATGTGCTTTACCTGTAGTGTGTGTTTGGTATGCTGGGAGCCTACAGATGAACCTTGGTAAGTGTAATGATGTTTGGAGTAGACTTAATTTTGTGCTAAAGAGGTTAGAAATCTTTGGAGGACAAAGATCAACATTATCTTGATGGGATTTCTGGTGAGTTTAGGGAGTGTCACTGACAAGAATGGATTTCCAGAATGATTCCATGGGACAAACCACAAAATAATTCCCTGTACTATGTCAAATTTCTGTATAATACTAAACCCAAGAAATTGTAGTCAGTTTTGTTTCTTAATTCTGATTTGCTATTTCATTGCAAATTGTTCCATGGCAAAGATGACAGCCAACATTTATTTGCAGGGATCTAAACTCAGTCTTCTGTATGATTGTGACCAGAACACATCTTTTTCTAAGTTCTTAAACTGCAATGGCCATGCAGTGCATATTTGTGTTTTTTTGTGAAGTTGCGAGATCCATTACTAGTTTCCTGGGTCAGCTAAAATTGTGCATAGTGACAGAAATGCAGGACCTTATATTGATTTTAAAAGAGTTCTTAATGTAATTTTTGTCTTGATTATTTGGTAACTTGTAATGTTATTAGAGCACATCAGATTCCTGGCTTGCTGGAAACTATACTTTGTAACATTATTTTCATAGTCCTTGTCTTCTCCTTTCCCTTGTTAGGTTCCAGACATTTTATAGTAGTGTAATTGCTCTTTGCCATGTCTCTGCCTTAGGTTTATATTGAAATTAGAAGGTTTTTTTCTTGGTCAATGTGTCATTCAGGACTCTCCAATTTTTATTTTTATAAGTGTGGGTGTAGAACTAAAGACAGGACATTGCTTCATCTTAAGGTTATTTATAATAATATATCTCATAACAGTGGAATCGTAATGTGCATTCTGTACAATTTAATCCGTACTTTTCTTCATGAGGACATGATGAGCTACTGCCTATAGGAGAATTATTTTTTTTAAATGGAGTAATTATATTAAGAGCACTGTGTAGATTCCTCCATTTGAATATGAATCTCCATTAAGTGATCAAAGGCTTTAATGCAGTCTGCTATTGAGAAACAGCAGGGAAGGCTGTGTTAGTAACTTCAGAACTCTCTTGCATGACTGACTGCAATGCAGTTCAAACAGTTCAGTTCCAGCTTTACTTCAAGGGCTGAGTTTGTATATGCTGTGTATGTTTTTCACAGTAAGAAATCAATGTTTCCTATGTTTGTTTTTAATATGAAAAGGTCTGAACATGAGAGACATTCCCCAAACTGCCCATTTGTCAAGGGTGAGCACACTCAGAATGTACCTCTTTCAGTCACACTGGCAACAAGTCCAGCACAATTTCCCTGCACAGATGGCACTGACAGAATAGCCTGCTTTGGATCTGGAAGTTGCCCTCATTTTCTAGCTGCTGCAACAAAACGAGGGAAGATCTGCATATGGGATGTTTCCAAACTTATGAAGGTATACAATATAAAAAATGAGTTTTTATTAACTAATTATTGATTAAGCCTATCTCGATTTAAATCAAAGGTATGTTCTGTTTTTTGTTATTTCTCAGGTCCACTTAAAATTTGAGATCAATGCATATGATCCAGCTATTGTGCAGCAACTTGTGTTATCAGGAGAACAGAGCTCAGGGGTTGACTCAAGGAGACCAACATTAGCATGGCTAGAAGATTCATCTAGTTGCTCAGATATACCAAAATTAGAAGGAGACAGGTATGTTGATCTATGAAATTAGAAATATGAAATGCTGCTGTGTAACTGGTAAATGCTGTTTAGTTAAGTCATGCTTTGTGAAACATAAGATTGGTAAGTTTTTTTTTCACAGAGATAATTTTTTTAATTAGTGTGTATCTGTACACAATTCAACACTTAAAAACCAATAATCTAGATTTCTATCTTTAAAGCCAGTTCCATTTTATTCCTGCTGTTTCAGTTTTTATACTCCACTAACAGAGAGATACCAGATCTCTTTGCTGCCCTGATGTCCCAGAGGCAGAGAAAAAAGAGAAAGGGATATAAGTTTTGGAACAGCTTTTCATTTTAGTTATGGATTATGCATTTCAGGTTTTGAAAGTAAAGGCTATTTGTGGACTTCTGGAACATGCTTTTCTCTGATTGCTTCTCCATAATTTCTGGTTATGTCATTCTGAAAATAAATGACGTGGATGTGCTAGGAATTGCTTTCATTTTGTACCTTTAATACATGCATACAGACTCTAAATAATCAGACAGTCCTGTCACAAGCTTTTAGATAAGCTAGAGGGTATGCCAGTGCTTAGAAAGTGTCGTGTGAGAAAAAGCAGTATTCTTTCATTTATGCTTCTTACAGTCTATACTGAAAACTCCTTTTTCATATTACCAAAACTCAAACAAAAGAGTGAATAATTGTTGGGAAACTTAGGACAAAAGGTGTTCAGGGAGTCTTGCTAGTTTTCTGATTGTTTATTCTTAAACTTCAGCATCATGGAAAGTAACAGCACTGCTACATGCACAGGAAAGTAAATCTTTGGTTTTAAGTTTGGTGTGATTCCTGTAGTACTGCATAGCAAATATGAAGCTTGCCCTCCTGAAGAGGGTATGTAGAAACATGGGCAACATCAGTGTGGGGCCTAACAACGGCTGGGGCCTAGACTTGTACTGTAGTTTAGGGCTGTAAACTCCTTGGGAGTCAAAGAAGTAAGCCAATTTTAAGAGCTGGTTAAAGGGTAATACAATCATACCGCTCAGAACTAAGCATCTTTCACTTAATCTCTATGACATTTACTATCACTTTCCCACTCAAGGGGAGGCTGGATGAGAATTGAAGTATTGAATTGTCACTGTCTTGTTATGAAGTGAAGGTTGATCAGGTTTGAGCCAAAAAAGATCTATTTCTTGGGCATGAGGAGGAAGCATCCAGTTTGTTGAAATTTGGGGATCCCTCTTGGTACTGTGAGTAGTTACACCTGAGGCTGCAAAGGCATTACTACTGTTCTTCTGTGTAAAGAGCCTGTAATAGGAAATTCTTTCTTCTATTGGAAAAGTGAGATGTGTAAAATCTTCCTGTATTCTTAGAACTACTGAAGGGCCTATTTCTCTTGAAGAGGTATCTTGAACAGAATCTGCTTTTATGAAAAAGAAAAAAAAAAAAAAGATTAATCTGTTAGTATTTTTAAAAAGCAACACATTGTTCATACACCCTTTCTGTACTAGCTACAGAATTGCTTTGGTAGAATTAAAGACCAGTCTGGCAGCTCCACCTTTCAGAGACTATTTTGAGGAACTTTGAAGAAGGTGCCATCAGTTCTTAGAGGTTTTGATTGTTTGGTTTTGTTTTTCTTGGAAAGATTCCTGAGAACAGGCTTTCATTTTAATTCCAGTTATGTCTGGATTGTTGGGAATACAATAATAGAATGAGGCAAATGGAAAGCTGGTCTACTGGTTTGATGACAGAGGGAAAAGAATCTTTATATTGTTAGTGTCAGTGACCAACTCATTAATGAATGTACGGTGCTGACCAAAAGAAGTGCCAGGTTATAATACACTTGTAATTTTTACTAAATTTTTAAAAAAATTTAATTAAAAATAAGAATGCAGCTACAGTGTACATGGTGTCACTCATACTTTTTTTTTCTCAGTGATGACCTACTGGAGGATTCAGATAGTGAAGAGCATTCCAGATCGGAATCTGTGACAGGTACGTTATGTCTGATCCATGTAATAGTTTAAAGGTCGGGAGGGAAATAGTTCTTCCCAGGCTTTTGAAAAAGCCCTGTCAAAACCAATGATATTATATTCACTGTATTAGAAAAAAAGAAAAAAGATTGACCTTGAAAGCAATGCTAATATTAAGTCACTGTTTGTATGGTAGAGAGATTACATACAGGAAAAAAGAAAAACCCTACTTTGTTGGTTAATAAATGTCTTATTTGACAGCAAGCATTGCTTATCTTTGGTGTCAATAAAACACAAAAACCAAGTTAAAAGAATTTACTTAGAACGGGAACAAGTTACAGCTCTACAAAACCCTTTAAATTCAGGGGATTGTCGGAGAGAGTTCCTGTATCTTTTTTGTTTCCCTGTGGGTATGCACTTTGATACAGTATTTCTCTTCCTGAATAAAGATTTCATATGGAAGCAGAACAGTGCTACACATGGTGTTCTTGTGTTATTTTCTTAGAGGTTGAATCAGAAATTTTGGTGGGAGGGAGGATTACATGCTTATTTTCCATAATCCAGTTTACATCTTTGAGTAAGGATTAGCAAGTGCGGAAAAAAAGAACGTGCATGTGCATACACACAAGGAAATAGACGTGAGATGTAAAAAGGATTTTTTTTCAACAAAAGTATTGGCAAAGGTGGTGCTCTGTCATTTATGCTTAAGTCACCTCTTAATCTGGGTTTATACAGTGTCCTTTATAATCTTTTAAATCTATACATTACTTAGTTGAACTCTTCTGATTAATTGTTATTCCTGTTTAATTTGATCAGGCTATCTCTCAAGTTTTTACTGGGTTTTGTTTTATAATAGCTTGGAGTTCTTTCTGCTAGGTGGTCTGCTACATGGTGGGAAGTGTCAAGTTTTAGTGTAAAATGACATGTTTTTCAACTAAAATTGGAGAATGAATCTGCAGAACTGTAGATTTTTGATGGTACTGGATTGTCTAGGAAGGAAGGAGAATAATAGGTGGCAGAACATGAATTGAGTTGATTACATTAGTTGGATTTCAGTATGGTTGTCTAGCCTAAGTAGAATAATAGGTAGAAAGATAATGCTGTTTACTGGGAGACTTGTTACAAAGGCTAATGTCCTGTTCTCTTTACTTTCACTCTTGTTGATAAAATTAGGAGAACCATTAGTTTATGTGGAAGGAATGTTTCTGGGCCTCTTCTGTTGTTTCTTGACTATGAAATCTTGAACATATGGAATGTTTTAACATTCTGAAACTGTAGAGCAGTGACTTTTTGTTGCTTAATTACAAGGATAAGTCCGTAATATATGCAATATGATTCCTTTTTTTGAACATATATTATGTTAAACATTTTTGTTTTAAAGGGCATACATCACAAAAAGAAACTATGGAAGTCAGCCTTGATATAACAGCTCTCAGCATTCTTCAGCAACCTGAAAAACTTCAGTGGGAAATTGTTGCAAATGTTCTGGAAGACACAGTTAAGGATCTAGAAGAACTTGGGGCAAATCCCTGTTTGGCCAACTGTAAGAGTGAAAAGATGAAGGAAAAACATCTAGAACAACACAACATTCCCTTTCCTTGTTTATTAGCTGGAGGTCTATTAATGTACAAATCACCTGCTACCTCTCCTGTTAGCAGTAACTCTCAGAGGTCGCTGGATGGCTTAAGTAGGACTCGAGGTGAGAGTGTCTCGGAACAGGGATCAACTGACAATGAATCCTGCACTAATTCAGAACTGAATTCCCCTCTGGTAAGGAGGACTTTACCTGTATTGCTGCTATACAGCATTAAGGAGTCTGATGAAAAAGCAGGAAAACTCTTTTCACAGATGAACAATATTATGAGTAAAAGCATACATGATGATGGTTTCACAGTTCCACAGATCATTGAAATGGAGCTGGACAGTCAGGAACAGTTGCTGTTACAGGATCCACCTGTGACTTACATTCAGCAGTTTGCAGATGCTGCAGCCAACCTAACTTCTCCAGACTCGGACAAGTGGAGCTCTATGGTTCCCAAGCCTGGGACTTTGGTTCAGTGCCTGCGTCTGCCAAAGTTTGCAGAGGAGGAGAACCTGTGTGTAGATTCAATCACTCCTTGTGCAGATGGAGTTCATTTGTTAGTAGGACTGCGGACTTGTCCTGTCGAATCTCTGAGTGCAATAAATCAAGTAGAGGCCTTGAATAATTTAAATAAATTAAACTCGGCACTATGTAATAGAAGGAAGGGGGAGCTAGAATCCAGTCTTGCTGTAGTGAATGGCACGACTATTGATGTAATCCAACATGAGTCACCAGCAGATGTACCAACTCCTTTAATAATTCAACCTGAACAGAGAAGTGTTAGTGGTGGATACCTAGTACTTTATAAGATGAATTATGCCACTAGAATAGTTACTCTAGAGGAGGAACCAGTAAAAATCCAGCATATCAAAGACCCCCAAGACACAATTACCTCAATGATTTTGCTCCCACCAGATATATTGGATAATCGAGACGATGACTGTGAGGAGCCTGTAGAGGAAATACAATTAACTTCTAAAAGTGGCAGTGGGAGAGAGAGAAGATCTGAGATCTCTACTCTTGGGCACCTGGTAATAACCACTCAGGGAGGATATGTAAAAATACTAGATCTTTCGAACTTTGAAATTCTGGCCAAAGTGGAGCCACCTAAAAAAGAGGGCACTGAGGAACCAGATATGTTTGTCTCTGTGATATACTGTTCGGGCACAGACAGATTATGTGCATGCACCAAAGGTAAGACTTTTCTTTAAAAATTTTTTTTTAATGCTTGATTTGACTGTATTTGGATAATATTATAGAATGTTAGAATCTAAGTTTCAAAACAGTAATAGGCAAATTCCATTGAATTTATGTACAGTTTAATTCTGTTCTAGGGACCATGGACTCTAGTTAATTCCTCGTCTTAAATATAGATATTAATCTCTTAAGAAATTTGTTCTTGTAGAGGCACAGATTTTCTTAAATCTAAAACAAATTCAAGTAATTCTTGTATGTAATTATTTCTGTGCTAGAGATCCACATTTCGGAAGAATGTCTCCTGTCCGTAACTGGCCATATTCAAGAGGGTAGAGAAGATAATGCTTTTACACCTTATTAGAGTGGTCAGTTTTATCTTCTTTCAGATAGGGCTGATGGTTCTGCTTCAGCCTTTTGCAATTGGTATTACACTTTCTTGAGCATGAGAACCAGACGATCCATGCAGGATTCTTAAATCTTTTTCAAAATGAACACAAGATATTTTGGGCGAAGGAGGCAGGTAGGAGGGGAGTGTAACTCAAGTCCAGGCAACTGCTACTTCACAGAAGTGCCTAGACCACCAGACACCTCCTCTGTTCCTTGCGTTACATTGGGGCAGTAGAAACAGCTCTGGCTGTCATCCAGCTGAGTTCCTCCATGCACCAATGTCTCAGTTCTCCTGCACTTGAATGCAGCTCTGGTGGAAACGCTTAGCCTCTCAGAGGGGCTAAGCTGTTGGGATGGTTCACACATTTCAGATGAACTTCCACCAATATCATGTTGAACTTTTATCTCTACTAGAAGAATTTAAATTGACACATTTGCTTCTTTCATGGTGGTGTCATGTTGATCACACAGTCCTCCTGTAAGGGGTTATTAAACTCATACCAGATTTACCACTTTATTTCCAACAGATGAAGTCAAGCTTATTGTAAAAATCTCCTGTCTGTTAAGGGCCCTGTGCTTATCACTTACCCACCAAGAGTTTTAGCAGTGGAGATCTTAGATTTGCTTTTTTAGTATGGGTGAAAACTTCACATTAGCCAGTAGTATTTATGTTTGCAGATTCCCAATGGAAACATTCATAGTTACTAAATTTTTCCGTTTTGGTAACTGGTTTTGAAGAAATGTCTGTTAAACTGTTTTTAGATTTATTTAATAATGCGTGGTTTTTCCTAGTTAAAATGGAGCTCTAACTGAAAGGTTAATTGCCTTTGAAAACTGTTAGTATATCATATCCATGTCATAATGTTTTTACCTACACTTTGCTGATCAAACTGCAATCTCATTTAAAAAAAACCAAACCTTGCTAAGGTTTCTTCTACAGAATTGTACTACTATTCATTTCTTTTTTACATCAAATCTATTCTGTCTTGTGTTTTAAGATTAATGATAAAAGTTAAAGGGCTTATTGTTACTGTGCATGGTACTTTCCCATCCAGTGTTAGTGTGTATGGTAATTATATTCTTGTAGCACTGGGTATTATCTAAACATGTTTTGGGACTTTTGAGTGTAAGATATGCAGGTCTGCTGAATTGGGAGCATTTATTCTGTGTGTGTAGGAGTATTTGTCTCTTCTGCCTAGATAACCACCACCTCCTTTACTGACTGGAGAATACTTCCTCTTCCTCATAATAGACAAGCACATCATTCTGCTTTTTCGTTAAATATCTCTGTATTTTTTCTCTCTGAGAGTGTTATACTATCAATCGAGTAATTTACAAATAGCTTTGCTGTGACTTCTTTTGTTCTTGCTGCCTTTAAGGTGACTGGGGTTTTGGTTTTTTCTTCTGCAGTCCTATATGTGACAGGTATCCCTCTGCCCTCAAGTTTCCTCTTTTGAATATAGTACTTTGCTACCTCTTCAGGTTTTTTTCTTCATTGATTATTCTTATCTTTCATTTACACCCACTGCACCTCTATTTGGAACTTGATTTTTCTGCTCTGCAACCAAATTAGAATGAACTTCAGAATTCATTATTTTCATTGTTTAAATGTCTTTAGAAGCTTTCAATTTTCATTCCTTTTTTAACGTTTCAGTCACTTCACCTGGTATAATTTTTCTTACTTTTGAGAAATTAAGTGAAAAGCCATCACAGCTATTTTGGCATCAATGTCCATTAGAAGTCTGGATTTCAGGGTCTGATACTAGATCTGTCTGAAGCCTTGCAGGCCTAATATTTATGCCAAAATATGAAGCTTTGTAACTTGATCTTAAATGTTTATAAATAACTACTGCATGAAGTTCAGGAATACTAAAAAGAAAAGCAAATCAGAAAGATCAGCTATTAATATACATTTTTTATCCTATATCTTACTGTACATTTGAATAACTTGATGCAAGGAATAGGTTTTACATAATTTTTGTTGTGCTGAATCATAATCATAATCATCCTTCAGTCTTTCTGCTGTAAGTGGGTAAAATTGCTTGCTTATCTGCTAGGTGGCTGAAGATACTTTTTTTTAATTATTATTTTTTTTTAAATGCAGTTTTCTTAGGCTTCTTCCAAAATCTATATATATGCTTGTCCATATTTACTGCCACATATGGGATGGTGCCTGCATTCTGACAGCATTAGGAAGATATGTGTTGAAAGTAGAATAGCTATATTCACTGATGTATTCAACATTAATACTTCTAGCAAGTGGCTTTTAGTGCAAAGATGTAAGTGAAAATGTTAAGTAGAAGATTTGGAACCTACATGCACTGGAAATGCTTGGATGTTGTTGGAAAACTATTCAAGAATGTAAGCTGAGCAGTATATTCTTTCCTGTTTACTTGCTTGGATGGTGGGAGTAGACAAAGAGGTACTTCAGTGTCTTAGTGTCTGAAAGTTTTGGATGCAGAAGAGCCTTTTTTTTCCTGCTGTTCCTGCTTGTTGACATATTATTTTCGTTGGTATATCATATAATTTTTCCCATAGCTGCCATTAAGTTATAACTGAAAAGAAACCTCTGTGTGACTGGGTGTTTCAGGTTTTGAGGGGTTTTATGTAAAGGTGTTCTAGACCTGTAGTTGACATCATCCATCTTTGAGTTTGGAATAATTTTTCTTATCCTGCTTCAAAATGTTATCTCTTGGTGTCAGTTTAGGGTGCTTCTCTGTTTCTGCAAGGATTACCTAGAGCTGACCTCTGGGGGGAAATGTGCGAGTATATTCTTGATTCCAGTTGTTATGCAAACATAGTGGACTTTAATCTCTGTATTCGGCTTTCTTCTCTTCCCCTTGGCCAAGATAGACTGTAGTTAATATCCCTCTTAGCAGTGCTTTGTGTGTTATCATATGGGGTTTTTAAATGTTTTGTCTTGTGTCATTAGTATAAAACAGCTTAAATTCTGCTTTTGTAGCATCCAAACCAAGTAAAATTCTTTATTATGAAACTATGCGGGCAGATAGTGTTTTTGAATAGGGTTACAGCTGTAGGGTGGTCTTTTGGTGATATTTGAAGCCTATTATCTGGTGTTTAAGAGGATCAGATATAGTTTGGTTTGGATGCATAAATTTCCAGAGCTACAGTTGTCACTGACTTCTCTACATCTCAGTTTTCATCTAATTATATTTCTTTTTTTAAGTTACAGTCCTACTAAAAATCACTTAAGAAAATGGTCCACAGTATACATTTAACTTTTTTCTTTTCTTGGGTTTGGTTTGGATTGTTTCCTTAGTTTAGCTGTTCAACTGTGTTTGCCATTCAGGCAATTTTGTTGAACTTTGCTTTAGAATATGGAATGAGGTGGAAAAATGAACATGTCTGAAGTGTTCCTTTTCTTATCTAACATAAAGGTGCAAATCTCTGCTTGTATTTTGTTTTGGCAGTTTTGAAAATTGTGCATATTTGTGTTTCTGGGAGTATTTTTTTAAAAGATCATTAAGAATTGTTTATTTTCTGTCTTTCACTGCTACTGATGTTCTGCCTTGTCAAGTTACGAACTTCAGTGTCTGAAGCTCTCTGAAGAAATACTATCAAATAGGAAAGTGAGGTGGCATTTCAAACAAATAATGCTACAAAAAGTGGAAATGTTCATTCTGTTGTGGTGAAGCAGGTACTTCCCTGCCAGACTGATTGAGTAGGTGTTAAAATCTGTATGATGTGTTTGAGTGCTTGAGTTCCTTCTAGTGAGTGAAGCATTCCTGGATTATGCTCACCTAAAATTTGCAGTCTTATTCTTTCACAAATGTAGTTTTTGAATGTCTGTGTTGAGTGAAGATTTTACAATAAATCATTTCCTTGTTGGGTCTTGTTGAAAATGCTAGTGTTTGTCTCTGCATTACATCTAGCAAAAAATTTCTCAACAGAAAGTCAATTTGACTTTTAAGAAGTGGTTCTTCAGTAGTTGCCTAAATTTAGTTATATTTTCATTTCAATTATTATTTGGAAGTAGTTTGGGGAAAAGCAGGGGGGGGAAAAGAAGTTTTTCTACTTGCTTACCATAAGAACTCCACTAATTTTTTTGTTCTAGCAGGTCTCTTTTATGTCTATATTGCTTCAGAGCTGACAGACAAAAAGACCCAGCTCCAGTTGAAGCTCCATAATCAGCCTCTCATGCATTATCAATTCCTAGATCACATTGGATCAGTTCTTTCAGATATGGTCTATTTCTGAATGAGTCAGAGTTGGAAGCTGTACAAGAAGACCATGAGCACTGAATGTAACTCATCATGTACATTTGTATCTTGCTGATTGTTTGTGGTGTCTGTTTTGTGATTATTCTTTTTTTATGTTCATTTCTATATACATAATTCTCCTAAATTCTTGTCTGCAGTGTTACATTATAACAAGAGTTTTTCTAGTTGTCCTGATTTAACCCCACCCATCAACTAAGCACCACACAGCCACTCGCTCACTTCCCCCCCACCCAGTGGGATGGGGGAGAAAATTGGGAAAAGAATTAAAACTCGTGGGTTGAGATAAGAATGGTTTAATAGAATAGAAAAAGAAGAAACTAATAATGATAACACTAATAAAGTGAGAGTAATGGATAAAAGGGTTGGAATATACAAATGATGCACAGTGTAATTGCTCACCACCTGCTGATTGACGCCCCGTTAATCACCAACTGGTGATCCCTCCTTGCCCCCCACACTCCCCAGTTTATATACTAGATGTGATGTCACATGGTATGGAATACCCTGTTGGCCAGTTTGAGTCAGCTGCCCTGGCTGTGTCCCCTCCTAACTTCTTGTGCCCCTCCAGCTTTCTCACTGGCTGGGCATGAGAGGCTGTGAAAAATCCTTGACTTTAGACTAAATGTTACTGGGCAACAACTGAAAACATCAGTGTTATCAACATTCTTCTCATACTGAACTCAAAACATAGCACTATACCAGCTACTAGGAAGACAGTTAACTCTATCCCAGCTGAAACCAGGACGCTAGTCACTCCCCTTTGTCGGAGAGAGTGTTTTTTCAAACTGGAGTTTGGTATGTCAGAAGTGATTTGTCTGTGCTAATATTTCTTGTTGCAAGCCTGGCAGAAGTGGATGGCCCCAAATCTTGTACCTTTCAGTTATAACATTTTTTGCTTGAGTTGTATATAGTGTATTAATTATTCTCTGTAGCTTTTTTCTGGTTTGGTTTGGATATCTTACTTGTCTCTACCATGTCATTAGGCTTTGTCAGCCTTGCGTGCTGGTGCATTTGAAGTTCAGGAATCAATTTAGTGTTTTCAGTTTTCTGCCTTCATAGGCAATGGGGTCTAATGGGACTGGGGAGAGGTCAAGTTTTTTCCACATCAGAATTACTATTGATAGTGATGCTAAGAGATCATCTTCAAGTCAGGATCAATTTCACTTACCCATTCAGAAGTCGAGTACTGATCAGCCTGTTTTCGAAGATCTTCAACATGGAGATTTAACAGCCTACTAGGAATTTCTTCTACTGCTTGCTTGATGATGATTTTTAATTTTTTTTTCTTCCCCTAGTGTTTAGCTGGTATCATCTTTGCTGATTGGAGTCATTACTATATTTTATGAACACGGCAAAGAGATTGCCTCAAAAAAGGAGGGGAAGACAGAGTTTCTTTGGGTACTGTCCTCCTCCTCCTATTTATTTTCTTAAGCTGAATATCTCCAATCCTTTTAAACTTTCCTCAGGGGCATTGAAAGAGAACAGCCCCTTACTCTCTCCTCCCAGAAGACCTGCTCAACTCAGTCCACATGTTTCTTGGCGAGATACCCAAAATCAGGCACAGTAATACTACAAATGTCTTAGAATGGAAGAGAAGAATTCCTTAGCAGCTCTGCAGTCTGTACATACCATGTGTGCATATACACAGTGGGATGTTTGCACTTTTGAGCAGGAAATTGAATCAGGTTTATCTTCTGACTCACGAGAGCATCTTTTACAGAACTGCTGGCTAGCTGATTTTTCTTCATCCCATAATAGTGTATTTAATTATTTCTTGCTAGGCATAGTAACTTTCACTTGTCCCTATTCAATTGCATTCTATTTTTTCATAAGCTGGCATGTAATTTTACAGCTGAAATCTCCAAGAATAGCATAAATTCTGTTGGAGTGAGGTTTTGGGGAAGCTTTCTTGAGGACATTTTTCAAGTGTTCTGAACTAGTAGGTTTAGAGCTACCCTTTCTCTACAGGCCAGTGGTAAGATGAGGAGGACTATAAGTTGTCTACTGGGTAGTTTCCTGTGGTATGGCTTTATTTTCTTAATTTCTTTAACTATTCAGGTATTGTTCAACTATGCTCTTGTGTTGTTATTTGCTATTGACAATTGTGTCACTCTTCCAGGCTCCTGCCAGAGTGCAGGATACGTTCAGGATACTGAACATGTCAGCAGATTGGCTTTGACTGTAGTGGCTTGGTCTCTGACATGTTCTCTAAATTGTGCCAATGCTGCATTCCTGGAACTGATAACTGTTTTGGCAGAAGGAAGGTTCGGATTTATTTGGATGGATTTATCATTCTTATGTTCTGTTGTATATAACCCACCAGGTTCTCATGTCCAAGCAAATTACGGATTTTAAATACAGTTCAGAATTAAGTTAACAATATTTTGGATGTGTTACCTGTTATTTTCAGGAAGTATATTGATGCTGGTTTCTAATTTATCCTCCTTTGTGATCACTGAGTAAGTCAGTGTCAGCTTTCATATTTTCTTGGTAGTGCAACAGAAGCATTTATTGCCTCTGTCAAAGTGATGCAAGCAGAGAAGTTTTCCGATAAACTATTACTTACAATGTTTGCTACCTGGCTGGCATTAGAAAGCACCAGACGAGTCAGTGTTTCAGCATAGTAGTGTGTGTACCGTAAGCAAAAAAAAAAAGAAAAAAAAAGAGGGGGCAGCATTGACTTTCGCACAGATTTTTTTTTTTGTGGCACTTTACTATAGTAACTATGGTGTCTTTGAAATTAATAATTAAGCGTGCATCATCAGAAGGTTGTCTTTGGATGTTCTAGGGGAACAAATGCCTCCTTTGTGATACAGACACAAAGCCACCTGCAGGGCTTTGGAAAGCATGCATAAGCGCTAAAAATTTTGTAGCTAATAGTGTATAACTGAAGTTCAGGATAAACTTCTTCCCAGAAGCTTTTTTAAAAACAAATATGAGGAAGTGAGATATCTCAATTTTAGCACAAAATTCTTGGAAAAGTGTTGGAGACTTTAGGAATGCAGGGATTGTGACTCTCTTCCTCTTGTAATATAGATAAAATGGTAAGGACAATTTTTGCTGCTGTTGATTAGTGACAGAAACTTGGAAACTTGGTTTGAGAACCAAGGTTTTGTTTCTTTAAGACCAAACCCTACTCAACCATCTACAGAATAAGTGAGACCTTGGCATAACTTTCCTTTAGAAAAACCCACAGTTTTCTGAAGTTCTTCAGTATTTCTCCTGCTGTGAGCCATAAAACTGGTAGATGGTGCAAGTCAGTATGTTGAACTTCCATTGCATGAGGGTGTACTTTATTTCCAGGACAGATTATCTGGTTTTGATCACTGAGATCATTCTGTTCATTGATCTTTGAGCAGTAAACAGAACGGGAAACAAACTGTCTGGCTTATTACCAAATGAAGCTGTCACGGTCTGTCTTTTAATGTGTCCCTAATTCTTTTTGAGGAAAATTGTTCATTTGTGAGCTGTTTAATTTCAAGGACATTCATTATAAGTGTTATTTGTAGAATTATTTTTTTTCCTCTCCACTATTGGGATCTACTTGGGATATACTGTTCCGCACCAGGGTGAGGTAGGTTGGGGCTGAGAGAGGGGCAGTACAGGCTTCTTACTGGATCTCAGTGGGAAAGGTCCCACCAGCAAATGGCTTAATGAAGTAGCTGTTTCAATAAGATAGAATAAAAAGAGAAATATAGACAGTGAGAAAATCTCATGTCCCTTCAGATGCTGGGAGTCCTGCTTTCATGCAGCATCACCCAGACCCTGGGTGGATTTTCCCATGGCACAGACCCTGTCCATGGAGAGGTTCTTCCTTTTTGGTCATTCGAGCTATTATTATCCTCTTATTATTATGTCTTGCTAAAACAGCTATTTTATTAAGCCATTTGTTGTTGTGCCTTTCTTATTGAGATCCAGAAAAACACCTGTACCAGCTCTCTCTGTGCCTCTCACATTCTTGCTTGCTCTCTGCCTCGCTGCGCCTTTCTATTGCTCTGTTTCACTCCTCTTACAGTTCAGAACATGTACCTGCTGATTATGCTTTTATCTTGGGTTTTTATTATGTATATTATCTTAGGTTGGTTTGTTTCAGGTTACCTTGATAATTTGCATAACAGTGTTTGTCATAACATTAGTCAGATGCTGAAGGACAGTCTGTAATCAATTTTCAGAACAACTAAGGAAGGCCTACCCTAGGATTTTCCTCTCTATTTAAATCCTGCTGTTTACTGTTTTTGTAAATTCTGAAACTGTTAACAGCCTTTCCCCTCTCCCCAGTCTTATGTAAAATTGAGCATTCCCTCTCAGTGACTTCTCTCTAAATGATGTGAATGATGGGCAACTTCCTTGAATGATTTCAAGCTTCCATCAAAACATTGTGTCCGTTGAAAATTTTGGACTTGCTGTTTTGACTGTTGACCTGATCAGTGCTGTAATTCCTGGTTTGATGAAATACTGTGAAGAGCCCCTTAGTTAGGAGAGTTCGGTGAGGAAGTGATTCTTCAATTCTCAAATATTGAACTTTAAAAGGGAATTTATGCAGCCTGTACAAATGAGGTAGTGTAGGCCTTCAGCTGACATGATGGAATATTTTGTGTTTAAAAACATAATTTGGATTATGGAAAGCGTCATAATGATTATGAATTTGGTTTTCTATTAAGGTTTCCTTAGTTAATTACCCTTTAACCCCCCTCCCCCCTAATATTTTTTATTTTCCTTTGATGCCATTCACAACTCTAGTCAGTTTTCTCGTAGTTCTGTTTTGCATTTACTCTGAAAAAATTTGTAGTAGTAAAGCAAAATGAGTATTCCTGTGTAATCTTACTGGTTTCAGGTCTTGCATAATTACTGTCATAATTGTGTAGCACTTTAATTGCAAACCTGTTTTGTGAGTTTAGCTGTATGCCTGTCTAAACTTTCTTCTTTTGTTGTCTGTGATGATTTTAGGTGGAGAACTTCATTTCCTTCAGATTGGAGGGACCTGCGATGACATAGATGAAGCTGATATACTTGTAGATGGATCCCTTTCCAAAAGTGTAGAACAGTCATCAGAAGGCACCAAGCCCTTATCTAACCCTTCTAGTCCAGGCATTACAGGTAAATTGCACGTGTTTAAATGTATCATAAGTAAAAATGCTTTTGTAATTTTTGGAAGTTGCATATTAAGATGATTTTAAGTTATTTAATAGCATACTACTTTATACATTTTTGCTGCCCGAAGCTGGAGTTATGTAGTTGCTATGTGTCTATCACTGGTTATGTACAAACATAACACTTGAGCAGTTCTTGATTTAAAAAAAACAAACACTTTTGTATAACTGATTGTTTTTCTGATGTCTGCGTTTTATTTAAGTGTGGCAGACAGGGAAAACCATGTAATTGTGCAAGCACTGAGCTTCCCTCATAGTTTAAAGAGGCTTGAGCACTTTATTTGGAATTAAGATCATATGTTTGTTATGTAAAATTGCCTTAAAGTTTCATGCAGAAGGGGTACAGCTCTACTTAAACTGTACAAAACATGTATTCAACAGGTATTGTTGCACACAGTGATATTGATGCTTTTTATACTTCAAGCAGTGCAGCTGCTGTTGATAAATCAAGATTTTGATGTGAATTCTTGGATTTATTATTTTTTTTTAGCAGTTTGACTGGATTGAGCTACGCTCAAATACTGCTGTCATTTACCTACTAGTTTCCTTCCTGAAAAGGTTGCCTGCCCTTGGACAGCAAGAAATAATTTTCTGATTGTCCAAATTCTATTTTTACCCTAAACATCATATTTAGGTCTTGTCTTTACTGTAGTTCTCATATACCAGTCGCACCACCAGTCTGCTGCCTTTTGTAGTATCCTGGCCCACTTATGTAAAATAAGATGTTGAGTGAGAGGGTTGTTCCTTTTGTAGTCAGGAAGAAGGGGAAAAATGTGAGGGGGCTCCTCCTGCGTGTAAGGGAGAACAGTGAGTATGCAGGTTGTGGGAGCTCCTTTGTGGGCCTCTCAATCTTTTCTCAGCCATCATTAAAGATGCTTCAGTGTAGATAACTTGCTAATAAAACTTAACAACAAATCTAATTTTGCTGGTTAAGCCTGAGGAAGATTTGAGTCATGCCGAGGTTTTAGAAGTGCACATATATATATAGTCTTGCTTTGGGTTTTAAAGTTTATGAGAAAGCTGTAAAACTATGGTGACTTTCATTTTGTTTTAACCTGCAATTGTTGAAGATAGAGACACAAAGCATAATTATTTTAGTTGGGTTGGTGTTTGGAGGTTTTGGTCATGTCTGTTGTGACAAAGAGGGATATACTAGGAATAAATGACCTAGAATACAAAATACAAGAATAAATAATATAAAGCATGAAGATAAAGCAATGATACAATGGAAATCATTCATGTAGCTATGGCTATTTCAGAGAAGTGATGTTAATTTTGTGTGTGCATGTGTGTGGTGGGGGGGGTGTCTTTGCCTGCAGCTGCAGAGGACAAAAAAAGCTGGGAGAGGACTGAGTTGGCAGTACAGGGACTGGTTTGGGTTATGGCATCTTTGTTGTTGACAGGCTACTTGCTGTCTTTCTTCCCAAACCCCTGCTTGCTGTCAGCCTTATAACACTCTAAGTTGTGTTGTGCTGTGTTTGAATGACCCCTGATTTGACTTCACAAGAAGCGATCGAGAGGGAAGGAAAAGATGCTGTTTGTCATATTATCTGTAAGCAGCAGTACAAAGCAATAAAGAAAACATGAATATCCAGGACATAGATCTGCTTCAATAGATGCATTCCCTGTAGTAGCTTAGCAGCAGATTTAAGTGACTTCCAATCAAATGGTAACTAATGATTAGATTGATCATTACTGTTTAAATTCTGACAGTACTTTAATGGGCAAATTTTTCTTGTTTTTTTCTTGTTCTCCCCATGCAGCCTTCAGTATAGGCTTGAATATGGCTTATTGGAATAAGAAAGGGATTTACTTACGTATAGACTTCAAAGTAGCTATATCTTTAGATTGTCCACAAGTGGCAGGTCCTCCTTTAAGTAGTCATATAATTCAGAGAGTAGTATTGCTTGATCTTGGTCTGTAATGGCTTCAAAGAGTTGTTGGATACACAGTAATGATCAGATAAATTGACTACTGTTCTGCTGTGGCATCAAACTGAGCCACTAAAAACTGTGAGAGAAGCTTAATAGTCACAGGAAGCCAGTGCTGAAATGAGGGGGCTGGGGCGAAGAGTTGAAACCAAATGGTAGTTGCAGAGCTCTTAGTCTGAACTATCCAGGTTAAGGATACTAAAGTCAAGAATACTGGATTCTTAGCATATAATGTGTGAGTGATTGCTAGGACTGTGTAAACATTTTCTAAGTAATGAAGCTGTCAGCGTGTGTATGGATCATGATCAGATATTGCCCCCAACATTTATAACATCAGCATTGCTTCTCTTTTAATCAAAGTACTAAACAGGAGAAAACCCCTTTTCTTCTCCTTTTGTCTTAGCATGTCTTTCAGACAGAGACATAACTCAACAGAAAGCTTTCTGTTTGGGGAAATGAACTCCTAGGTGGATCTGACTGAGCATGAAATCTTGATCTTTATATCTTGTTCACAGCTGATGACAGGCAGTGGCAGGGTGTTTTTATGAAATCACTTTAGTGTTTCTGAAACTGCAGCTAAATGATGCTGTAGTCAGCATAAAAACCACAGCAACAAGCACAAGCTTTTGTCCATATGTTGTTCATATGTGTTGTGGGTTTTGTGTGTTTATTTTTCTCTGTTAGCATTCTGGAATGTATTTTCTAAATTTTATTTTCTAGCTTGCATTTACTACTTGGATGCATTTTAAATTGTATTGTTTTAGAAGGAAATATGTTAACCTTACTGAGTTGTAAATCCTACATTAGGTTAAAATTGTTATTTCCTTTTAAGGAGTGGAGGTTTTTTTGTGGTAAAGTGATCTAAAATAATTTTTTCAGAAGTCAGTTGAAAAAGAATATTAGTTTTCCTGTCCAGTTTAAAACGTTTTTTTCTACTGAAAGTTTGCTATTAGAACTTCAGCTTGTCGTAACTCACTATTACAGTTTAACAAAAATAATGTAATTTTGCAAAAGAAGCCAAGTATACTTGACAGCACTGGAAAGCCAAGTCCTTCATTTTTCAATTTTAGGGGTTGATACCACATTACATCTGTTTACTCTGAATTTGTAATTGTTTTTATTGAAGGGGGAGGGAGAATGAAGCAGAAAAAATCCAGTCTACTCAAAGATAGAGTTCTTGCACAGTTTGAGCTATGATCTCACTTCTCTTTGCAGTGTCATCTAGCTAATGAGGTTCACATTTGTCAGTAAAAAAAATGGAGGTGTTTATTATTGAAATAAAATTTCTAAAGCATTTCTGATTTCTAATCTCTCCAGCATTTTCCTGCCTCCTAGGGTGAAAAGTAGAAAACTCTGGTGGTTGCAATTAGAGTGACTTTTTTGCCTGACTCTGGGTATCTCATCTTGAGCTTCTCCACTTGTCAGGAAGAATTGCATGTGCCTTTCTACTTTCAAGCTGAAGGATGAAATCTTGTTGTTATTCTGTTTTCAACCAGGCTTGCTTTGCAAGATAGTCTCTAGGTTCAGACTTTGCTGGGGGGGTAGTATTTGTGTTGGTGGGGGTTTGGGATTTTTTTTTTGTCTCCTGGGGTGGTGACAGTAGTTGTCAGGTAGCAAACTTTCTCCTTTTGAAAACCATCATTTATTTACAAGTAAAAGATTTTCTCAAAAATGCGTTTTTTTAAGAGAACGTGCTTGAAATAGAAGAAAATTGACATTGTGCATATCTTACTTTCCCTCAGTTTTTCAATTTTAATTTTTGTCTGAGGAAACCTGATTATTTTTAGAGTTCTTTTGTAATGTTTCTTTAGGTGTTTGTCTCCCTGGGATATTTTAATTTTCAGTACTACTTCAATTAATATCCTTGTTTCCTCAGAACAAGATTTAGTATGAAGGCAAGAAGCCAAAATACTTGTCTAGGCCCAGTGTCTTTTAAGTGCAGTATGTAAAGCACATTTGTTTTTCACTTACTCCTCTTTTAAGCTAAATTGGGAGCCTTCCAAAACATTCTAGTAATCCACCATAAAACAAGTCTATATTGATAAGCAAGTGCCAAACTAATGTTTTAAACAGTGATTAAAATGGTACAATTGCATAGTGATTCCATATGTCTGTTTTCATGAAATATAAAACTTCCCTATTTTTTTTAATCTGAGTCACCAATGGTATTAAAAAATCTTTTAATCAGCTTTACATCATCAAAGTATAGCTGGCTAGTTACTTTTCCCCAATGCTTCTGGTTGAATCCCAGACAGCATGCTCAGAGTGCTCAGTACTTAGAAAATTGATTCCAAATGAGCTGCCTTCAAAGGATTCTGTCTTCAAGGCTAGGGTTGTTTGCTTGTGTTTGTTTTTTATTTTTGTTGTGGTTGTTGTTTTATTTGTTTGAGGGTTTTTTTGTTTGGTTTTTTTTGGGGGGGGAGTGTTAGAAACTTCATATAACATGTAGTTAATTTTACCTATAGCAGTTTGGATATATTTCAAACTGTTTATAGGGTGTTCTGGAAAAAATATCTGTGTAGTAATTAATGTATGTTCTGTAATTATTCAGGAGTTGATCTTTTGGTGGACCAGCCATTTTCCCTTGAAACACTGACATCCCTTGTGGAACTGACCCGTTTTGAGACCTTGACACCACGGTTTTCAGCCACTGTCCCTCCCTGTTGGGTAGAAGTCCAGCAAGAGCAGCAGCAAAGGCGTCATCCTCAGCATTTGCACCAGCAGCACCATGGGGATGCAGCTCAGCACACTCGAACTTGGAAGCTACAGACAGACAGGTAGGTAGGGTAAAGGTGCAGAAAGAATCATGTGTGTTGCTTAACTAGTTCATATAGCTGGTGTAATCGCAAATTGCATGCAATTTAATTGTTTTATAAGTAGTGTGCCAGTTTAAGAACGTGTACTTTCAAAGATGATAATACCTATTTGGTAGTTTGCATTATAGGTCTTTGTGAGACTGCCAGAGTCGGTTTAGTACACCTTGAAACAAATTGAAAAATCAAGTTTTGAATTTGTGTATTTTTGTTGGCCAAATGTTGCCAATCACTATATAATTAGACAAGCATATTTACCAGAATTGCAGATATTCTTGATTGTTTCTGTAAAAGTCTCATTCACCCTTTTTATGCATACACACATTCATGGTACATTTTTTAAATTGGAAAATGCAAGCTGCTGGTGCCAGTATGACTAATTAGTTGTCCTAAATAGAATCATATTATTTTAAAATGTGAGGATAGAACCTGGATTTATGTCTGTTTATGTCAAGTTAAATCTTTGTGTGAGACATTTACTTAAGCCAGTATAGAGCCCTAGCTGTGCTAAAATTTAGGCAATATTTTCATTGAAATGAACAGCACCGACATGGTATGTGTAGTACTTCTTAGTTTTTTACATGTGGCATGAGACCTTGGAATACCTCTGGGATCCTAAAGACTAGAATAGCAGTGTTGCAGTCTCCTTGAAGAGTGGCTTAAAACCCACCTGCAGTAGCTTTGCATAGTTTTTTCTCAAAAATGCTTGGAGAAACAGAATACAGATATAAGTTGTTGTGTGTTTTATTAAGGGACGTGTGTAATAAGGCATTACAGGTTCTTTTGGGTCAGGCTGTTGCGCATCTGTCCTGCTGATGTATAAGATTTGGATAGCAATATAGAATCTAAATGCCCATCCAGTGGAAACAATGAAATAGCTGAAGGATGCTAGGGGAGCTAGAGATCATATGTGGGGGGAAAAAAGCTTGTCGTATAAATAACTGAAAGCTAGCATGTGATAATGAAGTATTCCAGGTAAGAAAACAGGTCTGGAAGGTAATAGTTGCAGGCATTTCTGGGGCTGACACCTAACGTGAGCAGAACTTGCTTTAATTAAATGTTCATAAGCTACAGATAAAAACTTGCAGTGTGTTACAGGCTTGAAAACCTTTATTTATCTTGTGGTTTTGCTTTGTGTAAGTAAAATATTCTGTATGTAACAAGTAGAAAGGAGGTGATTCCAAAATAACTTCCAGTTAACTATTTATTATCCAGTGTGTTCAGCAACAGTTGAAGAGTAAAAAGCTACCAATATGAAGATATAAGGAAGCAAACAGTGAAGGTAATAGCTGTTAATTGGAAGGTGATAGGTGGAACATTAGTTTATGAAACAGGAATATAAAGAGGTAAAGTTAAAAGTTTTGGTTTAGTACTAGAAATCTTTGACAGCTGCTAAATGATTCATGATGAAAATGATTAAATTACAGTCCCTTTTTTCGTAGGGAACAATATACAATCTTAAGATTGAGAGCAACATTAGCTCTTAATGAAAAGTTATCTGGGAAGAAACTTTGATTTCTGGATTATTTTGTTGGTCCTTAATATGAGGTTCCTTTTATCTCCTTTCTGAGTGTCTCATACTGATTCCTATGAAGAGGTGGGATTACAGGTTTAGATGGATGAGTAATGCAATTTGGTAAGGTAATTCTTTTGTTTCTCAAATAGAAGGAGATAATCCTATAAATGTATTTTAGGGAATGGCATTATATTACATTCCTGCTCTTTCAGTTCTACTTTGTTATTTTGAAAAAGTCTGTGTAACAAAGAAAACAGAAAAAGCAGACTCTGGTTTACCTAATGAATTATCTACATATCAGTATTTCCCCTTCAGTGGTAATTTAACTGAAATGTTAAATTGGGTTAATCCTTTGAAAAAAAGTACATGAATTCTTAATGTGCTTTGATAAAGCAGTGACATGTGAATTTCCTGGTTTTTTTCCTCAAATTTATATAGGAAATATTTTGGGTATTAGTCTTATGCAGACATATTTGAAAATATGTGAAAGAAGGAAGAGCTACATACTGATGTGCTTTCCAGTGTTTAAACTCTGGAAATAGGTCTGCAGCTCAAAGTTCAGTTGTAGCAGAAGATCAAACGTTGATGAGATGTTCTAGAAAAGGAGTGAAGAAGTATGCTGGAAAAATATTTCATAGCTGTGAGCATGACAATATATTTGCATTTAGAACAGTCTTGATTGTATATTCTTCTTTAAAAAGATGCTATAGATTTAGAAGGGTTTCAAAGGTGAGAAAAGCTGCTGAAAGAACTTGCATTAGATTATCAGAGAGAAGTGATATTTAGGATGTGTATGCCAAAATATTGAGAAAATAATAAGGAAGTAAATGAATTTTTTTGCTTCTTTAAAACTTTATACATGAGTAAAGAGGATGCATTTAAACAGATCTATGAGAAATTAAAAAAAAAAAACCAAAACATTTGAAGTGGAGTTTTTCAGTCATCACAGAATTAGTTTGTAAAGTTCATTGCCACAGGTATAAGATGATCTCTTCACTGTTGGATTAATGCGAGACCTTCATGGAGGGTCATTATTCCATACATGCCTATCGAGAGATACTTAAAACTTTCTTTGGGGCATCTGCTGCTGAATTCTGTCAAAAATAGATTTCTCGGGTAGACAAGTAACAGTCATAATTCAGTATGGCAGTCTGTGTCATATGCAACATATGGACTACAAAAGACTACTGCAGACTGGTTTATTATTAATTTCTGGTTTTGTACCAGATCTTTAACTAAAACTGGGTGAGCAGAATATTACTTAGTCTTTCAGAAGGTTTGCTCCTTTGAATGTCTCATTCGGACCATGCATTGCATGACACCTGTAGGAATACTCGGACATAAAAAAACACCTCCAAACCTCTCCTTGTTTTGCACTGGGCTACATATTCTCCAAGCCAGAGGAAAGGCATGAGTGATTTGAAGTTTTTAGTGTTACATTTGCTAACAGAGGGGTTTTTCCCCTGGAGTTGTAGGATAAATTTTCATTATATTTTAGTTACAGGAGATATTTGTACAGTTAGCTGAAAATTTTTTCACTATGGCTTCTTAAATCATAACTACAAGTTCTCTTCTGTCCATCTTTCACTTCTGACCACCTTTCCTCCCCAAATCACTGCTTTTCTATGTTGCTTGTTCTGGAAAGCTGGTGTCCAATTTCATGTGTACCTGGAATCTGTTATAATTGTATTATACTTGGCTGAGAGAGATATGGTCATCACAGATATTACTGAAAAAAATGCAAATAATTAAATATATTTGTACCAATCCTTAATCTATTTTAAAAACAGTTTTCTGCACAGTAGTTGATGTGTAGCATATTTGATTTAAAATACCTTTTTGTAATTTAGATGTTAGAAAAACATCTAACCAATTTTTATAGCAGCATACTCAGTTTCTTAATGTTCTCAGTTATACAATTAAATAATCACAGGCTATCAAAGTTACTACATTTTAAAAAATCATTTACTGATAAATTGAGAAGATCTGGAAGTACAGTTATTTTAAAAAGGTATACAAATGTGACAATTGACCCATGATTAGTTTTATTAGAATTGCTTTTTGGTTTGAACTATTTTTTGCAAACCTTAGTGTATCAAATTATGGAACTGGTCACTGAGAGATAGTTATTATGTCAAGTTTACACTTTCAGTGTAAACCAAAGTTGGCTTCAAAAGGAAAATATGACTCATTAAAAGAAAGCTGCACCCATTTTGCACAGCGCAGGCTTCTGAGTGTGCATCTGGTAAGCAGCACTTCTCATACTGTATAAATTATCAAATGTATTTAAAAAAATAATTTGAGGCTAGTACTTTGAGTCTCCTGCATGTGGCTGTTGTACCACTGGGAAGCGACAGTGTTTAACCCTTACAAATGGAGAAAGCCAACTTAAGAGATTGCAAGTAATTACTATCATGCTTTTATATACTTCACTGATCCTTTTTTAATGATTTCCCCCAGCCATTCCTTTTTTCCTAGAAATGAGTAACTGGTATTTGTAGTATTATCAAAACAGTACTGTAATGAAGGTAATAGGGAATCTTTCCACAGCTACTATTATCTGAACATTGATTTTCCCTCTCTTACCATTTGGCTTTTAATGTGTTTTTCACAAAATGAATGTTGTTAACTGCAACTTGAGACTTTTACTTCAGAAATTCATGTAGATAATGCAAAATAAGTTTTTCTTCTTGTTAAAGAAAGTGTGTGTAGATGGAAAATGCACTGGATAATGCTGCCTGCTTGATCTGAATTTTCTCTGAACACTGAGTCATTGTCGTCTTTTTTTCCTGACAGCAACAGCTGGGATGAGCATGTCTTTGAACTGGTTCTACCAAAAGCCTGTATGGTTGGACATGTGGACTTCAAATTTGTTTTGAATTCAAACATCACAAATATTCCCCAGATTCAAGTGACTTTACTGAAAAATAAAGCTCCAGGCTTGGGAAAAGTAAATGGTAAGAAAGAACTTAAGGTATCTTTCAGAATATTATTTCTTTTCTCAAACTCATTATTCTTTGTGATATATATTAGAAGTGCTTGAAAATGTGTAAATATTTAGGTTTTAATTATTTCTATTTTACTCTATTTCTCAGCATCGTGGTCTGTTTTCACTTACCATGTTTGAATGTAAATTGGGGAAACAAACTGGGTAAACAGTTTCAAAATCCTGAATTTTATACAAATAAAAGTGCATAGTTCAAAAAGGTTGAATTGAATTATTATGTACTGCTTGAATCCTACAGTCATTAAAAAAAAATATGCTGTCAATTGTAAATCATCCTAGAGATTGACTGGTGAAACAAATGGGGCTCTTTTAAGTTTGTGATATATTTTTAAAAAATTACAACAAATTATTCCAAGTCACAGAAGGAAATTATTTGCCAGTGCCTCTGGGATGCATAAGAGAAAATAGGAAGGCTTTTTTTCATGGCAGCAGATAAAACCTGGCTTCCTTGGGAATTCTCTCATCATCTGCCTCATTAACTAAACTATGTGAAAGCTGCAGTATGATTTCATCTTTTGTTCCTTGCTGCTTTGACAGGGTAGTCCAAAGTTGTGAATGCTTTTGCCTTGGGAAGACTCCTAGCTGGACTCTGCATCTTACTAGCTCTCGGGGAACCTGTGAGGGGGTAGCATAAATTGAAAAGTCACTTCTTTGATGTGGAATAGTTTGTGCCTCCATTGGGATTTTCCTGTGGTGACAGTGTTCATTGCATGTCCTTGCTGCCCTGTCTGCTAGGGATGGAAGGTATTGCATGTGGCGCTTCCTCTTATTGAGGTATTAATTGGTTATTTTCATCTGGCAACCTCTTTTTGAAAAGCTTCTAGGAACTCGGTATTTCAGAGAAATCTTGCTGTCGGATATTATTAAATTGGTTGCTGGATATAAAATGTGTTGGGGAGAATCGCAAGCATGATTATAAAAGCGCGCTTTTTTTTGGTCGTCTTCTATCTTTTTTAAATGTTAAGTAAGAACACCCCAGTTAAATAAGGGTAATAGAGCTGTAAATTTTAAAAAGGAATGCAGGCATCCAAAGATCATTGACATGCTTTCATGCAACTTCTCACTCTGTAGCATCCCTCAGTGTTTAACAAGAAAAAAGTGTGCTGGAGATGCTCTTTAAAGAAATCCTATAAACTGGTGGTTATCCAAGAATAAAATATTCTAGCATACTAATATTCTTGGAGAAAAGTGTATTCTTTTAGGACACAAGATGGTTTAAGAGTTTTAACAGAAGTGCTAGTGGTGACTGCAGGACAGCAGTCAACAGGTGTTCTTGCAGGTTCTTCCTTTCTTTAATGCTTGAAGTAAAACCTTAATTTTAACACGTAGCAGAATTTTGTTTTATCAAAGCAAAAAATAAGACAGACAGTGCTTGTTGCTTTTCTGAATGGAACCTGCTTTGTTTTCAGCATGAATTTTAGAACTCAGTCCATTTGCAGATCTGGATGTCAGAATTAATCTGAAAATCTTTACCTGTGAAACAAAACAGTAGAAGAAAAGCTAAACTTTTTTCCATAATGTTTCTGTTTTAAATACTTCTGAGCAAACAGTTCCATGAGTTGGTAATTCTTTGAAGACATTTGATTTGGCTGTGAAATAGATTGCCAGAGCTTTCTGTGGATGCTTCACAGTACACCATACTGCTCATAAAACATTACAGAGCTCTTCCAGAAAGTGACATTTCACTTGCTCCACAGTACACCATAGCGCTCATAAAACATTACAGAGCTCTTCCAGAAAGTGACATTTTATTTCCTTAAATGCAATATAGTGGAATTTGCTTTTTTCTGTTATGGATAGGGTGGAGAAAGCATGGAGTGGAGGGCCAGGGTATACATAGGCAGTTTAGAAAGGGCTGGGGGTTGTGAGAGCACCTGTGAGGCAATGTTGGCAAGGTCTTTGTTTCTTTTTGATTCAGTAGGATTAGGGAGCCTCAACTAGCCAACATGCTCTCAAGTGTTATTGCATTGTGGTTGTTTCCTACCCTTTTTCATTTTCTTTGGTTTTGCAAAAGGACCTTAGTGACATTTGCTTTTTTTGTATGCACTCTTGAATGAAGTAATAGAGTACTAGTGATTTCACTATAAGGGAAGACAAACCTAGATAATTTATATCTGTGCTGGATATTAACCAAAATGTTACAATCCCAGGGAGAAGTAATATTCAGAATTGTTTGGTGGCTCTTGAAAATGTATAAAATCTTCAGATTGAAATACAGTTATGACTCCCTGCTTCCCTTCTCCCCTTCCGTAAGGGGGAGAAAGGAACTAAAACTTTAAGATAATGAGACCCGAGGAAGATGTGTAGGGGAGAATTTATTCAGTCATTTTTTGTATGACAGGAACCCTGGAATCAGTTAAATATGTAGTGCGTAATAACAGGAAGCCCAGAGGCAAAATTCTTCTGGTTTGGAACTAAGATTTTTGATCTGGCAGTTAATTCACTGTATATGCTTCTTGTTCATTTGCTTGCATGTCCTCTCCATCTATCATTCATGACAATCATTTAATTGAAAAAAGAGCTGTACTTAGGTATTATCAAAATAACGTCTGATGTTCACCAGGAGCAATCCAGTTATTTTCAGTTTAAATAATCAAACTTTCAATACCGGAATCTAATTACTTAGGAGTAATCTGCAATTGATTATTAGGAAAAAATAATTTGGATGGAGTTAAAGCAAAGTAGGCTGTTTACAGGTCATTCAAAGAATTTTTTTTAACTGTTTGCTGCAACTTCAATTGCAATCCTAATATCAAAAACATGCCTCTGTATATTTGTGGTTCTTATATTAAAAATAGTGGTTTGGGCAGAAAGCTGATGAATTTGCTATGAAAACTACTGCTTCTTTTTTCTGTGAGCCTTAAGCGATGTTTATGAAATCTTGCTAATATTTTTATTTCTAGAAGCAGCAGTAGATAGACAGATCACATTTCCTTTATCTCCAGCTCATAATATTGAAGTGGAGAGAAATGGAAAACCAGGACTGGTTGAATTCAATGAAGAAATGCAGTATATGGATGTAGAGGAACCACAATGTAAGTTTTATTTATCTTGTTTAAAATATGAGCTTGCTTTTTGCTTTTTTTAATAATACACGGGCATTTCTGTGCAAAAATTTCTCAGCCATTTAAAATAGACTAATTTCTCAGCCCTTTTCAATGTTGCCACTCTCACTGGTATGTTTACTGTACGAGTTGAAAGTTTAACACAAGCACATCAAAAAAACCCCCCCAAAACCTACTGCAGAGATTTGGTGCTTAAAAGCAGATTAGTATTTATTTGAATTTAGAAATAAAGTAGATTGATGTGGCACCTTTCTAACTTAAACTCTTAGCCTGTTTCAGCAGTATTTTGCTTGGTTTCCTTATGTAGTTTTAATAGAATTTTTCCTTGCGTATATACCTGTTTTTTGTAGAGATTGCTGCTGTAAACCAAGAAAAATAATAAACAGCTAGTAAAGAATTCATAACTATTCATGTTGACTTTCAGCCACATCAGAGTTGCTGTGCCTGTTTTTATAACCTTTTTTATTAAGCACTACTCTTTCACAAAATCTGTTAGAGATACTCTGAAAGGCAGTCAGATTGGATCTGAGTGAGGAGAGCTACAGACTAAAAATTGGTAGTTGGAGTGAATCAGTTCCAGATCTATGATTCTTTCTCGTGGTCCTTTCAACAGTCTTACTTTACACCTTTTCTTTCATGTGATCAGGCTTATCTAGAGCATGACTCTAAAGGTCCTTTCCAACCCATTCTATGACTCCAAGAAAGGTGTTGGAAAGGTTGAGGGGAGGGATCAAAGGCATAATAAAAGAAAAAGGCTGGAAGGAGGTGTTTCATGCTGAGAAAGAAGCAGCAGATGAGCAAATGATAATTTCAATAATTTCAATATACCACAGGAGAAACAAATAGTCTTTTTTTTTTTTTTTTTAAAACAGTTCTGTCCTGCTTCAGAAAAGACCCAGTGAGAGTTGTGGATCAAAATGTATTGGTTCATCATTTTATCAGTCGTGTATATTGTGGCTCTGATGAGAGCCAGTCAACCTACATATTATCCATATAATATAACTGAAAATACTTTGAAAACTGTTATTTATATTTATTGATTTCATTGGAAAATGGCTAGAACTCAACCTCAAGTAATTGTTAATTTTTTGATATAGCGTTTATATATATTTAGTTGATAAGAGTTTGACGTGGTGTATTTTTAACCCATGCAAATGATCAGAATTTGTGACTTAATTATGAGTAATTCAGGTCCATATTACTCACGTTTTTTAAGGTCTTAGATTGTGTCCGTTTCTGGAGGAACACAAGGAAGATATACTTTGTGGTCCAGTATGGCTGGCTACTGGACTTGATCTATCAGGACATGCCGGAATGTTGACACTAACAAGTCCAAAGCTTGTTAAAGGTAAACCAGTTTATTATGCTATTCACATGAAGTATGTGTGACTGAAGTGCATCTCATACTTCTGTAGTCAGACTTTGGTTTGTATTTATTTTCACATTCACAAATTTTGCTGTATAACAATAGTGTGTTACCTTTTCAAACTGATGCTAAAGTACTGTAATTACTGTAGTTGAGCTCTGCTTGTACACTATGTGAAGTTGAAATCCGTTTACAACTTGCCCTAGTAAACTATGCAAATTCCTCCCCCCCCCCCCCCTCCTTTTTTTTCCCTACTTTTAGGCATGGCTGGTGGCAAGTACCGCTCATTTTTAATTCATGTTAAAGCAGTGAGTGACAGAGGAACAGAAGAAATCTGCAATGGTGGCCTTAGACCAGTTGTTAGAATACCATCTCTAAAACCTCAGACTAACAAGGGCCATTCCCTTGCTTCGTTGTTGGCAAAAGTTGCAGCAGGCAAGGTAATGAAGAGCCAAGAAAGACATCTGTGTTAAAGTTGTAGAATTGGTATGATTTATGTAATCTGAAAACAGAACAGGTGTTAGGACAATTAAGATCCATTAAAAATTACTTTTTTAAGAGCTGACACTGTGTTAACACCTTCAAGAATCAGTGTTCAACATCTCTAAGTAGTTTCTTCTGTGCAAGTTTAGTTGAAAAGGTCTGTTCTGCCACTTTCCCGTTCTGAGCACTTGTTTTCAAAACTTCTGTTTCCATGAATGTTTTTAGTAGCTGATAAGCCTCATCCTTTTACAAAGATTTTTTTGTGTGTGTGACTGTGTGTATTTTAATCTTGATTGTTGTAGTTGTAAGATTGGATGATACGATGTGCATCTTGTGGCATTATTAGAATGGTTAGAACATAATAAATTATAGAACCTTATTAAATTTTATGTTCTGTATTAAAGAAATCAATGAATAAAAGTAGTCTGGTTTTAGTATAATGCTCAGAGTGAGAGATTTTACTGAACTGCGTGCATTTCACTGAACAAGCTTTACAAAATGGAGCAGTTAAAACCAATCTGATGCATGAATTATTTTTTCCCCTAAAAAAATCAGGAAAAGCCATCTACCAAAATTGAAGCCACTAATTCTTCAAGAAAATCAGATAATCTGAGAGGCTGTGACTTACTTCAAGAAGTCTCTGTAACGATTCGAAGATTTAAAAAAACTTCCATTTCAAAGGAAAGGTTAGTAGGTGTTTTTTAATTTTTAAAAATGCTAGCTTTAGTAACACTTCTCATAAAATACTTAGTTCTCAGAATTGCTCAGGTCAAACTACTGTTTCAAGTTGTCAGTTTATAAACATATTTTATATGGAAAATCCTGTAAATTTTGAGTTTGAGGGCACTATGCTGTGCAAGTTGTAGAATAACACCATGCATGGAATTGTATGTGGAGTGATTATTTGCCTGACTTGAAAAGGCAAATGTAAATTTTTGAAGGAAGCATCACCAACTGCCACCCCACAATGGTGGCGCTGGCTGCAGTAGGCTTAAAGAGGTCAAAGAGGCATGGCAAATGGTTGCCAACGAGTGTTGTAGATGATGAAAGTTTGTTTAGGTTTAGAAGTTACTGGACAAGTTAATAGGAAAAAAAATAACTCCCTGAAGGTTACTGAATATACAGTAATGTTGGAATTTCTGTGAGCAGAAAATAGAAGTATTGAGCATGTGTGCACAGTAAGTATCATACATGCTTGTGTGCTAGTTTTACCTTCATGTGGGCATCTTTTTTTCGCTGCTCTGAAGACAGGATACAAAGCTGGAGGGACAGTTTAATGGGAGAATGGCTATATTGGATAATTCTTTTTTTATTTATTCATTTCCTTCCCCCTCTCCCTAGAGTTCAACGGTGTGCCATGTTACAGTTTTCAGAGTTCCATGAGAAGCTGCTCACCACTCTTTGCAAGAAGACAGATGATGGTCTGACTACAGAACATGCTCAGAGTCTTGTACTAGACACGCTTTGTTGGCTGGCTGGAGTGTATTCAAATGGACCTGGCAGGTAAGAGAGAAATTGTGTGTAAGTTAGCATGGCTATTTCTCAGTATCAACTCTGTTAAAAAAAAAATAAAGTTTTACATGATTCTGTAAAGTATGCCACCTGTTTTTACAGTGCAAAGGAAGGAAATGACAGCTTGCTTTCTAAAACACGTAAATGTGTCTCTGATATAATACGTGTTTGCTTCTTTGAAGCTGGGCGGAGCATAGCTCACAAATGTGCACGATTTCTTGCACTATGCATCAGGTCAGTGCTAATTATTTATAAATATTTTTATATATTTTGTATATATTTTTGGGTTTTGCATGCAGTCTGAATTGTATATACATGTTTGTTACTGTTTTAACATTGAATTTATAAAGCAAAAGGATCTGGAAGATCTATTGAGTTAAGGTATGTTGTGTTAGGGTATGAATGGAAAGAATGTAAGTCTTTCAACTTCATCTTCTGGAAGAGATTTCATGTTTTGTTATTACTTCATTAAATGTTTAAGTGTCTGTGTTTCTTTATAGCAATGGGAGGTGTGACCCCAGTCAGCAGGGGTTTGGATCAGTTCTTCTAAAAGCTTTACTTGACAATATGCCTCTTTTGCCTGCTGCTGCAACAGGTGGTATGTATAAGATGTTTGTTGTCATAAAAATACACAGTACATTTGTTGTTTGGCATGTTTTGTTGGACTCTCTTGTGAAATAAGAATTAGGTAATTGTTTAGTTGGTATAAACTGCTTATTGGAGTGATCTGGTCAGGTGGTATCCAAGTATGAAGTATACATTTGTGGATGATGGAAGTTTAAGCAAATAACAGTGCTTAAAACTGAGTGCTAAGGCACTGACATTTTTTGGAGAGCCTAAGTAAGTTTTGCAAGGATTTTCAAAGATGTTCAGCAACAACAGATTCTGTTGATGTGAGAGTCAGGATTGTCTATTATTTCTGAAAATTAGGAGATTTATTCCAAGGAGCCTGACTATACAAATGACGTCCAACTAGCAATCCACTTCGGTTACTTCTGCACCAAAAGGAAATTTTTAACAAGATTAAATTCCTTCCTCATCTACTTTAGCACTTGTATTTGGGGTGGCAAGATCTGCTTCGTGTTTTTCACAGTATGATGTTGAATTGCATCTAGCTTGGCAGCACAAAGGGGTCTTACAGGAAAATTAGTTTGGAGTCCGAAATGCTTGTTGTGCTATCACCCAGGTAGAAACATTTAACATGCTGCTATTGAGATTATGGAATGCAGAGGAGGAGGAGGAAGCTGAGGTTTGTATTTCTGTACAAAACCACTGCACTGTGCTCCCAGAACTATCTGTAAGTAAACAGTTCCTCCAGCAAATACAGAATAAGGAGACAGCAGCCAAAACCAGAGGGTGAGAGGAGAGGAAGAGTTGAATCTAGAGTAAGGCTTGGCTCTGAAGGGATTGGAACCCCTAGCCTAGCACCTTAGTGTATCAAGAGCATTTTGATTATTGTGCTTAGTAGAAGCAATGGGCAGAAACGATGCAAGACATGTGTGAAGCTGTGTCTTGGGAACCTTTTTTTTCAGTTATGAGTTAGTTGATTACAGAATTTGAAGTACTTGTGGAAACTAATGATTACAGAATGATTCTTAATTGAAGTCTCTCAAGAAAAGGGGAGGGGGAGAATGCTTCCTAATCTGTATTCAGTAACCATTAGATACTTCATTTATCACTTCCATTGATTATGCTTCAAAGTATGTTTTCCAAGTGGAAAATACACATCATGTTTCACCTGAAATGAATTTTTTTTTAATGCAGGATCTGTGTATTGGTATTTTGTATTGCTGAATTATGTAAAGGATGAAGATTTGGCAGGATGTAGTACAGCTTGTGCATCACTGCTAACTGCTGTGTCCCGACAGTTGCAGGATCGCCTAACACCTATGGAAGCATTACTTCAAACAAGGTACTAAGAAATGTGGTGGTTGTAAAATTAATAAAAACAAACATACAAACTGTCTAATGCCATCCTCTGGTGTTCTGAAAAAGGTTGGCTGCTTAAAAACAGATGTATTTTGTCATATTATAAGCAAGGGTCAGTTTGATGCAGCTCTGGAAAATAATTTTGACTCGTGCAAAGTAAAAGGTGAATTTAATTGGTATCTTGCAATTTACAGTGCACTTAAAATCAGCAAACGTGTATGTAATGTTTGAAGTCTGCAATTGTTAAGTTAGTATTTATGACTCTTAGTGTAAGGATTAACAAAGCACGTCTTATTTTGAGTATGGGCGGGAATCAAATACACTGAATAATTTCAGTTCTGCATAATGCTACACAAAATTGTAGTCTCTCTGTAAGCTAATCATACATTTAACGTAGTGCAACTAAAGGCCAGATTCTAGGTGTAGAGACCTAGAGTAATTTACTGGGAATGCAGGTTCTTATTATAAATTATATGTCAATGTCATTTCAGACTGTGATGTTGCATCTTTTACAAATTGAACTGATTGGCCATTTAACTTTGGATTTATGTGATACCTAAAGGAAATAAATCTCTAGTGGTTCAGTTTTACAGCAGTTTGCAAAGCCTTATTACGATGGTGGGAACATGCTGCTGATAGACAGATCTTTCAGTTGTGATTTGTTGGCAAGAGTTTCCCTCCAAGTCAAGCAAGATCAAGATAGAAGAGGTTTGATAGAGGTTTGTTCAGGATCTTCAGATCCAATTGAAAATTTAGTAAGCTAAGTTGGGGGGGAGGTGTTTGTTTATTTTTGGTGGGTTTTGGGTTGTTTCTATTTATTTTTTTTTTAAAGGACTATAATCCCAAAATACTTGATAAAAACTTCTCAGGTGTTATACTTGGATCCTTATCATATTCTCTACTACATTCTCTTCTCAATTGTTACTTTATTTCACTATCTGCAATCCTTGCAGCTGATTAGAAGATTTATCCCAACAATAGAAATGGTGACTGGATAATGGAGAATTTTGAAAATATATACAAAATGAACTGGAAAGATAAAAGGTTTTGTATTTTCATGTTGAATTTTCTTTAGAAACCAAGTGGAGGAGAAAAATGTGAAAATTCTAGTTGATATGAGAATGGCACCTTTCTGTAGAATTGACTTGTTCCTTCATAGAGATTGTTTCCAAGTACCTCCCTTAAACAGCATATGTGAAATAGAAGTTTCTTTCATTTCCGGTTGCCCACTTCTGAGTTTGGCACATGTGACATTTCAGATCACTTAGTGGAGAACACAGCTGTCTGCGTCTCAAGGGAGGCTTTCTGAAGCAAGCCCCTGTTCTTGGGATCCTTCAAGCTTAGGTTTTCTGAATATTTCTAGATAGTGTTTTACTGATTTTATTCTTGGAACTAAATTTGCTTTCTCTTTTAACTCGGTGTCCGCATAATTAGGATAAGAATAGCAGCAGACACATCTGTCTCATCCCGTATTTGATTACTATAGCTCTCTCTCTAGCAAGGACTGACGATTTCTTGACTTAGTTTACTGATTTAGACAGAATTTACTGTCCTTCCCTTTGTAAGTGTACAGATCAAGAGAATACTGTAATTTCTCTCTTTGTTTTTTTATGTAGAAGGTAAGTATTAATATATATTTTTTAAAAAAATATTAGTAGGCAGCCATTGCTTTACTCTTTTTCCCTTCTCTCTCCGTGAGTTGTTTTTTAATCTATTTGTGTGCATTTGTGTTGCAGAGTTTCTAGTATTGGTTTTTTTTCTTTTTTGACATTGTTCCCAGGTATAATAGCCTGACATTTGGTAATCAAATAAAAACAAATATCTACTTAAAAGATCTGCACATTCATGTTGTCTTAAGGCAGAGTTGTACTCATTTTACTATCATGTGCCAAAATAAAGCAAGTAAAACTTGCAAGAATAAGGCCAGATGGGTGTGTTACATGACTTGCAGTTCAGGGAACAACAAAAAGGGGATTTCAGACAGTATTTTAGGCTGTCCTACAACAAAGCAGGTTGGTTTGTCTCTAGCAAATCTGACTAATTTCTCCAGCCTGTTCTTGAAAGCACCTGATTGTTGTGGAATTTAATTATTGTAAATATTGTAAGCTATTACATGGCTTAATTATTCTTACCATTTACACTTGAACTGTCTCCTTCTGCCTGTGTCTAATCTGAAAACTCCCTTGCTGCAACTGAAGACTTTTAATGTTTGTGTCCTCTCCACCTTGGTGATAAAGAGCAGATTATTTCATTCCTAAAAAATCTTGGATGCCTAGAGGATGTATGCATCTTGATCACATTCTCTAGATCTGTAGTCGTTCTTAAAGCATTTCCTTGAGCTGTTTTCTTTGGTCCTCATCTGCCTTGAACTGTGGTACACAATATTGTAAACATTCCAGTTGAGATCTCTGAGTGAAGCAGAACAGTTACTTCTCATAGTTTATATTCATTACTGCGTAGATGAATAGGGTGATGGGTTTTTATGTGGCATCGTTGATTCATTCTTTGTTTTTTCTTGATCTATCTTCTATATCCTTTTCTGAAAAGTGTTGCCAATACAGCTGAAAACTGTGAACCTGATCATTCCTGCTGAAGGATCAGTAAAAGGCACTATGCTTATTGAAACAACTCTGGGTTGGACAGAATATATTTAACTCTCTACAATACATTCAAATTCTGATCCTGTTCTACAAAGCTCTCGCAACCCCTTTTTAGGTTTTATCACCTGCTTACTTAATAAATCGAACTCCTCACTTAAATCATGCAAGTAATCAGTGTTAATGCTGAGCTAACCTAATTTAGTGAGTTAGTAAATCTGACGTCTAAAACACGCTGTGAAGGTACCTTACTGAATTTTGAGCATTTCTGTGTGTTTTAGTAGCCACTTGACAGTAGCACATTGTCTTGCTTTGCTTATGAAGAAAGGTCATGCAGCAAACACGTCAGTCTTGCTAAATGTGCAGTATTGCACTGTTTCTGTGTAGTACATGCTTGTAGAGAGCAACCTAGATTCAACCAATATGTATTTTCCTTAGTATAAAGTTGTCATCTTAAATTTGCTACCTTGTACATGCTTGTAAGTAACTTCATTGGGGAATGTATAGGGTTTGGGGTTGTTTTTTTTTTTGAAGATCAGTAGCAATTATTGCCCTTTTGTATAACGTCATTTTCTGACTAGTTAAAATCTTAGTATTGTGTGGCAAAAATCATTGAGCCCAGCCAACATTGAGGCATTTTAATATTCAGAGAAGTCTAGAACCTGTTCTACCTTGTTGCTGGTGTTGTAGTATTTGTGTAGATGTTTATCCTTCTGTGACTACTTGATCAAAAAAGATATTTAAACACTAGCCTTCTCATCATTACCTGTTGGGGGCTTTCCTTGCCTGCTAAAGAACAGAGAAGCTGCTCAGAGAGAGAAGGAAAAGGGGGTGGAGGAACTTCCTGTTGCTGGTGGTGTGTTTGTTCATGGTAATACTTAATATTTGTTCTGGCTTATGCCAGTCAAAGTGTGAAGTTTCTCACTTTTCTAGCTGCACAGATGCATTTTTTCTTTCTACTCCTGCTTAATAATTTGGCCTGATTCCTCCCCCCCCCCCCCCCCCCCCCCCCCCCCCCCGTCAGTTGCTGGTAATAGGTATTGGTACACAAAAAACCCAACACTGATTTGGAATTACTTTGGATTTTCCTTTTTCTTGTCTTATAAAACCTTAATTGTTTTGAGACCACTTTGCCACCTGAGTGATTGTATTATTTCTTCCCCTTGTGGTACTGCCAGAGTAGGATTGAGATTTTCTTCTGTTGAGATATTTAAAGTACTCATAAGTGTTGATTCATAATCCCTAGGAACATCTCCTCTTTTCTTCTTACTTCAGCTGGAAGAACAAGCTGAGGTGGAATTTGTTTTCCTGTTTTGGAAAACAGTACTGTGCTTTTATTGACTTCAGATAAATGTCTGATTTACCATGTGCAGGCATGCATGTGGCTGTGGCTAATTGTCTAAGGTTTGTAGTTCTAGTTTCCATGTCAGAATGTGATTATGTGTTATGTTTTCAGGACAGCATTACATCTTCAAAACTAGTAACAAAGAGTTACTTATTTAGCACAATAAGCTGTTTGAAAAGGTCACCTAATAAGTTACTTTAATGAAATATAAGTAAATGGTAATTTCTAAGATATGTCAATTGAATGAAAATAATAGTTTGGAATATAATAAATCCTGATGATGAAATACTTGGCTTTTTTCTGTAAATAATTTTATATAGATTCTTATTGTTTGAATAGTGCTGTTTGTCTTATTCCATTTGTAGATATGGATTATATAGTTCGCCTTTTGATCCAGTTCTGTTTGATTTGGAAATAAGTGGCTCTTCTTGTAAAAATGTATACAACAGCAGCATTGGAGTACAGTCAGATGAAATTGATTTGTCTGATGTTCTGTCAGGTATGTATGTTTAACAGTAATCTATTGTGGAAGAATTAGTAATTCTATTATACTTTCTTCATTTAGTGAAGATGTGGTTTTATACTTTCCATCTGTTTTATAGCTGTACATAATGAAGTTCAAGATACACTCTTGCTTCAAGAGATCTCTTACATTGCCCTTAGGGCAAGAAAAAAGCCTCTTTCTGGAATCGGTTGTTTTCTTATGCTGCAGACGATCTAACAAAAGGCTAGACATTAAACAGTAAGGCTGCTATCATTCCCTGGGTCAGAGTCATCTAGGAAGCATCTGTCACTTCTATTGAGCAGCTTCCTTGAGATAAGTTATTACTCATTTAGACTAGTAACCTTCTCATAGGCAGAGAAACCTAAATGGATTTTTCTGAAGTTGGGAAGCTGCCACATGGTGCACTCTAATATTACAGATTTAGTGAGGGTTTTTTTCTGTTTCAGAGGCATTAAAATACCTTAAAAGCATATTTGTATGTATTCTCTCAGGTTAGTTTGTAAGTGAATCTTTAGGCCATGGAATGTCCTAACAATGAGACAATTTTTACCTGTCAGTAAATTCTTTTTGTAGCAATCATATTCATCAGTCATAGTGACTCCTATCCTTTTCTCGTACGCTCTTGTCCATCTCCTTCCCACCCCTCCCTCCATACAACACTGAATTTGTTAGTATATTGAATAATAGTCTAGTTTTTATAGTAACTTGTGATAAGATCTTAGTAAGTCTGTTATTTTTTCTCTTCCTTTCAGTAACATCAATGTATTTTTGCAAGCTAATTTTCTCACAGTGTAGAAAGAATAGAGCATCCATATATAGTTTATTTCTGGATTAAAAAGGTTACAGTATGCTTCTGTTGTCACATTTGATAGTTTGACCTATTAAGATAACTGTTCAAATTTGGCAGCATTATCCATTTTAAAATAGACTTCCATTTATATTGTGGATGTGACAGTGTTATGGTGTTTATTCCACAATGCAAAGTAATAAAATGTGGATTATATTTAGTTGTCCCTTTTGACTCTTCATGACTTGAAATGTTGCTATCAAGAAAACATTAGCTGATTGTGCAGATTATTTATTTCTTTTTCAGGAAATGGGAAAATAAGTAGCTGTGCAGCTGCTGAAGGTAGTTTTACTTCCCTTACTGGACTTCTGGAAGTTGAACCTCTGCACTTTACCTGTGTTTCAACAAGTGATGGAACTAGAATAGAAAGGGACGATGCAAGTACGTTTACTGGTATATACAATTTTTCATTTTTTCTACTCGGTATAGTTCAACAACATTATATTTTTAATTGGACATAATGAGCACTGTTTGACAGATTGCTTGTAGTTTCATAATTGTTGAAAAGTTTGTGTTTTTTTTAAAATAGTTCTATATATAAAGTTAAACTTCTTAGAACTTAACAAACTGGATTCCAAATTTATTAATTTGAATCAATTTGTTTCTATTGGAGAGTATAACATACAAGCTTGCATCTTTACCTTGCCGCCTTATGTGGCAACAGAATTTCAGGGCATTAGGTGGCTCTTCTGCAATGAAAATGTTGCTTGTATGATGAGTGTGCATAGTCTATAAACCATATACTTTGTAATTCAAGATGATGTTACTTTGTAGCAAGAACTGGATAAAAAGGAGGTATCTCTCTTGGTTTTACCTTGCTCTTAACAATTAGTAAGGAATGAAATTAGAGGTTTGTTTTATAATTACATTTCTACATACGTGTTTTTGTTTTGTTTGTTTTTTTGTTTGTTTGTTTCATGCCAGTGAGTACCTTTGGGGTTACCCCAGCAGTTGGTGGCCTCTCTTCTGGAACGGTTGGGGAAGCCTCGACAGCACTGAGTTCAGCAGCCCAGGTAGCTTTGCAGTCTCTCTCTCATGCAATGGCCTCAGCTGAGCAACAGCTCCAGGTGCTGCAAGAGAAACAGCAGCAGCTTTTGAAGCTTCAGCAACAGGTTGGAGGCTATTTGACTATTTTTTAATGCTGTCTCTAAACTTCAAAAGCTGAGAAAGTAGTTGCAGAGCTAGTCCCCCCCGTCCGTTCCCTCCCTCCCCCACCCCTCCTGCCTTTTTTCTCCATAGTGTATTTGAGGAAGGAGTGGCTCTGCACTGAGGGGTCACTCTTATTAAGCAAAATGCTGAGAGTGTCTCCCATGCTGCGTTGGTTTTTCAGACTTTGTTTTTGTGTATTTTGAGGGTGGGTTGGGAGTTCGTGATCAAAACTAAGTCTTAATACATACGTATACCAGTCTGAAGTTGGAAAAGCCCGCTGAAATGAAAAGCACAATTGCTGACACAGGGAAGTACCAGTCATAGAGCCCTTGTCAGTATGAAACTTGCCTGTGTTGACTCTACTTTGCTGTTCAGTTTTAGGGTTTTTTATTATTTTTTGATTACTCCAATTAATTACTCATGTTCCTCAGCAAGATCAAATTGAATAGAGTTTCATTTTTCAACTTACAGTTGGACATCTAACATGCCTACGTTGAAGGTGGTTTGGATTTATTCAATCTAGTTTTATAATAAAAATTGAACTTGTAGTTCCTACTGTGTTCACAAGCAGTATTATCTGCTACATACACTGCTTTCATTTTCCCCGCAGAAAGCCAAGCTGGAAGCAAAATTGCATCAGACAACAGCAGCAGCGGCAGCAGCAGCATCAGCAGTTGGTCCTGTTCACAATTCTGTGCCTTCTAATCCAGTAGCAGCCCCAGGGTTCTTCATCCATCCTTCAGATGTCATTCCGCCCACACCAAAAACAACTCCTCTCTTCATGACTCCACCTTTGACTCCACCTAATGAGGCAGTTTCTGCTGTTATTAATGCAGAGCTTGCTCAGCTTTTCCCTGGTTCAGTCATTGATCCCCCAACAGTTAACCTTGCAGCACATAACAAAAATACAAGCAAGTCTAGAACGGTAATTATTTTTGTTTGTTTTTCTTATAGAAACAAGATGCTGTCAGCCTTATCAGGATCTAATTTGTACTTGAGTGCTAGTAAATACCTGTTAATCTGTACGAGATGTGAAAACTATATCACTAAATTCAAACTATTTGAAAAGGAAGGCATATGAAAGCAAGATAGAGTTGTTATAGTACCTCGGATGTTTTCTTTTAATTGGAGCTAGCTTAACTGTATAAGGAGTAATTAATCCTTTGAACTTAGTAGTTGATATATTTTGATGGTTCATGCTCAAATCTAAATGTAGTGAGGTGTTGTCAAAATCATGCATCTTTAAATCACAAGAGGTTTTCTTACACTATTTTTTAAAGAACAGCTTATTATAAATGCATAGATTTTAATGACTTAATTTTACTGATGTTTTCCCACTCCTCAGAATCCACTTGGATCTGGTCTTGCTCTTGCAATATCTCACGCTTCACATTTTCTTCAACCTCCACCTCATCAGTCAATTATTATAGAGCGAATGCACTCAGGTAAAACCAGAATTCCTAATAATAATTTTGACACATTTTCTAATAAGAAGTGGAATATTTTCCAGGGTCTTAAGTAAGTTGCTTAGCTGCAGTCTCACTTGGCTTTCTAAAGAAAATATATTTCTCAGTTTGCATTTCTGGTGTATCTGGAAGTTTAAGACTCGACATTCAGTGATGTTTGTCAAGTTGAAAAATCCTGGGCTGGAGGAATATGTTGGGTCTCTGCACAGAGCATCTGTTCTGAAATAATGTGTAAAAACCATAACAAATTTGAAGCCACAATTTTGTTTTCAAAGGGTGCAAGCTGTAGTGAGAGCTTCTGAGATTGTGCAGCTATGTTTAACCTGAAATGTACAACTTTTGAGCAATATATAAACAATGGCTTTATTGTTTGAGAAGTAACATCTCTTCACTGGTTAGCACACTGGTATTTTAGGCAATTCTGTGTTTTTTCCCCTAGGAGCAAGAAGATTTGTGACTTTAGATTTTGGAAGACCTATATTGCTGACAGATGTATTGATTCCCACTTGTGGAGATTTGGCTTCTTTGTCAATTGACATCTGGACTTTAGGAGAAGAAGTGGATGGAAGGCGACTGGTAGTGGCTACTGATATTAGCACACATTCACTTATTTTACATGACTTGTTGCCACCCCCAGTTTGCAGGTTTATGAAGGTAAAAGGAAATAGACTGCATACTCTATCTTTTAAACTCTTGATCTTTGTTAGTATGTGAACTTTCTCTTAAGTTGTCTTCAGATCAAACTTTAGTTGGCTATAAATTTTTTATGAATTTTTGACTTTGTGTTTATTTTGCCTCTCTGACACAATTGTGTTACAGTATAGTTCTGTTCTCTTTCAGATCACTGTTATCGGTCGATATGGTAGCACAAATGCCAGAGCAAAAATCCCATTAGGATTTTATTATGGTCATACCTATATCTTACCCTTTGAAAATGAGCTGAAACTAATGCACGATCCCCTCAGAGGAGAAGGTGAAGCTGCAAATCAGCCAGAAATTGACCAACATTTGGCAATGATGATTGCATTGCAAGAAGACATACAGTGCAGGTTAGAAGAAAAAAATATGTGTACTTGCTAGTTATTTTGAATTAAAACACTGGGATATTGTAATGTTAGAGTTTTGGGGTTTTTCTTCCTATTACATTCTTCAGACCAAAAAACTCTGCCTTTATTGTAGAGTTGCTACAGTGACTATCTTTATAGCGGTAACAAAGACTGCACTGTATTATTTTTTTTTTTTCAATATCTCTTTTAACAGTGCATTCAAAATAGATCAAAAGTCGTATTCTGGCAGAGTAACTGTCAAATGTATTGCTATTGCTAATGTCTATTTGAATTGTCTGTTGGAATGTTTCCCTTTAGGTACAATTTGGCCTGTCATCGGTTAGAAATCCTGCTGCAGAGTATTGACCTGCCACCACTCAATAGTGCTAACAATGCCCAGTACTTTTTACGAAAGCCAGACAAGGCAGTAGAAGAAGATAGCAGAGTATTTTCTGCTTACCAGGACTGCATTCAGCTACAGCTTCAACTCAACTTGGCTCACCATGCTGTTCAGAGGCTCAAAGTAGCTTTAGGTGCAAGCAGGAAAACACTGAAAGAGCAATCTGATCCAAAAGAATTGATTCAGATGTCATCCACAGAACAGTTACGCACCATCATTAGATACTTACTGGATACCTTGCTTAGTTTGCTTCATTCTTCCAATGGTTAGTATTTTTTGAGGTTTTGGTATTTTTGTCATGTTAGTAGAAACAATTTGCAAGTGTTTCTATTTCTTGATCTATACTTCCCTGCTATAAAGCTTTTAATCTATGTTCAGATATGTTTTACTATGATTTTAGTAGCTGGTAACATACAGTGTAAAGTTTCACCAGTGGCACCGAGCTGATCTAAGCACTTCCAGCTCCCAAAAAGGATAGGAGAGGGTGTTGAGGTCCTTCTCCCTTTACCATAGTCCTGGCTGCATATTCCTTTGTTCAGAGAGTCATCTGGTCCTTCTGTGGTCTGATTCAGTTTGCTGACGTAACAAAAGATTGTCCAGGCAGAATACTGATGTTGTTTTCATAGGTAGAATCAGCTTGTGGAAGGATCTGTAAGCATCGAAGCTTGTGCAACACTGGGGGTAGATTAGGTAGTTAAAGTGGGGAAGGGAAGCAGAAATTGCTTCTTTAGGGGGCAGGAAGTCATAAAACCAGTATCTCTACTTGGTTCATGATTTTTAATATCCATTAAGGATTTTTATTTCCTAAACTTGCTATTGAAAGAGTTCTTGGAGAATTGAAATTGAAAATTCTGAGTAGGAGTGGTGGGTTGTTTTTGTTTTTGTTTTTTTTTTTTTTAAAAAAGGCAGAACATTGTTCTGTTGATAGGTATATCGATAGATAGGTGTGTCTGTCTCGTAATTTTGTAATTTTCTGTGCCAATTTGTTCTTAAGCATAATGATGGTTTGTTTTTTGCTTTGTGTAGATTCCATGGGGGTATTTGCACTGACATGAAATTGATATGGTTTTGACCAAATGGCCTGGTTTTTATAGGTTACCTGCTGCAAATTTCCATCTCCCGATGTGTTCCCTCCTCCTTCCCCCTTGTGCCAATTAGTCTAGTCCATAATAGTTTTAAAAACATCCTGCAAACTTTTTCCTCCTATGTTTTCAAACCATTGTCTCCTTAAACATAGTTGCTTGTTCTCCTTTCTTAAAAGGGCACTCTGTTCCTGTGGTTCTGCAAAGTACTTTTCATGCTCAAGCTTGTGAAGAATTATTTAAACACCTATGTATCAGTGGAACCCCAAAGATAAGATTGCATACTGGCCTTCTGCTTGTTCAGCTCTGTGGAGGAGAAAGATGGTGGGGTCAGTTTCTCTCAAACGTACTGCAGGAATTATACAATTCAGAGCAGCTTCTCATATTCCCGCAAGACAGGTAAGGTGTAAGTCTATATTGATATATTACATGTGAATCGCTTAAGTAATTCCATTGTTCATAACTTAACAGTGGAATTGACAAAATGTGACTGAAGGATACTTATCCATCTGTTCCATTGATTTAAGAAACAGTTCTAAAAAAGCACTGTAAATGGTAAATGTCTGATTGCAGTTATTTATTGCACCTATTTGGTGCTTACACCACAATAAGTTGATGGTTTTCTTTACTTGGAGATCTTCACATACCTAGCAGGATTGTTCCCCAGTGTCAAAAATTGCCTTTTCCTTTAACAGGCTTAAATACACTGTCATCATAGAGCTGCTTTTCTAATACATTTGGAATTAGGATTGAGGCTGGAAGGCACACTATTAGCATTTAATACAAAAGATTTCTCTGAGATAAGAGCAAGCAAGCATAGAGTTGAGCATTGAATGTTAGGTGTGTTGATTATTTCACATTATTGATAGAGATCTTTGATATTCTAAACATTAGCATTTTATTTTAATCAAACGTATTTGCTGTTCTGTGGCTTTCTGCCTTCTTTGGACAGCAACATTTACATTTCATGATTTTTTAAAAATTAATTAATTCAAGGATATAAGAACACATGGATTTAATTCTCTATGCCTGTTATTCAGTATATTGTAGGTAATAGGAAATAAAATGGATGAGATCTTGTTTCAGATGTACAAAGTAGAATGCTCTGCTGACCTCTTGAGCATGAAAGAGAAAGCATTCACCCTAAAATACTGCATTATCCTTACAACAATAGAACATGAAATCCAGTTCACTTGCTGGGCCACGGTACTGCTTTCTGTAGCAATCTGCTTGTGTCTCAGATGAAAGCCTAGGGGAATATTGTTCTATAAGGGGTGTTTCAGAATATTACCACATCTGAAAAAGAAATAAAATCTTAAATATGTAAATTTTATTTTTAGGGTCTTCATGTTGCTTTCTTGCATTGGCCAAAGATCGCTTAGCAACAGTGGTGTTTTAGAAAGTTTACTTAATCTCCTGGATAACCTGCTGTCACCACTGCAACCTCATTTACCTGTGCACAGAAGAACTGAAGGTAGCCCTCTAATTTGAGAAACTCTATTTTCATATTCATTATAAGCTAGAAAATTGAGAGACTAGCTCACAATTTTTGGTGTATTAAAGGAAGAAATTGCTTGTTTACTATATTTCCAAAATACAGTTGTCTTAAAATGTGCTGAAACTTCTTGTTCTTTTGGTGCTAAAAGAAATTCCTCCCCCTAGCCCCCTGTTTAAACCTGAGCAAAATCTATTTGGTTGCTTTTAATTCACCTAGGAAGCTTTAAAGTTTTAACAAAGTGGGGGGGGACATCCAATATGTAGACAGCTCTAGTGAATGACTTTGGAATTTAGCATTTTGGAAAGAAGTGACCCTTTTTGCTCATGAGATTCTTTCTAAGTTTCAAGCTTTTGAGGTGAAACACAGTTAGGAAAACAAGTTTGTTAGGTGTATCTGCAAGGTTTCTGCAAACTACCTGGGGTTTTTTTGTAATCACAAGGAATTTACTTTTTTTACCCTAAAAAAATTACTGAAATTATATTCTCCAAACTTGATTTTCTATGAGTGTTTTCTTAACTACCCTAAGGTTGAAGAAAATGCTTACTTTTGAACACATCAAGCTCTAGGCTACTTCATTTGTTATGTACATGTAGCAGAGCATTGTAGAAGATACGCTGTTTAAAATTCTTAGTGTTGTGAAGTTGGTAAATGTCAGCTGAGACTGTCCTTACTTTTTACCTTGTTTCCTGATGGAAACAAGTCTACAGCTGGGGTCAGAAGCTGTCCTATTGCTTCCCATTGGTCTGCTGTGTACTTTCTCTATCTTGGCCATATCCTGCTGTAGTCTCTAACTAGTTTGAGGCAAACCCAAGCTTACATCTCCTCTACCTCTGTTTGCACTCTCCCCACAGCTGCCAATTCCTTTCATAGCTCTTGCCTTACTAGTTGTCCTCACGGAGGACTTTAGGAAGCAGAAGTAACTGATACTTCAGAGCTTTATTTGCTGGTCTTCCAGCTTCCTTCCTCCTGGACAGTACAGGTGAGTACTAGGGCATTATTACGTGTGGTGGAAGATCAAGTATGGCAGAAGAAATTCCTATTTGAGAACTATCACACATAACTAAGGGTCAAAGGGTTGAAAACTTACTGGGGAAAAAGTCAGAAAACGAAGGACAATCAAAGTGAGAGGTGAGTGTTGTGGGTAGAGAGAAGTTGTAAACTTTGAGGCAGGGGGGGGAAAAAAAGGAATAATCAAAAGACACTTGGAGGGAGGGAGAGAAGCTGAAAACTTTAATTCTTTTAGGAGATGAAAGGAAAAGAAATGCACTTGTTTAAACAGAAGTATGAGAAGGTATATACTTCACTCTGCAGCAGGCTCCTTTCTTTTTAGTGTGCCAGCCAAAAAGGTGTGTAATGGTCACCAGTGCTACTCATTTCTATTCTTCCAATTTAGTCTGCGGTTCCTGTTCAGGTCCTGTTATGGGGAGGCCTCATGTTCCTCTGCCTGCTTGGGGTGGGCTGCTTTCCGCCTGTGTGGACAGGAAACTGGAGTTAATAGTCAGGGCCTGCATCCTATTGCTTGGGCTGCCAGCAGCTACTTGTGATTTTGCACAAGTGGTTTCTGTCCCTTAGTTTTCTTGTTTGATCTGGAATTAATATAGTTTGAGTTAATGAAAGCTTTTTTGAGGTCAGTGCATGAAAAGTGTAGTGTAGTTAAATGTGGCTTAGCACAGTGTGCAGATACGAAAATGTATGTGTAACCTGTATTACTAATGATTTTGTTGTATTGATATTATGTAAAAGTATGCCATTTGCATAATGACTGTAATTAAGTGGTCATTAATTGTAGGTTTCTGGTCTTTATTGAGCACTCATGAGTTCACTTTAGAACTGTTAATTTAGATTTGCTCATGCACAGAAAGATTTTTCTTGCATGATGTGCAAGATGTGTGGTTTTTTCTCCCTTCTGCCTGCACAAAAATACTGCATTTAATGTGTGAGACTGAAATAAGCAATAGCCAGTCATTACTGCCACCACCATGGTTCATCTAGTCTGAGCTCAGTCTTGGCTTTCCTGCATCTTATTCAAATGGGTATGTGAAAATACACTAAAAAAGGAGTAAAAATTGAAGGTATTCAGGTGCATGGTTATAACTGTCTTGTTGGAGCCCTGGTTGATGGAGGAATTTCACACTATGGAATTCGAGACTTCTAATTTATGTGCTTTAATGTAAGCAGCTGTCATTCTGCATTTGGTATTTAGGAAATTTAGACATAGAATTTCTGACCTTTTTTTTTTTTAAAATGCTGCTTAATTTTTAGCTTCAATGGTAGAGGTGAAGCTTTTGACTTCCGACTTCATCAGACTAAGAGAACTGTGGCATTTTCTCTTGCACCTGAACTCCATAGTGAATGTTTGATGTCTTCCCTCATTTATGAGTGCTCAGATTCTTATTCTCATTTTTTTAAAAAAGAGCAGAATCTTTGTGACCTAGTGAAATGTGTGCTACCTAATGGTTTTTATGATTTCTTTAAAACTAATTTGTTATGGCTTCAAAACTTTATTAATGCTCTCAAATCTATTTGTTTTGAAGGAGTTTTAGACATTCCCATGATCAGCTGGGTTGTAATGCTGGTGTCCAGACTACTGGATTACGTAGCTACTGTTGAAGATGAAGCAGCCACGGCCAAGAAACCTCTGAATGGAAAAGAGAGGGAACGATTTTTGACAGGTTTGTAACACTTATTATCAAAACTTGCTTCTGTGTATTGGTTTGTTAAGTATTTGTTCAAATACTTAAAATGTATTTTCAATTCACTTGAAAAATAAGATTTTAAAAACAGATGTTGTGATCTTTTTATTTGCATTGTTGTCTGCTTCTTTACATCGCCTTCTCCTTAGAAATATGATCTCTTTCATTTTTTTTTAAAGTGAAAATTACAGGATTTATTTTAGTTTGTAAAATGTCTGTGTATTATTCTGTGACTCTGGGACCTGGTAATTGAGAGTATACCATGTTGAAACAGTTTTGTGTTGTGAGAAAGGGCAACAGTATGACTTTGTAACTGCTTTGGTATTTGCCATGGTATTTTTATCCAGCATTTTTAAATGCATTTTTTGTCTGTTTATTTTTTTTATTATTTAAGTGGATTAGCTATGGTTTTCTTTGAACATCTTTTCTAAAAGTGAAAACTCTAAAGCTTTTGTGTTATGGAAGCTGTTCAGGTATTTTTAGTTAGGACAGTCTTGCTTACCTCCTTATATGTTTTAAAAATAATGAAAACAAGATGGTACTGCTGCATTTTAAAATTACACAGAAATAGTACCATCACTGGTGATAGCTGCATAACACTAAGAGAGATTTTGCTTGTTTGTTTAGTATGTAGTGTATGGAGATGATAACCATTGCTGCAATGTAAATGCTTTTCTCTGGAGTTAAGTGAGGTTTACTAAGATGTATTATTATCTCCTTTTTTTTTTTCCTATTTCCATTAGGAAACCAGTGGAGTTTTATAAATAATAGCCTTCACACTCAGAGTCTGAGCAGATCAACTAAAGGCAACAGTAGCCTAGATAGACTGTATTCCCGAAAGATCAGAAAACAGCTTGTGCATCATAAACAGGTGACTTCCAGAATGGTAGTGGCTATTTTCACACAAGTATGTCTTGTTTATAGTATATCTCATTTGTTGTAAGGACAACTTTGGCCTTCGGACTCATTCAGCCTTGCTTTTGCTTAGGTCTGGTTCTGTAGCTAAAGGCTGCCTAACTTCTTCGACATTCGTCTCAAACCATGGGGCATGGGATCTGCTGGAAGAACAGATGTTGGAGTGTGCTGTTGCACTCTGTGGCCCATATTGGATAATAAATATAATTTACTTTCTAGAGAAATCTGGGTACGCCTGAGTGCAAGCACCTAAGCTGTGATTTAAAAGTTGGTAATTCTTAAGAAACAAACTTTTCATTTCTAAATGCAACCATGCAGGTTTTATGACCCTGAGCACATATGTCTTGAGCTCCTTTAAAAATACTGTTTCTTCTTGAACTTCATCTGTTCTGGGTCTGCTAGTAGCCCCTTATGGTGTCTTCGTTAAAATTGTATATAAACTGCATTTTAAAAGCTCAATTTGAACTGAAGATTACTATCATATGAACATACAGATCCTTTTAACATCTTACTGCTTAAATTTTCATTTTTTCCTATTAACATTTTCTTTTAGCAACTTAACTTATTAAAAGCAAAACAGAAGGCTTTGGTGGAACAGATGGAAAAAGAGAAAATACAAAGCAACAAAGGATCATCATACAAACTTTTAGTAGAACAGGCAAAACTAAAGCAGGCTACTTCAAAGGTATGATGCTCTGAAACTGTGACTGACTTCTTATCCTTTGTGTGGAAAGACCTGTTCCTGCAAAGTCATTTTTGTCCTATGTTGACCTTATTTTAAAATGTTGTTTCATCGTGGCTGCTATCAAGCATATTCTGATGCTGAAAACAGCAGCCATCTGGAAATCTCTTGCACTGTGAAAAATAGTTTATACTTCTGCAGGGGTTTTTTAGGTAGTCGTGGCCAAAATCACTAATAATCTTGTAGCTTTGGGAATGCCAGTCATATCTTTAAACTTTGGATAACATATACCAGTAGAAACGTAAAGTAATGTTTTATATGGCTAACTTTTATGCATGATACTCTTCTGGATGCTCTCCTGGTTGAGTAATCAGAAAATAATCATGCCAATGGCTGTCTCAAACTAGTAAATACAACTTCTGAGAATGTTTTCTGAGCTTTCTCAGAAGCTTCTTAAAAGTACTTCTCATGTAAGTTGAGGCATCTTGCAGTCAGCCCCAGATACTGAGAGTGGATGTGGTAGTTAATTATTTTGATTATGGATGAGGTGCTGAAATTTAGGGATTTCTGGAGATGGCAACATGGACTTTGCAGAGAATACACAAAAAAGTGTAAATTTTTCTAGCTACCAAACTTAGGTATCTAAATATTTACTCTAGTTCCAGAAGTACTACTGTCTGTTAGGATGACTGAAAGTAGGCCTGTGGGAAGACCTTACAGGCAATGTAAAGGGAAATCTTACAACAACTTCCAGTAATTATGAGAAAAAAATACCAAAACAAAACAAAAAAACAACGAAAAAAACCCCCAACCAAACCCCACACCAAAATTTAAACACCAGCATAAAAATAAAGCCCTAAGTTTTCACTAACTCTGCTTGTCATGAGCTGTTCTTTCCTGCACTATCTTCTGCTTTATTGCTGCAGGTTATAGCAAGGGGGCTACTGCACTGGTAGGCCCCTTGAGACATCTTTAAATGAGTCACTGGCTGAAATATACTATCCAGCTATTTAAGTTTCACTTTATAGCAGCCATGTTGCATCAAAAAAGCATGTTGAACTAAAGACTTTCCCCCTTGCAGTATCTTAACATTTAGTTATGGTATTACTGTGCACTTGATAGTTGCATTTCATGTAGTTTTTACTACTTCGCCTACTAATCACTTTCAGTTATGACAAGCTGTGAGTAACTTAAAACATTTATTGCATTTAGGAGAAAGCTGAAACCTTTGTGTTAGTAAATAGTTCTTTCTGTGGTCTACTTGAGTAGCTGCTACTTCAGTGAGATTATAAGAGGCTTTTGTGTTACCTAATTTTAGACTGCTTGTGTAGCTGATACAATGAACTGAGCTGGTAAATGTGTGCTGTGGTGGATGGGAGGATTAATAAAAGCACTTTTTTTCCTCCGTTGAATTTGTAGACTCTCTGTCAAAAAGGTTGTAGTTTAGACCTCTGATCAAGTATCAGGCTAGTTCAATTTATGGTGGTTAATGGACACTTTGTACACTGGAAGTATTAAGAAAGTTAGAAATTACTGATGATTTATCTAATGTGAAGAACTTAGAAGTCAGCGTTCTTGCAAAGGTAAATTTCCAAATTAGCTCTTGTATACAGTTTGCTTCAAGGTAGCCGTAGCTTTATATGCAGGTGTGGAAATATGAAATAAACTTCTAAAACACATATTCTCAATAAGTTTTATGGCAAACATAAAGGCTTAATTGACACTTGCGTGGAACTGGATAATTTGCTTATGAGTGTCACCTGAGATAAAATGCTGTCAAAATGAATTTCTGCCAATAAAGCCTTAATTCCATTCCAGATTCTTATGCATTCTTAGACCCTGTCTTGTTTTTGGTTTTTTTTCTTTTTTTTTTTTTTTTAAGTTTTACAGTTACTGTTATTGCTGCCTCAGATTTTCACTGGGAAAAGATTTAGAGGTTTATTTTAAAATTTAACTGTTGTTTCAAATTTAATTTCTGCAGCACTTCAAGGACTTAATACGCTTACGTCGAACTGCAGAATGGCCTCGTTCTAGTTTAGATACAGAAGTATCAACAACAAAGGAAACTCCGGAAATTGAACCACTTCCATTTACACTGGCACATGAACGTTGTATTTCTGTAGTGCAGAAGCTGGCACTCTTTCTCTTGTCCATGGACTTTACTTGTCATGCAGACTTACTTCTCTTTGTTTGTAAGGTAAACAGAATATGGAACATCACTCTGTAGCTGCAGTGGAGACCACGCTAAATTAGCTTTCTGGTACTGCTTTTTTTGCTGGCTTGATGGTAAAAATTAGCTGCAGCATTAAAATTTCTAGTAATTTCTTGTGAGGTAGTTTTTCTGATCTGTCACCTTTTGTGTAACTTACAATATGATGGCTTCAAAATTGCATAGAAAAAGTAACTTTAAAAAAATATTTTCATGTAATTACACTTGTAAAATCATAAATTTAAGCTTGTAAAAATAGGTATTTTACTAGTAAGCAAAATCTAATAATCATAGAAATGAAAGCTATTACATATTTTCATAGTGTTAAATATGAATAGGCATGTATTTCTTTTTTCTTTTTTTTTTTTTTTTTAGGTTCTTGCTAGAATTGCAAATGCTACAAGACCAACAATTCATTTATGTGAGATTGTAAATGAGACACAGTTGGAAAGATTATTGCTGCTTCTTGTTGGAACTGACTTTAACAGAGGAGACATCTCTTGGGGTGGAGCATGGGCTCAGTATTCTCTGACTTGTATGCTGCAGGATATTCTAGCAGGTTTGTTTTAAGTTCATATTTTTCAGAATGTACATTACACTTGAAACTTTCTATCTTGAATGTTTTAGCGATTATTTTTTTTTTAATTATGTTAGAATCTGCTGACACTATTTTAAGATCATGAGATTAGTGTGTAAAAAATGCAATTTGAAGTTGCAATTACAGTCAATCCTGAATTAGTGACTTGGGCATTGAAAAGTTAATATTTATATGACCCTGATTATTTGAAAATTATTCAGAACTCCTCCCCTTGAAGAAGCAGCCCTTGGAGAATTTAGAGTTAGATGAAGAACAGACAGTTGGCATAGACACTGGGATGATAATTTGTAAGTAGAATAAAGCTTGAAATTCAGTTGTCTGCTTAATCTAATACGTAGGAGAGTTGTTGGCACCTATAGCAGCTGAAGTTATGGAAGAAAGTGCTTTGGGAGAAGATGCTGGAGCTTCAGCTGGGGATTCTGATGACTCTCTCCAGCAGTCCACAGTTCAGTTAGTGGAAACAATAGATGAGCCTTTGACACATGACATCACAGGTAAATTATTCCATAATCTTGATGTATACATGTATACTCAAAAAAGTAAAAAAACCTTTACTATTACTCATCTATCAAAGTATCAGTAAAGGAGTTTTGGTGATAGGATAATTAGTTTCTGAAAATACAGGCAGAATATGAGCAATTCTTCAACTTATTTTTACATCTGATCAGTATGAAATGGTTATTTTTCTGATTATTTTAAAAAGGCAACTTGGTTGCATTCATTATCTTTTTGCACTAAGAGCTGTAATATTAAAAGCCTTAAAATCATTCATGAATTGGATTATATATCCATTTTTTATGGGTTGTACTTAGTAGTATTAATATTCTTTTAATCATTCAAAGGTGCTCCACCTTTGTCATCTTTGGAAAAAGATAAGGACATTGACCTTGAATTACTGCAAGACCTGATGGAAGTTGATATTGATCCTTTGGATATTGATTTGGAGAAAGATCCCCTTGCAGCCAAAGTCTTCAAGGTATGACACACCTGAGTTTTCAGGATAACATTTACATGTGGAATAATAAAATCCTTTTTCTCTTACAATTCTTCATTAGTTGTATTTGATGTCTTCAGACCTGCTTTTAGCCTTTTATAAAGGTTTAATGTAGAATGATGGGAAAGAGTGTAAAGATTGTGTTCATATCTCAGATGTATTTATATCTCAGTTGACCACAAAATATTTTTCTTTTGTATTAAGATAATCTGTATAAACAAGAGGTTCTGAGTTTACTCATACTGTAGCATGTTAAAGACAACAAAAGCATAGTATAAAAGAAAAATAAGATCAAGTCTTGTCCTTTTTTATTAAGAATAGCATGCCATTTGCTTCTGTGATTGATCTTAAGGGTTAATACTGATTGTATTGTGTTCAAAAAAACCCAAGGCAGCAGTAGCTAGTACTCAGACCAGCTTCAGACTATGAAGACAAGCAACTAACTTCAAAAATTATTTCACTGTGGAACAAGAAAATTATTAAATTCTTTCATACTCAAAATGGAAGCTAAACATATCAGAGGTGGCAAAATTACATTTAGATCTAATAGTATATTGTCAAGGTATATTAAAAAAAAACAAAAATATTTTGGTTTTAAAGAAACAAAACTGTTTGTAATAAAATGTTGAATCTCTTTTCTCTGTCCATAAGGATGATGCTCTCATTTGGAGTTTTCCTGCTTCTCTCACTATTGACTTAAACCTTCAGCCTCATTTGAATTAACCTCAATTATCTTTCTCACCACTTGCTCAGACAACACTAAATTTTCTTTTTTTTTCCCCCTATATTGCCTGATATGTCCTTCCACCGATTACCTATCATGTAAAGATTTTTTTTTTCTCTAAGTCTCACCCTACCAAAAATTCCACTTACTGCTTAATTTTTGTTTTACTGATGTTTCCCTCCTCCTTTATTCTGCTATCATTTCATGTAGCAGTATGCCTTAGTCCACTTCATCCACAGGTATCTTCATGATCTTATTGACTGATTGGATGTCCTCTAAAAAACAGCCAGAAAAACACTTCTTCATTCTTAATCCTTCTTACGATTTGCTTCTGTATCTGTAAAATGACAGTTGATACTGGATCTTGCCATTAAAAATACAGGCATACACAAATTGCCTTCATACAGTCTTACGTTACTATTTTTTTCCTTGTGATTCATATGCTTTCTTAGTGTCTTAAATTATGACACTTCAGTAGAGATTATTCAACTCTTTCTTTTGCAGAGCCCAGTATAAATAATCCCTGAGCCTCGCTGAGGCTTCAAGGTACTTTCATAGTACAGTTAATAATATAGTATTCTGTCTTGATAAATAACTTCTCAAAACATCTGTGTGATACTCCGCTTCGAAATTTACAATATAGTACAAATGTGTGAATAAAAACTGATGATAACATTTTCAAATTGGCTTCTTGAATCTTTGAGACAGCTAACTACATTGCTGGATTTTGACAATCACTAAAGGATTCAGTAACTTACACAGCAATAAAAATTGAAACAAAAATTTTCTAAAGCTGTTGGATCCAATCTTCTGGTTTTAATCTTTTGTAACTTCAGTGTTTGTTGTTAGTCATTACAAATTTTATTTTTGTACTTGGGCAGTCTAAAGAGTTGCTGTTTATTTTTTCTTGTTGTTTTGTTTGTTTTTTAAGCCTATAAGCAGCACCTGGTATGATTACTGGGGTGCTGATTATGGTACCTACAATTACAACCCTTACATTGGAGGCGTTGGAATTCCAGTTGCAAAACCACCGGTAACTACAGAGAAAAATGGATCGCAAACCGTGAGCGTATCGGTCTCTCAAGGTAAGCAATGAACTGAAAGTTCTGTTTAGGGTCTCTTTTCTGTGATACTGTATTTGACACTTTTGCATATCAAATTATGTTAACGATCTCTACATGTATTAAGTGGAAATAATTAAATTTTCTATATGCCATGGGGTTTTTTTGTGGTAACTGAGAGAATATTATGTGAAGTTTATATGTAAAACAGCCTAACAGCAGAAAATCTTATTTTCTAACATTTTTGAGTACACACTTATAGGCAGTTTTAAATTATTCCTGTTTTCTCAGGAAATTTTGGAAGCTCTTTTCTAGTTGGCTGATATTTTGGATAGTTGGATCTACCCTAAGGAATAAGGTGGCACACTTGTTGAGTTTGGAGGAATAACTACTGAACTGGGGTGATAGATCTTTCCCCTGCCACACTGGGGATATACAGTTTTTTGGTTCTTGTTTGAGAGCTATTACCTTAGGAAAAACAAGCTTAAACATATGCAGAATTAGTCATGTGTGATATTAAAAAGAAATATGTGTTTGTTTCACATAAATTTAGTAATTAATTTCACATCTATAACAACCTTATATTCAGTTCAGAGTATAAGTGTCTATATTCTGCTTCTGTCATATATAAAACTGAATCTTTCTGTTAGTGATACTGAGATATTTTTTTTCAGTTTAATGTGTACCGTATATCTATATTGCTTTCACAGGAAGTTAGAGTAACTAATTATATAAGTCTGATACAATTCAGTTTCACCCTGTTTGTTGCCTTGTGTAGCTTTAGATGCACGTCTAGAAGTTGGACTTGAACAGCAGGCTGAGCTGATGCTGAAAATGATGTCCACACTGGAGGCTGATTCCATTCTACAAGCATTAACAAACACATCTCCTACATGTAACTACGTGTTGTCAAATCATTCTCTTCACATAATGACCATGATGCTTTGAAATTTGTACTAATTTTTCTGCAGTCATTTAGCAGCTTAGAAAAAGTTATATTTTGCTTGAATTTTCTTGTTAGGCCAAGCTATAGAGATATTTCTTTATTCAGATTTTTGAATTATGTGTATACATATATTTAAGATATTTTGGGAAAATAGTCAGATATACAGGATTTCTTTTACAGTGCATTATACTAGGAGGAATTATTTTCATTTTCCGATGGAGGTGCAAGTGAATGTTAAGTTTCCTGGTTTTGTGAAGCTTCATTCTTACATTCATTGTGAAATTTCAGCTGTTTGAAAGCTGCTTTGCACTTGACAGTTTCACCTGTTCAGTCATGAAAGTGAAAATATTTGAATAAAATTTTGAACGCAGCTGTTCAATAAGCTTTATGTTATAAAAACACTCATGATGCCAATTTACTTTTGAAGCTTTTTGTAGCTCTCTGGGTACGTTCATGTGCATGCGGTCATTAGTTGAATGATGATGGAGTAGGTTTAGTGATATCCTCAGCCTTTAATCTCTGGAAGTTTATTATTGACTGCAATAGTTTTACCATAATGCACGGAAGAGATGTTCCAAATGTTTGTCTTACCATTGTGTTATCAGGACACTCCTATAATACGTGTTTAGCAAGAACTGTGTAAATGTATTTGTGTGCGCTCACTTTCCAAACAGTTTTGTGAAGGTGGAGATGTCTGATACTCAAGTATGCCTTTCACAGTATGGTAGTCAGTAGTTCAACTCAGCTGAACACTACATTGGAGATGTTCCTGTAAATTATAAAATAAGTGTATTTCCCTTAAGTATAGAATGCAAGGAAATAAATATGAAATTACTTTTAGCAACTTTCACAAAATAATTCATGAAGGTATGATACTTTTTGTTTTTTAGTAACCCAGTCTCCTAGCGGAACAGATGATTCATTGCTGAGAGGATTACATACTGCAAACCAAAATGCCCAGTTAATTGTACAGTTGTCATCTCTACCTATGCTGAGTGCATGCTTCAACAAACTCTTTTCCATGCTACAAGTCCACCATGTTCAGGTATAGAATTATGAACTTTGAAATGTTTTGATAGCATTTCTCTCTAAATTTGAAAGTTGTTTTCCTATACTTCTTACTACTTAGGATGCAAGTAACCTGTTTATGTGCTTTATTGCTTATGAAACTGTCATGGACAACAGTACCAATAATGTAATTGACAAGCTGCTGAAGGCTTTTATCAAAAACGACATTTCTTGTTACAGTGAAAAAGTGGGTATACATTTTCATATTTAAAAACAAGTTTGTAGATTCACTGAAAGATAATTGTCAACTTATTAGTGAAGAGTGCCACTAAGTGTGAAGTCTCCATCTGTGGAGATCTTCAAAACCCAGCTGGATAAACCCCAGAGCAACCCATTCTGATGTCGTCTTTGGCCCTTCTTTGAGCAGAAGATTGGATTGGATAACCTCCAGAGGTCCCTTGCAACCGGAGTTATCCAATGATTGTAAATGTTAAAATTAAGTGTGCTTTTTGAAAAGTCATTCGTTTAGCAATGCTTTTCTTGATACATACAAAGGAAGACCATGCATGCTATATAAGAGCAATTAGGTGCCTGCCTGTTTATATTTTAACTGGGTGGCAGACTCCATCCCTCAATTGTTCTTTAAATATCTCATCCAAAATACAGTTTGTGGTCTAAAGAACTTTGATACTTCCCCGGAATATCTAAATAGTTGTTTTCCTCAAGGGAGTTATTCAGAGTAAGCATCAGTGTCTCTGATAGTAGAGGAAGTTTCTCAGTAAATAAATTGGCCTTTTCAATAATTTTGGTTGACTGGTAAATGTCATTTGACTATATTGAGACATTCCAAAAGCTTACATGCAAACCAGTGTTACAGGTGTAAGGTTATGATACAGATGTTTCTGAGCAGTGTGTAAAGCTGCTTTCTTTTAACCTAAGTTTGAAGAAACTTCTTCAGAGAAACCTAACTGTATTTAGAAGAATCAATTACAAAAACATAGCAGAAGCATTTGCTAGTTATGCTGAATTTGCCTTGAATATTATGTTTATCAGAATCTTCAAATCCAGTAAAGGGCGGGGGGAGTGAGAATGTGTGTGTGTGTATCAGTGAAACAGTAACAGCTGAGAATGTAGATAAGGCTTTTAAAATCTAAGCAAATAACCTTTTATGCTCTAGAGTTCTGGAAAAACACTTGAGTTTGGTCTGATAGTGTTCTTCTCTCCCTCTTTTTCAGCTTGAATCCCTTTTACAGTTATGGCTCACATTAAGCCTGAATTCCAGCTCCTCTGGAAGTAAAGATAGTGGCGCTGATATTTTCCTTTATAACGCTAACCGAATTCCTGTCATTTCCTTGAACCAAGGTAAAATACATTAAATATGGGAAATTTTAATTTTCAGGAAGTGTAAGATAAGATTTTTTAACTACTCAATTTTTGCTAATAAGCAAAAAGTATTACAGTAAGTATTCTTGATAAGATCAATGTTGGGATATTTTCTGTGTTCTTATTCAGGAGCTCTTGGGCTCGTTATCATCTTAATATGAAAAATGTGTAACTAGTATGTAACTGAGAGATGATTCCTTGAATTTACATGATCTCCTCAGAAATGAAATTGTAAAATTTGTGGTTCTTAACTCATCAATGCCAAGAGGACTTTTTAAAATACACTACTTGGTCTAAGGTGAACTGTGCACCTGTGTGCACTTCTCTGACAAATTTCTTCTCCTTGTATACCATCCTATGATCTTTTTATTATCAAAGGGGTTGGCGGAGAGGGAAGCCCTATTACCTTTTGTCATCAAACTACTAATCTAGTACAAAGACATGTTGAATTTTTTTTTCTATAATATGTTATACTGTATAGTTTAAAAAATCTTGTGGTGATAGTCCAAAACATTAATGCCTGCTATAATGAACCCGTTATGCTGGCTTCCGTGAGAACATTCTGAAACCAGTTTCTTTGCATCATTTTCTCTGAGATGTCAGGGTCTGGGCACTGTAGAAAGTTCTGTGGGCCAGTTCCTGTGAAGTGTTGGTGAGGCTTCTTTTCTTAATTTCCTGGAACAATAGTTGTCAAAACAAAGTAAATACCACAAACAGTAATATTAATAACAATAATAAATATAGCACATTACAGTAAACCCAAGAAATTTATAGTAATAGCCTGAAGATTAAAGCTTGGAAAAACATTTTTCTTGACAGCTTCAGTAACTAGCTTCCTGTCAGTTCTGGCGTGGTATCCCAATACCTTACTCCGGACATGGTGCCTTGTGCTTCATAGCCTAACTCTCATGACAAATATGCAGCTTAATGGTAAGTTTGGGGGTTTTTTATGTTGCCTGTTTTAGTGACGTGCAAATGAATGTTGATTCCCATCCAAATATCAGAACTTTCCTTTTGTCTTATGAGTACTTTTGTTGGTTCTCCCATAGCTTCAGGCTTTTCAAGAGTGGGCTCCTTGAATTCCTTGTACCATGGGAAACTGAAACCCTAGTGGTAAAAGAAAATGTCATTATAAGTAGGTTGATAATGTCTTCTAAAAATGATTTTTAGGATTAGCTAATGATTCTTGGGAATTAGCTTTGTACTATGGGAAGAGGTAGCAGAGAGGAAGAATTAAAGTGCTGTGAGAGAGATTAATGTTTTTCTGACGCAGTAAGAATATTTTTGTAAATATGCCGGCACTAGTCATTGCTTATGTTAAGCTATCTGAAAATAAGCCCTCAGAAGCTGAATCTATTAAAAAAGAAATCCAACCCTTTAATTTCATTTCATTTCCCTATGCACACCAGGTTATCTCACATTGTGTATATTGCTCCATAACACAGGAGAAATAATCTCGCATTGAGAATGAGATTTTGCCACAAGACTGGTAGAAATTAAAGGATGTAATTTTTTATATGAAGAAATGAGGCTTCTAAATGGCTTGCTATCTTAGGGCAGCTGTCCTGAGGAATGCTTTGGTGGCCATATCCTCAGGGCTAAAGAAGACATCAAATAATAAGAACTTGGAGACTAGAATCTTTTAAAACCTACATGTTAGACCAAGTCAGAGCTCTTTTAAATTCTGTTTTCACTCCAAGCATATGACTAAAGACAGTAATTACAGAAGAAGGAAACCCAGAGCCACCTGAAGATCACACTTCTATGAAGCAATTTGCCATCCTGTGATGATACAGCTATTCTCCACAGTTTTCCTCAAAGATGCTTATGAATCTTTTTTTCATAGATGCCATTTCAAATCATTATCTTTGGGATGCACTTTTTTCTTCAGGTTTTCACTTTCTGTCCCTTTTCTTTAATGTTATTTAGAGATCAGTCTCACAAAAATCTGTTGAAATTTTTGCTATTAGGTAGAACTGTGAATAATCTAATGGAAGAGACTTAATCGATATTCACAAACTGAGACCTCTGTCTTATTCTTGATGTTGAATAGAACATGGCCTGATTTGTAGGATATCAGTGCCTGCATTTAACACCCATGTGTATTTTCAGCACTCCAATATTTAACTGTAGACTAGAAATTTCCAAAAATTACACTGTGTGTACTACTGAGACCATATGTGAATCTCTTCCAAGTGGCACGAGGCTGAGTGTTTGTGCTTTGATACTGACAGACAAGCAGCCACATGTTTGCGGAGTTTCTTGGGCAATTGCATGAGATCAGTAATTAATGATGTGAATGAGAAGCTGCTCGGAAGCAAACACTGTGCCTGATTACAGGCTTACATAAGCATATGAAATGTGGTTGTGGATTTTTTTGTATATAGGATTGTGAGCCTAAGGTTGGAGTTGAGTTGGAAAAGGTTGGAGATACAAGCTTGCTGGAGGGTAAAGAAAAGGGTTAAAGGTGTGTCTCCTTTTATACATCTGTGTGGATTAATACAGATATATATCCCTTAACTGCCTCTTTTCCTGTACTCACTGATAGAACCAGGAGCTAAGTATGTTTAAGTGCCCATCAGATAAATTCTGTGCCAGGATACCTCAGCAGCTAATAATTCAAGATAATATTCTGTCTCAATGACACTGAGTTGTCACATTTAAGAGTTGAAATGGTCTTTGTTCACTTCTTGACAATTGACGGTGGTATCCATTAGAGCACTTTTCCAACCAATGATTTTGGTTTCCATGTGCATTAGTTCAGAACTGGGACTAATAATAGTATCTTAAGCCATTGCAGGCAGTGTCTCACAGGAGTTCTCATCAACTTAAAATTTTCAAGATCATGCTTTCCAGGAAAGATAGGGTTTTGGTTTGGTTTGTTTTTGTTTTTTTTAATATATACACTAGAGAGTGAACAATTTAAAGACAAGTTGTTCCTGAGACTGGTGAAATATAATTGACATGTCAGCTTTCTTTTGGAGTCAAGTTTCTCTTGTATCCTCTTTAATTCTGTAATGTTTTAAGCTACTAAGTACAAATTGTTCACATATCTTTGCTGTATTGACACGTTATGGTCAGGGTTTTTTGTTGGGTTTTGGTGGTGTTTTTTTTAAACCACTAAGATGTCAATTACAGTTCATTGGGAGTAATTTAGGTTAGTCTTGCTAGATATGTGTGGCTATAAAATGAGGTTCTTTCCCCTTTTAATACACAAAATGCAACAAGCCCCCAAATGTGTTCATTTGCAGAATATCTTCACTGATGAAAAAAACACCACCACCACCACCAAAAATATTTATTCAGATGATTTCAGGTATAATAAACCTCTTCAGATGCAATAAGACTTTTAAATAAGCAAGAGGGCATCTCTTTCTGACGTAATTCTCATTAGATAATCATATTTGCTGTTTCAGAAACTGAAAAACAGCTTAGAGGTGTAGCCACTCATAGATGATTCACTAAACTCTTTTTGCAGGTAGGCATTTTAGCACTGAGGAAATCCCACTATTGCTATTTTTCTAAACCATTGGATCTCAAAGCCTTCTCAGAGAACCTCCTTCTTAAGTTTGCATTATTTAGTTGAAATTCATTATTGCCATTTAATACATATATTCACATTTAGCCATTTTGTTTTCTCCAGTCTTTCTCTTAAAAAGAAGAAAGGAAAGGGGAAAAAAAAGGGGAGGGGGGGCAGGGAGGAAGGGCAGTGCTTTTTCATACTTTTCCATCCATTCTAGATAAGGGTCCTGCCTTATTTGCATTTTATGAGTAGTCTCTTTGAACCCACTTCTGAACTATTGTACTCTGAAGATTACAATTTTGGTCACCATTTCTTCAGGAGATCAATTAATTAGAAGATCTTGTCTTGAGAAATGAGGTCGTTCTAGAGATCTCATCCTGATGGTTTTTTTAAAGCTGCTTGTTAGTTATTTTTCCAAAACCCCAGGTCTCTCCAGTAGCAATCAAAGCTTTTTAGTTGTTTTTTTAGTAGGTTTTTTCCCCCACCTGAGTATAGGGCAGATTCTTTTTGGGAACTGTCCTATGTTGGGACTTTATGAGCAACCACTGTCTAGGGCAGCTCAGTTCATGATCAGAAAATCTTATTTCATTATGCCATTATGTGCTGATAAATGTCTTCATAATGAGAGCTCAAGCTGTATAACTTCTGTGCTTCAGAAGCTCTTATCTGAGGAGTGCAAGATATTTTTCAGGGATAAACCCAATAACCCTGCCATTTGTTTTGAGAACAATGCCCTTAATTGGTTACAAGATCCAGGGACAAATTTTGCAAGGATGGTGTTTACAATCAGTATTTGATGGGTGACATCTAGAAATATTTAATGCCATGTAAAGGAAGGTAGGTAGAAGCAAATCTACAATGACACCTGGCAAAGAAAAATTTCTCAGAGCTACAGTTGCTCTAAACAGCTGTCATTTGTCAGATTGTTCTCATAGTGCATTTACTCATCAGTTCTTTTAGCAAGAACTATTTGTGCTCTCCTCACATGCCCTTTTTCTTATCTGTTATTGTCACCAGAAATACTGTTTGAGAGCAGTGTTTTGAGCACAAACACTTCATGACAGAGCAGATAATGTAGATGCATCCTGAAATCTGAGTTAGAATGTCAAACAAAACATGTCAGAATATGAATATAATGTAGAAAAAAAGTGGGTTGTTATATTGTAGTGATATTTTCAGCTGTTAAATAGAAAATATAAAAATAAAATAACATAGGAAGTGATGAAGATGTATTTATTCAGTTATGGCATCAACCCTTTCATGAAACAGTAGAAAAACTACGGAGCCTTCTAATCCTGGAAGGAGATGAATTGAGGGTTAGCATGTGGCTAACTTGGCTGCTGCTTGTCAAGAGGAGATGGACTGGAACAGTCATTTCTGTGGAAGTTTTAACGTAACATCTGCTTGTATTAAGATGTAAAGTCTTCACAAATAGCCAGATTTAATTAAGTAGTTACAGTACAGACCTAACAAGTGAAGGTGAACAAAGCAGGAAAAAGCTGGAGGTTTTTAAATGGTATTACCTTCAAAGAAATACCAAATGAACAAATTTAAATGACTTGAAGCTGCACCCCAAATGTGCCCTGTTGAGAAGAATGCAAGCATACATATTCTAAAAGCTGTAGTTTCAATGGAGAGGTTGTTTTGGTTTGGTTTTGTTTTGTTTCATTTTGTTTTTTAAAAAAGAACATTGAATAGCAGTTTGCTTGTCTTGGTGATCATTATAGACTTCATAGGTGATTCAAGGTCTGAAGAAAATGAAATACCTTCTGTCTGTGAAGGTATCATTCAGAAATGCAGGAAAGCACAAAAGTATGTCCCCTTTTCAAATAAAAATATAAACATTTTGTGCACTTTGTACACTTATTTTAAAATTAATTTGGATACTTGGTACTTTTGGACAAACTCAGGTGACATCTAGCTCAAAACTGAAGTCATACACAAAATTTGAATGATGCAGTTACATTGAAACAAAGAAAAGTTACAGAAAACTATGAAAAACAGAATAACCAAATTCAGATTCACTTCTCATTTTGATTAATTATGTCAGCTGCAGTTGAATGTAGTTTTAGTGATAATGATTTGTCTTAAATTTCAAAATACTTTATAAGGGGAACTTTTTAAAAAAAAAACCCAAAAAGCAGTAATATAACAGGTCTAAGTATACATGCAAGAGCTATGAGCTCTACTTTCAGGAGCACTGCCTTAGCAAGCTTGGAACACTGATGGAACAGTTTTGGGGGTTTGTATCTGTACTTAATGGAAAACTACACTCAAAATTGTAGTCCTGACTAAGCAGCTTTCAGTAGCTGATTTTGCTGGGAATATTTACACATCATGAAATAAGTATAAGGGTTATGCAGTATAAATGTTTGACTTATTCTTAATGGTTAAGATTACAGTTTTAATTTTTATGTCTTTATTTTTAAGCTGGTCCAAGCAGTGCCATTGGAGCTCAGGAAAGTACTGCCCAGTTGTTGGTGTCAGATCCAAACCTCATTCATGTGTTAGTGAAATTTCTTTCCGGTACTAATCCTCATGGAACAAATCAACACAGTCCACAGGTAACTAGCAATTAAAATAATAATTGAAAAAAAAAAAAAATCTTCATAAGAGGATTTCAGCACATTTGACATGAATATGTGTTATAATGTATTATATACTTGACTTGTTTCTTTTTTTTGATTATGGTCTTAGTTGGTTCTGATGAGCAACCGTAGGGAAGTTCATGTTGGTCATACACTCTGAGTGGTGATCATGTGTTTTTACAACTATCTGGAGACTTGCCACAGGGGGAGAATGCCATGTGATATATCAGTGAATGTGTTCCAAATTAGGATTCCTTAGTTGCATGCATGAAAAAAGTAATGGAGTTCAGTTAGTTTCCTGAAATCTTGTTGGGTTGGGATAAAAATGCCAATGCAGATTAAGTTTAAATATCTAATAATTCCAGAATTTAAGATTATGCTTTTATTTTCTGCCTGTTTCTGAATTCATGTGGTGTCTACTGTTTTTCCTAATTTCAATTAATGTTTTTTTGCTTTTTGCAGTCTTTTGAAACATCTGTGAATAGTGATTAAAAAAGCCTGTTAACTTAATTGTATGTAATATTTGACAGGAGTCTCAGAAACACTTAGTTTAGGAGACAGCAAACACCTGGTATTTCCACTATTTTCCAGAAAACACATAAGTCTTTTCCAGAAATTAAACATTGTGCAGTGCTGTTAATTTAAAGTACTTATATGTAAATGTGTGGTTTGTGGGGAAAAAAACCCATTCAGATTAGCACAGAAATATATTCTGTGTGAAGCAGAGTTTGCATTGCTGAAAAGATAAAGTGTCAAGCTGCAAAATGAGTTTTAAGCAAAGAACTGAATTATTTGCTTTTTACTCATGGTTAGTTAGTAGAAAAACACATAATATAAATTGATACAGAGTAGTTTTCCTGTGAAAACCCAGTAAAATTTTTTAGCAGGCAAGTTAAGCTACGTAATACTTTTCTGTTCTTAGAAAATGTTCATGTTAGATACTGCTTAATGTATTTGAAGACATTTCAGGTTTATATAATACTTATTAAAATGCCTTTCCCTCTAGGTTGGGCCAACAGCTACGCAAGCTATGCAAGAATTTCTTACTCGCTTACAAGTGCACCTTTCTTCAACTTGTCCTCAGATGTTCAGTGAATTTTTGTTGAAATTAATACATATACTTTCAACAGAAAGGTAAATCTTAACTATTTTTTTTTTTCTTTCATACCCTCTTTGTCTATAAAATCTGAATCACAGCTAAGATGTTATGTCCTGCCTTGTCACACTGTCAAGTTATATATGGATGGAGATCTTAGGTGTTGCTGCAGCACTACCAGCAGGATCTGGGCTGCTTCTGGCACATGGAAGAGTGCAACTGGAATCCACACACAGCCCTCCATGTGTGAAGGACAGTGAATAGAGGCACTAAACATTTGTTTGGACTGATTTTATCTAGAGCTAAAATACAGGCCTCGTTAAAGTAATCCCTAAAATAAGGGCATTATTGATGAGCTTACCTATTAAAAAGAGAAAAAAGTGTTTTGAGGCCTGAATTAAAGATTTGAGAAATTATTCATAGATTGTGAAAATAATATGGATGGCTTTTATAATATGGTAGGATGAAATATGAGATTGCATAATCCTATTTATGCAATATGCATATTTATTGTTTTGTCTTTTTTTCTCTTCTCCTCACCCAACAGTGGAAAACCTCCTCTGCCCCACTCTCCTTCTGGAGCCTATTGATGTCTTGTCTCCCCCCTAGTGTAGAGAAGTGCCGCTGGCCGGAGGACAGATAAGAGCTTATGGCTTGTCTCTTACAGCTCTGCTTCTTCAAGGCCAGGTCGATGGGCACAAGACTGTTGTGTATACAGCAGTACACCGGAAATGTGGCAGTTTTTTGGTCTGAAGTTCATTAGGAATTATCATTTATTTCTGGTATTGATGTTCTGCTCATCCCCCATATACAGGCTTCGTATAATTAGGGATGAGCTTCCTCATTTTCTGGCTTCCCAGTAGGTGGCACTTTTGTGTTATCTATTCTTTAATCTTACAGAAAACAGTTTCGGCCTTCTCTAAGAGATTTTTACCTCAGTGACTTAAATTGCATGGGAGGTGTTTACCAGGCTACATTGGTGATCAATCACTATGCAAGAAATGTCGTAATATGGTAAATTTAGTAATTCACAGTGAATTTTGGAATGTGTGTTAGCATGCCATAATTTATTTAAAATATCCTTGCAGTGGTCTCATTTGAAATGTGTTAGATATTTTGAGACAAACCAAAGGAGACCCTGAAATGTCAAACAATGGGAGCAAAGCACCAGAAAACGGTTTAGATGGTTATTTCTAAAACCTCAGGTAATTATTGAAGTATACCATGTCTGATTAAAGCATAGGATTGTTTGTGAAGAAAAGCAGTACTTTGCTGTTAGAACTAATTAAATGCCAATTATTTTCTTCAGGGCTGTTTCTATAAACTGTTTTGGTCTGTATTTAATTTCAAAAGTTATAGTAAGATCAATCAATGTCAAAAGATACAGAGAAATATATCAAAAATCAGTAACTAAATCACACTTCAAGAATTAGCACCAATTTTATTTTAAATGTACTGATTCAAAAGGTTCATATTGTACTCTACCAGTATACATGTAAAAGCAACTGGGAAAATAAACTTATCCCTAAAAGGGATCCTTCAGGCAATCAACCTACAAACACCAACCTATGATAGGTTGAGTACCTTCTCATGGTTTTATGTATAGTTACTATTTAGACACCTAAAACCTGACCATTCTTCTTACTACCTCAGCAGGGGAGGGGAACTACTGGAAGAAAAAACCCATCATAATTTCCTGTTAAAAAACAAATAATCCTAGTGATATTGAAGTATTGGATGACTCTTCCCATGAAGCTTCCCTGCAAACATACAAAACTTTTCACCCACTAGGACTATATTCCAAGCCTATACCTGCAAAATTAACTTATTTAAAAAAAAAAAAAAAAAAGATGGATCCTAGACTTTTTCAAAGGAAACTTTAATCCGTAGTGGTATCAGGAAAGTCATAGCATGAGCAGGTTGTACAGGCTGTGCAATGACCAGTATATTAAAAAGTTATGAATGCTTGACTTACGTGAAAGATCAGATTGTGCTTCAACATGGCTGAAGATGTGCTTCTGAAAATGGCTGGATTTTTAAGTTTGGTGTGCTTTTTGATTCTTAAAAATAACGCTAAAAAACCCCAAACAACAAACCTGTTTAACTTGTTAATATTGAACAATGAAATATCCTTTTTTTTTTTTTTTTTTTTCTTTCAGGGGTGCTTTCCAGACGGGCCAGGGACCCTTGGATGCACAAGTGAAACTCTTGGAATTCACCCTGGAACAGAATTTTGAAGTTGTATCAGTTAGCACTATTTCTGCAGTAATTGAGTCTATAACCTTCCTTGTGCATCATTACATTACATGTTCAGACAAAGTGATGTCTCGCAGCGGCTCAGACAGCTCTGTGGGTGCTCGAGCATGTTTTGGAGGGCTTTTTGCCAATATTATCCGTCCAGGTGATGCCAAAGCAGTTTGTGGAGAAATGACAAGGGATCAACTTATGTTTGATTTATTAAAGCTGGTCAACATTTTAGTTCAACTGCCGCTTTCCAGTAACCGAGAATATAGTGCCCGTGTTCCAGTACCTAGCAGTACTACAGACAGTGTGTCTGATGAAGAAAAGGTTTCAGGAGGCAAAGATGGCAATGGAAGCAACCCTAATACTCAAGGATCAACTGCATATGTGGCAGACTTGGTGTTAGCCAACCAACAAATTATGAGCCAGATTTTGTCTGCACTTGGCCAGTGTAATAGCAGCGCTATGGCAATGATTATTGGTAGGTATTTTGTAAATAAAGTGGAAAATCTTTTGGGGTGGTGTGAAACACCTGAAACTTCTACAACCTCATAAATTGGGTGCAGACATGAAAAAATGTGTCACAGAAATGACAGGAAAACAGAGACTGATAGGAAGTGAAAGTGGGGGACAGGTATGTGAAAAAACTAACATAAGGTGGGAGACAGTAATTAAAACCAAACAAGAGTGTGTTTGCCATTTGAATTTGCTGAATCTCAGAATGGTCAGTGTTGAAAGGGATCTCTAGAGATTGTCTAGTCCAACCTTCCTGTGCAAAGCAGGGTCAACTCAAGAGCCTGCCTCAGAGAGCAGGTTGCCCAGTATCTTATCCAGTTGGGTTTTTAATTCCCCAAGGGCAGAAACTCCACAACTGCCATGGGCAACCTGTTACAATGTTCAATCATTCTTAAAGTAGAAAGGCCTTTTTCTTCTGTTTAAATGGAATTTCTTGTATTTCAATGTGCCTATCGCATGTCTCTATGCATGGATTAGGATTAGTCTTCAGTTTGTACTATAGACACGTTACCTCAATTGTTCTCTATGTATCACATTGTTTTCCCTTTTCTTAATCGTTTCTGAAAAAGACAACTTACAATTGTGGCCCTTGCACAGAATACATAAACTTTTCTATTACTCTGTTTCACCAGAAATCTCATTAACATCATGTTCTGGGAGTTCCAGTCATATATTTGTGGGTGGGATATTCGTGCTATGAATAAGTGAGGAAGTTGATGATACTTTGAACAGCAAAGTTGCTGTTTGTCAGGCATGTACCTAAGGTGCATTTTCTCAGAGAGACTATATGACTTGTGAGCTGTGATGATAGCATCGAGGTTTTTTGCACAAATTAAACCACTGGCTGAAATACCATGAATGTTTCTGCATGTGCAAAACTGAAAGAACATTTTGCAGGAGGATAGGCAAAGAGCTTGCACTCCATTTCAGGTGTAATAGTTGTAAAACTTTGTTCTCTTTATAGTGTTCTCTTGTTTCAAAGAAAGTATCTCTGGCCTTTTCTGTGCTAGTCTCTTTTAAGCAGATGTGAAACTGTTAACCAATGCTATTACCAGAAAACAGTATACTTTTTGGATGAGAGCATGTGGATGTTAGACCAGTAGTTCATTTTGGCATGAAAACAATTGAGGAAAAAGTAGTAATCTCCATTAGTCAAATTAAACAGCAGTCAAGATTTGAAAAGCCTGGAATGTGCTGTTGGAACCTTCCCGAAGTTAATTCCAGAATGTCTCCTACTTTACTCTGGATAGTTCATGTCATATTACAAATACACTATGAACAGTGGAAGTAGTTTGTTCTGGGAATGATGGTTTGTTTTGAGTATGTTTTTCTTTGGAGTGGAATTCAAATATTCTTCTCCTCAACTTTGATGTCTTTCTAAACCACCGATTTCTGTCCAGCAGTTTTTTTGCATTTTTAAAAAGGCAATTTGGAAAGATAGTGTTGTTTCAAAATGTTTTTCATTGAGTTCAGGATACTGGGCCAGCTGATCCTTTCAGTGGATTGTTCCTCCCAAAGTCTTTTAATACAGGTTATTGAAACTAATTTGTATATGTATTTTGGGAAGATGTAACACAGCTATTTGTGGTTTTAGTTCCTTCATGAAAAGCTGTATTAAGATCTCTCCAGACAATTTTTATGAACAAATCATTTGTCCAAGACTGCAGCCAAGGTTATATATGATCCAAAAATCAGTTATCAGCACATAATAGTAAACATGTAATAGCTAGTGCAGCATGCTAGCAACCCAGTAAAGATAAACAAGAAGATGTCTGCAGATGTGTACCCATAAGCAGTGGCTCTGGTGTCAACACTTATGCTAATAATGTTAGTTTACTGCACCTGGTGGGCCAGCTGGTCAGGAACCAGGATGGCTTTGAGTAATTCATGTCACATGAAGTTAAAACAGTTGTTGGATTTTCTTTTTTGGCCATTTTGTCTATTTCATTAGGTTTTTATGCTTTGTCATTGACAGACTATGAAAACCATACAAGTAACAGTGTTCCCCTCCTGTCCTACCTTCTTTTCGCCTCAAAGTCTTCACAGCAAACCCACCTTAGTTGGCTTCAGCTCCATCATTCATTCCATTTAACTTTTCTAGACTGTTCAGAGGCTGTCTTAAGACTTTTCTCTCTCTGTCTCAGTGCATCCAGTGCTTATCAATATTTTCTTTCTTGGCAGCTTGAAGGTGATTAAAGTACTACAGCTGTCAATTCTCTTGCCAAAATGTTTCTCTAAGGCATGTTCCAAAGATGACTTGAACGTGTTACTTTTTATTATTTGTTAGTATAAGTCCAGTTTCTCTAAATGGTGTGGGATTATTCCATTGATTTCCCCCCACTCTCAAATCTAAAACTACTTTTGAAAGCTCTTCCAGATTGATATCATATGCTTTGTAAGACAATCATATTTACGGAGGTAATCTCGTCCTTGGGAAGACTATTCTTTTGCCTTCCATCCTCAGTTTCAGCAACATGTAATCAATATTGCTGAATATTAATATTCAGCAAATCCTCATGAATAAATCCTGAGCTGTAGCACTGAGAAGGAGAATTCTGGGAGAGGTATTTCTGATAGAAATATGTATGTTAAATGTTTGGGAGTTTTTGGTTACAAAAGTGCACTTCTATTATTATCTGAAAAAAAATCTTAAATACTTGTTAGTTGCTTCTGGCTATGAGTGATTCCAATCCTTGTAGTTCTTATTCTGTTTCCTTTGCTAATTACACTCATTTTTATGGTCTTGTCTAAAATTGAATTTAAATTCCCTGACTTCCTGGGTCAAGTCTTCCTATTTATACTGTAAAGAAGGTAGCATGTATCTGGGAACACTAATAGTAATTTATATGATCCTGAAAACTGGCCCATTTGTAGTTTATGAAATACATGTGAACATTTAACTGTAAAGAAATTAAAATATCCTTGAGTTCTCTCGTGGGCTGTTATGGTTTGCTAGGTCTTGGTTTCTGACCTTTGAACTGTTTCTGTTTTCACTAAGGTGCAAGTGGCTTACATCTCACTAAACATGAAAACTTTCATGGTGGCTTAGATGCAATATCAGTTGGAGATGGGTTGTTCACTATCCTAACGACGCTTAGTAAAAAAGCAACAACAGTGCAAGTGATGCTTCAGCCAATTCTTACCTACATGGCCTGTGGGTACATGGGAAGACAGGTAAGTTTCCTTAGGTCTGCTGTGCTTCAAGGGAATTATAGGCTAGTTGATACTGTAACCTGTAATAAGCTCAGAAAACTGAACTACTGCCATGTAAAAGAAACGTTAACGCTTTTCCAATCTCAGTTCACTTTGGTGCTGAAGTTAGAAAGCCTCCCTCCATTGCCCCGGTAGAGGGAGAGAGAGAGTTTTTGTAAGGACATTTTGACGTTCCCATAAAAGTTCCTGGCTAAAGGCCTGAAGATGGATTGAATATTTTATTGTGTGCAGGTGGGAAACACATTTTTTTGTATTGGATATTTTACACACTCAATATTCTTCTTTCCCTTCAGCTGCTTGCCCTGGTAGTTTGATCTTTTCCTTACTGTAAAAACTTTGCCTATGTAAGGAGTGAACCACGTGGAACATGGTATTGCGATTTTGTGGCAGAGAGGTCAACTGTGGTGGCATTTCCTCTCTGGGATTTCTGCCTACTAAAAGGGGGGGCTAAGAGCAGTCATGCATATTTCTGTCATATTAATTTTGTATGAAACCATGTATTTCTTAACTGTTTTTCTTCTAGGGTTCTCTCGCCACTTGTCAGTTATCTGAGCCACTGCTCTGGTTCATTTTACGAGTGTTGGATACAAGTGAGGCACTGAAGGCTTTCCATGATATGGGTAAGAATGTCTTTTCTTTAGCTGCATCAAGTAAAAGGTTTATTGCAGATTTTTTTGGCACTTAAAGAAGGAATACAGCTATATCTGGAGGAGAAAATTTACTAAATAGGCCTTTGCTAGCTTAGAATCTATTGCATGCTTCTGAACAGTGTTGGTTTTCTCCGCCCCCCCCCCCCCCCCCCCCCCCCCCCCCCGCCTGCATTATACACAGGTGGTGTTCAGCTTATTTGTAACAACATGGTAACAAGCACAAGAGCTATTGTTAACACAGCAAGAAGTATGGTTTCGACTATTATGAAATTTCTTGATTCTGGTCCCACCAAAGCAACAGAGAGCAGTTTGAAAGCTAGAGTGCTAGCTTCTGAGCCTGATAATGCAGAAGGAATTCACAATTTTGCACCTTTGGGTAAGTAATACTTCTTTCTCTTACATTAATATCCACTGGTCAATTGAATCTTTATCAAGTTCTTAACAAACAGTATTGTGATAGTGTCAAATGTTGCAATACTATTAAATCTTCTAAACAAGAGGGGCTGCTGGTGTTTCAAGACATTGCGGGAGGAGGTTAGCCCCTCCTCCATGGGTAATAAGACCTTGTGTGGATAGGGGAAAGAAGGAAAGGGAGTGATCTGTATCTGATGTAGTCATGCATCAAGGTGGGCCCCTTACTCCTCCCCGAGGTCAGGGGATACCCAGTTCCAGCCCACCATCTGCCATAGACACACCAAGACTTACTGACTTCACTTAAGGCATATCAGGTTTGAGGGAGCTGTTACAGAAGCATAGCAAAGTCGGATGACACAGAATGAGCCCTAGCTGGGTCAAACAGAGCAGAAGCAGCTGGACCATAGGCCTGATGCTGCTGCTGCTCTCACACCTGCACCTAACTGCTCCCATGTTGCCTGCATGAACATTTGTTAGAATTGCAGTGCTGTTTTGGTATCAATACAACGGTTTCCAGTTAACTAAAATGCATGTGTTTTAAGATGTAGATGTACTCTAATGTCTTACAAAGGCTCCTTTTCACTACTAGTGTCTTAATGTTTCCTGTTGCTGCCCACTAGCCCAGTGTAGCCCAGGGATGTATTCATACAGTGTGTCTCAGTGTCAAGAGGGGAGAAAGAAAGGATTATTTTCAAAATTTCTGGAAAAGTTATTGGACAAGAGAAAAATCCATTAAGTCCTGTCATTCAAATTTAAGAGTGTAAAAAATAATGAAATTTTTTTAAAAAAGATGTTTATTTGGCAGAATAGGGACCATTAGAAATCTTCTACCTTGCTCTTCACAAATTCCTAAAAGGTAAATTTAAGAATCCTGCAATGTTGGTACTTGATTACTTTAAGTAGTAAAAATCCTAAGCTTATATGGTGGTGGCTTCTTGCATGCCTTATCTCCCAACTTGCAAAGTGCTGCAGTTCTTGATGTTCTGCTATGAGTGCATCTACCTTAATGTTTTACTTTCAGTCAGGATTGTGCTTTGGAAAATAACTTTCTGTTTGTCCTCACTTACTACACTCTGATTCTCATCATATAGTGTTCTCTAAGAGATGAACTCAATTCATTTGGGGTGAGAGTCTATCAAAATGTGTCCAGGAATTCACCTCCAGCTGCTACTAGGCATTCAGTCAAGGGGCCAGGCTAGAGCTACTTTAAAGTAAAACACCCCAAATACTTCTAGTTTGAACAGCACAAATCTGGTCATCTTGTGCTGTACTACTTGCTAAGGAAGACATAGCCTTAGATCTTCCTACTTCATTCTTAACTCATGCTAAGATTAGAAGAATAAGCAGCCACTGTGGTCAGGTTTTTTTGATTCTGGTGTCTTTTTTAGAAGAAGGTTTTCATGTGAAACAAACCCTTTTAAAGAAAAAGGTTTGCAGACTTCGGTTATAAAGTTGTTTAGGTTATCATTGTAAAATTTAAAACTTTAAAGCCTTCATTATGTTAACTATGAATAAACTGAGTTCAAGTTCTAAGCACACTGTTCAACCTGCACGTTTTTGATTGCTTTGTTTTGGTAATGAGCTCTTGATAGAAAGTTCAGGATTTTGATAGCAAATTTCCCCTAGCAAATTCTGAAGCATGTGCATAATGCATGTGCATATGTAAGCTGCCTATGTGCAACAGTCTAAGAGTAAAAGAAACATATCTTAGTAGTTGTAATTATTATACATGGGATGTAATCAATAAATTGAAACAGGTGAGATAGAAAAACAAGTGTTTTCCACAGTTCAGGTTGTAAATTACTCTCAGTTTTATTAATAAACAATAATCAATGTTAACGGTGCTGGTTTTGAAGGTTCAATCACCTCAAGCAGTCCCACTGCCCAGCCTGCTGAAGTGCTGTTGCAAGCTACTCCTCCCCACAGACGAGCTCGGTCTGCTGCATGGTCATACATATTTTTACCTGAGGAAGCTTGGTGTGACCTCACGATTCACCTTCCTGCGGCCGTGCTGCTCAAGGAGATCCACATCCAGCCTCACTTGGCCTCTCTAGCAAGTAAGTAGGTTCACTGACATTGATGCTGGTTTGAAATTTGAATGGTAGGATTTAGAAATGATACAAAGAGTATAATCAGAGGAACTAAAGCTGGCAGGTCGTTTGAAGAATAAATAAATAAAATAAGTTGAAAAGCTTGCTAATTTGGCTTTCCTTGAGAATGGAAGGCCCTGCCTCTGCTTGATTTTTTTCAAGCTTAGTACACGTCTTGTGGCATTAATGTCAAATGACAAAAAACCTCGTCAAACTTCTCAAAACTTTGCCTGGTGAGAATGCGATATTGGTCAGGGGTCTTCAGGCAAAATGGTTTTGTATGGTAGTTGAAATAAAGCATGAGATTTTCAGCTCTTACTGTTGTGGCCCTGCTAGGGAAACATGGCATTTACACTGACAAGACATTTCTTCACCTTAAGTCTTTGAAATAAACTATATACACCATGTATCAAAAATACTTACGTGTTTTAATATATATCATTGCACAGGTCAAATACTCCAGCTGCAGTTCTGTAGTAGTGTTTGCCTAAGATAGTTTCAATCATCTTGTTCTGTATCTGTAACAGGGATACGTATTTAACACTTAAAATTCAAACCAGTACAGATTTTTAAATAGTATTAAACCTTCTTGTCTTACTCTGTAGCTTGCCCTTCATCAGTGTCTGTTGAAATAAGTGCAGATGGTGTCAATATGTTACCTTTGTCAACTCCTGTTATCACAAGTGGTCTCACCTATATAAAAATCCAGCTGGTAAAAGCTGAAGTTGCCTCAGCTGTCTGCCTTCGTCTCCATCGTCCTCGGGATGCCAGTACACTAGGCCTCTCTCAGATCAAACTATTAGGCCTCACAGCTTTTGGAAACACCTCGTCTGCAACTGTCAACAATCCGTTCCTTCCCTCTGAGGATCAGGTCTCTAAGACAAGGTAAACTTCTAGTATCAATGGACAGAGGCATGTTTGTGCCAGTTCATGGTTTGGGGTTTTTTTAATGATGTTTTCTGCTTTCAGTCAGATCTTTCAGTAGCAAACTGTATTCGTGAGTACCTGTTTTTGCAGTTGAATTTTAAAATTTACAGCATCTGTTTCAAATATCTTAGGAAACTTGCTGCTTTTTTTTTTTTTTTAACAGAAGGCAAATACAAGCAGTACTTCTCACTTTTGGTAGTATGCTTAATCTGCATACATAAAAGGGGATGTTTCATCTCTGCAATGGTGAAACAATACAAAGCACAGCAAAGCATTTAGAGTTGCATTCTGTGTTTTTAATCGGTAGGCAGTTGTCAAAAAAACTGAAGTAGCAACATATTTCTTATCCATACTGAAGTCAATGGAGTTACATAATTATTGGAGCAGGAATAGAAATAGGACAATGGGATGTTTTGCTGAAGTCGTATCTAATATTGCTGTTTGCAAACATTTGAGAAATAGGAACTGAATGTTATGATTCTGGCATATCAGCAAGATTTCTTTTCAAAAGCTTTTATTTGGTTAGGTGGTGCCTTGAGTTTCTTACTAATTTTTAAAATAAAAATAAATAAACCCTTAAGGATTTAAAGAAAATAAGTGTTAAAGTTTTACAACTAGAATTTAATTTGATGGGTGAATTTTTGAGATTTCCTGGTTCTGAAATTTAGCGTACTAAATTGTAAGAGAGCATGGGAAAGCTTTAAAAGCATTTCTTCTTTTGGTGGAAAAAATTTTGAGAGTAAGTAGATTTTAGAGAATATGAATACTGTCCAGTGTGTGTATTTGATAAAAGCTGTATAACTGAAATTAGTCTTTGATCTTGAATAGCAGTGAAGGACATTTTCATAGCTAAATTACTCTGTTGCTGTATTTGTACTTCAGAAAAGGTTATCTTAGTCACACAAAAATAATCAGTATCTAAAGAAAGAAGCTGAGTGAATGTTCCTCATGTTTCCTCTGAAAGGAACATTACTTTCAGCTTAGTTTTATAAGTATCTCAATAAAGTAATGGTAGTAAAATGATAGATATATTCAATAAATTTGGATATGATTTTTTTAGATATTACAGAAAACTTGCTCTTTTCTAAAATGATAAATACTTAGGAGTGAATAATTCCTAAAATAAATTGTAAACTTAATTTAAGATCTATATGCAAGTTTGCCTTTTTTTTTTTAATTATGGGAGATAAGGTTAGCTGTGAAGACAAGTTAACCTGTTAGTTTAGAACTTGTCAGTGAAATGAAGCCATTTACTTCACATGCAACTTAGATTGCCATCTCATTCATAATGCTAGTTTATACAGCATTGTAGTATATTTTAATAAATAAGGTCTAGTTAATGTGTTTACAAACTGTTTCAATTACAATTGGTTTACTTTTCAAGATTTTTTATTAAAAGCAATACTGAACAATATTGTTAAAGAATGAGAGAGATATGGGGAAAATGCAGTGGCTGACACATTTTTAATTTCTGCGTGTGTTTTTAATTTCTCTGTGTGCTTTTTAAATCAAGTTCACTAGGGTTCACTGTAATTTATTGTAGATGCGTATGACCCTAGAAGTTTGTAATGTCCGGGAAGTTGTGCAAGTATATAATTTTAATGCCAACCAGTGTTGCAGAATCTTGACCTTAAATATGAATAAATCCAATGGTGCCTAAGTGAGGCAGTGTGCTGTTTCATGTTTCACATTTACGTTTTGGCTAGCTCCTTTTAATGTAAAAAAATGTAAAAACCCACCCAACAAATAAAAAGATCTCCAACAAAACAAAAAAAAATCCCCAACAACAAACAACCCCCCCCACCACCACCACCCTGTACCTTCCCCCCATATAAACACCTTATCCCCCCTCAGTAGCTTCGCCTTATTGGAAGAAACATATATGTGAATCAAGAAATCTTGAGAAACTTTAGGAACAAAATTTGCAGGCTCTTAACTCTTCCTACCCACCTTAAACCAATGATTACAACAGCATTACTAGCGTATATTACATTGTGGTGTTAAATTCAATAATTTTAATTTGCTCTTCTCAGACGATGTTTGATTATGTCACAGCAGTTTTCTGCAGTACTTGTCCTAGAATCTAATACAGGTAGTTATGTTATAGATGAAAAATAAAATTATAAGAAAATGATACATTAGCTCATTTTTATGTTTTCCTTTTCAGTATTGGATGGTTAAGATTATTACACCACTGCCTCACTCACATAAGTGATTTAGAAGGAATGATGGCTAGTGCTGCAGCACCCACTGCTAATCTGTTGCAGACATGTGCTGCTTTACTAATGTCACCTTACTGTGGTATGCATTCTCCAAACATTGAAGCTGTGCTTGTAAAAATTGGGCTTCAGTCCACCAGAATAGGCCTAAAATTGATTGACATTCTTCTAAGAAACTGTTCAGCATCAGGGAGCGATCCTGCAGGTAAGTGCAATTTTTTTCTTTTCAGTTGTTGCTTAAAAACATTGCCTGTATAAATGTACAAATATAGTATATTTACATGTTACTTTCTGATTCTGGATTTGGGTTGCCAGAACTTGCCATTGTGCTTTGTTATGCTTCTAAATGTCGCAGTCTCTGTATGTGGGTAGTTCTACAACAGTAAAGAAGTGCAACCAGGGTTGTTTTGATTTTTGTGTAGAATAGATAATTAGATGAATGTTTGAAGACATGAGAGTAGGACATGCAATATATCGTAAGTGCCTCTTACTATAGATACTATGTCTAGATGTTTCAAAATAAAGAGCATCCACAAGTAGTTGTTAAGGAAAACAAATGCAGCAATATTTGGGCAGTAATAGCCTGTAGGACAGTATAAATTCTGAATAGCGCTAAGCATTGAAAGTATTTACAGGTGGAGGTACATAATCAAGACACTTTAACAACTAATCTACGTCCCACAGCAAAATTTTACAGTAGTTCTTCTGTTAATGCACTGGGGTTTTTGTATTTATGATTCCGTACCACTTTGCTGTTTTGTGTCTTTTAAATGAAGGAAAACTGAATTCATATTTTACCTGTTTTGAAGTTACTGGTACTGCTAGAAAACATGCTTTTCAAAATGGCTTCCATGACTTATTTTGCCATGAGTTAATGTTGCAGTGTAACCTACTGTCTTTTGCTGGAATGCTGTTAGACTAGTTTCCTACGGGGCGGGAGATGAACATAGTGAGGAGAAGATGAATAGGAAATGATCTGAGGAAATCTTCAGTCTTAGTCCCATTGATGGAAATTGGAGTTAATAAGCTTCCATTTTGAAATAAGTTTGCTTCTGTGAAGCATGAGGTTTGACAGCTCTGTTGGAATTATTCATGTCTCTTTGGAATATGTTGAAGAAAATCCTAGTAGTTAAACCTTTAAGTCCTGTATCTGATGAATGTTGCAATGATTTTTCATTTCATAGTAAGGCTGCACATTGCATTGACATATAAAATGCACAGTTTTGAGACAGTGGTGTGTTGTAAGAATTGCATCCTTATGTTAATGGCAAAACTCAATTCAATGTTAATATTGCAATTCTATAATAATTTCATCAGTACTTTTAAAAAATACATATGTAAGTACTTCTATTATCCCCCCCCACCCCCTTTTTTTTTTTTCTATGCGGCAAGATCTGAATAGCCCTTTACTGTTTGGAAGATTAAATGGTCTCTCTTCTGACTCCACAATAGACATTCTTTATCAGCTTGGAACAACTCAAGACCCTGGAACAAAAGATAGGTAATGTTATTTGGATTGTCATGTGGAAGCGTATACAGAAGTAATCTGCTAAATAGTGGCTTGATGTTATTGCACAAAAGCAGACTTTTTGAAATCTGATTGTTAAGAGATAGCGTGAAAGTGCAGAAATCTAAAGAAGCATTCCAGCTTTTCCTCCTAACTCTTTGCATCCTTTGCAGAGAATGCTGTCACTCTTTTTTTTCTCTTATAAATGTGATAAAACCTTTGTTGCAAAACTGTCTTTTCTCTCAAATACTTAGAACTCGGATACCTGCTATGTTTTCTTTCTCTGTAGAAGTCAGCGGCTGTCCAAGATAAGTGTTTTTAATTAATTTTTTCCCTGTTAGTGATCTAAGTCTTGAAAAAATAGTTTGAACTCACTCTTGAACTTTGCTTCAAAGGAATAGATAAATATGTAAAACAGATTACAAAAAGATAGCAAGCTGTTTTGGTTTTGAGTCTGTCTTTGACACTTTATAAAGTACTACATCATCTTGCTTTCCAGAATTCAAGCATTGCTGAAATGGGTCAGCGATTCTGCAAGAGTTGCGGCTATGAAAAAAAGTGGCCGGGTCAGCTACATTTGTCCAAGTAGCTCAACAAGAGAGTATGGTCTTTTGATGCCATCTCCTTCCCATTTGCATTGCGTAGCAGCAATTTTGTGGCATAGTTATGAATTGCTTGTTGAATATGATTTACCAGCGTTGCTGGACAGAGAGCTCTTCGAGTAAGTAAAGCAAAGTTTTGCGCCACATACTTCTTATAACTGAATTAGTTTGTTCACTGAAATGATATGAGTTGGAGTGCATTCGTTGTGAAATAGTAGTAGAAATTGTCATCCCTGAAGCTAATTGATAAAGTGAATACTTAAAGATATCTAAACAGGTAGTTTTGTAGTTCTAAACACAAAACTGCACTTCACATATTCCAGGTATAATTGTGTTTAAAAACAAAAAAGGCAGATCCATGTATATAATTGCAGATATGTGTAAGGTAAACTGCTGCATGTTTTTGTGGTTGTTTTGTTTTGGTTTCTTAAGGATAACTTTGGGCTGCTCTTGTTGAAATTGTTTGCAGTAATTTTCACTGTACCTATAAATCATGATCTTCATTAGTCTCCTGTTCTATAAGGTTCTATTATTTTATTACTCATGGTATCCATTATCTATAACTGATAGCTGAGAGCCAGGGGAGGAGGGGGATTGTTTCTTCGGAGGTGCCAGTTTTGTTCCAGCCAGTCTTATTTGAAAGAAAAAAAGCACAAAATCTTGAGTGAATCTTGAACTATGAATTTGCTGGATGTTGCTGAATTCTAAAGACAAGTTCATCCTAAACACCAAATGTATACTTTTAGTGACTCCAGACTGAAAATATGAGCTAACATTCCTAATTTATGTTGCTTAACCATGTCTTCTGTTTAAACAAAACAAAAAAGCCACATAGTTTTGTTTTATGTGTATTCTAGAAAAATAGCTGTTAAATTTGTGTATCTAGTGAAGTGTCTTTCATCTGTACCATCGAATAAAATTCCAGTTAATGAAAGGAACTTTGATAGACTGTAATTTTTTTGTTGCCCTTAGGAAATATTCGTATTTTTCTGCTACTTTACTGTCTCTTTTAGGCACAGTCAAACATACAAACACTGGGAAATGTACAAGTTACGGTTATTGGTACAAGCATGTGGAGCTCTCGTATATGTGCAATGTGATGGTCTTTAGATACATGACTACAAGCTAAACCTTTTCCAAAGACTTCAGTGATACTATCATATAAATAATTGTTAATTCAAAATGAGCTTGTTCATTTTGGGAATCAACTTAAGGATTTTAAATTGCTGGTCAATTAGCCCTTTCAGTAATAAATTTTAACAGAAATACATTTTCAGCATACATTCCAATGATTTTAGCTTTCGAAAAGGAAGAACTCCTAATAAAAATAGACTTCCTAAAATGGATAGCGCATTTAGATTTATACTAATATAAAAGTGGGTTTCACAACTGAATTCCTGTCTTTTGGAGGAGAGTATGCTGTTTTCATCACAGGACAAAATGAAGGAATACTGATAAACTGTTGTACCTAGTTTGAACATGTATGTTGCAATATAGCCTGTTCCTCTATATCCTGCTAAATAAAACTATAATTCATATCAGCCAGCATCTGGAGCAAATTATAAAATATATTTTTAATAAATATAGATGAATTGTTGTCATACCCAAATATATGGGTAAATAATTCTTCTAGTAAAAATAACTTCTCGTGTATTCTTCATCCTCTTTGATATTAACTTTTGAAACATTTTCATTGATTCTAGCTATAACTCCCAATTTCTCCTTCATGTGATATTTCATTTTTTTTCTTGGATCTATTTTCCCATCATCCCCATTTTCCATGTCAATATTTCTGCATTGTCCAATGGATACTAATTTATTCCTTAGTTATTTTTTAATATCTACTTGGAAAAGAATCTTATTTTTCATAGAGCATGAACTTACCCAGAAAATTTTGGCGGAAGGATTGTGTGAATATACAGTTGGCAAAGAGTTTAAGTGTACCTTTATTATATGTGGACTTCGGGAAATTGTGACTATCTCCCCAAAGATATGGGTCATTTGGTCACTGAGATGACTTTTTCATGTCTTCCTTGGGGAGTTTTTTTTATCAGCTGTTCACTAGACTGGTGATAAAGCTAACTTTTGGTTAGACCCATGTTCTGTTCTAAACTCTTAGACTAAACATAGAATAACACTTCCATCCAGAAAAGGGAAGAACAATCCTTGTCTTCAAATGGGAATGTGATATATAATGATACATACAAACTTATTTAAAAACTTAATATTGAAGTGGCACGAAGTGTGTGATCACCTCTGTATGTAAAGGTTAAAATAATGTAACTTGCTATGTATGGTGTCAGTTCAGAAAACTGTGGGTTGTTTTTTTAATACTTCACCTACTCTGAACAAGTCTGTATGAAGAAATTATGATTTCACTATTTTAGAAATACTACTTATGAATTTTAAGCTGTATAATAGGAGCTAAATTAGTTTTTTGCATTCATGTGCCTTGGATTAGCTTTCAAGCAAATAGTATTTGGATGGAAGTGAGTTCAAAGGTAGGTGGGATTTTTAGTATCTCTGAGGAACAATTCTGTTGTTAACTTGTGTCCTAAGTTCAGGTTCAGGAAGAGTAGTGAGGGTAACGTCATTCAGCCAACAACGTTATTGCTGCTTTCATTTTTTTGCAACATCTTGAGGTAGAACTCTAATAAAGCGAATTTTAAAATTTTTTTGAAACATGTTAAAATTCTTTCAGTTCTTACAAAGGATTAAAAGACCTTTATGTAAATGAGTGTGTGTCTGCATGTGTGTGTGATCCTTGTAGCTGCGGCTTGGAGAGTTGAAAGCACAAAGAGGTTGCAGTTGGCTCAAAAATGCATAAATTATGTGACAACTGTCAAAAGACTGAAACCCTGTCTTTCATCTGCAGCATGCCAGAAAAGTCAGCTTACATCTATTTTAAATACAGTATGATGAAATTTAAACATAGAGTTGAGAAATGCCTGTTGTGTGATGAATGTCCTGCTGATACTGTGATCCAAAAGAGGCTTTCAAGCTCAGCACAGTGTGTTTTACAACAGCTTCTGCAATAGTTAAAACATAAATTTGGAAAGGTGTTTTATGAACCAGTGAAGAAAAGGGAATACGAGTGGCAAACTATGTGTTGACATGATTTTCTGTCTTCTACAGGTCACTGTTTAACTGGTCCATGTCTCTTCCCTGCAACATGGTGTTGAAGAAAGCTGTTGATAGTTTGCTTTGCTCCATGTGCCACATCCACCCAAATTATTTTTCCTTACTCATGGGATGGATGGGTATCGCTCCTCCTCCAATGCAGTGTCAACACAGACTGTCCATGACTGATGACAGCAAAAAGCAGGACCTTAGTTCGTCTTTAACAGATGACTCTAAAAACGCACAAGCCCCTCTTGCACTAACAGAGTCTCACCTGGCTACTCTTGCTGCCTCATCTCAGTCTCCTGAAGCTATCAAGCAATTATTGGACTCAGGTTTGCCTTCACTGCTTGTAAGAAGTCTTGCTAGTTTTTGCTTTAACCATACTTCTAGCTCTGACTGCACTGCACAATCAATGGATATCACCCAGGACAGGCTCAGGAGGCATCATGCTCCACAGCACTTTAATAAAATGCCTATCACGGCAGACCTGGTTGCTCCTGTTCTCAGGTTTTTGACAGAAGTTGGCAATAGCCACATGATGAAGGATTGGTTGGGTGGCTCTGAAGTCAATCCGTTGTGGACAGCACTTTTATTTCTGTTGTGCCACTCTGGTGCTACTTCTGGAGGACACAATGTGACTGCACAACAGGCCAGTGCAAGATGTAGCTTGCTTTCTTCAACTGTAACAACAGGGTTGACCACTCAGCAGCGGACAGCAATTGAAAATGCAACAGTTGCTTTCTTCTTACAGTGCATCTCTTGCCATCCTAATAACCAGAGACTTATGGCACAGGTAAGAAAGAAAAACAAATAAAGTTTTAATTTCTTTATTAATAACTACATCCAACTTTCAAAAATTATACTTTTTTTTTAAGCTTTCTTTAAAATAAATTCTTCTGTAAGCTGCTACTGACGGGAAAAGTTTTGTATTAAAATTGTTGGCTTGTTGGTCTGACTCTGAAGAGTATAAAAATGTTTTGGCATGGCCGTCCAGTCCTATGTATGGATTTGTATACCTCTTGATTTGGAGGAATAAACTTTAGACCATAATCCAAAATACTGTATTTAATTGGACAGGTCTAAACTCTTCTGAAATGGAATTTGAAAATCAAGCTTCATACACATCTTTAATATTAGTAACTTAAGGAGATTTCCTGGTAAATTTCTTTGTGCAACCATATACCCTGTGCAATCTGTGACCAGGGAAATACGGGCTATTACAGAATATGGCTTTGCATTTGGCATTCTAGTGCAAATTCAGCTATTCCTCACATTTGTTAACCTTGTAGACCTAGTTGAATAAAAGTATAAATAAAAAAAGATTTTTCAACATTAAGAATGACCATGGCCTGGGAACAGGTAGACTTCAGTAAAAAATTCAGCACTGTTCTCTATTAATGGCTACTAGTAATACTGCATTATGCAATGGATAATTTTTGCTTTAGGAATTTGAAAGCTATTTTTCTAAATACTCTATCTTCAGTTTTTTATCTTTTTGAGTAGTCTGTGTATTTACAATTACTTTCATGCTGTAGTCAGTGTTTTGAACTTTTTTTGAAAAAAAACCTTACTTGCTGCTGCTGTTTTCTTCAGTCATGCTCATTTCTGATCTGGTTTGAATGATAACTGGAAGGTAGATATTAGGCACTGCCTATTATGGCTGTTTAGAGCTATATTTTAGAGACCTAAATATAGAAATACTTGAAGTCTGATGTCATTTTGCATTCCCAGGTTCTCTGTGAATTGTTCCAGTCCTCTCCTCAGCGTGGGAACCTCCCAAACTCTGGAAATATTTCTGGATTTATTAGGAGGCTTTTTTTGCAGCTGATGCTAGAGGATGAGAAAGTGACTTTGTTTCTTCAGTCCCCATGTCCAGTAAGAATTTTTGATATCCATATCATGAACATGGAATAAATAAAGTATATTAAACTTTGAAATGTCAGACAGCAGCTTTTCCTACTGTACACATTGCAGAATTTTGGAAAGGAGTGTGTTGGTGAATTGTAACTCCGCATTTTAAAAGAAAATTTAAGGCACTGTTGTAAGACAAAGCCATCTTCTTGAAAACTTATTTTCTTCTGAAAGAATTGACAACTGAAATTTATCTTACGGAAGACTTTTTAATAGTATCCTTATGCATTAGCAGCAAATATAGATACAAGTTCTAGTCCTTCCAGCAGTTCTTTGTTATCAGTTTTGTTAAAGAATAGTCTTAGTTCTGATGCTTCATAATTGGCAGAGATCCTTCAGCATTAGCAAAAACACCACGAATAAATTTGAGTGACAAATACTTGAATTAATTTATAAAGCAGATGTATGCTTTTATGCTTCCACATGCTTCACCAGAACACAGAATTATAATTGACTGAATGAAGTGCTATGCTCTCAGTTGAAGGCTGTGAATAAAGAAATACAGGAAAAACAGAAGTTATTAAAAGATCTGGTACTCCCATACAAAGACAAATTATTTTCTGCTTTGGCTTCTGCCGTTCTTACTACATCTCAGAAGTACTACATGAGATATATGACAGGGGAATTGCATCAGATGGTATAAAATGGAAAAGAAGGAACAAATATAAAGTTTTAGCACAAACATTTCAATGCTTTGTTTTAACCTGGCTGAGATTAATTGTTAACATGGCCATCGGTAATGTGAAGGTAAAATCAATTTTCTAATAATTTGTTTTACATACAACAGATTTTTACAGAATATTACTAGATATGTAAAAGAAGAAAAATTATCTTGAAAAGAAGTTGTGATAATTCAGTTTATCCTATTCAAAACACCAGGAAACGGTCTGTCTGTTCTTACTGAGATCATTCCTCCTCTAACATCCAAAGAGAAACCTTAAAAATAATGTGGATGTGCACCATCTACTTCTAGTATATCCAACAACATAACCTTTCAAAGATTTGATCCCCATTTTTTATCCCTTAAGTTCCCAAAACTGAATTTGAGAAGCTAAATTCTGATTATCATCAAGTATTATTTTTTTTTTATAATACTGGAGAACAATAAATTGGTCCTGTGTGTGAATATTAGTAAACAGTTCTGATGATAGGAGGAAGGGGATAAGTGGCACTCTTATTGCAGAAAGGTATGTAAAAAGTTAGTGCAAGCAAAGAATGATACAAAATGTGAACAGAGCTCAGGCTAAAATATGTTAAAATATTTGAGATGTTTTAACTAGTAATGACTTAGTTATCCGTCATAATAGCAAAAAGTAGATATTAAATCTAGAATAAACTTCATCCTCAAGTCAGCAATAGAGAAATGACATCTTTCTCTAGTCCCAAGTACATTGTGATTTCCTAATTTAATTTCAAAATTAAATTTTAATTTCATAAATAATTGCAAGTCTTGGGCATTCAAATTTTATCTTATACACAGCTATGTAAAATAATTGGGTTTTTAAAAATAAATATGATATCGTACTTTTTCTGCTGCTAAAAATATTCTAGGCTTTCAAAGCAAAAGAATTAAAAAATTAAACCTGTCCTAATTTGATGAATTTTTACCATATACCTTCAAAGTTGAAGGATATGTCAGTGTTCTTTTAGCACACAAAGCATTTAGCTTTATTTTGCTGAGGTGAGTTTATAAGAATTTAGTGTTTTAACTTATTTCTGAATGTTAAAGTCATGTTAAATGTTGACTTTTTTTTTCCTTTCAGCTGTACAAAGGAAGAATTAATGCTACTAGTCATGTAATTCAACACCCAATGTATGGAGCTGGACACAAATTTCGTACTCTTCACTTGCCTGTGTCAACAACTCTAGCAGAGGTTCTTGATCGTGTGTCAGGCAAGTTTGCAATAGTTCATGTTTTAAAGATACAGTTTCAAAAAAACAAAAAAAACCCAAAACCAAACCCCAGAACCAAAAAACCTGCATAAACCAAGTATGTCGAACATACATATTTGCAGTGTTCATTGGTAATTGCCGAATATGAAACAGTGATTTAAGTTGTAAGCTTTTGCATATGCCTTACATGTGGCATGTAAAATGCACTTTTACTGGTCAAATACTATTTTTTCCTTCTGTAAACTTGAGGTGGGGAAGGTGGGATTTTTGGTTTGTTCTTTTTTTGCTTGGCTGGAGGTTTTTCGGTTAGTTGCTTGATTGAGGTTTTTATGTTTGCTTTTTAGTGTTAATGTGTTCTCAATTCTCTCATGGGGTATTTGCAAGACCACAAAAATGGTACTGCAGGTATCAGTCTTTAAAATGACCTGTCTTTCATCCAGTCACTTAAATATTCCCAAATTATGTCAGTTAAATATCCCAAAACTTAGAAGTTTATCTCAAGATAGAGATGAAACCATGTTGCTATAAAAAGGACAATAATGAAGGCTACATCTAATTTCTGTGGATGTATATCTACCTATTATATAAACATTTGAGTTTGCATACTGAACGGAGATTGAAAGCCATAATTTACTTTTAGAGATTAATTTTTAAATTATATACAATGAGAGGATAATCTTAAGACATGAATTTGTTTGGTTTTTAAAGTTCAGTACTTTCAGTTACACTATTTGAATATATATGGAGAGATGAACCCCCTTGTAGGAAACTCTGTTGACCAGGCTTCCACAGACCTTTTGACACCTGAATGGTAGATGTCTTAATCTTAAAATTAATCCCACCTTGAATTTTAGTATTCATTTAGTAATTTAGAAAATAGAACTATATGTTAAATATTAGGGTTAGTGATCTTTTTTTAAATTTAGTGAAAGAGTAGAATTCATACTAAAGGTGTCATGTCCATGCCAGAGCTCCCTAGGTAAAACCATGCAAGATGCAAGTTGATTCTCCTTGGGTAAGAAATAGAGCAAAATTTGTTAGGTCAAGTTACGTCAAAAATCAGTTTTAAGCATGTCTAATTTTAAAAAGGAAAACCACCCAGCACTTCCTCTTTATTCTTAAGAGGAGGTTCTCAAGTAATAGCAAAGAAAAGTCAAATATGATTTTGCCATATTGCAGATGTGCACTGGTGTGTGGCTTAGCTGCACACTCATCTGACTCTAGGTATTTGTGTTCTTATATGTAGATATATTTGTACGTGTAATTTTTTGGAACTCAGTGTAGATCAACTTTTAATTTCTGAAGCAGATCTTCATGGAGTTCAGAGGAACTATTGCTTTTTCATATCTACTTAAAATACACTGCCTAACAAGGTGATAGAAGTACTGTAATGGCATTTGGCAGAATACTAGACAGAACAAGATGTGCTTTGGAATTTTAATTAAAACATAGTGAATCCTAGAAAAATGCTTGAAGCTTATTTGCCAGGGAATAGTTCACTATTTCTGACAGAATTCTGTATTCACTTACTGTTCAGAGTCATGTGTGGAATGTGACTGAGGTCTTTAGATCCTTGTGCAATTTATGGTCAGAATTACTGTAATGGGTGGGATAGTCACTGCATATGAAGTAGGGATCAGTTGTTGAGCAGTGACATAAACTGTACTGAATAGCTGCCTCAGTGGTGTATTGCGGTCAACTTGATGGCCAGTGCTAATAGAGACTCGGGAGGGGAATGTGATGATGTCATATACTGTAACTCTCTAATTGAAATTGATCAAATGCTGACTTTGTAGGGCACCATAAGTTTGGGTTCTGCTACAGAATAGTTACTCCTCAGCTTAACTCTTATTTTAAATGGGTAGAATTAATTCTGGAGAAGTTTAGGTTCTCTTATGTTTCCATCTCTCATCTAGTGTGATTTCTGATTGTATTAAAAGCTTTGTGATACTTGTATATCATTCCATGAAGTCCCTGGTTAGGACATTGTAAAGAAGACTTGAAATTGAAGAGTAAACTCTGTGTTTGGGGTGAAAGGGAGAGAGAAGGGATGGACTGGGGGGCAGAAGGGAAGAAAGGACTGCCACCACTGCAACAACAGGAAGTTGCGAAGGTCATGTGTCAAGAGTCTGTCCCTTGGATTAACTTCCTTTTTCTTAACTATGCTGTTAATTTCTCAAATCGATCATGTCATACTTTCTGCAAAAATAAATCACAACAAACATGTTCATTCCATGCTTTTTCTCCCAGTCTTTAAAAAAAATAAGAAGGGGGGGGGGGGGGGACGGGACTGTCAAAAATCACTGCTAAATCTGCTTCTCACATCCCTTCACCATAGGAAGAAAATGTGCAGTATCACTGCAGGCAGGATTGTCTAGGATGGGTACCAGTTGTTTTGTATTTCACCTGGTGGGGGGGCGGGTGCAGTTTCACACTCTGTATCTTTTGTGTGTGTGCAGTTTCACACTCTGTATCTACTTTTGGTCTGCACTACTGTCTAACACAGACATAACCAATGTCTTCAGGCACAAATCATAATTTATTTCCAAGCAGTCAAACCATATCACTTTCAGCACCTTAGCCACCAGTGAAAGTTAAAGGTAGCTGGTACCGTTAAAGGTAGTTGGGTGGTACCTCTAGGTCTTGAGTCTGTGGTTGTAGCTTAGGGCTGCTGTGGCTATGTGGAAACAAGTTACTACTCAGAAGCAATTAGAGAATTATTTGGCCATTTTGGTGCCAGTGTTATGTATTACAAGGTGTGAAATGATCCATTGTCACCAGTCATCAATAATGTAATAGTTGCTTGCTGATATTTGTGATCTACACTAACTGTTGAACCAAAACGGTTGAACTGCAGTAATCTAATGTTCAGCAAACAACAGGAGTTTTGGAGGTGTGATGTACTTCAGGCATCCTCCAATTTCAAAGGAACAGTCAAACTTGCCAGTTCTGAAATCGGGTCAGTATATAAGACTAGATACCTAGGCCTAAATACAACAATTTATTTAAATAAGTCTGCAGGTGTCCTTAAAAAGAGTTTTGGAATTTTTTTTTGTTTCTTTGTTGTTTTGTTGGGGTTTTTTGGTGTTTTAGTTTCTGGTTTTTGGGGATTTGGGTGGGGTTTCATGAGTACACTTGACTCATCAGGTAATGGTTTTAAACTGTTATGGTTTTAAATTGTCAGAAGACAGAGGGGACTAGAATTATTGTAGTAACTTAATTCATAGATATTTACAAGACTATTGCTGCTTGGGATGAAACTCTAAGCCACTAAAATAGCTGAGAATAGCCCCTTGTTAACAGCCTAGAAACTGTAATAAAATCAACTTGGTATCTTGAAATGCTTTTCTCTCCGCATTTTTTTTTTCTTCTCCCCTGAATAGATACACCCAGTATTACAGCTAAGCTAATTAATGAACAGAAGGAAGACAAAGAAAAAAAGAACTATGAAGAGAAAGAAAAAGTTAAAGCAGAAAATGGATTTCAGGACAATTATAGTGTTGTTGTTGCTTCTGGTATGTCTTTTTCTTCCACCTTCTGAAAAAAGGATCTTACTGATGTTAAAAGGTGGGGGGGGAGGGGAGGGGATATCTACCAACGACTCTTTTTATTATTAATTAGGTTAGAAAAATTGTAGTGCCCAGTTAATCTAACTGGCTGTTAGGCAGCAGAGGTTGGTTCCTGGTAGAACTGCTCTCTCTAGCGGATTATATACTTTCACAGATTTGTACCTATACGTGTGTGTCAGTGATATGTTGTGGATGCTGTTGCTAGTGCATTTTGCAGGATTTTATAGAGACACACCTGGAGCTTGGATTTCATGGCAATATATTAGTATTTGTGTACTATTACTGTGGTATGGGTATTACTACCTCTACCTTTTTGCAGTGGCTGGTGCATCAGAGTTTTGCTTATGCAATATGCTTTGGAAATAAAAGAATCTATATACTTTGCGTAACAACTGGTGGTACTCTACTAAAAACTGTCAGATGGAAATGTAAGCATAAAACCATGTTGTTCCACTTGGCATCCAAAAATACAGGATTTTCTTACAAAGCATTCACCTAAAAACTAATGTGAAGATCATTCTGAAATCATTCATGTAAACCCTTTTCCTCCAAAACTACTATGGAGGTTATAGATTGAACACAGTAATTTTGCAGTAACATGAGAAGGTTACAGTTCAGATGATGGCTGTAGAGATCATTACTCTTCTGGTTTGAAGTTCTAGTGCGTGTGAGAGAGAGATTAATGAACTTCAAACTACTCTTTTCCTATCTAGTTTTCTGCCTTCATTGAGGTACCTCAATTTCATTTACACTTCATGAAGCATGAAGAAGAGATGCTGATTTCCTTTCACTTCTGGCACCAATATTTCCTAAGCTTTTTACTTCAGGTTTTTAGATGTAGATATAACTCTAAACTCAAGTGTTGAATAGGGCAGCAGTTTCATGGATCTTGGTATATATTTAAGGCAACACAGCTGGTGTTAATTACAGCATCGTTATCTCGAAAGATATTTGCAGTGGATGCCACTTGAACAGGATAAATGTGTTTTGGTAATATGTAAAATATTAATAGGTCCAAGTGAAGGGTTAAAACATGAGTAAAGAATCTAGGAAGAAAGAAAAAAAAATATGCCAGGCTTGAAGATAGGGCACAGCATAGTCAGCCATGTCTCATCCCAGTTGCATCTCTGATCATCCAGCCTGATACAGCCCATTCCTTGTTTAGAAAGAAGCAGACTTAAGTTTTTGTTTCTTTTTGTTTGTATTTTTTCCACTTAAGTAAAAGAGTTTAAATGTAAACTTACTTCATTTGCATTTGTTTTTACTACCTGCTTGTGAAATCTTTTCTTCTTTTGTCTTTATCTTTTCATATATTCTGGGGGTTTGTTTAGTGTTGTCAGAGCTTCATGCAGCCAGTATTTAACTTGTTTGCTATTGGTAAAATTAATAGAGAGTAGAGATGGTATTTGGAACCTGATCTTACTGAGACAAGCTAGTTTAATGTACTGAGGTTATTGGAGAATGTGTTGTGTATTATAGCTGCTCCTGCTGATCAGCTGAAACCAGAGTGTAATAACAGCATTTCAGGTGTGGATGTTGTTAGTTTTGCAGCTGCTCTTGGCTAAGCTAAGGCAGTCATTGTATGTGTCTTTCTATCTTTACCTGCTGGCTTTTTCACTTGGTCTGTCACCTGCATAGAAGACTACATGACAGTAGTATAATTTCGCTGTACCTTAAGTCAACTTAAGCTCTCCCCAAAAATGGCAGTCTTGCTTTATAAGCTCAGTAAGCTTTTATGTACCTATTCTGTCTTTTAATTTTCATCTGGTGCTTACTTTAAATGTTTTGACCTAGGCAACTTAAAAGCATGTTTAAAGACTCCTTTCATCACGTGTGGTACTGTCAGTACTGCAGCTGAAGTCACCTATGTAGGCCAAACAAGTGGTCGTCATCTATAGTCTGTGCTGAAATGTCTGTCAATTCAGAAATTTTTGCCTTTCTTGCTCTCAGTTGAAAAAAACTAAAAAAGCTTTACTGCAGGGCCCATTGCTAGACAGGATCTTTAAACAAGTTTAAGAGCAGAATCGGAATAGCTTTTGCTTTTTTTATGGATGATATGATCTAATATAGTTATGGTTTAGTTTATGTTTGGAGTTCAGGAGGGTGCACAGCCTTGTAACTGTAAAAATACTGGGATTATATCCAAATACATTTTATACATGAATGTTATTCTGATATTTAATTAGCCAGTGCTGAAAATTTCTACTTTTTTTGCTATCATACTTTTTTGCTATCATTGAAGGTATTGAGTACATTGCATCTTGGCTATAGTAGAATGACTTTGCATGTCTGTACTAGGTTTGAAATCTCAATCAAAAAGAGCTGTTTCATCCACCCCTCCACGTCCACCATCAAGGCGAGGAAGAGTGATGGCGGATAAAGTAGGTACTTCTGCCTCAGGAGGAGAATCTGCCAGCAAGACCATTAGTGTTCCAGTCTTTCATCTATACCATAAGCTTCTACCAGGTAACTTTAACTGGTTTTAAACTTCACAATTTTGGGCTTTTTCAGTGGCTGATACATCTTCAGAAAATAGATGTAATGCTAATGGACATCTTTACCTTTCGATTGAGCATTTTGAACTGTAGAGCCCTTCTGGGTTGGTAAGAGCTTTCAAGTGGAAGTGGAGCATTATAATGTCATAGTGGCTTGACAAAAGTAACAATTATGCTGATCTTCCTTGAAGTTTAGTTCCTTGTTCCTAAACAAAATCTCAAAAACTTTTCCACTTTCACTCAGAAATAAAAGGGCAGTAGGTTTGTAGGGTGACTCACATTTTCGTTCACCTGCAAGGCAGAACGGAACTGGTATTCACGCTCTGTTATTTCATGTTCTGAGTGGGCAGCCAGCTTGCATTGTTCTCTGGAAGGTTGATTTGCCATTTCAGGAATATTCTTGAATTCCATAATATTTGTGTTTTCAAAACCAGCATATCCTGAGCAGTTAGTCCTGTTTTACATATAGCAGGTACGTATTCGCATTTTATCAGCTATCTGGACAAAGCTGGTGGCAGTGTTGTAGCCGGGGCATAGAGAAAGATCTCTCTGCTATAGAGAGAGATTGGTGTGACTGAAATTCTTTACTTTAGATAAAGGACAGGAACATAGGTGAAACACTTTAATATTATGCAGAAGAGCTTCTTATCTGTTTTATAGTATAAAAACAAGGAACCAGCTAATGGAATTAAGTGGCAAACTGAAGTAACTTTCACCCAATAAAAAACTAAATTTTCAACTTAGTACAGAATTATTGGCTTTGAGGCTGTCCTCTGGCAATTATTAGAGGGATCATATACTTGGATTAAAATATCTAAAATTGATACAGTTAATGTTGCTATTTTGGAGAGAAGATCAAAACTCTGTGCCTGTTTTCGTTATCTACGTGGTAAAGTTTGCCTACTAATAGTAACGTAGACCATTCTGTATTTGTGATCTCCTCGATTGCGTCTTGCGCAACAGCCAGTTGTTACAAAAAAAGAAGCCATGGAAAGCAGAATTAGTGATTAAAAAAAGGGCAGAAAACTTACTTGCAAAATGGCAAGACATTTTTAATTTTCATTTCTTAAGACAACATCTTCCACTGAAGAAACAGGTTGCTACTAAAGACCTTAATGGAACTTGTATTAAGTACAGTCAAGATGAAATGGGCATGCTAAGTGTATCATATGATGCAGATGTATAACATTTCACTTCATGCGTAAGTCTACTTCTTATCAAGAAACATTGTTCTGCCTTGAGAGTAACTTGTAATTTCACGGAAGAACATATTCTTCGTAAACAACAGAGTGGCTAAAATCTTGATTTGAGTAATCCGTTTGGGCTGTATTGCATGTGCATTTCAAGTATGCATTTCTGCTGAGAAAAGTTTTCCTGGCAGCACCATTCATTTTTTCTTGCTGAGTTGTGTGCCAACACAAGAGTAGTGAGATAATAGGACTGAAAAAGAATTGCAGGTTTCTTTGTTTCCCACTTTTTTCTGTTTCAGCCATTTTAGTTTATGGTCACACACCTTTATGCCACCACAATTCAAGGGTGACGCAGGGGTGGGGTTTAATAGCAGGGGACAGGCATTACCTGCTTAAAATGCACATCAAATTACAGCCTTAACCATTTGTTAAATATGCCAAGTGCTTGGGCTCTCAGCGCAGAGCTGCCTTCGGGAATGTTGGCATAGTTCTTTGATGGTTGGTTCCAAATTGATAGGGCCCCTTTTCCCAAGAGAACAAATGGTAAAATTAAGGCCTTGGTTTGGAGCCAGATAATATTTAGTCTACTTGGCATCTGTGGTTACAAGTAATGAACAGCACCTGGACATGTATGTTAAAATAACCCAGTCATAATTTTCCTCTCTGACTCAATGCCATTGTTGTTTAGGCCAACCATTACCAGCTGAAATGACACTTGCCCAACTTCTGACTTTGCTGTATGACCGTAAACTCCCTCAAGGATACCGATCAATAGATTTGACAGTTAAGCTTGGTTCCAAAGTCATCTCAGATCCAAGCTTATCAAAAACAGACTCATTTAAACGTCTTCACACAGAAAAAGGTGAGTATTCTTACTTTTTTGGTATCTTCCTTTTTAAAATGCTTTTATTTTGGACAAAAAAATGGTTTTGATTTTCTTGGTAAGAAAAAGCAGTTTTCTGTATTTTCTTGGATGATGTTCCTGAGCCATCCTCTACAAGGCAAGTACTAAACTTTGTGAAAAAGAACAAATTTATTGCCTGTCTTTAGGTTGTATCTATAAGATGCACCAATATGGTTGTTCTGGTTTTACTTTTCTTTCTTCATCATAGTGTCGTGTATGATATGATTATATGATTGTATAGATATCGTGTATTTTATTTCTTGATATGTATACCGGTTCTCTGTAGTAAGTGTGCTGATAACCAGGGCAGAATAAGTAATGCAGGAACTGTTTGAAACCATGTGAGTTATAGAAGTCTGTGAAATTTTTTATTGCAGCAACCTGGGTATTTAAATGCTTCTTAGAAAATGGGAGGTTTTCTCCAGGCCATCTAAGCTGGTCTTGTAACTCTAGCTTTTAAAACCATTATTTTTAACATTTTCTAATATGGTCTGGTTTTTGCTAATGTTTTTTCTAATTGCTTGCTATCTACTTACTTGTAGTGCTGGGGATGGGGGAAGAAGGAGCTGTATCCCAGGGATCTGTTTTGAAATATTTTGAATTGAAATATTTGAATATCTTTCCTTCAGGGAAGGACTTAGAAGAATGGGACCTTGAAATTAAGCTAAGGGGATCTGCTGACACAGCATGGAATTACAAAGTTAATCATTCTGCTGTTTTAAGACAGGGGCTTCATTTAAAAACTGTTCACTTGATAGATCAGTCTCTTTCTAGAAAAGATGAGAAACAGAAGAGTTGGAAAAAAAATCTATTTTCTTGCTATCTGGTCTGAGCTAAGTATTTAATGGCTGGATATACAGATCTCTCACACTCTTGAAAGGCCTTTCTCTTTCAAATAATTTTCTTTTGTTTTGCTGTTTATTTAAATTCTCAAGCTACAATAAATATTTTTCAATTTGAATAAATCTCAAAAATCATTAGAGGAGATTCAGTTTAGTAGTAGAGTTGCATATGAAAACATGAAGGTCCTCTTTCAGCTTTTATTAAGTTCCTAGGCTTTTTTTTTAAACTTCAGACTAATACTTTTGAAAATTTGACTTTGTCATTACAAATCCATTGATCTGTGGTTCTATACAGCAAAATATTAGTTACATTCAGATGTCTCTCAGTCACCACTCATCAGTTACGAAGGTTGATGCTACTGCTTTTTCATGACTAGTTTTTTATATCCATAGAAATCTTTCTTACCTATCAATATTTCCTTGCTTGCCACTTAAAGCAGACTTTTTCTTGACACCATCTGTACTGGATAGATTTAATAATTTCACATGTTGTCTCCAGTGCTGCATTTACTACTACTATACTTGAGGAAAAGTGTCATTGTCGTGGTTTAACCCCAGCCAGCAACTAAGCACCATGCAGCTGCTCAATCCCCCCCCCCCCATCCAGTGGGATGGGGGAGAAAATTGGGAAAAAGAAGTAAAACTTGTGGGTTGAGATAAGAACGGTTTAACAGAACAGAATAGAAGAAACTGATAATGATAACACTAATACAGTGACACAGTAGTAATAAAAGGATTGGAATGTACAAATGATGTGCAGTTCAATTGCTCACCAACTGCCAACCAACACCCAGCCAGTCCCCAAGCGGTGATTCCCTGCCCCCACTTCCCAGTTCCTATGCTGGATGGGACGTCCCATGGTATGGAATACACCGTTGGCCAGTTTGGGTCAGGTGCCCTGGTTGTGTCCTGTGCCAACTTCTTGTGCCCCTCCAGCTTTCTCACTGGCTGGGCATGAGAAGCTGAGAAATCCATGACTTTAGTCTAAACACTACTTAGCAACAACTGAAAACATCAGTGTTATCAACATTCTTCGAATACTGAACTCAAAAAATAGCACTGTACCAGCTACTAGGAAGACAACTGTATCCCAACTGAAACCAGGACAGTCATTTATTTGTATTTTCTTCTGTGTGTTTCAATGCCTTTGTTTGAGATCAGCAGTTTTCCACAGCTGAAGTGCATGACTTCACTGAAAACTTGTAGAACATTCATGGAGTTGAAATGGTTTAAATTGGGTTATAAGAAGATTAACTAAAGCCAGTACTGGAGAAGTATACTTAAGTGTAACTCCTTGCAACAATATTTAAGATGTGGAAGGAATAGCATTATATTTGCACTCATAATAAAAGATCTGCCTATACCCTTACTCACTGATGACGTATTTTTCAAGTGTCTTTTGCAGAGAAGCACTTGGCCTTAGTGATCTTTCTCTGCATTGTGAATATCTGTGTGTGTCTATTTTCTTGTTTTCCTTCTTTGGGAAGGCTTACAGCTTTTTACACTGCAAAACAGTGTAAAACAAAGGGGTGAGTCTTCCTTAAAAATCTTTATTTTAAAATTTTCCTTATCAAGGAGATCTAACCTTTCTTGTGGTCTGATCAATTCATGTTATTGCAAGCAATGGAACTGTAAATCATGTTCAGCCTAGTGTGGTGGAATCCTCCATGTGTCTGACAGAAGATGGTCCCTTGTGGAGACCAGCATGTTTGCAGACATACTCACCTACTATCTGTTGTGATAGGGAAGACTTCCACAGAGGTGTTTTCTGCCTGTATCCTTAAGAACAGTAGGCATCAAAGCTGCGTGTACGAAAAGTGCTATATTTGGTCTCTTTCTTACAAAGATTATCCTGCTTTGGAAGTGTATGTGACCTTTTCTGTTTCTCATAGTCCATCAGGTTGAACTAGGGTGAACTGATGTACATACTCCTGTTATATCCCTGATTTAATTTCTCTTACCTCTGTGTTTTTTGTAGAGCATGCAGATTTACTGGGACCTTGCCCTGAAGATGAAGCCATCAGTCCTGGGGAGGAGTGTATGGATGCAGTTCTAGATGAATCGCTTCTTGAAACCTGTCCAATTCAGTCTCCGCTGCAAGTTTTTGCAGGAATGGGTGGACTGGCCCTTATTGCAGAGAGACTCCCTATGCTTTATCCTGATGTAATTCAGCAAGTGAGTGAAAAAATCAGTGTAGAAAAACATGCTATGAGTGTTTTGTTTGTTTGTATAAGGACAGTATTTTCCTCATATTTCTCTGTTTGGTTTGACATCTCAGTTATGTGAGGAAGCTGCTTTAAAATAGGCGAGTGCATAACTCCACAGCCCAGTCCAGCTATGCATGCTGCTTCCCTACACATGTTACAATCTGCTTGAGTAGCCATATCCTTGTGGAACAAATGTACGAATTCAGTGTTCCTGCTTGCCTCGCTTCCATTAATTCATAAAATATCTTGGAGGGTGCAGTAACATAAAGTTGCTGATGTACTATAAAGCCATACGTGTTTATCATTTAATTGCTCGTGTAAATGTACCCTCAGCGATTTTTTTTTTTTTATGGTTAAGTGAAATTCAGTTCTCAAAGCAGATTATGTAATTTTATTTTAGATTTATTATTATAAATAATAAATAACTGTGTAATCTTAATTATCTTTATATTAATAAATATATCTAAAATAAAATCCTAATAAATAATAATATGTATGTTATTTATATACTTATTATAATTATGTATAGAATTTCTCTGGAGGCACTGATAGGCACATCAAAAGTTTCAGTAGAAGCATTAGTGTGAAATTACACCTTTGGCTGCTGTTCTAGGTACACAGCCTTTATTAAAAAGGAAAAAAATAACCTGTGAATTATTCAAATTCTATTTGGCTGTATTTTTGAAATTTTTGGCTGATACTCCTAACAGGAAATATTGTGAATATTTATTCCCTTTGAAATTAAGGTAATAATAAATTAAGGGTGCTGTTCAGTATCCTGACTGTAAAACTATGGCAGGAGTAGGAGCTCTGTAGTGAGACCAGATATTTAGTATGAATCCTTTGTAAATAGTTCTGCAAAGATGTTTGAGGTCTAGTATCAAGCTGGTTCAAAAATTAAAAGTTAAGGAAATGTGTTCACATAAATAATTGCTGTATTTTGAAATCCAAGAGAGATAATGCATACTCTGTATTGAAGACTACTGATTCATGGATTTCTGCAGCAGCTGAAAGGCAACTTAAGACCATGAGAAATTTCATCCCTTTTTTTCCTTCTTTTTCTATAGTTCTGGGAAGTTATTTTCTTTTCAGAATTTTTTAGCTTGAGATATAAGTTTGAATTCAAATACTGGATGAGAATTCTGTGGTCCATAAAAACAAATTAAATACAATAATACCAAATAGAGGATTCTGAGTGAAGACTGATGAATTCTCTAGACTCTTCATTCTTTAATTTTACTTTTATATTTCTCCAAGTGACAGATACTTCTGATGCTCTTAATGTGTAGATGATTGGAATAAATGCAGCTAAACGTGGCTTTGATTTTTAATTGGGAATTCTGAATAAATTCTGCAAGGTCTTTTCAGATTTATCTTTTCCAGTTAAGATCAGTCTGGTGATAAATAGTAAAATTTTAAATATGATTGCATCAGTTCATATGAATAGCATAAAAGCCTGAAACTTCTGTGATGTTTAATTATGAGAGGGACCTGGATGTCACACCTTCATTTTAACTGAGTGTATGACTGTTTCCTGGGGAATTGTATAGCTGTTATCCCCTTAAACTCTGATTCCCATCATAGTCTGCATAGTCCTCTGTGCTGTCTTAGTTCATAAAACAGAACTACAGACTGTTGTGTTAGAGCATAATAGTAAGAAAGCTGGCCAAATCAGTCGAAAGCCCAAAAAGAGCACATGAGTTGCTACAAGGCTGCTAAGATACCCAAATTTCTTCTTGGTTTTTAAAGGTATTACGAACAGTTATTCACCTTTTTGCAATTTGTAATTAAAAATTAAACACTTGAGTTCACACTCAATGTTTAATGATGTTAAAGATAAAAGGGCCATTTCTTATTTAACAGTCTGATACATAAACTAATTTTTGTATTGATTATTTCAGTGTAATTTGTCTCATGCCTCTAGATTTTAAACAACATGTTTTAATGGAGGCTTTTAGGTTGGCAAAATACAGTTGCTTGCTTGTGTAGGCGGGACTTTCTAGAACTGTATTGAAAATGCAGCAAGTATGCCCTTTTTAGCCATTTAGCCTGGTCCTCGTATCTGTAAATGGTAGTGTATTTCATGTGACTTTTTAATGGTGTCTTATATTAAGATTGTATGTCCTTTAGAGCCTAACTTTAATAAAATTTTTGCCTAGCTGATTAACTGAATGACTACCAAATTTTTTTGTTGTTTTTGTTGGTTAAGGTGAGCACTCCAGTGGTTACATCAACCACACAGGAAAAGCAGAAGGACAGTGATCAGTTTGAATGGGTTACCATTGAACAATCAGGGGAATTGGTATATGAAGCACCAGAAACAATTGCTGCAGAACCTCCACCGATCAAGTCAACAGTTCAGACTATGTCTCCCATACCCGCGCATTCTTTGGCTGCCTTTGGTTTATTTCTTCGTCTCCCGGGCTATGCTGAGGTGCTGCTAAAAGAACGGAAACATGCTCAGTGTCTGTTGAGATTGGTGTTGGGAGTTACAGATGATGGTGAAGGAAGTATGTGCTGCAATTATTATGTTTCTTTGTAGACAACAGCTAGATCATTTTACTTAAATTTATTTACATTGTAATGCTTTTAGCAGGAAGTTAGAATTGGTTTGAGCAGAACTGTATTGCTGGCATCTTTGATAGTCTGTTGTCTCTAAATGCTAAATTCTGTCTGGCAAAGTTTTGTCACAGTCATCAGTATTCAAGTGCTTTCATCTAGATATCAGAGTAATTGTAAAATAACTGCTGATAAAACTCACGACAACACTGTCAAGATGATGGTGCGTTCACACAGGAAGGCAAACATTGTATAATTCTGCAACCAAATGCAGAATAACATGGATAGGAGCATAGGTACAGCAGATATAGAATAAACTGTTGAATAATAATGTTTTAGAAAAAGAGAGAAATATATAAAGATCATAGTGATCAAATTAGCTGAGCAGAAGCTCTACCTTAACAGTGTGAGTTCAGAAGGAGAAATGAGGTATTTTTCAATAAGTGAACAGATGAGCCAAGAGACAATTTGTGGTCAGAGTCTTTGCAACTGAACTTGGAATTCTGCATATAGTTCTAATGTTTGTATTTCTTAGTGTTTTGAAACACTGGAAGATTGTATGTGAAAGGTGTTTTATTACTTTTAAGACATTTCTTTTCATTATGACTTTGAAAAGAATGCTGGTTTTTCTATGCAGCAATCAGCTGAAGTTAGTCTCTGTCCAGCAGCCTGTAGGGTGGTGGACAATGCATACCTCATAAGACCAACTGAGAAACTAAGAGTCTTGTTATCCTCCCTTCTATTTATCTTTTTATTTCTTTTGTATTTAGGTACAGTGCAGTGGACAACAATAAACTGGGTAACAAAAATTCAGTCTGGCTGCTTACTCCCTCCTCATTTGAGTAGTAATTAACTGAAGGACTACAGTCCCTCAGATTTTATGTCCTTGAGTGGCTCCAGTCACTTGCTATTGCAAAGAATTTTTATATTCTTTTCTTTCTTTCTTTTTTTTCTTTTAAATAGAGACCAACTCAAACAGTCAAAATTTGAGTTGCTTTCTTTTTTGTCTGTGTGCATCCACTGTTGCTATTGGAATACAGTTCTAGAACATAATTTTCATGATAAGTAGGGACAGCTTTAATTTTCAGCCTAAATTTGTTCAGATCCAGTTTGTGCCCAGCATTGTTCCTCATCATAAATAGCTCTTCTTTTTCCAATGCATTTGTTGACAGGAGTCGTATTCCCTCTTAGCCTTTGTTTTTGCTGGACTAAACAGTCAATTTCTCCATTTCCTAAGCCAAACATCTGAATTCAACTCTATGAAATGTGGGATCCGTTTTACACAGTAGTCCACATTAGTTCTCTGTATAAAGCATAAATATTTTCCTTTTGTGTTGGAAATATGTCTTGTCATACACCTAGAATCTCTTTACTTTCTCGCATAATATGAAGAGCTGCACTTAAAAATCCATGGCTTATAGATTAAACATGGATTCAGTTGTATGCAAAGATAAATCATGGGCAAATGTTTAGATTTCCTTTTTTATTTGTCTCCTCATTTGGCTACATCTGCAGTTCTGGAAGTCTATCAGATGGGCTTTTTTCCAGTTTTATTTATGAAGATCCCAGTCATAGGACTTTTTGCTTCTTCCTTGTTACTGTCTTTACAAAGAGTATCAGATAAATATGAATTAACTCGTGTGTGTATGCATATGTGTGTCTAGATACATATACATACAAATACAGATATACATACTTGTAATGTATTTCAGTTTAGACATCTGATGATGATATAGCTGGTAAACTCTAAGAATGAGGGAGAAAATAATATAAACAAGAAGCAAAACTTCTGAACAGTTGGCTATTTTGAATTATTTTCAGTATTTGAAGTGTTTTCAGTTATCAAATATCTCTATTTACATATGCACTGGGGAAGGAATGTGAAATGCATTGTTAAACACAGAAAAAATTGAGACAGTTTCCCCAATCTGAGTATGTTACATTAATAGGTCACTCTTATTTAAAATGTGGCTTTTGAAAGAAGTAATTTTTGCTCAGAAAGGGTTAGAATTTTAGAACAGGGTTAATTTTTGCAAAAGGGTTAAAAATTTAAAATAATTCTGCTACAAAATTCAAACATGCAGCTCATCTAATTAAAATTATGCTAGTATTTCATCATGTATTCAACTTGAATACCATCACAGCTTGGATTGTGTCAGTGACTTAATTCGAATATGAAAAAAAATCCTACATCATGATAAACTACAGCTCCTTGTCAGCTGAGCTGACCATGTGCATTCTTCAATTTGCTGTCGCTGGAATGTTTTTAAAAATAAAAAAAAAATTAGTCCAAACCACCTTCGTTTCCTTCATTCAGAAATAGGACCTGAGGTGTAGTCCAATACAGAAGTATACTCACTGTTATTCACTAAGTTTTCTGCCTGGAAATGGTGAATCAGATTTTGTAACTTTGGTTCTTAACCAAATCCATAGAGGAAATAAAAAAACAGTCTTTCTTCTACACTGTTCTCCTGCTGAGTTTTTTTTGTGAAGAGAAACCTAATATTAGATAGCTTACTATATGCAAATGCTTAAGGCCTTAGTAGGTTTCTGTATGGGTTGTTCATAAATTATTGCAGAGATTAACAGGCTGTATTGAACTACTGAAAGAGAATGTGGCTTTGATATTTTTCTTCTTCAATCCAGGTCATATTCTGCAGTCTCCTTCAGCAAACGTGCTTCCAACTCTGCCCTTCCATGTGTTGCGCAGTTTGTTCAGCACTACACCATTGACTACTGATGATGGAGTACTGCTTAGGCGGATGGCACTGGAGATTGGGGCTCTACATCTTATCCTTGCTTGTCTGTCTGCTCTAAGCCACCATGCACCAAGAGTGCCCAGCTCTAGTCCCAACCAGGCAGAGGTAAGTTTAGCAGCAGAATAATTGCCATTGAGAAGTAGTTAAGTTTTAACTATAAGGAAGAAAATAAGCTCATTGCTTTCATTATAGTCTAATTTCTGCAAAGTTGGCATTTGAATGAAGAACAAAAATAATTAGAAAGTACCTGATTAAGCAATTGTCCTTGCATGTTGCAAAGAAACATAGTAACATGAAATTTCACCAACAAAGGCTTGTCATGAGTCATTAAGGTATAATCAGTTTCTTTCACAGGATCTTCTTTTTCAGTGCATGAGAGGCATACTGCTCAATGGATGGTGGTTCTTTAATTCTCATTAGATAGCATGACCTCATTACCTTATTTAGCATTCATAATCTAAACTCTACTGGCTGCAAATTATTTCCTCTTAAACGCTTCACAAACATAAATGAGTTGTGAAAATTAATGAATTAATGCAGTGATTTTTTTTATACCCTTTTTACTGATGGAGAAATGAGATCTAAAGACAAAAATTTTCCATAGTGTTCAAGATCCTGAGTGAATCTTCAAAACTTTTTCAAGGTACTTCCCATATCATACCACCCTCTATTCAGAACATGTATCCCCTGATTTTTTTTTAGGATCATGAGTTGCCATTTCTGCATAACATACTATAAACATAATTGTCTATAAAAGTGTTTAAAAAAAAAAAAATTAGTGACTTACCCTCTTTAGCATTGCTGTGGCAGAGGCTTGCATGAAAAAGTTTCCGGTGGCTAAATATGGCTAAAGTAGCTGCAAAATATAGGGCTGTCCCTATTTTAGCAGCTCTGATAGTAATAAGATGTTGAGCAAGGAAGAGGTGAAGCTGTGCCTGAGAATAATTCACTTTAATGGCTAGTCAAATTTAAGGGGAAGCTGAGATATTCTGCTTCTAATGGGGTATCAGGCTGCTGACACATGAACACCTTAGCATTTTTGTGCTTTTGGAGGGAAAGGGCAACCATTAATTCTTATCTCTGCTTTAGTTCTACCATGACCTCTTAAACAGCTTGCTTTCTCGATGGTAACTTGAAACTAGATATCCATCAGGCTTGCACTGAGGCTTGTATTCTGGGGCCAGGCTTTCCCTTAAGTGCTTTAAGTCAGTGTTCATGAGAGTCCTCTTGAGTGTTAAAGGCACAGCATGTTCATGAGTGATGTAATGAGTAATGCCTACATGAGAGTAACCACACAGCTGTTTCATCACTGAGATGCATTACATTCCCAATGTAAAAGTTAAATGGTGATTCCAGACTACTGTCAGTATGGTACTTCATAGGTGATAACTTTTTTTTTTACCATTGCTGTCTGTTCATACATCACTTCTTTTCCTTCAAGTATAATCTTTAACAAAGTCACTGAAGGAAGATCTGAACAGAAAATGAAAATTTTCAGAGCCGTAAATCAACTATTACAACTTGAAGTTGGGCACCTACTCACATAACCTGGTTTCCAGTAAGGCTAATTGTCACTGAGTAGCTAATGAAAGCAGGAAGTGTTCATTGCTTTGGAAAACAGAGGTTACTTGTTTAGCATGCTAAATATATATTTAGGAAAGCATTAGTTAAAAAATGCTTAGCAGAGTTTTTTTCTGCATCCTTTTCACCAAGGGTCTGGTAAACTTTAAAAATTAACATAAGTGCTTGAATAGTTTCATAAGGGCTAAGCAATATAATATTGGAGTTGTATTAGTAAAATGCAGTGAGATAGAGCGTTGGAAAAAGCTGTACAAATACCTTTGGAAAAATGTGCTCTTTCAGAACATTTTAAGGGCAAGGTATTTCCCTACTCTTCTCTGGACAGGAAATAGTGTGTGTTTCACTGACCCAGAGGTCATGTGTTAGAGCTATACATGTAAGTTACACCTCTTGCTATTTTGGAGCATTTATTCAAAATCAGCACATGCTTGAGCATCTTAACATTTCAGTTGTGTACTTTTGACAACATTTCTACTCCCGTCTCCTTCCTCTAATTATGTTATTAAGCTTGACTAGGTGTTAAACAGTAATAATTACAGAGCTGTGATGTTTAGCATGATATTGATTAAGTAGCATTTTAATACCTTTCATCATTTAAGCAGTGATAGTATCTTAAAAGAGAACAAAAAGGGGCTTACAGTCCTAGTCAAATTGAAGAATCACTTGCAACGATTTAGCACTGACATGTACTAGAACTCCATGGATGTGGCAGTCTTTCCTATCTAAAGCTTTGAATTTCACTGGATCCTGATGGTATCTTTATAAAGTTAATAAATTGGGATTACACTCTTTTGCAGAACAAAGGCTTTCCAAAGACAACGTTCATAAGATGAAAAATATGAAATTGTGTCTTTTTTTTAAAAAAAACCTTAGCCACAGGTGTCAAGTACACACAACAGTGCATCAACAGAAGAACAGCAGTTGTACTGGGCTAAGGGTACAGGCTTTGGAACAGGCTCCACAGCTTCAGGATGGGATGTTGAACAAGCTTTGACTAAGCAAAGGCTAGAAGAAGAGCACGTGACCTGCCTTCTACAGGTATGTAATAATGAAATTTTGATTAATGATAAGCACTTGAAACATTAGGACTGGATAGTAAAAATGGAACTTGTATTTTTACAGTCATGTAGCAGAGTAATTATGATATTTTGGGAAAAAAATAATTTACAATTGCCTGTCTACATGAAAAATGGTATAGGTAGTATTTTGAGTGAGGCTGTTTTCAAACATCATTAGGCTGCTGCATAAAAAAGACCTCTGTAGGTAAGCCTGGGTGACAGTTCTGAATAGACAATGAACCAAGAAGCATTCCAATGTATTTCCCTGGAGCTGTTGCATATCACTGTCAACATTGCTGCATTCAGTCAAAAGTAAAGACTGTCCATTAAATGAGGAGGATGTGGGAACAGGCATTTTGTTTTGTGTGCCAAATAATCTTACCTATTCCTTTCTAGAATATTTTTGCTCTGCTTTAAGGAAATGCCCATTGTTGTTACTGGGTGTCCATGAATATATTATGCCAATATATCAAAATACCACTCAGACATATAAATTTTTGAGTATGTCAATTAAATGACAATAGTAAATCACCAGTAAACATCCAGATCTTAGTAAAACTCCGATGCTTTCTAAATGCCTCATGCTAAGGACAAGAAAATTCTACATAATTAGACTTTTCAGTCCATTGTGAAATGCAGCTAACCCCTGTTATCTTGGGTCAGTGTAGGGAAAATGAGATTCTATCTGGTCATCAAAAATTTCATTCACAGAACTGTCACCTCAAATGCATTAGCTAATCTCACTGCTGGGGTAGAGCACAGAGGAGATGAAATTCTGAAAATGCCCATGCCTTGACTGATGAAGATATCATTTTGATGTTATCAGTTATTTCAGTTACTGTAGAGTACAAGACACAGGTATCATGTCCCTTGCAAAAGCAAAACAAATAAAATCTGAAACAATTTTCCTAAGCACAAAAGAGGAAAATCACCTGAATTACTCTTGGCAAAGCTTCTAGGCAGTATTCTGTGTTATGCCATGCAGAGGTTTAGCTATAACTGTGATAAGTCATGAGGTAAGGAGGCATTTGCTTTGGGCAGTCAGCAAGTGGAGGAAGAAGTAGAAAACCATTCAGCATTTTGCTGATGGTGTCAGTCAGTTGTACAGCAGATATTCCTTCTGTAGAAAGGTTGTTTAGAAAAAATCTGTTGTACAGAATGCTGATAAGATGCTGCAGCAAAATACCATGGTAAAGGGGTTAGAGGAAAGAGGGAGACTGAAAGAAAGGAGAAGAGGCTAAAAAGGTGAATAGAGCCCCTGAGACTTCAAATAATACAGCCTTTGAAGCCTTGAAGTTACTTAATTTGAGAGTACAACTGCACAAATCAGACCCGTGGCAGTGCATTAGGTTGTACATCTACAACACATGGTAGGGGCCTGTGAACTCAGCCAGAACTACCCTTGGGAAGAGCAGGTGTGCAGTCCTGAGGTGACTGCCCCGCCATCACTGAGAGGAAGGCTGCTCTTTGTTTACTGAAGCAAGAGCCGTGCGTACAAGTGGTTGTTCCCAGTAACTGTCATGCTCACTGTAAGTTGTTTCATCTGTAAACCCTGAAGTCCCATCCAAAAGGAAGTTACAAAGGTTTTTGAAGCATTTGCAGTTCAAAACAAAACAAAAAAATCTTTTGTTGCTAGTTGGTGTTCTAAAGTAAATGGGACTGATCAGCTGTATGTCTCAGTGGCGTGATCTGGCAAACATCTGCTTCGAGTTACTCCAACGTATTTGTCAAAATTCATATTAATTGATCTCTTAAAGTAATTCAGAATTATAACAGTTATTTAACTTTATCCTTAGCCAAAGTTGGAATCATGATCTAATAACTGCATAGAATTTCCTCTAAGACATCTTCAGGACTGCTGAAATAAATACTGTACTGAATTAGCAAAATAGCTAGTGAAGTATGAGGGTGTCTTCCTTAAGGGAGGAAAGTCAAAGTTCTTTTGCCTAGAATAAATCAGCTTTGATTAAATATTTTTGTGTATTTCAGGTTCTTGCCAGTTACATAAATCCTGCAGGGAGTACCTCAAATGGAGACACCCAAACTAGCCATGAGGGGAGAGGACAAAACAGCAGTGCTCTTCCATCCGTTCTCTTAGAGCTACTCAGTCAATCTTGCCTCATCCCAGCAATGTCATCATATCTTCGCAATGATTCAGGTAATGTACCATTGTCTCCTTCTAAATCAAAGTTCTGTCAGATAAGTTTTTATAAAAACAATAGGTGGTTCTGGCTAGTTTCAGTACACTTGCCAATTTAGAATTGTACTAAGGGAACATTCACTTGAGCCTTAGAAAACAAAATGATAGTGTTTGTTGAAATACTTATTTGTTGTAAGAGTTTAAACTTTGTTGTTTTAATGGTTTTTTTAAAATTTGAAATTTAATTCTTAAACTATTGAAACTACGAGGAAAATAGTATTTCTATCTGAAAAGTTTACATTTTAGTTCTTCTATAGAAGATACACGGAGAGAGTACTTTATACAAGATTGTGAATCTTACTGTGAAGAAAAATGATTATTTTGTAAGAAAATTGAGCAAGTATATGTGTGAAGTTGGTAAATGTTGCACGTACTAGGGTGATTCTCTTTTACCTTGATAAGAGCTTTTTCTGCTTTATTTAGGAAATAGGAAACCAAGCCTCTTATCAAAAGTGCAAAATATTTCAAATATATGGGAACAATGAAATTGTTGGGGTTTTTTTAAAAACAAAACAAATGAGTTGTATGTTGTCATGACATTTCTACTCATAATTCTGAAACAAAGATGTTTTGACTGTTTTTATCCGGTATGTTGTACCTTGCTGTGGAAACCTGTTCAGTTATACAAGGTATTGTCAAGCAGTATGAGTTAAGTGAATGCCTGTGTGGAACTAATGGCAAAACCAGCAGACTGGGTTTGTGATTTATGTTCAGTCTCACTAGATGACAGGCTTTAGTATGAAGATATTGATAAGCATTTTTTCTTCAGATAACTGTCAGTCTGAAGTTTTTAAACACTCCTGAGCCTTAGGTTGGATTTTTGTTCAGTTACTTTGTGAAGATGGATTTAATCCTTAAGTAGCAGAAACAGTTGTTCCAAATATGAATAATTTGGTTTTGGACCTTATTTTGCCTGCCCTATTTTTGGAGTAACTGATAAACGTCTTGTCACATTACTGCAGTTCTGTTGGATGCCGGTTGTAGGGTGTGGTGATGTGAATTTCTTGAAACAATGTCATAGCTTCTTGTTGAATTACACAATATATTTTATCTCTGAGGTAAAAGAGAAATCATCTATGTCTTAAGCATTTACAAAGCTACATAGGACTAAAACAAGAATGTGGGTCTCAATCTATAGTAACTAGGGCATTACGTAATCTTGTGTGATGGAATGGAAGTAGTTCAAAAAATCTGCTGGGGCCTTACAGTAAAGATAAAAATATGAAGATATTTCACTTGCTGGTCTGCAGTTTGACACCTCTCTCTAGTTTTGCAATGAATTTGTTGGTTCTGTTTTGCACATATTACAGTGAGGAAAATGAACTGTGTGGCCTATACACCAGGCTCGTTATTCCAAATGAAAATATAATGTAAAACAATGAACTAAACGATGGAAGTAAAACAATAAAGTAATCTTTCTAACAGATACTCATAAATTATTCTTTGTTGAGGCAGAAAGGAAAAGTCATTCAAAGACCTGGCAAAAATGCTATGTTATCTAAAGGATGAAGCTGTTGGTTCTGAGTTATAGATGAATTGCAGCAGTTAAAATTGCTTTTTGCTGTTTTCAATAGAAAAACATATCTGTGTAAGTCACCTTTAACTGGGGAAGAACAGTCAGATATTGATAGAAGAGATGAGATATGTGGCTGGTGATGAGAAGTTCAGACTAGTTTGGCTTTCAGGGACCATTAGTTTTTCCCAAAGTACAAAGAAATGGCAAAGTTTCAGTAGGAAATGTTCCTTTTAGGTATATTTTCCACTGCTGGACTACTGTTATTTGTGGTTGACAGGGGATGTTGAAATGTTGTGCTTATGAATTAACAATTAGGAAAGAGTGAACAAAGCAGGTCCTTTCTGCTTTTTCATAAATGGATGTGTAGCTCTTAATGTGGCAGCTAAATTATATTAAAGCAAAGCAAAACCTTGCTTGTCAGAGAAAAGCTGTTACCTACTCTTCTGATTACAAATTCACAAAGGAGGTTATTTCGGTTGGAATTTAGAACTGTAAAGTCTGAAGGTTGTTATGCTGTGTTTGATGCAAGCAGTGGTCTTGAATGTTTCCTGCTGTACTTGTTCAAAAGTCTATACATAAAACTATAATTAGCGATGTTCTTCTGGATTTAGAAAAAAGAAAACACAACTTTGCAGGCTTTTATCAGTCAAGCTTGTCTTTGAAAATGTGATAGGTTATCAGTATGAGGGTGAAATGTGCAAAAAGGGTGACTTCTGGGAAGAATGTCCTCTCTTCATGAGTATTTGAGTCAGATATATTTAGTTTGAAAGGAGACCCTGAAAACAGTTTGTCTTGGTGATAGCCAGGCATAATTCCAATGCAGTAATTACTGTTTAGTTCAAAAGCAGACAGATAATTCTCACATTAATGAGTGGGAGTTGCAGGTGTTGCTGGGGCTCTCAGTGTCAGTAACAGAGTGTCAGGAGACACAGCTAACAGAGAGCCTGGCTGTTGCAAGAGAGACAGAGGTGGAGAAGCTCTGGAGTTATGTTAAGCTGTTGTGCAATGCTCGTAAGACTGTAAAATTCAACTAAACAATGTGTTTATAGTTGAAAAATTTCAAATATGGAAGCAACTTTCTAAAATTATTTTTATTTTTTAAAACCTCAAAGACCAATGCAATATAGTAGAACAGATTTGAGTCTTTCCTGTTAGACCTCATCTAATTTCAGGCTTCCCTATCTTGAATACTTATCTCTTCTCCTGTAGGGCTGAATGCCTACCCAGGGGGAGTAGGAAAGGCAACAGCGTTAGTGGTAACGCTCATGTACATTCTAATTTTCAGATCACTGTACCTTCTGCTGTCAAAAGGTACTTTGATGTGGAAGAGGTATTATTCTTCCTGTAACATGCTGGACTGGGAAATTAGGACACTGCATACAGAATGCTAATAGGGTGTTCCCAGGTTCTGGCACCCCAGCAGGAACAAGCTGTGCCCAGCATAATGCTGACACAAAATAGCACTTTTCAGCAACTTTGTAACTTTCTCGGACTTGAATGGATGCTGGTGGGACCAGTTAAAGGTTACCCTTATGCTAGACGTATTCTTCTACTAGATTTAAGTTTTTGCTGTCAAGGGTTGCAATAACAGTGATCTTCACATATCTGTATTTATCTATATAGATATAGATACGTGATCTGCCATATGCATAAAATTGTGTGTGAAAAATTTTCTATAAACATATGTGCAATGAAGCTGTAGATGTGCTGCTTCCCTTTATTGCACAGTAGGTTGATATCACTGTGGTGATAAAAGATAGTAAGTATTTTGGTATCGATGAGAATTTTATATTTTGTTTACATGTGTTAAGTTAGCTACAGGTATGATAGATACATCCTGCTTGCAAAGTTGTTTTGGCAAAGTTCTTGAGTAGTTCCAGTATCAGAATGTAAAATCGACCTATGTCACAGTCAGAAATTTATCTAGGGTTTTTTGTTGCTTAAATATGTTTTGCCATTCCTGCTTAATTTGCCCAAAACATACATGGACTAGATTGTTATCTAGATTGTTCTACATAAAAGGAATATTGATCAGATAAGGAGTGCTCGCATATCATTTAATCTTTTAGAAACCTAACCTTGAAGCAGATCATTATAAACCAGATTGCTCTGACACATTCTGCAGCTTCATCTGCATCAGAGCAAGGTGATTGTGAAGTCCTTGAAAATTGTGAACTGATCACTTTCATTAATTTCCATAATTGCTTTTTTCTTATAGAGGTGGAATGTTTATCTGTCTATGAAGGACTTTATTATGCAAGAGAGATCATAGCTCTAGTCACAAGGAGCAATAGCTGCTGTAATCCTCACCCTGTTTCTTGATTATTTTTTTTCCTGTGTTTGTTTGATATCTTGTTATGGCATTACTGTGGCTTTTATTATCTTTCATTTTATAAAAGAAAAAAGTTTATCTTTGAAACATGGTGAGATTTTTTTATTACACTTGTGTATATTCCTAAGGACTTAATTTATGTTTACATTTGCAAATTTCTTAACTTCTGTATCATGGAACATCTAGCATGTATTCATTACCGGGCAGTTATGTACATTTCACGCCAAAAGCTGTCATGTAAAACCTTTTCACTGTTGTGTTGTATACAGCACATTTCAATTGAAAGAATCACTGCTGTAGGAACTCTTTCAAATATGTGAACACTTCTCTCCTTGAACAAAATGCACAAGAATAAAATTTGCACTGTGCAACAAGAGGTTCCCAGCAAATGTGTGACCATCAGATTCTAACTGGCTATCTTGAAGGTCTAGATTTTGCTGATAAAAGTAAGAGTTATTTCACTGATGGACTTAGGTTTATGAAGACTAATACAAGCTAGTATTTACAAATGGGAGAGAATAAAGAATTAGTAATAGTAGTCTTTGTAGCTAAAAATACTTAGAGAGAAGGCAGTGGAAGGGAATCATGAAACAGAAGGAAAATCAAGTGACTTTTAGGACAGGGACTGTCTATTTTGTTATGGGCTTGGACAGTAAAAAGCCCAGTCAAGTTGGGATTTATCAGTGATACCACAATATTAGGTTAGACTCTTCTTGCTTAAAAATACAGTTGTACTGGTTTGTCCCTAAACTAGTACGTAGCTAACCTTGAGATGTCTTAATCTTGTTTAAAGCCAAAGAGTGAGAGAGGTTTGGTACCACCTCTTCCTTGGAAGACAGACCTCATAGCAAGTTGCAGAATTCTGCCTGAAATCTCTTTGCTTGAATTCCTAGGCTTACAGGAAGCAGGTGATACTGTGATTTTAGCTGGGATTTTCTTGCATGCTGCTCTCTTAGCTCTCTTAGCCACCTTCTGTCTTTGGTGGACAAAGATTCCACATGATGTGGTCATCATAGCTTGTGGTGTTAGATTAGCTCAGTCTTCCTTGCATTTGACTGCTGAGATGATGCATTTCTATGTGAGGGCTTTAATAAAAGTATTGTATTTACTGACCAGCATGTTCTACTTCTTAAGAGTCCCATATTTGGTTTTAATGCACTTTTCATAGTTTACCAAGTACTGTCACACCCTGGACTTGTGGATTCATTAACAGTTGTGCTGTTTTATCCTGCTGCCAAATACCTCATTGTGAACTTTATTTAGTAAGTATTATGGACAAATTTGTTGAAGGTGAATGTACTGAATAATTTTTTCTGCCTCTCTTGATATACCTTTGTTAGTTGAGTTCATTAAAGTCATTCTTTTCAGGCCTTGCCTCCTTACCTCAGAGCTTGAACTACACTAGATTGCCTGCTGAAGTTAGAGTATTTCTTTTCTATTAATCATACTTATTCTCAAGGTACTATATGGTGTTGCTTTACTTTGTGCGAAGTAGTCCAGTTCCACTGGACTGAATAGGCGGAGTACTTTAGGAAGCTAGTGTTCCCTTATGGGAAGTTGATATGCTGAGCTTATTCAGCCAAGAGTATTGCATTTTTTTTTAATCCGTTACTGAACGTGTGAAGGTACTACTGCAGTGTAAATGTTGAATCATCGTGAAATTCTCCTTTTCCCTAGACTATTGACTTTTTACTGTGTCTAATAAGAGGTAGTTGCTCTTAAGATTATTTTTGTTGTTGAGATTCTTATGCATATATTGGATTAAATGTATAAGCACCAGAGCTGTATATTGGAGCTCATTTAACTAAAGTTAGACTTAGGTCTGCATGAGTATAGAGCATAAGTATTACCTGTTAAGAGACGATATTAGACTTCTGTTTTAAAACTAAATGTAACTCGTATGCTGGGGCAATCTCTACTGGTAATATTATCCTGTGACTTCCTTCAAAGGGTCAAAGCCTTTTGCTGTGAGTGAAATTAGAAGTACAATGGCAATTTAGATAGACAGTATATAATTACCGAAATTAAAAATTCCACTAGTTATCATTAATGTTAGTGAACTCATTCATTGGTAGAACAATGCTGAACCTTTGCCACATTTGGTTATAACTTTGGGATTGCTTTTTATCTGGTTTGCTGTTGAAGTGTTTACAAAAAAAGGTGCAGTATCGCACTCCAGTGCTGGAGTACTAGTTGATTCACAACTTCGAGAAGAGAGCTATGCACTGAAATGACATGAAATAAAACTGTTTATTTATTTCACAGAATTGACAAGTTTTATATAACTTCAGGATCAAAATAAACAGTATTTTCTACCCGAATTTCATATTTCTGTTCACTTTTCAGGTTCTTGTAGCTTCTCATTTTAAGACCCATCTCAAATATCATTGTATCATGAGATTAATGCAATAATATCTATAAGTATGTAGATATAAGAAGTACATTGAAAAATTTAACAATGTATTGACTCTATTCTATAGTCTTAAGTAAACATGAATAACCTGCGCAATTCCTCTAGAATGTAGTTTAGTTTTACAGAATGCTTTGGTGCTTCATATACTGAAAATGAGTATACAATACTAGAGACTTGCTAAAGACTATAGATAGTGAATAAATTTTCTTATCTGCACATGTTTCCTTCCAGTGTGGCTTCAGCTCTATTTATAACTTCTTCTGGTTCAGCCAGTATTGACTCAGAGTCACAAAACCAGAATATACCATCTTCCACCTCATTCATCCATAAATCAGTGTTACAGAGTAGTTTCTACAACTGACTGAAATATCATTACCGAATTCATGCTGTTCTAGATCCCTGACCTTATTTTATGCATGTGCTTGTTTCGAAGTGACTTCCAAAGGCTCAGTTGGTTTAGCAGTTATGAAGCTCTATACAGTAATAAGCTATCACCTATACAAGGGATGTATTTCTTTTGCTTCTCATTTTATGGAAAGACTGGATATAGCTTTACAGCCTAGAAGAAGGAACCACGCTGATTTTCAGAAATGCAGCTCCTCTGTTGTTCTTCTGTGGCACATGTAAGATTAAGAACAGTATTTATTAAAATCAGTGTTTCTTTTTTTGTGTTGTTTTCTACTGTGTTTTTAATCCTAAGCTTTCAAAAGCAGCTTTTCTATTAGAAGATATGTGTGAGATACATTCATGTATACAAAAACTCCTATGATCTCAGACTGTCTGCAGCTTTGGATCTAATTCAAAGACATGCATAGGTTTAATTTAAAACGTGTAAACAGTTTCATTAATTTCAATAGTCTAATTGGATATTCCATGAAGTATGCATAAGAGTTGCAATTCTGGGCCTCAATCATAAACAATACAAAAAGGGAAAATCTCTTCAGGACCTGGTCCAGAAAGAGAGAGTATACTCTTCTGGGCGAAGGTTATTAAACCTGTTTTCCATGCAACATCATGAATCTGTGTGATGTGTTTTATTTTACTTAAAAATAAGCATCAGGATGACAACATGAAAGTTATATTTGACTAATGTTTAAACACATTCTAAAAATGGGGATATAGAAAATGTAACAATTTTTTTTCATGTGGAGAATATGTATTAGTATGTCATCTTAATTATTAATATTTCTTGAAAGAAGTACTGAAACTATTCCTTATTTTTTCACACCACTTTAAAGGATTTTTAATTAGAAAAGCACATTGTCAGTATAGCATGATAATTTCAAATACAGATTCAGTAAAGGCAAGAAAATCTAACCTTTTCAGCTTTCCACAAGACTAACAAAAATGCTGCAGAATGTAGTCAATAGTTAAAATTTTATTTATAATATTACAATTTTTAGTATAACAGTGTTCCTGTTCCCACACTTATTATACATTAGCGTAAGTTATAAGCTTAAATTATGGTGGTCTAAAAATAAAACCCTTTTGTTGGTTTTCTGGTCTCGGCTATGAAGAGACATACTGCACAAAACCATAGAAAGCATCATGGGGTTTGCTTTATAGGTATTTGTATATTTAATTAATCTTTTCCTATGTTCTGATTGTTTTAAGTGTTTGCTTACATTTCTGGTGTCTCGCGCATTTGCTGGCAATAAAACAGTGCCATCTCTGTTTCTGTTATTTGGTTTTCATCTGTTATCAATGAGAAGTTGAATATTGTCTGCCTTCATTTATGTAATTTAGCACCCTAGCTGGGCTCACAGATACATTTAGCAGTCATTGATGCAGTGCCCTTAGCCACACACTTTGCTCTGGAATGTTTTTGATAATCTTTTCAGACAGTGGGGGTTTTTTTGCTTTAAATTTAGAAATCATTCTTACCATTGCTGGTCTTTGCACTGTGTGCTGTGCAATTGATGTTCAAAAATGTCATCAAAGTGTAGTGTAGATGTACACAAATACAATAACAAATAAATTAAGCACAGTTCCAATAATCCCAAGCAGTGCTAAAATAGATTCTTCTTTTTCCTCTTTCTCCTCTTGCCTTTTTACATCTTCTAGTGTTGTGATGGCAGAGGTCCCCATTTTTCCTGCAAATATCTTCACCAGTATTCTGGCAGCTAGCTAGAAGAAAGAAAACAAATGGTAAATCTGGTCTGACAAACATGCAAGCTTTGATCTTTTTAAAAACAATTCTGTAATTCTTTACACAATATTTTTTAATTCTATGTTTATTGATTTGTATTCATCCTTTGTTTTCTTTTTATATGAACATGTCCATTTTAAAAGTAATTGTTCTCTAGATACAGATTTGATAGTGAAAAATAGCTTGATGCTTCAAGCCAATTAATATGCTTTATTATAAAAGAAAATTAAAATTTGTCTTTAGCGAGCTAATTCGTTTACTTGTGAAACATCAAATTGATGAAAGCACGTTTGTGGGCACTGTCAAATACTCTGAAATGCCTGGGGAGATTATGTGAATTTTCAGCTGTTGTTAAATATTTAACTGTCACAGTACAAAAACAGTTGAAAATATTCATGTCTACTGGGTTTGAACATGCAAAATATGCCTCCTTAATACAGTATCACAGTCTTTTTTGACCAGTGAGCCCTAAGTAGGGAATTACAAATGAGATCTTATCCTTTTGCTTGTTTAATAGATCAGCTTTTGAACATCCATGCACCAGTAAACATTTAACAGAAAATGTCTGTCTCTTCAAATATAAAGGTTGTTGTTGTTATTATATATGCTTATTACTGCAGTATGCCAAAGGACACTAGTACTTTTATAGTAACAAAATTCTATGCAATATAAGGACTTGAAATAGATATTTACAGATGCATATATGATTTATTACATTTTTTTGTTGCAAAAGTGAGGTTGACAGGTCATCTCTATTACTTAGCTGCTCTTGTACTCTTAATTTAGTCACATATCCTCTAGAAACATATTCCCTGTAAAATTGTTAATTGGTGGCAGAGATGTTGATTTTATACGTAATCTGCTATGCTGTTTTAGTCTTATTGATCAGAAATTTCTAACCTTAAACCAAAATTTGATTGGGATTTCTACTAGTTCAGATAACCCCAATTTACTGAAGATTTGCAATCATGTTTTATAGTGCAATAGCATTTTTCTTTCCTGGCAAACATCTTTAATCATTGGAGATAAACATATTTCTGCTGTGAGTCTAATTAAAGCCATCAGCTCGGAGCATAGCTCATAGAAAGGTAAAAAAAAAAAAAAAAAAAAAAAAAAAAAAAATGTTTCTTACCCTACATTGCATCAGGAATAAAATGTCATCAGACATGCTTCTTACTTGTCGATTCAGTGGCAAACCAGGCTTTTATCTTCATGAAGGGGCTGCTCTCCTCACTCAGACAGACCAGATAGGAGCATGAACAGTTCCTTGATGAAGTTTGTCGGTGAGGATAATAACGTTACAGAATCTTCCAAATGACTGGCCTTCTCTCTTAGTAATCCACTAAAGCAAGTGTAGTCGAAAAACAGTAAAACCCTTACTGGTAATGATCCTCACTGTTGACTAATTCGCATTAAAATTGAGGATTTTTTTCCTTAGATGATGCAGAGCAACGAAATACATGCTGTTCGGTTTTGTCTTAAAAAAAAAAAAAGGAAAATACTAACAGCTCCTGGTGTTATTCAGTTATACTTAGTTATTTATTAAGACTTCAGAAAAACCCAGCCTTTGATTTACTCTTTGTGGCAGCCGTCTGAAGAGGCTTTCTCACGTTGACATGCTGTAATTCCAAATGCAGCGAACTACGTGCAGTCACACTATGTAATTTTAGTCCAGCCTGAAAAAGGATGAAAAGAAGTCTGCTTTACTGGCAATAGTGTGAACGCTGTCACACACCTGCATTCAGAGCCTCTGGAAAGAATTCCAAGGTATTCTTCGGAGCATTGCATAACTTAGCCAGGCAAATCTGAAGAGGGGAATGACAGTGGCTTTAGTTGCACACTGTGGTGAGCTGTGACATTGATTAAACATGCACTTGGCACTTGCTGAATAAAGAAGGAGCTACGAGCCACCCTTGCAGACAGTGAGTTGCATAACAATGTGCGATGGCTCTGCTGTTTCATTGTCAGGCCCGGCACATTTTAATTCTGTACCAAAGGGGAAAGCATGCGGTGTAAAGAGGAGTAGAGTTAACTGTACTTCAGGGTTTTCTGAGGAAGTGCTGCATGACAAATGGTGACATTAAGGCATTCAAGCTGAAACAGTGTTTCTGCCTTTTGTCTTTTTATGCTTTGTTTGACAGACAATTGTTTCTATGGGAAATACTACTTATAACGCTTTTCTTCCTCTTTTTCTTCACCACCCAAAGAATGCAGGTTAGTGTGTAATTAATGAAAACACAGACTTAAAGAAAAATATTCCCGTTCTGATTTCATAGGAAGCAGTAACTCAGTTTTTTCATAGGTAAATCAGAGAGGTATTTTTTGCCTGCCCTGTTGGAAAGCGGGGGGGGAGCTCTGCGAAGTCTTCTTTTCTTCCCAGTCTCTTCAGATAAAAAGCCACAATTTTAATAACCTCTGCAAGTAGCTATGTTTCAAATAATTTTATTCAGTCACTTTGATCTATGAAGACTACCCAAAGGAATGTGTTTCATTGGTATAGCATAGCTTCTTGATATGAAGGCAACTATATTTTACATACATTGGAAAACTTATTTTTTAAAAAAATACTTGCAATATCAAGCAATCCAGAAGTACAAAAAGCTTATGCTTAAGAAAAATCAAAAGATAATTAATTACATTTAATTCAAACAGTAGGAATGTAACCGAAAACCTTGATCACTTTCTAGAACAGCATATTTTTTAGAAGTTACAAAGCGGTGTTTGAAATTCAGTTTTCAATAATCTTTTTGTGAGCAAGCAAAAGAGGGTAAAATCACTGCTTTAAATACTTCAATTTTCAGATTAATTAACTTACACATTGAAATTTTTTCTCATTTTTCTAAAGTGTCTAAGTACATTCTTAGTAATGGACAAAACTGCTTATTTTACATGTGCGTTATTTTAATGGTAAATACCATGTTTGAAGTGCCATGAGTTGTATGGTACTTGTATGTGATTTGCCCTTTATCCTGAAAGTAATGTTGCCTCAGTGAAATTGTTTTACTCTAGAATTAAGTAATTAGGTTAAATCTCTCCAGCATGGCCTCTGTAAAATATGGATATATGGTCTTTCCTTTTAAGCTCTTCCTTTATTCTGAAAAGGCTGCTGCAACTTCACTTGTTCCTGGAATTGTTTTCTGTTTATGTATCTTGAACGTATTTCTGTATTCATTTAGATCCATCCAGAGATACAAAGATGGGGAAATGTTCACCTGTGTATTCTGATCGTTCACGTTGCTGAGAGCACCTAGCCATAACCAAATTTTCAAGCCATTGTACTATATTAACCTTCACATATTAAAAATCAAACACTTTCCTTTGTGAAAGGGGGGAAATTGTGCAATGTGCATCTTTTATTTAAAGATTAATGATGTGTTTGGAGGGTAGGAATCTGTCACCTTGTCAACACAAGCAGGTATACTGATTCAAGGTCAGCAGAAGAATTTCATGCACTATTATCAAGTATAAATAGTGACAATGAAGTACATTCAGCAGCTCCACTGCAAATAACCAGCTAATTAAGATGTATCCACAGAGAGCAGCAAAAGGTTCCCAAAGTATTTCTTGGCCTTGTTATTGCCATAGTTGAGGTCTCATAGTGGTTTGCTGTTTTCATAGTTGTGATGCAACTGCCGCTTTAGTGGCTAAGGTGAACCCCAGGAAACAAATCTCTCTGGGATCCTCCTGCATGCAGTCAAGGGGGAGTGACACCACCTGCACACCATGATTCAGATCTAATGTTTGCTGTGGACCTTGGTTTGATGGCATTTCTCCCCTCCCGTCCTTCCATTGTATTGATACACATGTCTGTGCGGACGTGCCATGGACTGGTTTGGAAAACAAACCCAGCCAAAAATAAATACCTAGCACAGCATAATAAGAGCGATGGGGCAGTAGCTGCTTAAGCTGTCAGTGCTGACAAGGAGTTGCTGTTTGGGAAGAAAAAAAGAAAGGTTGAGAGGCGTAACATTTCTTATTATAGGAAACTTGAGGAATCCATCCTTTTGACATTGTCCCGCATAACATCTGTGTCTCTAAATTGGAGAGATGTGGATTTGACGGATGGACCACTCAGTGGATAATGAATGAGCTGGATGGTCACACTCAATGAGTTGCGGTCAATGGCTCAATGTCCAAGTAGAGACTAGTGATGAGTAGAGTTCTGCAGGGGTGGGTATCAGGACTGGCACTGTTTAACATCTTTGTTGGCGACATGGACAGTGGGATTGAGTGCACCCTCAGCAAGTTTGCCAACAACACTGAGCTGTGCAGTGCGGTTGCCATGCTGGAAGGAAGGGATGCCATCCAGAGGGACCTTGATAGTCTTGAGAGGTGGGCCCGTGCAAACCTCATGAAGTTCAAGAAGGCCAAGTGCAAGGTTGGGGCAATCCCAAGCACAAATACAGGCTGGGCAATGAGTGGATTGAGAGCAGCCCTGCAGAGAAAGGACTTGGGGCTGTTGGTTGACGAGCAGCTCAACATGACCCAGTGATGTGCACTCGCAGCCCAGAAAGCCAACCGTATCCTGGACTGCATCAAAAGAAGTGTGACCAGCAGGTCGAGGGAGGTGATTCTGCCCCTCTACTCTGCTCTCATGAGACCCCAGCTGGAGTGCTGCATTCAGCTCTGGGGCCCCCGAATAAGAAGGACATGGACCTGTTGGGGCAGGTCCAGAGGAGGGCCGTGAAGACAGTCAGAGGGCTGGAGCACCTCCCCTGTGAAGACAGGCTGAGAGAGTTGGGGTTGTTGAGCCTGGAGAAGAGAAGAATCCAAGGAGTCTTTACAGCGGCCTTCCAGTACCTAAAGGGGGGGGCTACAGGAAAGGCAGAGAGGGGCTTTCTTCTAGAAAGGAGAAGGACAAGGGCATGTAGTGACAGGACAAGGGGTAGTGGTTTTAAACTGAAAGAGGGTGGATTCAGATTAGATATTTGGAAGAATTTCTTCACTGTGAGGGTGGTGAGACACTGGAACAGGTTGCCCAGAGAAGTTGTGGATGCCTCATCCCTGGGAGTGTTCAAGGATGTTACAACACATCTCCAGTGTGAAGAGAAAATTTCATGTGAAATTTCTCACATGAGTGAAGCAAGTAATATAGGTTGATTTCAAAGGACTAGATTTATCCATACTATTTGATAATATTTGGAAAGATATGGAGATATTTCACATTTTGTGTAAAATAACATTAGAGTCTGGGAGTATATTTTATACAATTCAGTAATAAAACCACCTGTTTTGGGTTGAACATTACATGGTTACACAGCATTTGGGTTTGGACTCTGGTATCCAAAAATGTCATAAATTTAATTCTGTTCTTCTGTCTAGGCAGAGTTTTCAAGTAAGACTTTGGCAACACCACGGTAACTGATTTATGTAGCATCCCAAGAGCAGAACAAATTCTGTTGATTAGATGTCATTCTGTTCATTACTGCTGATGTTTGAGCATTTGTATTGCATGGGAATAGACCTTAGGCAATACAAATGTATGTCATATTTTAAAGATATTCATACTTGAAGAGGAAGTTGCCAGGCTGTCTTGTAAAAACTCAGTGGTATAAATTCAGTTTACGGTCTTGATCCTTAGATGATCGTTATCTTGCTATATGGTACTGCTATGAGTAATGTGGAACACCCATAACACCACATTTACAAAAGGAACAAGTACTCTTAACTAAAGTGTGTTTTCTTTTTCCTCATGTATTTTTATGGATTTATGTAATTTTGGTTTTCCTGTACTCTGATATTATTCCATATGCTGTATTTTTTCATTGAAATATCATGTTTTGACTAAGATACTGTTTGCCCTTACAGAGAGCAAATGCTCTGAAGAAGATTGCAAGTTAAAGCAGAATGTAAAGAAAGATTTGGAGGCTAAAATGGAAAGAAAAATGTAAAGAGCTGACTGCACTTAAAAGGTTAAAATAATTCATACATCAGTTGTCCATGAAGACTTTTGTAGTTGTTCTGCATTTTCCTTAAGATGCAGGAAACTACTTGAAATGTGGTAACACATGCATCCTGTAGGTGATACATTCTAGTTTTCTTCTCTGACAACCTCCACAAACTTCTCTTTATGAGATCTGACACTTTTTCAGTTAATTTGCAGAACAATAGAGCAAAGCTCTGTCTGTTCAGAGATGCAATGGCATGCACAAATTAAGATCAACTGGTTTTGTTTAGCTTAAGTGAGAAGTGGATATCCATGCTCCTTCCTACTTCCTCAGTTTTTGGGGTTTTGTTTTGTTTTTTCTTTCTCTCTCCTGAGAACTAAACACAGCTACTGTTTTCTTTGTGGGAGCTGTTAGTCTGATTTTTATGATACAGGTTGATGTGTGATGCCCTTGAGTCAGCAGTGATAGGCATGGCCAGTTTGAGCCAGGTTTCAAAGTGGTTTTTTACTCTGTTGAAAACAGAGGAAGAACTCAGATCCTTCATCTGTAGCAACACAAGTTACTTCTAGCTTTTTTACTATTCTTACTCACACCTCTTTCATGTGTTTCATCTCAGCATTGACTTGATGATTTTGATACCTCAGCTATGTGTCTACATCTTGTTTTCCTTCTGATTGAGGAACTTCAATGCCTTTTGGCTATTGTCTGGGTTTTTTTCCTGATCCTTAGTTGCTGACCCAGAATATCCTTGGAATAATTCAGAAATCTCTCATACCTAACTACAAAAGTTCCTCTAGTTTGTTCCCATGTGTCAGTATTCACTTACCAGAAATTTACTTGTTCCATTCTCTCACACTTGCTTTAAAATAGTTCTGGGTTAAGAAATCAATTAAATGGGCACGGAGTGGTACCGTTTCTTCTGCCACATACCTTTTAACACCAGCTTCTCTTAGCACTGGTCAAGCTCAACTGCTGCTTTATTGTTGAATATGGTCAGAATGCACACAGAATGCACTAGTATTTTGTCAAGAAAAGTGGTAAGTTTGACAGTTGAGTAATAGTTTATGAAAAACTGAGCCAATCTACCTTTGGAGGGTGTTGAGTGATATGTCACATACTTGTTTTGAGGGAGCTATTTAAATCACTCTCTTGATGAACTGAAGCAACTCAGAAGTTGGTGACTGATGAACGTTCCAGAGTTAGAGGTGAGGGTTTCAGCCCAAACTGTGTGTGGTGACCTTCTGGATATGGTGGAAGGGAATGATGGAAAAAAGGCGAGAGGCTTTTTTCTCTTTTTCAGTCTCTAGTCTCACATGAGACTTCAGGCAATCTTCATTTTTCTCTTCTTCACTGGTGTGTTGGGTTTGTGTGGCAGGGTTTTGGTAGCGGGGGAAGGGGCTACAGGGGTGGCTCCTGTGAGAAGCTGCCAGAAGCTTCCCCATCTCCAAGTCAGACCCGCTGCTGGCTGAGGCCAACCCAATCAGCACCTCTGGGATAACATATTTAAGAAGGGAAACCTGCAGTGGAGTTAGGGAAGTGGAATGTGAGAGGAACCCCTCTGCAGATACCAAGGTCAATGAGGAAGGAGGGGCAATGGAGGAGGTTTTGATGCCCCTGCAGCCTGTGGTGAGACAGCAGGCTGTCCCCCTGCCCAGGCCATGGAGGTGAGTCGGGGAGAAGATGGTCCACCTGCAGCCCGTGGAGGAGCCCATGCTGGAGCAGGGGGATGTCCCTGAAGATGGCCATGACTCCGTGGGAGAACCTGTGCTGAAGCAGTGAGTGCCTGAAGGACTGCACCCCATGGAAGGGACCCACACTGGAGCAGTTTGTGAAGAACTATAGCCCATAGGGAGGACTCACATTGGAGAAGTTTGTGGAGGACTGTCTCCCGTGGGAGGGACCCCACGCTGGAGCAGGGGAATAGTGAAGAGTCCTCCCCCTGAGGAGGAAGGAGCAGCAGAGACAACGTGTGGCAAACTGGCCCCAAACCCCTTTCCGCGTCCCCCTGCGCTGCTAGGGGTAGGAGGTAGAGAAAACTGGGACTGGAGTTGAGTCTGGGAAGGAGGGAGGGCTGGGGGGGGAAGGTGTTTTTAAGATTTGGTTTTATTTCTCATTATCCTTGTTTTGATTTGATTGGTAACAAACTGATTTTGGTTTTTTGCCCATGTTGAATCTGGCTTTTGCCCGCTGACCATAACTGGTGAGTGATTCCTCCCTGTCCTTGTCTCAACCCATGAGCTTTTTGTTTTATCTTCTCCTCCCTGTCTGACCAAGGGGGAGGAGTGAGCAAGTGACCTTGTGGTACTTCGTTGCTGGCTGGGCTTAAACCAGGACAACTGGTGTCAAGAAGAATCTCTTGTATGGGTATTGTACCTTTGAAAAGCAGTAACTTTTAAAATTCTTCAGTCATGATTCAGTGCTGTTCTCTGCAGCTCAAGAGGTTTATTTTGTCAAAGACAGCAGGTATCCAGGACTATTTTTTCACACTGGTTTGAGTGTAGGCTGCATGCTTCTGGAGGAGTATTAGGGCTTTCAAGTATCAAGTTTTTGAGCTGTTAGAGGAGTCCATTAAGTGAATATCAGGTCCTCACTGGGCAAGCAAAGGGAAGCAGTGTAGTGAGAACTGATCCTAGTCCAGGAGGGTGGCTCTCAGAGAACAATAATACTAGACTAGAACAAGTTCCTTTTTCTCCAAAGCCCTTAAAGCATCTTACCTTGTGACAAAGAACAAATCTTGTCCATATGAGTTTCCAGATGACTGATCTTAAAAAAACAAAAGAAACAAACCTAGACTATACCACCATTCCAGCACCTTTTGCCACATTTCTTTCTTCTGATTTGTCATCTTTACTTGGAAATGGTGTTGGAATAAGGATGAAATTATTATCTCATTAAATCTTTTGTTTTCTATTACAGAAGAATATGAATATATGCTTATTATAATTTCAAAACATTTAAAGTAGCAGACTGTTCCTAGTAGTGTTTTTGGAGTAGAACTTTAATAAGAGAATTTTTTTAAAATGTTAAACCTGATTATTCATTTGAGTGGTTAGTAATATAAAACATTTATGAAAGAACAAATTGTAAATTTGTGCTTTTAGCTCTACTGTGTTGCAGAAATTTGTTGTAATTTATAGGGAGTAATTATGACATATGTATTAAAACATCATGGCATTGAGAGATTTGAGAATTAAAAACCTAGTTGTTATGAGGAACAAAGCCGCTTAGATTTGGTTTGTATTTGGGTGCTGGATTGAATGTCAGGTAAAGAACTTAGTCCTTTAAAGACTGAAGTTTACTTCAAAGAGCTAATGGAAATTATTCCCTTGAGAATTAAAAGCTAGGGGCCGTTGTCTTCAAAAGTGTTCAGTTTTGGCCATAAGTGTTCCATGAAATTCTCTCTGCCACTAGACTGTCACCATCTTGTGATAGCTGTTTAATTTACAGACAACAGCACAGGTCACAGATGTGACTGTTCAAGGCACAAGACAGTAAAGGTTCTGCCTTCTTTAAAGTGGAGGGAGCCTATCCTTAATCTTTCCTGGTCCATTTATCTCATTGTTGAGGCCCATGAGTGTCTCATCCAGGAGTTCCTTTCTTCCCTTCATTAATTGGAAGCCAACACTGGTAGCTATATCCGTGCTTGTAGGACAAGATTGGGAGTCTGTAAGTACTAGACTGGTTTTCCCTCTGAGGGTAATTGGTAAAGACATTCAGCAGGCCCTTTCAAACTTGAGATACCACACTGCAGCTTTCAGAATTTCCAGAGTAAATATTACTGGGCCTCCCATTTTTTCTTATTTTACTTTAGTCTGACAGTACATCTCAAGTGTTTTTATTTAGACTTGGTAATCGTGGTTGGGAATATGAGTGCAGGGTATCTGGAATAGATTGCTGTGCAGCACCATGTGCTACAAACATTCACAGATTTTACTGGAGGCATTAAGAATTAATTTTAAAAATTACGCCTCTCATTACCAACAGACTCAGTCCTTTTTGAGAAGAGAATATGACATCAGAGGAGAATGTGACACCATACTAGATGTCCTGCAGGTCCATATTGTATTGCAGAAATGTACTATCTGCTTCTTTCTTTCTTTTATTTTTTTTTAACTCTCATGCCTTCCTGGTCCTTGTTTTATCAGTACACACCAGAGGTTCCTGAAAGAATTTTAAGTAATGCATTTTCAATTTTTTTGTCTTTTTCCATATAAGTGGCTTTGTCAATTAGTGGCAGCACAATTGGATAAGCTGCTACAAAATTTTTGACCAAACTAGCAAGCCCTTTCTTTCTGTTCATGTACAGAGCAGATTGCCAGGGTTAGTTCTAGACATTTTTACTTTGCCTTTCCTAAGAGCAAGCTCACTTTCAGGGAAGCATGGGAAGAGTTTGTCAGCTGAGGTGTGTAGCTCAGCATGCATTTGAAGAGGAGCTTACTGGAACATTGAGGTGAGGGCTGGCTTTCGTTTTCAGCAGTTGAAAGTCTCATTTCTTTGGTCAAGTAATAGTTCTTCATTATTCTGGGCAGTACTGTCTCACTCGTCTTTTATTTCGTCTGTATTCTTGTTTTCTTTCCTGTTTCTGAAACTAAAATATTATAAATGTATCTGGCATTTCCCCTACTCTTATGCAGACACTTCCCATTGATAGTATTTCCTTTCTTACTGTTCTCTGAGGGTATTTATAGTATTGAGTACAAGTCAAAGGAAACGGTTCTCTGTGGCTGAAGGAGTTAGTCTAGAAAAAGAGTTAATCTATGGTAGATTATTCAAACACACAAACTCTAGCTTTTTCTAATAGTAGTTGTATCTTCTTGTCCGCTCTAGAGGATGACTTCAAGATAGTACCGCTCATTAACAAAAGAATATTTTCTTTCCTTTTGAGTTAGTCTTTATTGTTATATTGTAACATAATGGAGGATGATCCATTTTAATAAGTGATGCAGGAACTTGCATGAGGTTGCACAGAAGGTGCAAATTCTCCTGTTACACAAGTCTGAGGCACAGAGATGATTCTTCCCATCATATGTGGTGCTCAGTTAAACTGGTTGATAGATTTGCCATGTAGCTATTTGCACTCTAAGGCACTTTCAGTATGCAGTGAGGGCAACCAGGTACCTTTCATTTAATTTCGACTCGGGGAGGCTGTTAGGCTTGAATTTTTCTCCTCAGCCTGCACTTTGCGTGTTTGCCAAAACCCCATCTTGGTATTTAAACAAGCAACTATTCTCTAGAAAATGTGCTGAAGTGATAAAGGTTCTGTGTTGCATATGCACAGGGGCTCTGCCATCTTGAGCAAGCGAAATAATTGGATATTTAAGGCAGAATGAGATTCCTAAGTAATCTCCTTTCTGTCCCCTGAGGACATGATCTTGTAGGTGTGCTCACACATACGGAAAGTTTGCTGTAAAGCACAGGAACCACACATTCTTTCATTCCAGTAACAATGTTGGTATCCTCTGCTGACAGAACAGACGACCCCAGTCTTGGCCTTTTTCCATCTGCTGAAGTAATGGTTTAAAAACACCCCACAACTTCATTATTTAATTTTGAATTTCCATATTGATTTCTGCAGCATGTGCAATGAAATGGCAGGTTTCCATCTTATTTTCAATTCCCATATTATTGTGAAGTAGTAGTGACTGTTTTATGGGCTGGAAGGGGTAATGCTCAGACTGAGGACCATTTCAAGGTGGCTGCTTGCCCACTCCTCTGCCAAAAATAGTGAATCACTATTCCTTCCTCCAGTGCAGGGATGATAAAAGCCAGATTAACTTCCTTAAAAATCTTGCTTTGTGTTCTTAGAGTAGCGATACCTTTCCTTCCATCTCTGTGGAGTGCCTGCACTTGAGACACTTAACATGAGGTGGTAGGCAAGCTTGCACCTGATTTGGTTTGGGTTTATTTTTGCTTTTTCAAGAAAGGTTTTTTCTGCAGGCTATTTAAATCTTGTATTCTTTTCTGGGCAGAAAGTATTTTTCTTATTTTCTTGGCTAAGTGTAACATTAATTTGAGACGTTTAGCTTACCTTTAATATTAGATTTATTTGATTACATCTACCTCAAATAGAAATTATTGGTCCTTTTTATCTTACTGAATGCTGTAGTAAAGGGTTGTGTTAATAATGAAGTTGGGGTTTTTTATCCCCTGACCAGGCAAAAAACTTTATTCTCATGCATTTTCTGAATGCCTTTCTTATATATATATATTTTTATTTTTCTTCATATCTTTTTTTGTATCTTTCTTTTATCTATTTATTGGATAATATAGAGCAATCCTGTAGCTTTACATTGATGCTTCCTTACACTTGTTTTCTAGATTTGGATACAAGCATGATTTCATTATAGCTTTATGTTTCCATTGTGTTTCTTCATATTTTGTTGTTTTAAAGAACTGATGTTGGGTAAAACCAGAGATCTTTCAGAGGAGAGATTCTTAAAAGTTGCAGTGGGGTTGGATCCTGTGGCAGTACAGACTTCCTCTGCAGCGCTCTGTTCTCGTACTTTCTACACTGATACTTACTGGATCATTTTTTCAAACAAAACCAATGAATATAGAATTTTGCACTTTTAGTCTTCATTAATTTTTCTTACCTGATGATGTATTCCCCACCCCCCATGTTAGATGGCTCTGTAGCCCCCAAGAAGCATCCCTTCTTTACCTGACTAGCTTTTCAAGATTATTTGGAGCATTATTTAATGGTGGAGAGTGATCTCTGTAATGGATTCCATTATCAGGGACTAGAGTGTGGCATGGAAATAGTAATATCTCCAAAACTGAGGACCACACATAGTTTTAGTAGTCACTTATGCTTTAAAAGCTTGGTTTGGTTTTTATGTCTTTTACATCATTTGGGTTTCTTTTTCCTATCCTTTCAAAATACAGGAAATTGTGTCTGTTTACTCAACTGTACACACCAGCCTAATGAAGTAACGCCTCATGCTTTTTCTGGCAAAGGTTTTTTCTGGATTCATGGGTACATTTGTGACAGGTTTTTAAGTGTTGTTTGACTTCACTTGTAAACAAAACTTTCCTGAAAATACTTAACTTCACCAAAATCAAATATTCTTTCAAAATAACAAAACCAGAAATAGTTAAGAGCAATGGTCTGCTCCCTAGAGCCACATTACTACACTAACTCCAGATGACTGACCAACTAACTTGAGCAATGCATTTTGCTTCTATAATTGAACACAGTTTTCCTTTTACATTGCAGTTAAAATGCCATTTTTTTTCCAGGTTTCCTAGAAGACTCATATAAGACTAGCAATGCCAAGACAGACCAAGGTTGTTAGCCTGTTACTTTATCACCAATAGTGGACAATAACAGATGCCTATGGGAGAATATAGCGATGGGGCTGACATACAGATGCTACCTTGGTATTGCTGGTATGTGGCCAAGGGTGGTGTCTCCTCACTTACGAGCCCTTGATGGCCTGTTCTTACATGAATTTACCCAATTACTTTTGAACCTGTAACAATATTTACTGCCCCAGCATTTAGTGCTAAGCTTTTCCAAAGTTTAACAGCAACGTGTTGTGTAGTGTATGTTCTTTTACAAGTGGTGGTATTTCTTCTAATGGTACGCCTATTCCTCTGAATATATTGATCAGTCCAACTCTATTCACTGATTTTTACCCCTCATAATTTAAAAAAAAAACTTTGACACACATTATTAGTCACTGAGGCTGCAAAGTCTTAGTTTATTTCATTTTAGAGAGTACAGCGGCTCGTTCCATACCTTGGGTTGTTTAGTAGTCTTTCTCTTGTCCCTTTTCCAGTTCTGTCTTGTCCCTTTGAGAAAGGGGAGAAATGCACATGGTGTTGAAGCATGGAGTACAAATGATTGAATGCAGTCCCATTAAGTAATTTCTAACTTCTCTTCATCTTTTCTAGCACTTGATCTGATTTTTTTTTTTTGACTGCTAATGGGCTCAGTGCTGGCATCAGAAAAGCAAAATTATAAGGCTGTATCTGAACAGTAACAATAACTTGGAGCCTGACACTGCATGCCTTGAATTCAGAGGCCCACCCTTCTTGCATTGTTTTACTGCTCTGACACAGGATTTGTAACTCGTAACCTGTAAGGGGGCTTAACCCTTCCTTCTCCTGCTTCATTATGCAAGGGGACTAGTCTTTTCTGATGCCGTTTTTCTGATACTCGAAATAGTAATGTGAAAATGCTTGTGTTATTCCTATAAAGAAAACTGGAGAAAAAGTCAAGCCAATTAAATTATTACAAGATGACAATATTTGGAAAGCTTTTGTTTTATTTTTACCCAAAGGCTAATGTTTTCTTAAAGAGATCTGATTTTGAAATACTCTGTAGGCAATCTTTTTTTTTTTCCTATCAAAATGGAGCAGAACACAGGGTGTTAATTAGGCCTATTATAAAAGAGGCTTGCCCTGGGTTGATTCTGAAACAGAAAATCAAGAGGCAGCAGAGCATGATGTGTTTGGAACTGACACTATTGCCTGCAGCGTGGACTGCATTCATAGATCATATGTTTGCAAAGATGCAGTAAAGGGGGGCTGAGGAATGGCTCTGGTTTTGAAATACTTAGCAAAAGGACATGTAGCCCTATTGGAAAGACAGTGTCTCTCACTCATGCTTGGCAATATCTGTGGCCGCAAGACTCTGAAGGTTTTAATTAAAAATACAAAATGAGTGTTTCCTTTGTGTGACTTTTTTGAACAGTGGTGTTTGTAGCTACTGAGAGTCTTTAATATGATAATGAGATCATGAAGTCTTTAATCATGGCTATGGGTTTTAGGTTTGTGAATAATATACTGAGGCATCGAAAATATGTCCTCAGTAATTACTAAGCATACTTTAGAAATGGTGTAAAATTGACAGAACTTTAAGATCTACTTTTAAATTATTCAGAGGTAAAAAAAAGGTAAAATAAAAAAGAAAAATGTAGTGGCAGGTGTGTGTGGTACTGCAGTCATGATCTTAGCATTGGACTTAAGCTTTTTAGTAAGTAGCATGGTAATGAGGATGTCTTATTTTACTTTTAGCATCTTAAATTGTTGAGACCATCGTTCTTTAAGCTTTAATACTATCAAAGGAAAAATAGGAGTCTTGGAATACAAAGGTATTTTCTTGGGGTTTTTGCAGGGGAGGTTTGGATACACTGTAGTAAATTTTGAGCATTTGTGCATGTTATGAATAGTTTTATAATATCGCTGCTCTACATAACTGTCATTGGTTTTCTTTCACATTACTTAACAGAGGCAGGATTAGATGGCTACTTCTGGACTAATATTTAACAAAATACAATCATGCATCTTTCCAGGAAGATATAAAGTCTCACTGAAATGGGTGAAAAATAGATCCAAAACAAATAAGAAATGAGACTTGAAGGCATCTCTTGGGTCACTGCAACCTCTACTCCATGCAAGAGGGAGGCCTCTTGGAATGGGAGATGAAAGCGTAATTATAAAATCAGAAATCAGCTTCATCTTTGATTATAGAGGTTTACTTGTTCATTTCAAGTTTTAACTTGTTTTTTTCCCCTCTTCTGATCTGTTAAATGTAAGCCACACTTGTAGCCATTTGCAAGAATTTTTTGGGTTAGATTTGTGTTTTCTGTTTTTAGATATGCATTCTCTCTAGAATGCCTTTTTTCTTTCCAGTTATTTCCTTTTAATTGTCCATTCATGACCATCCCTCTCGTGTTTGCAGTGGCAGCTCTCTGAGAAAACAAATAAAAGGGCTGTAATTTGGAAAGAGTTTCCAGTGGTGCCTTCTGCTGTGGCTGCCAGCACACCCTTCTTTCTTTCAGCAAAGGCAGAAAGTCAGTCATGTATATTGGTCAGAAGTAAAAAGAAATTGCACATAAGAAAAAATAGTCATACTTTTGTGGGCCTCTCAAATAACTGAAATACCAGAAGTCCTTAAATGATGCGAGTCTAGTAAATGAGAAATTATGTACAGAAGATAGATTGAGAGCATATATATATGCAGCTTTTCTTGTAGCACAGAAGCAAGGAGGGTATGTATCTGGCAATGTGATATATTTAAAACTGGTAAATGTTTTTGTTTTTTTTCCCTCAAGTGTCTGTTCTGTTTTATTTTACATCAAGTTTGTAGGCTCCTTTAGGGTAGTTTGGTCACAGTGAGAATCACGGTGGGAAGGCCTTCACGTTAGATGCAAGTAAAGCAGACCTTTTCATAATTTTCTTACAAATTATTCTTCTCTATTTGTTTCTTTAATCTGCTGTAATGTGTGAAGACTTTTGGATGTAATGGATAAGCTATATTAATAGTTTCCTTTATTTTAAAATAAATGTGCATATTCTTTGTGATATGTTTTAAATATCCTTTGCAATGGAAATAAGTTTTATAATCTTATTCATAGCCAGTTAAGTTGTACTGAGGATGTTAAACGAATTGCAAAAAAAATTTATTGCTGTTCAGTACTATCCATTTAATGGGCTGTTAGGCCTGGCTATTCTTTGTTTGAATATTGTATAATATTAAAAGAAAGCAAAGGAATATTAGACTCAGTTGGGCCATTATCTTGTTACAGATATATACGCAATTTAAGTTGATACCTTGATCCTGTGAAACTACCTGCCCTCATATGCCTTTTCATTAAATTAAGGTTGTAATTGCATATGGGTAGTCTTAGGTCTTTGTAAGAAATAGATCTGTATTGGTGATGAATAAATAGATGTGTGGAAAGCAGTTGAAATTTTTTGAGATCACGCACACAGTCTTTGAATGTTAATCAGTTGTTTCCCAGGAATAAGTAGGCTGTATCCAGAAGTTTGCAAAAATGTGATCAGTGCCTTAATATCTCATGATCTTCAGGCATTTCTGAAAGACTGCAGTTTTCAAAAGATGGGATGCTCAGCAGTTTCTGAAAGTCAAGACTTGTTAAAACAGCTCCCTTCACCATCACCCCAAATCAGACTGCTTATTATTGGCATATAAGGGAGATCTGGTTTTATGAAATATCTATTTTTTACCTATTTAGCCGTCAGTATCTTTCTAAATTGCAAATATTGTGGCAAGAGGCTAACTGAATTGTAGTGATTCCAGTAAAACTTGACCTTTATTACCCAAAGGAATGGGAAGGAGGGATAACACTATCCCGCTAAACCATGAGATGTTGTCCAGATGTTTGCCATCCCTACCTATTTTAGTAAATGGCAGTGACCTTGCTGAGATTTCTGCTTTTCACAAATGCAACAGATAAATTTGGACCCGAGATGCTTTCTTGATGTGAATTATGAGTATATATGCATGCTGCCTATTGTCCAGAAAGGCTACAGTGAACTTCCTTGCTAATTATCAAGGACAATAAGACATTGGCCTGTTTTTGGGACAGATCCACCCATCCTTCTAGAACTTAATTCCTGCAATTAATAAAACAAAGGTGGTAATAAAGATGCTGCTGTTACTATCCTTTAAATCTTAAATCAGCTGTCTGTGGTAGCACTGGGATTCCAACCTTCAAGAGCACTGCTGTCATCTTGCCGCCCACCCCGTGGTGGTGTTGCCCTGCTGCTCTCTGTCACCTCCTGGCCCTGCTCCCTCACCGTGGGCTGTCCCAGCTGCCTCCCAGCCACCGATGAGGGGACATTTTACAGGTCTGCAGCTTGGTTGCTCATGCTCCAGGTTCAGCAGCAGTTTTTAGCTCATGCTCTGCTTCATGCTCCACTGTTTGAACTGGTTAACCACTGGTATAGCCAAAAGGTGAGACTTTGTGTATTTACTGAATGCAAGTTGAGAAGCACATAGGAAGCTTGCAGGGGAAGCAGAGTGGGTCAGGCAGTGCAAAAGCCACATTCCAGGCACTGGTTTTCTCCAAGACAATACCATTGTTGCCAGGCAGCCCTGTCCCGCCAGCCCTGTTTAAGGCAGACAAGGAAGCAGGATAAAAACTGAGGGCAAACCCCTGCTCTGAGTCTACCAATAAAATAATTTAACCTTTACCTCTCTTCTGATATAAGTATGTGGCATATAGTAGTCATCTGAAGAAATGCTCAGGAAACCTAGGAAAAGTTCAGATAGGCTCTCTCGGGCAGCAGTTCTGTTTGAGAGTCAACAAGGGGGAGTTTCTGAAGTGGTCCCTGGTACTGGGGGTTGGTTGGACTTTCCTCAGCAATTCACTGCCCACACAATCGGGGAGCACCAACAGCACAAAAATGGACAGATGTGAAAGACTGCGCAGTTTGTGTGTGCCTAATGGCCAGGACAGTCCAGGCGCACTCAATACAGGAGTCTAAGAGGAGCACCAAACTAAGCTTTTTGGAAAAGATACTTGTCATTATTTAATAACATTTTTGAATTTGGGATAACAGAGAATCCTGGATAATATATTCATCTGTCATTTTTACAAAGCCAAGAATTTTAATCTCCCATTTTCATTTTCTTAGGAATGTGGTCTATTTGCAGTTTGGTGTGCTTACATGGATGCCCATATAAATCCAATGTATAAGGCGGCACTAAAACCAACTGAAGTACCCATATAAAAAAATTCTGACGTATTTAAGATGTGCTAATGCTATTCCAATTATAGCTCTGCTGTAAGCAAAAGTATTTTGTTCTATTTTGCGATGTGTTGGAGTTTTTCCTACACAAGAACCTACCTTATTTGAGTAAATTCATATGTTCCACCTCCATTGCCCCATTCAGTCAGGCAAAAAAAAGTTGGGTATGTTCTCAAGGAATAGCATACTTTGAAGAAAACAGTGGATTAGTTTTAACACTTGCTCTTCACTGAAGTTTATATTTGCTTAAAATCCAAATTGCTGACGTCTGAGTTGGTAAGATACCTGTACGTGAGAATGATAGTCCAAAGGTTCTATTCCTTCTGTTTGATGGAAATAGGATTTGTTAATTTGCAGATTTATATTTTATATTTGTATTCATTTTTTTAGTATTTTAATTCAGTTCCTTTAAAGGACTTAGTTACAGGATCTAAATTTATTTTTTTTACGAAGCTGTATCATTTCTATTTCTGAAATATTTTCCCCAAACATATACATAATGATATCTAAAGGGAAGACATCTGTCATAAATCCCAACTAACTAAAATATGCTGCAAACACTAAAATCAGTAAAGATGATGGAGTCTGAGTGGTACAGCCTGAGCACTGAGGTTCTAGTTTGAACGCTGCTGGACTTGCTAAGCTTCTGTCAGTCCAGTAACGTGCTGTTAGGACATCTGTAGATACAGCCCGCCACACCAGGAGGAAATGGACAGGTTCGCAAACAGTAGGTCTGGGCCAGAGGCATATTTTACAAAGGAGTGTCTTGTAGTCCAAGTGGCTTAAACACAGTGCCTTAAAAACTGAGCGTTATCCAGTTTGGAACATCTAATTACATGTAAATATAGAGATTAAAAAAATGCTCAAGTCTTCTTAACCTATTTCAGAAAACAGAGCTGTATCTGCAGAAAACATACTGTAGTCAGTTTGGCATTCTCTTTCAGTTGAAAGCAAAGCAGGCACAAGGAGTAGATGAACTGCAAAATAAAGGTAATTAACAGTAATTTGCCAATTTTGAGTTCTTTACAGCAAGTTTTTCTGATACTTATCCAGATATCCCATCTTGATAAACATTTTTAGGATTTAGATTGGGGATGAGGGGAATTCTGGCATTTTGGACAAACACATTTGCATGAGTCATAATTGTTGGTAAGTATAGTAAAGGCCTTAGACAAAAATAGTATAAGACGCATAATGGTATCAAGAAATTGAGTTTAGAAGAGTCTAGCATTAAGGTAAAAGAAATTGTTAGTTGTTCCCTAAAAGATTGTTTAAATCAAAACCAAGTGAATGCATTTAATTTGTTTCACATGGGAACAATTGCAAAGCAGTGCAAGTGAGTTGAATCTGCTAAAACCAGAAATTCTCTCCTATCTTTCTGGAAAACATTCCCATTTTAAAGTTATGTCAGTTCAGTTTCCCTCATGACAGTAATTTTGAATTTTACTATCCACTTAGCAAAGGAGAGCGCAAGCAAGCATTGAAAGATTTGAAATTATGTATTCTGGCCTCATGAAAATTTCATTGTTAAAATAAATAAATAAAAGCTTTCCAGAAGTGAAATGCTGATGTTATCTAAGAGGTTGCATCTCTCCTTCACTCACTATCTTAATAATAAACAACTATTGAGGACCTGCTTGATCTTTAGCACTACAGGTGGGAGGTCATTGCTGGTGAGGGCTACACTATGGGGTTTTATGGTCTCCCTTTCACCCTTTCTTTTGCCCTGCCTTCACCACCACCACCCTCCCCCTTTTATTTTAATTCACACATCAGATCTATTTGTGTTTATTTTAAGGCCATTTTACACATTGCGGGCATTTTTCTGTGGGCACTCGTTCACTAGAGACTAGAGATTAAACATAAGGAATGAAGATATATATAAAAATATATATATAAAAGGTAAGAAACGTCAGATAATTGAAACTGGTTTTCTCAATGCCAATGTTAAAATTCAATGGAGCTTGCATTAAATAGATGGAATATTTTGACACAGGATATTTTTAGAACCATAATACCAGGGCTGACAGATTAATGCTTTGTTTCAGTAAATTTTCTTCCTGTTTAACACAACAGAACTTCACACAGTTAAGAGTTTATGCCATTGTAATAGTTTCAAAATACAAATAGCAAGCTGTTGATCAAAGAACTCTTGGTAGAGATAAATCCAGCTTTAAACCTGGATAAACCAGCTTGCTGAATTTTGCTTGGCTATTTATACTGTCCCATTGAGCTGTATTTAGAGCTAAGAGTTTGGTGACACAAGATGAAACTTTGTGGTCTGCTTTAGCTTGGAGGGTGAGATGTGCTAAATGAAACATTAGAGAGTTCTATGCTTTGTTCTGTCCTAATGCGAGTTGTCAGGGGCTTTTTGTTTGTTGGGGTTTTTTTTGCTGGAAAAAGCATAAATTTATTTTATCATAAACTCAGTCATTTGTAAATACTTTGAACTAGAGCAATTTTTTTCTCCAGTTAGGTTAAAAACAGCATGTCCTAGGGACAGAGGAAGCAGCTGTGTTAAAGTGTCTGCGTATTGCTATGCTTTCAGGATTTCTATTAATGATACAAAGTCAGTTGAAATGACATCCATTACATATTTGTCCAAGCAAGTGGAAAAGGAAAATAAACAATGTGGTGCTAGAGAATTGTGTGTCTCTGTCTTTCCCAGTCAGAGGAGCTGATATCTATATTCTGCTCACAGTTACTTCTATAATACATATACATCACACTGAGCTGCACTAAGGCAATGAGGTTTGGCTACCTAATATATATTCTCATTCATCTTTACTGTTTTGTGGTTCATATGTATGCAGATAAAATTTGCGTCTTCTTCAGAGCCTTCACATGCTCTGAAGAATGCATAATGGTTTTTAAAATTATACTTTCTCCATGAAAAGAAGCAAAGCTAGACTTCTTGGTAGATATAACTTCATTTATTTCATGACCATAAATATTCTTGCAATAATGCAGACAAATTTTCCCAGAGGAGAGGATAACTATAAATAAAGTAGGCAATATGAAAGTCTGTCTTTATGAATGCTTACGCTATTAGAATCAGCAAATGCTACCCTGCTACACCACAGGTTACAATTTTTCCTCCATACATACCTTTTTTCGATTACTGTCGGCATACAACTTGAGCCTGGATTCTATATTAAGCTACTAGAAATGAACACAGCATGTGGTAATCCTGTTCCATGCCTTGTTAGCACTTTTGTTGTCTTGTGTCTTTTGCTAACCTTTGTTTTCCAGGTATCTTATCCATTTTTTTTCTGGACAAGTCCATTAAAACACAAATTATAAATGGCTATTACAAAATACTGTATTTTGTCATTAAATGTCATTAGTATTTTAATAATTATTTAAAGTAGCTTTTCTATTTTAAACATCTGTATTAAGAGTGTAAGGGTCTTCAATTTTAGTAATTTTTGTAAACTGTTTTTCTCTATTAGTTTTGGATATGGCCCGACACGTTCCCCTTTACCGAGCTCTGCTAGAATTACTCCGTGCTATTGCATCCTGCACATCGATGGTACCATTACTGCTTCCTCTGTCAGGAGAAAGCAGTGAAGAGGAGGAAGAACAGTTGGAGTCACAGGCTTCTGTTGGGACTTTGTTGGCTAAAATGAAGACCTGTGTAGATACTTATACCAACCGACTGAGGTAATCGCTTTTATTGTCCCTAACCTTCATTTAAACTGTATTTTGTACTTGCATATTATGTATACAGAAGTGAAATAAGATTCAGTTCTGTGTATTTATCTGAATGGGTGCTGCAGTCTAGAGTGACAACATACCATCTCTTTGATCTAGATTTATGTTTATATGTATATATTCTGTCTTACTGTATTATTTACAAGGAAATTTTTTTTTGGTATGACACGAAGCTGGTAGGTTGCATACTTTTGCCACTTCGTCAGTAACTGCCCACTGATCAGAAAGAGGATTTGCTGCTCAAGAATCTAGGAGCTTCAAATCTTTCTTAAATTTCTTTCCCTCTTTAAAGAGATAAATCTTTATTTTGCAGGACTGCGCATTTCCTGCGGTCAGTCTGAAGGCAGGAGCATTCCTTGGGAGCTGTTTGAAGAAGCCCATTCTGTAAAGAATGGGATCGGGAAGGGCCAAAACAAATGCTAGTTTTTACAAGAAATGTCCCAAATGTCTTCTATATGTTTCTGTGCTGCTTTACTCATTGAGTAAGGACCAGCTCCTTTGGAGGCTAACTGGTTAGGAGAGAAGCCTTTGGCTTCTGTCAGGAAGAGTAAGTTTCAGGAGGCAAAAGATTTGGGAGTTATTTGTGGTGAGAACCCTAACTATATAGAGATGGTTGAAAACTTTTGGCTAGTAGCATCTGCTGGTGCTACCTATGAAAAGCATGCTTCTATATGTTGATGATTTTATGACAGCTAGCTTGTCCTTTAGCGCAGGTGTCACAGGTGAGCTGGTATGCTGAAGATGATGCGAAATTACAAGTGAATGCCTTGGAGCCATCCATGCCAGATTTTGGAGTCTTCTAGCCTCCTCTGAGAAACTGTGTTTGACAGTTCTTGTCAAACACTTGCAGTCCAGCAGAGCAATGAGCAAACAAATGGAAAAGCATCTGAATATCCTATCTCAGCTGTGATGCCATGGGGCTGTGTTGTAAGCATTGCAGTATAATGCTGTATGAGCTGGTTCTGCACACCTTCCAGAGTTCAGGCGACTTTTTAAGGAAACACATACGGACAAACCATGAGTGACAGTTTCTTTCAGTAACCATAGACCAGCCTTTAGGTAACTCCCTTTGTAAAATGGTTATAAAGCTAATAATAAATACAGATTCTCTTCCAGGCTCAGACTAATTGTTAGCTGGTTTTCTTCCTTGATGACTTTGGTGTGCTCCGCAGTTACACGACAGTTTTGGTTCAAACCTGGTAGTATTGTCCTATTATACCCCCAGCTGGTTGGGCCATAGATGTTGGGGCAGAATAACATGTTAGACTATCAGTCTCTTTCCTGTTCTACTCAGTAACAACCAATACCTATACTGCTAAATCAATTTTCCTTCTAAATATTCTCCTTTGACAAAGAAGAACTGCACGTTCTGGATAAATACAATGGAGCTTTTTATTATTTTAACAGTCAAAACTACTTACTTCTACGCTCCTGATGTTTCTTTTGCCATTTCTGACTGTTCCAAAGGTCAAATCATCTTCTCGGAGCACTTCTGAGTGATTCAAGCAGTGTTACTTTAAGGTTGCTTTTATCATCAATTCTCACACTGCAAAACCATGGCTTCTTGTCTTCAGAAATGCTGCCATCACTGAGGTCTGACCGTCACCTTCTGTGAAACGTTGCTCTTTTGTTATGGCTCACAGGGCAGGGCACGAGTCTGAGAGGGCCTGGGTTTTTTAGTCATTTGACCCATTAAGTCGGTGCTGCACATGGTTGCTGTTTTAAGGGACAGTCACCAGACTAGCGCACGCAGGAGGAGCTCCTGCATGCCTCCCAATACCTCCTGCCTCTGGGAGGTGCTGTAGCTGGTACAGATTTCACAACCAACTTTCTATCTCTGTTTCTGTATGTCTTAAACCATTCTAGTTTCCAGAACCAAGGATTTGGGGGTTTTTAATGGCTGAATCGTCTTTTTCTGCCCTGACTGAGGGAGTTGGAAAAGCAAATGCTGCAACACAGATTTTCCTTTCTTTCTTTTAATAATTTTCTGCTTCCAGCTATTAATTTTTTTTTATTCTGTTTACTTGTTTCCAATTTAAAGATGGCTTGTTGGGAAATAATACCTGTCCTTCCCTCCGAAATTTAGTACTGTCCCTAAGCATACACTGAAACATCATGAAAAGAAGGTAAATATAATGTCAGGGAAAGGTGTATATAGAATGTTCTTCCTCCCACTATAAACTGAGAATATTTACCAACCAATACCCAAGAGATTTTCTGAGCAGGAATCCCATTATTGGGAACTCCTTCTAGTAACTCCTGATGGACTGGACTTTACCCATGAATCTTTCTAATCCTTCTTGATTGAGATTGCTAGTCTCGTGTATCAAGCATGTAATGTAGGGGGGGGGGGGGGGCAGTGTTGCTGACTTAGTGCAAAAGAAACAGAATTAGGAAGGACAAATAACAGTTCTTTGTTGGATACCCATCTAAAAGTGTCTAGCTTGTGCTTGCTGGCAATATTATGTAGAACACAGTATATGTAATCTTCTTAAAAGAGAAAATAAAATATATTTGGCTTCTGTGTAATCCATTTCCAGTATAGATGTATGTATAAAATTCTCCACCACAATCAATTTTTTTTTGCTAATCTGGTTAACTGTTAGCCTCAGATTCAATGTGCATGTAAACCTGTATCTTCTCATATCACTTCCCCAAGTTGAAGTCTAAAAAGCTTCTTTGTGAGAATGGCATGTGACTCCTACTCATAAGCTCTTTTTAATTTGGTAAAATAAAATATGGTATGAATAGTTCTTCAGTGTCAGCTTAGGATCTGAAAACAAAGAAGAATTCTATAAGCACAATCAGTGTTATTTTAATAATTGATAAATTTGATAAAAATTCTATGGTTGGTTCAGTTACATTATCTGTACAATTTTCTTATATTACTTTGATATATCAGCACAAAAAGAAATCTTGCCTTTCATTGGTTAGTTTAAGCATAATGCTGTTTGTCTTTAAAGGAGTATATAGACAAGGATGAAAACACCAACAGCCTGAACTGCCTGGAATCATTGGGGTGGCAAGTTTTCATTCTCAGCATATTAGTTAAAGGTGTGACAGCAATATAAGCAAGTGTTGGCATGAATTTCTTAAATGGGACAATCTGCTGCCCCTTTCAGGTCAAATGCCAGAACAACAACAAATTATGAGATCTACTTTCAAAGACAAAACTTTCCTGTATCTGAACAGCCATTCCACTTGCATGTCTACCAAATGTCATCTCCATGTTGGAGCGAGAGCGTCCACTTGGATCCAGAATTTAAGGGGAACAGTTTTGGTTTTGGACTCCAGTTAGCATTTGATTTCATTTATTTCCAGAGGCCATAATACTCTGTTAGAAAACTGGGAAATTTCTGGATAATGGAGAAGACATTTAGGTATGAGATGATTTCTCATGACTGTTGGACTGCAAGGGAGTCAAAAGCCATCACTAATTTAGAGTGTGGTCAGCCTTGTGTAATGGGTTGCCACTAGGGTGGAGTGTGAGACATTTGCTTGCTGTGATGGCTGAGCCCTCTGCTGCAGAGAACCGCTGCCATGTAGCAAAGCAGGCTCATCTAAACCACCATCTGCTAGGAGAGCTTCATGGCAAATTGTTAATTTGGCAAAATAATCTGATGGCTTATCGGTGTAATGTGGAGTATAGCAAGCCTATGTTTAAATTCCTAACTATGCTCTCCCTTTCCACATCACCCCAGCCACCCCCATGATAACTGCTTGAGGGAGATCTGAATTCTGTCATCTTCACATTTCTGTCACTTGTCACACTGCTACTAAGGGTTAATCCTGCACAGTTCCAACGTTGTCTGATTGTATCAGGCCCCAAATTGTTGTTATGGCCTGGATGTTTTTCTGTTGCATGGGGATGCTAGAATACCAGGTAGGCCTGAGGTATTTTCCCTGCTACAGCTTTTAATTGTCTTCATTTTTTGGAGAACTTCTATGTGAAATGGTACATTTTGCAAACAAAAATTTTTCCTTAGAATTAGGTCCCAAGAATTGAGGCCTAATCTGTTTTAATTTATTTTTCTTTAAAAGACTGTCAATTTCTTTTGCTGTACTCTCAAGCTTATGCTCAGAGATGATGGTTGGCTGCAGGGAGCATTCACAGAGCCTTTGCTGGTTTGGAATGCTTCAGCTTAGTGCTCGAAGCCCAAAGGAGGAGCATATGGACCCATTTCAGAGGAGGTTACTAGCTTTCACCAGTGTTTATTTGCAAAGGCACAGTCCCTTACTTGTTTTGCCTGATTTCAGGAGATTGGTTTAAGAATCTGTAAATTACTGGAAGGAAGGAGCTTCTCTTTGGTCCCTGTGGAAACCTACAGAAGGTGGGGGACCATGAGGGCTGAGTGATACCACAGTTGCAAACCTATGGCAATTTTATCCTAAGACAGTGAGCGTCAGTATAAAACGGAGCAGAATTCTGCTATAAGCACTGTCCCTGTACTACACAGAGGCTGAATGGTTCATTGGCTTTATTTTGTGAATACTTTGATAAAGGTATCATTCCGTATCATCACATTTACCTCTAAGTATCAGGCACGGGTGAGTAAGTATTAGTATTGGCTTTAAAAATTAAAGTTGCCTTGAGAGTGTATCATTCATTATTCATTTAGCACAGCGTGAAGAGAAGGCTGTCATCTTCTAGCACAAGCTAAATTAATGGCTTAAATTATTAGCATGTACACTGCTGTCTCTTCTAGCAAATATATTAGTGACTGTCATCCCTTTAAATATGAGTTGACATGATTTTGTCTGCTTTTTCTTCAATGGTTGAAAAACTGTATGAGGAAGTTTCTAAGTCTAAATTAAATATTTGGCTCCTCTTCCACTCTGAAAATTGTAACATTTGGATAAAGGTTTGGCGTGTATTAAAGAACTGCACTAAATTTTACTTCACAAGCAGAATCTTGGTGGAAAGAAATGTACAGTATAATGCAGATATTTCAAGGTTTTCTAAAAATAGAGAAAATGTACAGCAAAATATTCATATGGTTACATATTTGACCATAGTTTATTATTTATGACTATTGTTGGTTCTCATGTTTCTTTGGAATACCATTGAAAAACATACAGTTAGAGCTCAGGAGTTTGATAACACTGTTAGTTTATCTGCATACATAAATTTATATGCAGGTTGCTAGAGTGCAGTGAAGGAGCTGAAGGATCTTACTGGCTTTATCACTTTAATTTTGGTATTTCGTCTCCTCATTCATGTATTTTTGGGAGAGCCTTGTAATTCCCAGCAACTCCCTCTCTTGAGCTGGGACTCTGTCCCTCTAAAACACTTGCGTATCACACGCAGCTCGCTGCAGCTCGTTGGAAAGAGCTCACTGTGGCTCTGAATCCAGGCAGGCAGGAGTGCAGCAGCAATATAAAAGTGGAGATTATGTCAAGAAGGGAGGATGGTAAAAATTTGTTTTGCCCATGTTATACATGCTCACAAATGGTAGAATGGTCACCAGGTTGCTTTTTCATGTGTACACAAAGTAATACCACGTGTTTCAGACTACACTAAGAAATAGATTTATGGAGCAAAAAGTAGTTGTTATTCTTACTGCAAAAGATTTGAATCAAGTAAAGGTAGGAAGTCAAAATGAGGGAAGAAAAAATGGAGGTCATTGTTAATAGAAGTCTTGTAAGTTACGGCAATACCACTTGGGTTTTTCCCTGAAAGAGGGGGAAGAAAATTATCTTTACCCTAACCATTAGAATATACAAGCATGACTTGTGTGGGAAAACTAAATGTTAATAAGGCAGTATGTCTGATTTGGGGGTTTTGTGATGCCAGCTAGCTTATACTCCCTAAGAAACGGACTGAAATCCCTGATTAGGCAGAATCAAGGTCAAATATGAGACCTGGGGCGGGGGGGTGTCTGAGGTAAAATCATTCTTGCACTTTACTTCTTGAACGGCTTTCACACAGTTATGGCCTGGCTCAGGAGTTAGGCAACTTAGTAATGTAGATGATCACACAAGCTCCAGGTATCTACAGGTGACAGGGTAGAGCTGTTCTGGTTCTGCAAACACTTGATTTAAAAAGTGTATTTTGAGGAGAGGGGGGTTTTGTCTATTTTGCTCATGGTAACAGTGGACAGAATCGTCATATTGGTGATAATGGAGACATTAAGAAAATACATTTTCTTTCGATAGTTCAAAAGTGCTGAAGTGTTAACTGTTCTGGACAACCAGGAGAACAAGGGGAAATTTTACTATTGGTACTGAGAATCTGCATTTGAAGTAGATGTCTCCTTTTCCTACTGCTTCAACTAGATACGTATTCCTTGTCTGCTTAGGCACGTGACTGTCAGTAACTCAGTATATCTGTAGGAGGTTTTAAGCATGTAGTTAAGGGTTTTGTCTAATGAGGCCAACACTTGAATTTTTTTGATTCTAAGACCAAGTAGAAGGAAAAAAAAACTAGTAGTCTAAATTGCAAAACCGTCTGGAAGATGAAAGACCTACAAGACAACTGTCTAGAAAATAAAATTGTAAGAATTAATTTCATTTTCAGTACCTCCACCAATTTTTATTGCTTTTCACGCATCTTTTTCTTGGATAAGCCCATTGACATTTCATTTTAGCCAAAATTTCTCCAAGGGTTTTGTAGTAAATAGCTTAAGCATTCTACGTCAGCAGCAAGCAGTTCTAAATGTGTACACCTTCCTTGAGACTGGTGGCTGCTAGCATGTCTGTGATATTAAAACAGGTTATCCCTGAGGTTTAGTGGGCTTAAATACATATTTCTGAACCTGTTTAATAGGTTATTTAAAAAATATTGGCCTAGATTTCCACAAGAAAAAAGGCAGTAATGAGGATTTTTGAAAGTATGAACAGGAGAGGCCGATGCTGCTTCTTTGTCTTAAATTGTTCTGCAAATGCTGAACGACACTGTTTGCCTTTGATGCTTTCCTCCTAACTTTGAGCACCTGAAAGCTCAGTATTGCTTGAAGTCAACAACAGGCTGACATTCTTTTGGATTAAATCTGGAACATGGAAAATGTACCATGCTGCAGTAATGAATTTTGTTATTAATGCACTCTAGGGATATTCTCATTTGATTAGGTACAGTACAAAGACTTTCAGTATTACTGTAATCACCTCTACTGAATAGTTTAGAGACTCACTCCTTAGGTATGATTTCAGTTTAGATTAAAATACAGAAACGATATAGCGTGTGGTAGTTCCTGAAATATGTTTGGGACATCAAAGCATTAAATTGCTAATTTTTCTTGTGCAGATAGCTTTCTGGTTTGCTTCTAGGTATGGTAGTGGGAAAGAGAAAACCTATGCTTCTTGGCTATTGAACTTGTTTGGGTCTTAAAATGAACAAGTGCTATTAAAAAAATTTACAGATATTGCAGTAAAACAATTTGGAGGCTGTTAGCATTAAAATCTCCTAAGTTTTGCAGGATGACAATGTAAATTTATGCTAGCTCTTAAAACACAGAAGCTTTTAAATATGCACATTTAGGTTACAATGTTATCAAATACCATGTCTTCATTTCAACAGTTGAATATATATGCTAGTAAAGACTGAGTTGTTACAATCTAAATATTTAAATATATCTTAAATTACTAGGCAACAAGCTTCTATCAGACAACAGTGTTAATATATACTGTATTTTCAAATTATTTCATTATAAAAATCTGAGGTGTTTAAATTGACAATTTGCAATACATTGATTATAAACATCCAATATAATAGACACCTTCTGTATTTGTAAGATTTATAAAATTACATTACATTAAACTGTTCATTGAAATAAAAGGTCTTAACTTCTATAGCCCAGAAGAGAACTGCAGAGAGACAAACTTCATTTTTGACCCACTTTCTTGTGATGCCTAGGTTGCAGTTCATAGACATGCTGTGAATTTTTACTAGAGGTTTCCTACTGTTTTAGCATTAGTGTATTTTAAATAATTGCTAGTGTATTGTGTAGTAGGAAAGAGTACTTTTATTACCTATTTCGGACTTAATTTTGCATGTGGATCTGCATGGGTGGATGAAATGCACATTCACAACATGATCTTTGTTACATTGATTTTGTAAGCTTTTCTAATACTTTTTGACAACGTGCAAAGATAAGGTCAGCATGCAGCCTAACAATCAAAAGTACTAAATGGTTGAAGCAGAAACTCATGTACTAGTATCACTGGCTTTGTGCATATTTTTACTCTTCATATCAGATGTACTTCTGTTTGTCAAATCAAGACTGTATGTTTGGTATTGTCACAGTTCATTGCTACATTCAGTGATTAACCTGGAGATACATAGAGACATTCCATTTCAGAAGACTTATTTTAAACTTGATCCTTTAATCTTTGGTATTTTTCCCTGTTCACAATATGCTGAGTACTGTATGACTGGTTGAAAAGTATTCCCTCATACTACATCCTATTTCTTTGCACAAAACAGGTCTAAAAAAGACAAAGCTAAAGCAGGAGTAAAACCAGATACTTCTGATCAAGAACCAGAGGGACTGACACTTTTGGTACCAGACATCCAAAAGACTGCGGAGATAGTTTATGCTGCTACCACCAGTTTGCGCCAAGCAAACCAAGGTGACATAGAAATACTTTTATAGATACTGTATAGTGTTTATTTTTAATACTTTGTTAACAGCTAACTTACAAATTAGCTTAAAAGCAAGAAAAAGTACTTCCCTGCAGCTGCCAACCACTGACTATATTTTCAGAGGTGGCTGGAACCTCGTGGTAGTCTTAAATGTTTTGATTGGGAAACAGAATAATTCAAGCAAGTTACAGTACACCTCACGACTTTTAGCACAATTATGTAGCAACTTTTTTTTTCTCGGCAGAATACAACATACATGACCTTTAATAGTAAAGCCTTTGCTGTTAAAACTAAATCTTATGAATTAGATTAACTCTTAACTAGATGAACGCAGAACAAAAATCGTAAATCATGGATTGAACCTGTAGATGTTCAAAGGACCATCTCTCATTGTCTAGTAAAGAAAACTAAAGTAGTTCAATAAGGAGAGTGGATTGTAGAGACATGTATAATCCGCTTCTGATTTTGGAGAGTACACCAAGAATACATGTGTGTATGTCTCTCCACATAAGTGTATGTCATACTTCCTATTTTAAATTAAAAAAAAAAAAAAAAAAAATTAGAAGAAACAATACAAGAGTATTCATAGCAGCAGCAGTCATGAATTATTTCTGAGCTGAGATTACGACCTTTATTTACTTTGAGCTGTTCAGATAATTAAATATATGGTAGTGAGAAGAACAGATTTGTATATTGTGAGTGAACCCCAGTTTTGAGACTTCTCTGCAAACAAAGTGACCATAAGATGTCATTTCAAGTTAAACAATCCCCAAATGCTTGCTGTACTTGTCTCAAAATTATATGGTTAACTACAAATAATCATCACATTTTATATAACAGAAAAGAAGATGGCTGAATACTCCAAAAAGGCTGCTGTGAGGCCCAAGCCTTTGTCTGTTTTACGGTCTCTTGAAGAAAAGTATGTGGCTGTCATGAAAAAACTCCAGTTCGGTAGGTTGAAAAGTGTGAATATACTGAAGAAATATGTAATCTGTTGGACAGAATCCCTAATTATTTTTTAGAGTTACCAACTTTTTTACATATGCAACCAGTAATACTTTTCACATACGGAAAATTATGTAAGTCTGTATTTTCCGGTTACCAACAAATATACTCTTTGAACTAATAAGAAGTGTTTTAAGCATGCACTCAATTAATTCAAGGGGCCAGAAGAATTCAATGATGGTGTTCATGTTTCCATTCCTGTAATGATTTGTGAGTTTCAGTTCTCAAATTATATTGAAAGTTAGTAGATTTTTTTTAAAGCTCATATATGACTGTATATGTATGTTTGTTAATGTAGCTTTAATTTTTTTAAATGGAATAGAATTCAGATCAGAACGTGTTTTTTAAAATGAAACTGCAGTAAACTTCGTTGTGTCCTATCACGGAGTGCAATATGTTGCATGTGCAAAATGTGATGGGAATCAGCGCTTTTTTTGGCCATAAGGGGAACATGTTCAAAAAAAATTCATGAAGAACAAATAGTATCTCATCCAAAAAGAGCTATAAGATTATTGCAAAAACATGTTCTATGAGTATTTTTTGAGTTGCAGTGACAGCATTTGCAATCACATTTCTTTGCTGTTGTATTTGTAAGGGATTTTACTCACAAATATTTGTGGAGTGTATGCCAAGAATAGGAGGTAGGGAAGTTTGTATGGTAGCTTTTCACTATGGCAGCCATGCTGCAGATTTTGCATAGTAAATGTTTAAAGAAAACCAGCTTCACTGTAATTTTTTATGATTCTCTAATAACACTGCAACCACCACACAAGTAAATACTGCTGGCAGTCTGCTTCATGCTGATTCCTTTATTAGCATTATTATATAGTCAAAAGTATCATTATATTCCTGGTCTGGAGTAGCTGGTAGCTTTCCAAATCAGAAATGGTATACACTCAAGTTGCATGGGAAAGCTTGTAAATTTACTGCAGAAATTAATTCAGCCCAGGACCATTACTGTTTTGTTTTCTGTGATCACTGTTAACTCACAAAATACGTATTTTTTTGCATTAGTATAATGCAAATTAAAGTTTCCTGATTTTAATACTCAGAATCTGTATCCAAGACTAATCCATTATTAATTTCACTGTTTTCCTGATGCATTAAAATCTTCTTCTCTTCTAGATACATTCGAAATGGTTTCTGAAGATGATGACGGAAAATTGGTTTTTAAAGTAAATTACCACTACATGTCTCAGGTAAAAAATGCAAGTGATGCCAACAGTGCTGCCAGAGCCCGACGTCTTGCTCAAGAAGCTGTGACTCTTTCAACCTCACTGCCTCTCTCATCTTCATCCAGTGTTTTTGTACGTTGTGATGAGGAACGGCTTGACATTATGAAGGTAAAGAAACAAAGTTATTTTTATTTCCCTCTTTCAGCTTGGCATATAAATGTTTAAGAAGATGCCTTAAATATTTAAAAAAAAAAAACTACCAGAAGTATTTCATGTGTACTTTAATTGCTGTCCAAACTACAACTTAAGTGGTAGTATTTTAGAGTCTGATCTTGACTTCTTAGTAACTTGGCAGGGGGTTGAGAGAGTCCATCTACCCCAGGAGTGCTCCTTTAGCCAAGGAGTCTTCACAGAACAAGGTTCCTTGTCCTTCAGCTATTTTGAAGGGAAAAGTTTGATTTTTGTTACTCCATTATGGTCAATATACATCTTTGCATATGACCATTTAAGTTGATTAAAACCAGTAGGTATGGAGAAGTATCTCTGGACCTGGAGTTTGAAGAAAAATTCTATTAATAGCATCCAGTAGAGGGTAGAGTTTTAGCTCCTTCTGTTTTGTTTTCCATTTGTAATCTGGAGACACGAATGTTAGCAGAGGGCTTTACTTACCCAGAGTATCAAAATGAACAGATTGACAGCCTGCATATGATTATGATGTCTAATGGTATTTTCTGATAAGTAGCATGTGGAAATAAAATGCTTCATAAAACTTACAAAAATCTCTCAACTGTATGACAAATATAAGGGTTCTTTTGAAAACTGTCATCTTGTTTTTTTACAATGGTAGGTTCTCATTACTGGTCCTGCAGACACCCCTTATGCAAATGGTTGCTTTGAATTTGATGTGTATTTTCCACAAGACTATCCTAATTCCCCTCCCCTTGTGAATCTGGAAACAACTGGAGGCCACAGCGTGAGATTTAATCCAAACCTCTACAATGATGGTAAGGTAGGTCAACTTTGTTCTTGTGTATGGATGTAACAAGGAAGTGAAACGGATTAAACTTTTATTCCATTCGCAATGAAATGATCAGCCACTCCTAACATACTGGAGGAAGCCGTTTGGTTAAAACTGGTCTTCAAACTGAAATGAAGAGTGATTTAACAGTTTCAAATGGGAATGATCTCCTTTCTGAATACTCTTGGAGAATTTTAAAGCCTTTATGAGCTGGATTGGACCAAAAAGCAAGTAATTTTGAATTCTTTTCCACCTTTGCTAAATTAACCAGGCAGTAATCTATTGGCTAGCTGAAATACCCTTTCCATGGGCAAAGTATGCTTCATGTCAGCTACAAGTGAGTGTGATTGCCAAGTGCCTTGTCTCTCTTCTTCCATGTGAAAGTGCTTTTACTTGAGGGAAGATAAAGACTTTCCTTAACCTCAGTATCCTTTATAAAAGAAAATGTAACTCTAAAATATGGACTTAATGACAGTTTTCTCAAAAAATAGTAAAGCTTTTAGAAATAATATTTAAAGTTAAAATAAACAAGCTTTCCCCCTTCCTTCCCGTATCTCCTTGGTATGTTGTGGCTCATTCTAAAGGCTCCAAAAAGCTGAGAGTAAGTCAAGCGCATATCAGGCAGATGCAACTAATATTTATATTAAAAATCAGCACATGTGAAGTTCTCTACAGAGCTACAGAGATGGCTGTGTGTACGTCTCCACTGAAGCACAGACCCACAAAATAGCTTTGGCTGTAGCACTATGGCATTCCTTCAGCTTTTTTGTGGTGTAAACATTTAATCCATAGGCTAACGTTTTTCCCTTATTCCACTGTCATTCATGGGTTCCCCATGCTCCCTGTTTTCACAAGCTATAATATTCCTTTAAAGTACTAGACATTGGGTTTTCTCTTAACATGGAGAATGTAATTCATACTGGAGATATTATCTCCTTTTTTCTTTGCCTAGAATTAAGTCTTGGCAAATACTTCCCTCTACATTTCTTCTGTTTATTTTGTCTCTTTGTGTTCCCTACCGTTGATTGTTCCATTTCGTGATAAGGTTCAAGAACTCCATAGGCTTCCCTAAAGTCCAAATCAGTCATAAAAGTTAAGGAGTATTTTCAATTCCTTGATAGTCTGTTTGACAGAAACCACCTTTCACATCCTTAAGCAGAATTATTGTCTCTAAAAACCAGAACAGTAAATATTAGAACAGTATTTAAAGAGGAAACTAAAGAATCAGATACTATTCATGATTCATTTATTTTTGGAGCCACTAGAATCCATATGTTTTCCTTGAAGAAAATTAATCTATCTTGCCTTGTTCATTTATTAACATGCTGTTCTTGCTTATCCACATTATTTTTGTCTGCTTTTATTTTAAGTTAGTTTCATAGGAAACAGATTTGTCTTTTAGAATGCATTTATACAAAAGTTTGTCAAAAATGTTAACATTCTGTTTTGCCCAAGCAGAACAATTTTATCATAATATTTGTCTGTGGTATTAATAATGTCACCTTTTCAGGTGTGTTTAAGCATACTTAACACATGGCATGGGAGGCCAGAAGAGAAATGGAATCCCCAAACATCAAGTTTTTTGCAGGTGAGCATTTCTTCTTTCTTTTCAGTAGATGTCATTTAGGAGTAGTAAGTGGTCTGTCAGTCCTAAGGATTCTTTTTCTAATGCGTTTAAACCAGAATTTTCTTCCTCGAATAAGGATAAATAAGTCCAGAAAACGTCCTTGGAATACTAAAAAAGAAACACTGTAGAGTAGACAAGTTCTTCAAAGTGCTCTTTCCAACCAATATTTCTATTGGTCTTGTCTTGAAGAGCGGCTGTTCATGTGTGCAGCTTATTCCTGCACTGCTTGGACTTTGCTTAGATGATTTCACATACTTTAAAAAAAAAAAAGAGAGAAAAAAAAGACTGGAAGGTATACAGAAGATGGAGCCAGACACCTCTTAAAGTTGCAGAGCACTAGGACAAGTACCAATTGACACAAGATGGGACATGGGAAATTTTGATTAAATATTAGGAAAAATGTTTTCACTATGAGGGTGATCAAACACTAAGACAGGTGTCCAAGAGAGATTGTGGAATTTCTATCCCTAGAGATATTAATGTTCCCTCTTCCTTCACAGGTCAGTTAGGATTTGGAGATCTAAATTGTGGTTCCTTACATAGTGTAACTCTCCCAAGATACACTTCTTAATCAAGAGATGAACTGAAATTTTGGACTGTAACTATAAAATCAGTGTAGAAAGGTGCAAGTATTATGAAGTCTTATTTTCACTGAAGTCCTTTTTCTTAAATTAAAATGTTAAATTTGATTGTTAGAAATCTCATGCAGCATTTGAGTTTCAAATTTAGAAGCTCTTTTAGGGTTTTATTTGGAAAAAAAAAAGCTGTTGGAAAAAGTCTCCCCCTATACTGGGAGGAAAACACTTTATAGCTATTAAATGGAAAACAGCTGTAGGACTAAATAAATTGCTTGGAAAGAATTAAGCACTACATGGGGTTTTTTGGCTCAGAGATTAAACCATTGTCAGACCACCCAAAATACTTCAGAAATTAACTTTTATAACCCCAATGAAACTGGAAGATCAGTTTAGAGTTTCTCATTCATTACAATTATAATTCAAAGTAACAACTGGTTATAGAGACCAAGAAAGTACAATGCTGCATAGTGTCAAATTTCTTTACCATAGCTATTTAAAAATATGTATGTATCTAAAATACCAAATTTAAAAAAGCAAAACCCAACTACTTCCAGACACCATAGGTACCTGCAGCCTTGGACCCAAAGTACTCTACTTGGGCTTAGCACATTTGCATTAATATTCTGCCTTTTTTTGGTGTCGTAAGTGGCCATTTTCTTGCTGGAACCTGATGTGCGAGGCACATTCTGTATATTTTAATGCATTTATCCATATTTTGATTTTCAAGGGTAACACAAAATAGCCATGGCTGCTTCTTGTTGAATGCATGGCAGCCAGGGGAGACAATGTGATGATGTGCACAATACCATGTAACAGCAGCTAGCTGGAGCACCTGCCTGAGAAACAGAAAAACTTGTTTAATTTTTCTTCCCAGCCCAATGGGGGATGCTAGCTCACATTTCCCATTGCACAGCCATGTGCCCTATCCATCAGGATAAAGACTTAGCTGCCCTAGATTGCCCTTCTGTGATATAGTTAAAGCGCAGCAACTACACAACTACAAACAGAAAGTGTCATGGCACCAAAGGGGTAAGGGTGTGTTTCCGTGAGGTGATGGTGGGGCTGAGATTAACCTGCGTCATTCCACTGATTGTTGGGCTGTTGCTTTGATACAAGTTACTGGTTTGGCATTGTGTCTATGGAGTGAGTACACTTCACAGAGTATGGAAAGCTGGAATGCTTTTGTGCTGGCTTTGCTAAAAGAGAAGCTCTGAGAGAATGCCACGCTTAAGCACAGAGCACAACTAGTTGTTGGGACACTGCCCTGTGAGAGAACCAAAGTCCTGAATTGTTGCTGACACGGTGTTTGTCGGATGTAAGCTGTATGTTCTGCAAGTTCCAAGAAAAAGAAGGACTGTTGTCTTCCATATACAAATTCACAAACTGGGCTGCTAAATTAGGGAATGGCTTCAAGCTTTAAATTGTATCTAGTCTAGGAAGAGAGTCAGTTCCAGAAAAAACTGCCCTGACATTTTTAATCTACTGCAGTGGATGTCTTGCGCCTAAGTATGCCAGGTACTGGAAATGCCATTCTTTGGCATGAAACATATCATCAGTTTTTCAATATTTCAGGAGATGAAAGTGTTCATATCACTTTTTTGAATTCTTTGCAGTTCTGGAACTAGGTTTGTGTCTCAGAATTGTGATCCCTAAAATTCTTGCTGGACTTCGTCCTAAGTACATAAGAAAAACCTATCCTTCATTTTAAAAAAAAAAAAAAGTCAATTATATCTTTCTACCTACATAACAACATTTTTTGTAGTAACATAATTCTTATGAAGTACAAGTTGAGAGGAACGAACATTGTAATACTGGAAAAATTAGCAAGCCATCAAATCATGAATATGCAGTGCATACACATCTGGATTCTTAAGTGCCCTATGTATCTAATTCTTTGTTTTATATTAGGAGTATTTGGGTATATAGTTAAATGCCTTGTATGTATGTTAGCATCTATTCCCACATGTACTTGATAATAAAACTGAAAGGGGGAAAATAGTTATTTCCTTATCACTGAATATTTGGTGCTTTGTTGATATAGTACTGAAAACATTTTTTTCTTAATAGAAATACTGAGGTTTTGTTTTAATGGCACATGACACACAGTGTTGTATGTAAAATCTGAAACTAAAGGGCTAAAAATATAAGTACATCAATTGAATGCGTTTGAAAGAAAAAAATTGGAGAGCATATATACCAAGATGAATTTCAGTGGTTTGCATTTCACCTCCCTTGTTCCTTTTCCATCTAGTTCAGAATTAGAATTAGTAAGCTCAGCCACAGGAAAAGTTCAAGAATTGTTGACTGAGAACTTGACAAATACTTTCTTTCACAAAAGGATGCAATCAGACATCACTTCCTTTAAACATTTTATTTATATTCGTATTTTTGTTAATTTTTAACATATATTTGTCATTTTCTCAGTTGTAGAACACAGTCATAGGACTTATGTATTTAATGTGTAGTAACAGTTTTGGTTTGAAAGCACAGATGTTCCCTACTTGCATGTAGCCTGTATTACAATGACAGTACTTTGCCATAGAAGTGGTTTTGAAGTGGGATTGAGTGCACCTTCAGCAAGTTTGCCGACAACACCGAGCTGTGCGGTGCGGTCACCACGCTGGAAGGAAGGGATGCCATCCAGAGGGACCCTGATAGTCTTGAGAGGTGGGCCCGTGCAAACCTCATGAAGTTCAAGAAGGCCAAGTGCAAGGTTGGGGCAATCCCAAGCACAAATACAGGCTGGGCTATGAGTGGATTGAGAGCAGCCCTGCAGAGAAGGACTTGGGACTGTTGGTTGACGAGCAGCTCAACATGACCCAGTGATGTGCACTCGCAGCCCAGAAAGCCAACCGTATCCTGGACTGCATCAAAAGAAGTGTGACCAGCAGGTCGAGGGAGGTGATTCTGCCCCTCTACTCTGCTCTCATGAGACCCCAGCTGGAGTGCTGCATTCAGCTCTGGGGCCCCCGAATAAGAAGGACATGGACCTGTTGGGGCAGGTCCAGAGGAGGGCTGTGAAGACAGTCAGAGGGCTGGAGCACCTCCCCTGTGAAGACAGGCTGAGAGAGTTGGGGTTGTTGAGCCTGGAGAAGAGAAGAATCCAAGGAGTCTTTACAGCGGCCTTCCAGTACCTAAAGGGGGGGGCTACAGGAAAGGCAGAGAGGGGTTTTCTTGTAGAAAGGAGAAGGACAAGGGCATGTAGTGACAGGACAAGGGGTAGTGGTTTTAAACTGAAAGAGGGTGGATTCAGATTAGATATTTGGAAGAATTTCTTCACTGTGAGGGTGGTGAGACACTGGAACAGGTTGCCCAGAGAAGTTGTGGATGCCTCATCCCTGGGAGTGTTCAAGGCCAGGTTGGATGGGGCTTTGAGCAACCTGGTTTAGTGGAAGGTGTCCCTGCCCATGGCAGGGGGGTTGGAACTAGATGATTTTTAAGGTTCTTTCCAACCCAAACTATTCTATGATTATCTATATAAGGTAAGCAAAACTATGTATATTTGTAAAAACAAGTGGGTGGCACATTTTTAATATTTATTTTCTTTGCTTAACAGGTGTTAGTGTCTGTCCAATCCCTCATACTGGTAGCAGAACCATATTTTAATGAACCAGGTTATGAACGATCAAGAGGTACTCCAAGTGGTACCCAGAGCTCCAGAGAATATGATGGAAATATACGACAGGCAACAGTCAAGTGGGCAATGCTTGAACAAATCAGAAATCCATCACCGTGTTTTAAGGAGGTAGGTTTTGTGAAATGCAGTAAATATCTTGTTTGTTTATTTTTCTTGTTTGAGTGTTAAGATTAATGCAAGTATTTGGAAACATCATGCATGAGATGTCCATTTTAGCCTCCTTTTTATTCCTTGGGGCAACTGACTCTAGAGACTGAAGTGAATAAGGATGCACCTGACTTCACAGATTCTTTTCTGGGAAAGGGGAATATACACAAATTGGGACTGACCTGTAGGGAGGCTGGTGCACAGTTTGATAAAACATGGTTCATACGGACAGGCTCATTCTTCATGCCAGGTGGTACCTTTTACATTTCATGTGAAAGCTGTTGATCAGCCTTACAAATGGGCACTCAGTGTTTTGTCAGTCAGCATATCTAACAGGAGGTATTTTTCCAAGAAACACGAATTTGGCACAAGTATTAGAAGCACTTTGGATATACCAAAACAATGCAAATTGGAAAAATACTTTAAAACAAATACCAGCCTGAATGTAATTTATGGAAGGATCCACAAAGTATCTGTGCTAAACTAGAAACCTATGCCTTTGAAAACAACTGTCTTGATGCTGGTAGAATACTAACCTTCATGCATTCACACTATCTTAAAAAAACTTACTTGAAAGAAATCAAATTTGTTTACATTCCTGAAAATAGACTAATTCACCTATAGTATCATAGAATAATTTAGTTGTTAGGGACTTCTCTCAGCATCTCTAGGCAAACTCCTTTCTCAAAGCAGGTCAGTTAGATCTCAGGGACTTGAACATATATGAGAAAGGATTCAAGGAAAAAAGAGTTGAAGATACACTAAGTAAGAGAATCTGTATGAATATTAATGCAAAATGGTTGATCAAACATGAGTCATCTCACAGTAGTACCAGCAAATACTTAGAGAAAAACACATTTTACTCTGAACTACTAAAACTGTTGCCTCTTCTAAATTGAGGTGTGGAATCATTTCGTAGCATCACTTATGTTTTCAATTGTCTGCATACTAAAATTCTGAAAAAGCATAATTATTTTAGGATTATGCATATTGCTAAGTATGGCATCTGAGTGAAAAGGTAGTCTCCCATCCCTTCCTTGCTGTCCATAAAAACATTGAATGCAAAAACCTTTTTCCATTACAATTACTGTGTCTTGTGGAACAAGAAACCATAGACACTTCACCTGCATGACAGGAGTTAAATATTTTATCCACATGCAGGTGGAAAATGATGTGCAGTGTACTCTGGTGTCTTGAATTAATGAAGAAAAACACGTTGGTTATTCTAAATTACCTCTTGATGTTTTACTCAATAAGTTGAAGACCATGGTAAAAATAATATCATAACACATAATCAAATAACCTCTGCTAATAGGTCCTTTTTCCTAACTAAATGTAACAGTTTCACTTTAGCAAAAGAAGTTCTCAAATTACAGTAAGTTGAAATTAATTGAAGATACCAGGAGGTGGTGGGCTCCCTGACAATAATGCTCCATCTTTCTTTTCACATATACAGTAGTGAAGGATATGCAATTATTACAGTATTTGGTAAATTAATCCCAGTTTGCTGTTACTGCACTTTTCAAAAGAATCTCAGCAGTACTGTGCTTACTCTGCAGCTTAGCTTTTTTACTACTCGTATGAAAAAGGTAGCTTGTAAGCTGACATCCTGCCCCTCTTCAGGAAGGTAAAGTAATAAGGTGTATCCAAATGGTGGTGGTTCAATGGAAAACCAATCATCCCCTGAGAACAGATGATTTATGCACAGCACATGTTACCAAAGGCAGTTGTTGAAAACCATACAACTACTAGTGTTTCTAAAGGTGGTGTGCAGCTAGGACTGAGTTAAGCTAAGCCACACACATGTAAAGGAAAAGTAGCATTAAGAGGTAGATATCAGTTTGCAGAGGTATCCTGAACATTTGAAACCACCTTCTGTTACCTGTGTACCATCAAGAGTTTTGCTGCATGGAAGAGAACTGGCCAATACTTAAAAGCTTGCATCCAAATTGTTTTGTTCTGGTTTAGGTAACACAGTTTTCCTCATTTCTGAAGATACAGTTTTCTATTTTACCCTGTGTTGAGGTCTTTAGGACAGTATGATGAAATCCTCAAGATTCTGAGAAGAAATTTGAAGCTATGATAGCCTGCTTCGGTAAGAAGTTTGAGGCTAAGACAGCTTGCTTTTGTGTTAAAAACACAATCATACTAGCTTAAGCTTGGGGTCCTACCAACTGCCTATCAACTTGTGCAACATGAGAACTCCCTTTCTACTTCTCTGAATACATATTCCCCATCATTATGTGAAGTGGCATGTATCTTTCTTTACATATCAAAAAATGGAAATTATGAACTGGAGAGCATTAGATTTTTCTCTGATGCAGTAGCTGAATTTTGGAAGAATGTTAAATTCCATCTGCAGCCCCATCCAAATGAAAATGCATCTCTTGTATAGATTATCTGAGCACTTCTCTGAGAGACTAGCTTGTTGTTCAGTTCTCTAGGTTTTCTGTAGAGCTGTGTTAGTAACCTTAGCAATGATGATCATTCAGTAACATAAATGCAAAGGCTGAAAGTGCCTGAAAACTGAGGTCTAAGAAATAACGTACATCCCTCTCAGCTCCTAAGATCTTTTGCCTTCACGAATCTGAGTTGTCTCCCCCTTCAGTGTTTCAAATGACAGGTAGGCTCAGGAAATCTAAACTGCCAGTCTTTGGGACTTCTTCCAAGCTCCATTATGGATATAAGGAGTGCATCCAGAACTGGAGTCAATTATGCTTTCAATATGCAGTTCTTCTTTAGATAGATAGTTAATATTCTCTAACCTCTAGATGGAAAGATGATTTTGTCAATTATGTTGCAGTGTTGCCAAGAACTCTGTCCTCAAAATTTCTTTGATTTTATCGTTTCTTTTACCAGGCAGAGTTTTAGAAAACTGTTTAAGACAAAGCCAACACTAAGTAGAGTTTCACAACTTTGGGGTTTGATTGGTTGTTTTTTTTAAACTCAAATGTGTACAGAAATACCAAAATTACTATGCAATCAAATACTGGTTCCCATGCGAACTGTAAGCAGCTCAACTACTATTGCCTGGGAATTGTAGTGTCCCCAGAGGGGTGCTGCCTCTGCCTAGGGACTGTAACTGTAACAACTTCCATAGCAGCTAGTATGATCCCTCTTCTCTATGCAGAAGCATGTTATTTTCCTATGCTCATACTGTTGACAGTGTTTCTGCTTACCTGTTTTCTGTTCAGGCAGCAAGTGGTTAATGATAGGGGAAGACATGGTGCTTATACTTCCTGCCTATGCTTCTTTAATAAGGACTGTGAAAGCAACAATAAAAGCCTTAATATTGCATCTGAGTAACCCTGCCCCTATGCAAACATAAATGTCCATACCTAGTGGCTGCATAGTAAGATAATCTTTGAACTGAAGAATGCATCTAATGTACTGCCATCACTTTTTCTTTTCCCTGCTGTGAAACTGTATTTCTGGCACTCATTTACCCTTCACCCAGATAACACAGGTGAACGCTGAAATGGCAGGCTGCACATAAATTGTAGATTCATACAGACTGGAGAAGATGTCCAGGCCAACCATCTCCTCAAAACAGTATCAGCTGAATTCAGACCAGGTTCCTCAGGTCTTTTTCCAGTTGGGTCTTGGAAAACTCCAAGGACAGAAATTCCACAATGTATCTGCAACCTGGTTCAATACTGAATTATCCTCATACTGATTTGCCCCTCCCCCCCCCCCCCCCCCCCCCCCCATATCCAGTTAGACTCATAGAGGTCTTGCAGATTTTGTATTGTTGAAGTATATGGTTCTTAGAACACAATGAACACTCTGTTCTTTCATTCTGAATGTTTTCTTCCAGGTCATCCACAAACATTTTTACTTGAAAAGAGTGGAGATCATGGCTCAGTGTGAAGAGTGGATAGCAGACATACAGCAGTACAGCAGTGACAAACGGGTGGGCAGGACTATGTCACATCATGCAGCAGCTCTAAAGGTGAGAATCGCTTTTGTAATTTTATGTTCTTCAACCAAAAGATGACAAATGGCAATGAAATTGCGCAGTAACTTTAAAACATGTAAACAAACATCAGTTTCCCAACTCTCAAGAGGGAAAGTGTATGTGCATGCCACTTTCTCAGTATCTTTTCTACAAGTTAAATTTTCCTTTAGCGCCTATCTTGCCTATTTTTATATAAACAGTTGTATAAGATAGAGTTTATTTTGTTAAGATAAAGTTGTACTACAACCAATTCCTTGCCAGAAAATAAGCTTTTTGAATAGACAAGCACAGGTACTAAACTGTGATCCATTACAATTAATTTTACCCTCTGTTAACTTTTAACAGTTATAACCATTATAAATGTTTTCTTCCTTCCTAGCCAAGTACTATCATTTGTGTATTTTGTGTCCACATAGACAACAGACTTATATTTTTTTATTTTTCTTCCCCAGAGGAGCAAAAGAAATTTTTTAAAGGCTTTTATTGCTAGACTTGCATTCTTTCAATGTGCCTGGTCTTCAAAATGAAGTTACTGTTAGTTACTATGATCAGTGTACAAATCTCTGTATATCTGTCTCTAACAGATCTCATCACGAACTCTTTACAAATTTACATTTTTACTGTATGACCTACCTAATAGAAGCCAGTTTCTGCTGTGATCACAGAACACAGATATGACTCAAGTGCAAGCCAAATAGCATAGTATTTATATTGATGCACTTGTTTGCGGCAGTTCTGTTTACTGCCTTTAATTTGTCCCTAGCAGCACTTGCTAATTACTGTTACTGCAAGGACAGTACCAATCCTTAAATACAGGGAAAAAGTTTATCCAGTCATTGAAACAGTACATTTAAACCTTTTCTACTTACTCCTTTTTTTGCCTTATTTTGTCCAACATTGTGAAAAGTATTGTTTTAACTATGGTCTTCCACGCTGACTTCTTTTTGTATATTCAGCGTCATACAGCTCAGTTGCGGGAAGAACTTCTAAAACTTCCCTGTCCTGAAGGATTAGATCCAGACACTGACGACACCACAGAAAAATGCGGTGCCACAACAAGCTCAGAAGAGACTATGTTGCACGAACAGGTTAAACCCAGCAGTAGTAAAGATATCCCCACTGATTTCAAGTTATGAGGTTGCATTGACATGGACTTTCTAGACACAAAGGCTTTGAAGCACAAGCCAAATATGTCAATATTTGTATGTAAGAAGCTAATTATGTAATAGGTAATGAAATTGAAACTATACTATGCCCTTAAGGTTATACAGTTTAATTCAAGATGATCTTTTATTTACCTGTACAAGAGTGTAAACTTTTTTGTGCTTTTATTTTTCAATTGTGCGAACCACTGACTGGTATGTTTAAAAAGTTATGTATACAAGAAATGGATAAATCACTGATATATAAGGGAAACTACCTTAGGAAAGAATGTTTACTGAATGTTTATTTTTTTTTTTACTTGTAGAGTGAGGGCAGTTGTAACAAAGAATATATATTGGTCATTCTTACAGCTACTATTTAAAGTCAGAAAATTTTCACTGAATTTGATAGATTTTACGTTTGGCCATATATTCATGCTCATATTTGATTCTAAAGAAAACCTCCTGTATACTTCAATAAACGTTAAATGGACATGATCCCTCTTTTATGATTTACTGGTACATTTTTTAAATAAACTGCCATAAAAGACGTTCTAGCTGAAGACTTGCACTTGTATGACTGATTTCATTACAGTCAACGTATTTAATTTTATGCTTACTAATTCTAAAATGCGGATGAAATAAATGCACATGGTTTTACCTCATGCCAAAATTTGGACTTCTGAATTAATCTTTTGTTTGGCTATTTTATGCAAACTAACAGTATTCTAAATTTCTTAAGGGCTATTCTGAAACAAAGTCTTTTCTCTGTTAATGTCTGATTTTTACATAATCAACTGTATTCTTAAGTACTGACAGGGGCTAATGACGTGCCACACAGGACTCTCAACGTTCTGTAGTTCCTACTGTATAGATTTATTTCCAATTTTATACTTGCAACCACACATCCCTAACTAAAAAGGGTAAGGGATTTGCTTGATTTAATAATCAAGTCTCGCTTTCAACATAACATACATTACTATCACTGTTCTTAATTTTTGAGCGGTCCTTGAAGGACTGAAAAATTATTACTGGTAATTACCTCAGACTAATAATCTGTTGTATTATAAATACTATAAATCAGGCAAAACCGAAGCTTTTTTGTTTTCTATTTGTTCTTTGTTTATAAGTATCACGCTGGAATTTTTTCACTTTTTGTTTTACAATGTATTATTGCTAATCATTAAAAATGGCACCAACTGAGGTTGTGTTTTTATGCTGATGGTTAACAGACTTTGATAGTTATGACCAAAGTACAATTTTTCTGTTACATTGATATGTTGTGTTAATCCAAGGCCTGTCCTGATTGTACATACCTCTCAGAAGAACAACTTAGGCACATCTGTGTTACTTCAGGGGATCATTAATCAAAAAGCAAAACAAGCAGCTCCTCTGCCAGAGCTGCTGGTAAATACATGAAACAGAGTTTATGCTACATAGTCAAAGCGTTAGAACTTCATCAGTGTTAGAACAGCACTGCGTTTTTCTAGATGGCTATTTACTTCCCTTCTATTACTGTACAAAATGACTGTGATGCTCTTTTAAAGGCTCCAAAAGCAAAATTACCTGCTGACTTCCAACTATATTTCAGTTAGTGGTTTCCATTAAATCTCTTCATTTAGTGCTTAAACTGTCTAGCTACAGGAGCACAGTCTTTTTATAAAATTCTGTCACTTGCAGCAAAACGAAATGTATCAGACCTGAAGATCCTCCTTAAACCTGAAGACTTTTTTTACCATTAAAAAACAACACTGAAATAAAAAGTACCTAACTTGCATTGATTTGACATTAAGAGGGTGGCTAACATGATTGTACCATTTTCTCTAGTGTGTATTTATGGTATCATAGCAATGCTAATGTGAAGTTACTGCTGCTTAATTAAGCAGATGTAAACAGCTACATGGGATATTAAACTCTAATTTGTATCCACATACCAATTAGCATTTTTTTTGCTCTAACCTGAGCTAGAATGGTATTGTACCAAATTAATGCAGAGATTCAATCCTTAATAACATGCAACTATGTTACAGTGTAGCAAGTAAACTGTGAACTTGGCAACAGACACAAAATTACATTATTTTCAGGGTTTTTAGATTTAACACACAAGGTAGCTATGTTACTTTGCAGTAAAACCACAGTAAAACCTACGATGTATGTTGACAACTGAGTATTTTTTAACCAGTTCCCTCATCTTCTACGATTTTATGAACCTGAATAGAAACCTGTATAGATAGATGTTGTGGTTTAACTTCAGCCAGCAACTAAGCACCATGCAGCTGCTCACTCACTCTGCTCCCCGTCCCCGTTCCCCCCCCCCCCCCAAGTCGAGTGGGATGGGGGAGAAAATTGGGGAAAAAGAAGTAAAACTAGTTGGTTGAGATAAGAACGGTTTAACAGAATAGAAGAAACTGATAATGATAACATTAATACAATGACACAGTAGTAATAAAAGGATTGGAATGTACAAGTGATGTGCAGTTCAATTGCTCACCAACTGCCAACCAACACCCTGCCAGTCCCCAAGCGGTGATTCCCTGCCCCCACTTCCCAGTTCCTATACTAGATGGGATGTCCCATGGTATGGAATACACCGTTGGCCAATTTGCGTCAGCTGCCCTGGCTGTGTCCTGTGCCAACTTCTTGTGTCCCTCCAGCTTTCTCGCTGGCTGGGTGTGAGAAGCTGAAGAATCCTTGACTTTAGTCTAAACACTACTTAGCAACTGAAAACATCAGTGTTATCAACATTCTTTGCATACTGAACTCAAAACATAGCACTGTACCAGCTGCTAGGAAGACAACTCTATCCCAGCTGAAACCAGGACAATAGATCACAGTTTCTAACCCATCACATTAAAGTCCTGTGTTTTAACTGTTAAGCTGTTTTTGTAGAAAATATTTTTAAAATCAAGAGAAATTACTTTCAAAAGTGCAAAGGGCATCAAACTGCTCATTAGATTGTCCCAGAATTTTACCCCTTTTTTTTGGTCCTGCCTTTGGCCCAAGATTCACCAGTGCCACCTTGCCATGCAGTGTAGAGTGAGATGTTACCAGCCGTTAGAATCACTGTAGCCACTCTGCCGAAGGAAGAGTGCACCACGTAGTAAGTCACAGACAATAATGCCAAGCTTTTATGACTGACTGAATCTACACTACCTGCTGAAGAGGGAACAGCTCAGCAATCTATGAGATCTTGTGCTCCGCAAGAGCAAACCACTCATTACACTGATTGCTGTGCATAAACAACTGTTCTGTTTTGCAGTTGTAGACAGTACTCTTCATATACAGATATGAGTAATACCTTTGCAAGATTTAGTGGTTTCTTCTGGAACTTCCTTCGGGTAAAAGATGTGTATATCTGTATGGATTAATGCTCTTCTGTAATCCTACCGCTGCTATACAGGAAAAACCAAAAATGACAATCTAGAAGAAAACCAAGAAAATTTGAAACATAAGAATGCTGTAAACGACTTCTAAGTCCACGCCAGTAATTATGTTTGTTAGATGTTTAGCTACTAACAGAATAAAGTATGTGTGACTATAGATGGACTAGGTCTACAGCAGCCTGTTGGGCTTTGTTTGTTGGGCTTTGTTGCTGTTTTTCTTCTCTAAATCTTTGACATAAATTCAAGGTAGAGATTGTGTGTGTCTGCTAGTCTACTCTCCTTTGCAGCAGGTAAAATCATGCCAACACAGGTAAGGCACTGGACTACTGATAGCTTCTAGGGAGCTTCAGTGTGAGTGCATCATCAGAGTGTGGTTGGATGATGATCTGTTAAGCAGCAAAAAACACACAATGCAGATAATAAATGTACTACACTATTATGATGGTTTTAACATGTTTGCTGTATCAAATAGGGCATTCAGTTTCTGGCAGGAATCACATTGTTAAGAAAACATTACTACAAAACAATCTTTTGTTCCATGCAACTATGTAAAACTGTACATAGGATGTTTATTAGCGCAGCTTTTCTTCCCCAAAATGTTTCTGGTGTTACATAAACAAATGTTCTATTTTACATCCTATAACAAACAACTTGATAAGCACATAACCATATTATTAATTTACCTTGTTTACCCTTAAATATCTGAACACAAATCCAGCTGACCTACATTTAAGCCAGGACTATGCTATGTTACTCTGATTCCTGTGAAGGAGAATTATTTAGGCTTAGGTTTTTAGTTGGAGTTTCTCAGGCATGTCATCTTCATTTCTTACGTCTATGCTACCTTTGTATTAGTGTGGATTAGAAGTGTTCATGGACTTGCCTCCCTGGACTGTCAACTCTCTGTAGTTAGAAACAGAAATTATAAGTATTTTTTCAATGGAAAGGAGACACAGATTTACCTTTATCTGACCAGAAGGAACAAGTGTATGTTATAGACGCTATTTCAGATATATGCTCTTTTTTTTTTTTTTACCATGTATATACAGACATACATATTTACGTGTGTATAAATGCATCAGGTCTGGCAGTTATTAGTCTTCAGAAAACAGTTTTCTGAGCTTTATTTTCCCTTTCCTTTTCCACAGATAGTGACATTAGGTGGAATGTGCAGGCATTTATATCAGTCTGAGCTTTCTGAAATACAGTAAGCTGAATGGGGACAAAAGCAAGTTCTATAATTACTAAACCAAATCACAAGTAAAAACATTTCAATCCACGGAGATTTTGTTGTTACTGTTATTTTATTCTCATAGAACATGAATGCAGAAAATACAATATATACCCAGTGAGTTACTATAGTAGAACTCTAAAATAATCTCATCACTGCCTCTATTTTTAATAAAGGCTGTGAGAAAACAAATCCCAAACCACAATGCTCCATCTTGATTGAAACAGTTCTGCATATTGTGACCTGTCATCTCTGCAGGCTGCAATCTCTTCTGTGCGTCTTGCCTCAGAAGCAACTTTTTGGCTCTTGAAAAGTGATAACATGGTCCACTTAGTTCTCCAGCTGTATTAATGCTATTTATCCTTTACATTAAGAGTGCCTGTAACCGTATCATTTAATAACACAACATCATCCTCAAATGTCTAGATAATATTAATGCTAGAGTTGGTAATATTTCTGCAATTCAGGTAGATAGCAAAATTTTGCTTTTAAGGTTGTTTAGTTAAAAGTCCAGAAAGGAAAGAAGCAGGCTTTTAATCAGTCAGAGACCATGCAGGGCATCTTGCAGCCCTGCTTCTGATGGGAAGATAGGCGAGTTAATCTTGGGAGCCAGTGCAAGCACTGCCCTAAGAAAATCTCCTGGGACTAAGAAAATAAATGTTACTGTCCCCCTCAAAGACATTTAGAAATGAGGTGACTGTGGTGAGACTTGCACACAACAGAAGTTGTTAAACCTTGAACGTAATGCCCAAAATCATACTTAAATCAAATATAATTGTATATTTGCAAAAATAACAAGCAGGCTGATCTACTGTGGTTGCTAGAGCAACAAGGCAGATGTGGTTTTACATGAGGAACATCTCAAACATGCCATATCTCACCCCATTTAAAAATTTGCAGACACTTTCCTGTTGCCATTGTTGTGCTCCATACTTCCAGTTTAACCACTTACTGCATTTTTTTAAAATTTGTTTGTCCTGCACCTCCATTCATTGTTCTCTTCCTCACCTACCCACCCACATCCACAGCCATGCATGAAGCCTTCAGTTATAAACTCTTTGCCTAAAGTTCTATGGGTAGAAAGCAACCACACACCAGTCCCCTGATAGCAAATATAAGACATCTTAAAAATCCACCACAAAAACACAACCCTCTCCCACCAGAAAATTAAAGCAAACTAAAATGTCATAATAAAAAAAATCAGTTTGCCATTATTAAAGACTGCCTCTGTTGCTTCATTAAGCATTTTCTCCTTTACCAGAACAAATGGGTAAAGCAAAATTGGACACACACACACACCCCGTCTTTTCTGTTTTCTGTCAGGCATTTAAACAAGTACATGATTCAGAAAAAGAATACCAACAGAAAATGTCTTGCAACCTACTCCTAAACAATGGTTTGGATGTCTCCAGAAGTCCTGTTCTCTCACCTTGAAACTCTTTAAAGTTTTCAGCCACAGAAAACCTTTGCCCATACCTAAATTAGCAATATCCACATCGGTGCAAACTTCCACGACTTTTGTCAGTCAAAATTCCTTTGTTTGAAACCTCTGGTTAATAATGATAAGCTTATTTCTACAATTATTTTAAGCAGCTTGTAAGAAGGTGACAATGAGTTGGATGCCACACAGCTGTACAGCAGTCTTAGCTGAAGCCCAGCACAGCACAATTCTAAGCCTAGAGTATGACAGCAACTCTTAACACTGCACAAGGAGTACCAGTATGGTTAACTTAGGATGTAAAGCGGCCATCATCATTACATAGGCTGTGCAACCAGCCTAGGCAAGCACCAGCATTCTCACATTAGGGAAGCCAGGGTGCCAGATCCCTGTGCACGCTAGCTGGGAATGGTCCTGCAGGATACGAGTCCCAGCCTCCATCCTGGCTATAGCTAGAGTTCAGGCTGTCCTGAAAATCTTGCAAATGTTTGCTGGCAATGTACTGTGGCAATGATTCAAGAGGAAACAGAGGTGACATGGCAGATGAAAAACTACTAAGAGCCAACAACAGGATTGCTGGAAAGAAAATTATATGCCTGCCAACAGGACCCATCCTCTCAACTACCAAGTTGTCACTGTGCAAATCTCAACTGGATTTTGAGGCTGTTTCAACCAGTGAAAGTTGGTGATATAAGAAATTCACAGGGGCTAGCCTCCAGCTCAACAGCAGTCACAAGAGAAATCATGCAACCATCTGGCTGGCTGAATGAATGCTGCCATATCATGTGGGATTCTGGACAAGTCCCAGAGCGTTACAGAAGCCCCAAACTAGGGGGAAAAAATTTCTTCCAGATTCAATTCAATACATCTCCTATCTGCCTCATCATCACTAAAGGCAATAGAGTGTGCTGGCAGGCCACACAGACACTGAAACACCTGCTGTCAAATAGCTCCCTGGGAGACTTTAAACATTATCAACATGAAGGGTCTAATAGAGACCACCTGATCCATATGACAGAATAGGGAAGACAAGGTGGAAATTACATCCAAGAGACAATTTAGCTTGATGCAGATTTTACTCTAGTTTAAAAAAAAAAAAAAACACCACACCAACACTACAAATATACACTCAGACACAAACAATTGTTGTTGATGACAGCAAATGGAGACCAAAGCAGAGGTACTCCAGAGAACAAAATATCCTTTTGTATCTGCACTTCCTACAGATGTGTTAAACCTCCTTCTGCTCTTTTCTAGCTGTTCCTCCAAGGAAATCATTCATGTTAGAAAACAAATAGCCAGATGAACAAATGGCACACAGCAGGGAACTGAACATCAATAACCTGTATCAGAGGAGAAGCCAAGCCATTTAAACAAAGAATAGGAGAACAACAGTACATGGCTCCTGATAAACAACTGTGTAATGCAGGAAAGATGGTTCTATCTTGAAGAGCTCTCAAGAGTCTGGACTGCTAGCAGAAATCAATGAAGGACAGTGCTGAAATTTCAAGATTGCATATAGAGAACTGCAGTAGAACACTAAATTCAGTGTATGCCTAATGGAAGACATGGATTCATCATATGAATAAAAATAACACAGTTAAAATGCTTGTTGTGATACTGCTGTCTTCCCAAAAATGTTAGTATGACTTGCATAAGTGTATTTTTAATTAGTACTTTAAATACACTTGTGTTTTTACTTGCAAATGCATTTTCAGGCACAGAATCCAACAGCAAGTGATTTTCCATTGCCAAGTGTGCACTCAAAGACAGTTGTCCAGTCAATGTCACCAAGGACAAATCATGACTGTAAATTCATCCAGTTTTAATAGTTCATTTTCCACATTTCAACACACTGACCTATGCATCAAAGCTCTACTGAGGCAACAGAACAGTGCTCAGTGCCCCAGCATTCATCACAGGCTGCGATTAAGCATCCTACTGGTCAAAATCTGGGGTCCCGCAGCAAAGCATGCTTGATCTGTCATACAGAGAATATTTGCTGCTCATTCCCAAATATTACATCCTGCAACTGATGCAAAGTTTCCATGCAGATTAAATTGCCAGCAGTGTTCAACTCAACTTCTGCCTTCTTTTTATCAGACTGAATTTGTTCTATAAGCCCTCTGGAAAAAATGCCACTATTTACATTTTTCCTAAATTTAAGTACTGCTATAGTTGAACAGCTTTTGCCTTAATGGTGTTTGGGTTTTAGTTCAGTTAGAATACGTAAAGAAAATATTTCAGAGTTCTTATTCAGCATCACCTTCTCATTTTAGGCCTTTGTGTATTACTTGTTATTTATATAACATCTAAGGAAAAAAGAGAGCTCTGCATGAAGCTAAAGGAAATGTTTCAAGTGTCATTTTAAGGCATGTATCAGAGAAGATTATTTGCTCTGTGCTTTCTTGTTAAAATACTATTTCACCATTCCTGTGACCATTCTGTATACTAAGTTCTCTGCCCAAAGTCAATTGTATCATAGAATCATAGAAATGCTGACCAGGAGGGACAGCTGGAGGTGATCACCCTTTAGCCTGCTCTTCCCTAAACTAAACATCTAGCTCCCTCAGTGACTACGACTACTCATGGAATATATGATCTAGGTCCCCTACCACCACAATAGTTTAGACTCTGCTTCAAGCTAATTGCTTTCTCCCTTTTGTCTCTAGTTCCAGTTATGTAGAGATGTTACCATGGATACCCTGCATTTATAGCTTACTTCAGTTACAAGACATAATTTGTACATTTTCATTTACTCAAAACCAAAACCATTTTACAATAGGTGAAGAAAATAAGGAGGAAAACTGAGCATAGGCCATGTTTCACTTTAAAAAGGCCGGCCATTTCCAGTTTCTCTCATACTTGGCAGTAAAACCATTAATCATCATAAACTCATTTTGTCTAAAAGCAGAGGTAATACTTTTTTCCATGTAAATCACTTCATTGCCATGACAGAATGATGTCAGAGAATCTAAATAGGTGATCTAATAAATTTTCCTTTTGGAACATTGTTTAGCATTAAAGGTTACTGAGGGGGGCAGGGCATGATCGATGTCAGCTGCTGGTAAGAAAAAATTTGTTTAATTTTCATAAAATAGACCAAATACTACATTGACACAGAAACTCTTTTACAAAGTGAGAAAATATACACCTGACTTAATACTGGAGCAGTAAGAACCCAAGACCTTTCTAGAATAAAAATCCAGCTCCAGCTAATATTAAGATTTTCTGAAATTTGTAAAAGATTATTAAAATAAAAATTAACCTTGCAAGTTATATAATTTCATTCCTCTTTTGAAGGACAATTTTTGAGTAATAATTCAGCACTTCATGTTTACCATCTGTACATGTACATATAGTTGAACACAAATTCTTTTAACTGAAATTAGCTTTGCATCTAATTTGACTATGTGCATAAGAATTCTCGAACAATGAAACAGTAGTACAGGAGAGAAACAGAATTCTATTTCTCCCCCCAAAAGCAACCAACCTTGCCTGAATTGCAGTCTATACCTTATCCAAAATGCAGCTATTTACTGAAATCCTACAGCAGCATGGTAGGACAAATATATATATATGGCATCATGGAAAATGGAAAGACTGTGACAAAACCTAGAAGTCAAAGCTGTTAGTCCCTGTTTCTCTGTACAAGATCTCTCCAAGTCAAGCTTTGGAAGAAATTACTGACTTTAGTTTGATTCAAACCTTTTTTTTTCTATTTGCTCTTTTTTTCCTTTGGGGAAAACAGATGAAAAACTATGTTTCACATAGCTTTAATCCCTACTCCTTAATGCAGCAGTGGGCATACTCAGAAACCACTGCCCTGCTAGGTAAGGCATAGCAATTCTTTTTCCACACAGTTGATCTAATCAGAGGTATTCTACAGCCCACACAGACCAGCTGCAATGAAAGAAGCAAGTCCCCTTTAAAACACTATTTCCTATACAAATAAAACAGAAAGCTGGATATCTCCTCAGCATTTATCCAGCTCTTAAAATGGGTTTCACAGCCTCCAATGGTTGCAGGGCTGTAGCTCTATCAGCTTCCTGATCAGCTCCTTTAAAGCCAGCTTTTTGCACATAAGACTTTTACATCTTCACTTACATATTAGACACCCCCAAAGAAACAAATACCATCTTGCACAACACCTAGTCTGGACAAAAGAGAACTAACACTTAAAATATGGATTGGTTCATTATTTGTTTCTTTTCATGTTGAAATTATATTTCAACACCTGACTCCAAAGGAGAAGCAATTTTGTCAGGGCAGTTTATTTCTGTAAAAAGGTTAAGCAGGTTTGATATCTAACACAAATGTTTTAATTATCCCTTTCTTCCTGAAGCACAGTACACAGCCACATGAGATGGCGTGACTTGATCTAACAGATCACTGCTGTGGGAATGAGGATGATCTCCTTTTCCTCACTTCAGAGCTGCACTCTTACACCTGAGCTGCCAGATGAGCTCCGGTGCTGATCTGACCACCACTAACGCTGTGACAGTGTCATCCTCAACTTGACAAAAAGCTGCCTATACAGAGGAACCTGTCAAGAGCTGCAGCCTGCCAAGGGAAGGGTGTCCTGGGTATCAGAGCAACCTCCAGGGAAGGGACAGGACAGTGTGGATGGAAGCAAGGCGGGAAGGCAGGATGGCAAGACCTCTCATTTTCAGAGGCAGCAAGCTGTTTGGCCAGCTCAGCTGCCTCTGCAAGTACAGCCTTAGCATTTCTACCTTGCTAATTTTTAAACTTGCCCTGTAACTGTCAGGTTCCTTCTCTGTTAAAAAAAAATAAATTGAAAAAAATAATCTATTTATAGATTTTAATAGGTCCTTAAAGCAATTTGATTCATTACAACAGGACAGTTTCCTGGTGAATTCAACCTAATCCTTTCACCAGTGATGTTTATTCATTTTTATTCAGCTTGATTAGCTCACCAATTTTAAATTCCTCTAGATGTGCTCTGAAATATATTCTTGGGGTAAGACATATTATTAACTTGCCCTTGCATCAGGAAAATCTTAGTTTGTTACAGAAAAAACAAACAAACAAACAAAAAACAACCAAAAAATCAAACAATACATCACCAGTGGATCATCCTCCTGAATACACACAGAAACAAACAGAAATCTTTCTTTTTCCATATGTCTGCATACTGTCCGGGAATCCTTCTGCCTCTCACATGACATCAAAATAAAAGCCAATCACCCTCAAGGACAACAAATCTTTTTTTACCCCCTCCTGCTCTTATACTTCATAAAGACATAGATTATATTTCTGTAGTTTTATGTGTGTAAGCCCACTGATCATGACAGAAAAGCAAAATCAAATAAAATAATTCTGCCTTGTTCTGACAGGGATGACATGGTCTCTTATCTTCTGATGAGCTTTGGTAAGCTTCAGTAATTTCTCAATACTGATACAGGAGAAGGATAAGGAAATAGATTAATGTGCAATATCAATTGGATTATATATAGCTGCATATTGGTTCAATGGCCACTTGGAGGATGCCACCTTAAATGAGAACAACCCTTGGTGGCAGTCAGGATCTGGGTGGTAAAACTCCCCAAAACAGAATCTTTACTGCTGACTCTGCAGAATCAGATCCAAAAAAACATTGATTCAAACGAGTATAAAATGTTTTAATGAAAGGAATTTAAACTCAAACACTGTGTTCTCAAGTGCTGTTCTCCTGTGTGACTCCCTTTATCATAGATTTTTCCATTCACTTACCTCATTCTCACTGCAAAAACTATTATCAACTTTTCCAATGTTTGCATTGTTCTTTCCCTTCTCTATTCTTGCTCATGCGAAGCTTGACTTCTTTCTTTAAAAAATGGTCTGTTCTGGTAATGTGAGGCCCTTTGCTTCAGACTATTTAAGTAGTGTTTAGTACTTACCTCATACTTGGATGCCCAATTCTCTTAACTCCTGTAGTATTTTCTAGGTTAACAGTAAAAACTTCACCATTTTTTTCCTAAAGTGCCACCCTAAATAATTGTGTTACACCTAAATTATTTTTCAAGCTCTTCACCTTTCCACCCCTTTTAAGAAGAAAATATAAAATGGAATTCACTAATTGAAATGATTCACTTGAGCAATATGTTAATGCAATGTTTAAATGATAATGAAAATAGTAACACAAATGAAAAGGGAAATGTATGCACACATCCTCCATATTGTGTTCAATTTAGGAACAGACTGCAGCTGACAACCTTGTATTTACTTTAAGAAAACTGAGTATTCATACTTTTGTACTCCTTGGTATTGATAAAGGTAGTATGTTTTTTAAATTCATACTGGGGTCCATTATCATCTAAAGGCATGCTACAAGCTGACAAATTAAACCTGCCAGCTATGGATATTTTAAATTCCCTCTAATTCCCTCAACCTACTACATGCAGAAACCATTTACATATTTTTTTTAAAGTCACAGTACTTTTGTGTGCATGTGTCTCACTCCAATACTTTTCTGCCAGGTGCACTGCAGCAAGCCAAAATATAGCTTTAAGCAATTCACAAAACTGTTATACACAGCATTTGCTGAAGTAAAATCTCTTTCCTCTGTTTTTGACATCCCTGTGACTGCACTGCAGAACTACTCTAACCACTGTACTTACAGGTGACAACATGCTGATATCTTATTTAAATTCTGCAAGGGTACCATCTGCCCTGTATTTGAGCTATGAGGCTGAAATGCTCTTTATTCCAAGGCAACCAAGAGGTCTTTTGGAGAAAAAGATGTAAATTGTGTGTGGGAGGAAAGAACATGGACTAGGTTTCATTTGCTTGGAAAATTCTATTGCACTCCAAGGAAACAAAGCAGACTTCAAAATTGTCTTGGTCAACCATTGAACCTCTTGTCCAGATGGTTCACCTCTACCAGCAGTGCTGCCACAACTTACCAGGCAGTTCTTCCAGAACATGACTCTCAACATTAAATGCTACCATTAATAATTATTTTCCTTGTCAGTAACAATAATGTATCAGACCTCTTAAATGTCCACCCCCTCCCCTTATTCATGACCCCCTGACCAAGATACTAGAGCTCTTAATATAGATGTATGTAAATTGGTACAGCCTGATCCTTCACTCAGCTAGCAACATCCATTTCCATTGCCTATTTACCCTTTCCTCCACAAACACATTAATGCTATCTTTTACACTGAATTATGGACAACCTAAACCAAAACCCTTCCAGGCTTGTCTGCAGTGCCGCTTCTTGACAGTCTTTTTCTCATCCTTTTTCAGCATCTACCATGACAGCTCCTGCAAAGTACTGATTGTATATACAGGGGGTTTGCAGCAATTTCCGTTATTTAAGTAGCATTCAGATCTTTTCATTAAAAAGATAAAATCAGACAAGATGCAGCTGTTCACACAGCTGGTTTATGAAAACATTATTTTCTCTGCCTTTTACACATTAGCTCTCCACAGCATCTCCAAGTATATCTTATAGCAACTCTTCCTGTCTTAAACACTGAAAGAGTTCTTGCCAGGGCCTCTAGTGCACTAATAGGCCTTAACAGCGCTGACCAGCCTCACCTGGGGCCTCCACACACACCTCTGCCCATGGGCCCAGGAGCACTATTTATCCCAGCCCAGGGCCATCAGTCTCTGCCTGAGCTAGGCTGTCACAGTGTAGGTCTCTAGCTCTGCCACAGCCATGGATCCTTTTTATCCCAACCCCTGGGCTGGCTTGACCTTGGACCTGCCTCATCACTGTGAATTTGCATGATGATGTAGACTGGGTTGAACCTGACCACAGGCTATGGGCCTGCCTTGCTCAGGCGCAGTGGGCCCTGGCTGGCAGGGACCCTGCCCTGCCAGCTGTGTGCCCCCTCCTCAGCTCACTGGCCTTAAGGAGCAGCCAGCACTCACTGTGCCCTGCCAGTCCTGTAGCAAGGACTGTTACCCAATTCTTCTGCTGTGATTAAGATTTCTAGGCCCTATTTTAATATGGTTCATTTAAAAAAAAGAAAATTACTTCCCAGGCAATGAGTAAGAAAAGCAGATCTATTGCAGTACTGAATTTAGACAATTATTTCTCTGGAAACTGACAAACCTCTTATGCTGAGTTTGTATAGTGACTGGCACAGCAGGGTCTATGAGAGGTGCTGCCCTAATATGAATAAATAACAATGCAACTATGGAAATTCAAAAAGAAAGGACCTCTTCCTTCACTTCTGTGAGCTTGAAAACCATTATTGAAATGTTCTCTATTCAAAAAACTATATCTACAAATAGGAAAAATTGCAAGTGCTCTATTATGTGAGCACTCTGTAAGCAAAGCTCTAGCTGATGGCACTGAACTGCACTGTCAACAGCAGAGAAAAAGCTGTCACTGTTTTCTTACATTCTGTGAATGTAAATGAATCACTTTTAAGAGAAGTCATTCTTGGTTTTATTTCATCCTATGGCTTCATCCAAGCTACTCACAGCTTGAAGATTATCCTGTGCTGAACTTGCCAAGTTTCTCACATTTGAAATCTACCAGCTGCCAGAATTATACATAAAACCAATGCCTCACACCACACAGCAATATTTATCAACAAGATATCTCTTTCACTTTTCAACTAGTCATTTGAATAATAGGTATGATGTTCACTTACAAAAACTATAAGAAAATTTAAAGGTAGGTATTCTACCTGAGAAATCGATAAAATATTCCAAGGGCAGATAGCCGACTACAGTAGCACTGAAGCATGTGCTGCAAAAAAAAAAAAAAGCAGACTGCTGCTGCATTAGCACACAAAGCAGTAAGCTTTGGCATTGGCTTTATATAAATTTCAAATATATTTTACTTCATCTTCAAAAAGTCACACATTACAGAAGCTGTGAATTCACACTCATGCCTAGGGAACTTAGGAAGACTGTAGAAGTACTAGGACATCATTATTTCTGGGAACGTCCTTTTTCTGTGTCTCAGACTACTCTTCCATCTTGAATTGCATTCAGACACATGTGAGCAAGGAATCTATCTCACTTTTAGTTCTAGTGTATAGATAAACATCATTAGGATGGAAAAAAACATCAGAACAGGGATAGCAGGTTTTTTTAAAAAGAACCAACAAGACAGCTAACTAGTCATCTTCTAGTCATATTCAGGAAACAATTGTTCTATGAATCCTCAAGAGCTTGGAGATTTCCACAGTATAACCTTTTCAGCATTTACTTTTGGTCATGGCTACTGCTTTTTGCTGTATGAAGGACAAGGAGGAGAAAAGGTTGGCTGGCCCCAAGCTCTTGATGGGTTCCTTCAGAAGAGACGTTCTGAATGTCACCTACAAATGCTTCTTGCCATGAAAGCTGAATTTTACATTCTCTTGGGTTAAAATGTGAAGCCAGCTACAAACTGATTGAGTCCTGCAAGTTATGCAAATGAATAAACTAGTAATAACATCTTACTTATGTTTATTAATTTGCTTTAGGTTTCTTTACAGAAAAGCAACAAGACAGAAGGTTATATACTTGACTTGCACTATCAGCATAGCTTTGATGCCCAAGAGGAAGTTTTGTAAAGAAATGTTCAAAGGAAATTCCTTTAAAACTGGTTATTTCTAATCTGTTACCACTGCTGCAAAATACTGGCTGTTTTTTTGGTTTGGGATTTTTGTTGTTAGTGGTGGTGGTTTTGGTTTGGTTTTTTTTGAATCAAAGTGTGATTTGAAAATAACTTAGCTTCAAAAAAGAAAATTCTGGCCTCAAACATTCATCCAGAGACTGAAGCCCTACCCTCCCTGTCAGCATTTTTAAAATTGTAACTTAGAACTGCAACCTCTTACATAGCAAGGAACAGGAATTCCTTCCTCAAAGAAACTCTGTTCCAGAAATTCACGGGTGTTTTCCTGGGTCCACACAAAGCATTAAATGTGAAAAGGAAGTAGCCAGTGCTGCTGCAGCTGGGAACTACCATGAAGATGCCCCTGTGGCAGCAGCAACTTTTAATTTCATTGACATATATAGAACCTAATGTCAACATTCAGCAGTTCTTTGCAAGGGCAGGTGCAGTGAGGGTATTTTATGGGACTACTTCATTTTTTCCCAATGTTTTTAGCTTAAATGATAAACTTTGCAAGTCCATGGATGATAATACATATCCTAGTCCTAAACCCCTCTTAGGCCCTGCTACCAATCAAAGATATTTCAGTAGGATTATATATTGCATCCCCAGAGAAATTAAGATGATACGAAAAGAAAATAATTGTAAACTTTGCAATCCAAGGATTTTGGCAGACCTGACTCAACAGAGAAAATGCAGTCTTTTCCCTTTCATCTCTCCCTCTCACACTTTATCTTTAGCTAGTATTTTTCTTAGAAATTTTTTTCAAAACTCTGCTAGTAACCTGAAGCAAAGCAACACATCCTCCATGTTAGAAAGTCCGGAACACATTGACAACAAGAAGCATTACAATGACAGACACAGAAAAACTTTACAAAGAAAATCACTGTACATCAGAATCCAATCTTCCTCTTCCTTCCCCAGAAGACATCAGCATGAGTTATAGTCACAAATTCTGTTACAGAACTGAAATCTTGAGATTTTAAGCTACACATTTTTATTGATGAAAAGATGACTTGAATGTAAGCTTGTTGTATAATGAAAGAAAATCATAACACTAATTGCAATATGGGACAAAAGTGAACTATGACAGTGGCTTGCATTGCCAATGGCAGCAGAATTTAGCCTAGAGGTACATCGATACAACAACACTGGAAAAGCAGTAATAGGTATAAGTACGAAAAACTACATTATACGAAGAGAAATTAAGAGATCAAAAAATTTACTGGGAAAAGTAAACAATTTCCAAATTTGTGTGCCATAAGCAGAAATTTTAAGGATCATGGTGATAGAACTAAATCAGGAGTTTTGCATACACAAGAGTTAGTGAAGCCTGGCTTCCAACTGATTCGCGTCTCAGTTGACTGCAAGCTGCAATTGAACCTTTTTCTGCTCTCAGGGCATTTAATGGTTCCCCACTCCCACCGCCCTGCCCCCCAAAGTTGAGTTCTCCGTTACATAATAACACAAAAGTTTTCATGCAGGAGACACAAACTGGGGCTGTTACATTTCTCTCCTCCTTATCTACCCAGCTTTTTCACAAACCTAGAAAAAACTTAATCTTAGAGACAAGTTATGCCTCTGTTTAAGTTTGGCTGAGTGTGGCCCATGGGTTCTGAATGTACTAAATGAGGACAGTCAGCAAGACAAGACTGCATAGATGTGTTTTCCCTAAGAAATCAGGCTAGGAAGAACAGTAATACAGGGGCTAGATAGTTTCTTTCTGTTCCCTTGTGTTAAGTGCTCTGTTCATTTTCAGTCATATGTAGGACTAAGATGTTGGTATTATCCCATTATTGGGATTTGTTAATATATTTTTATGTATCATCATCATCCAGTAGACTGTAAAATCCATTTATTTAGGCAGTGAGTCTGAACACTGTTATTAGTCCAAGCTTCTGGCAGGATCTTTTCCTGGAGGTTAAATGGCATCTTTCCAAACTGCACCTTGGCAGAGATTTTGGCTGTGCTTAGACCCATGGGATTTCCCTTTTTTTTTATTTCTAAGTCATTAAGCAACAATGAAATCTTCGTGATATCTAATGTCTTGAATTTTACAAAAATTATTCTATTACTATGATCCTAACATAGTTTATAATGTCTTTTAAATTTTGCTCCCACATGCTGCATTACCTTCCAGCTTCTGTGTCAACATTCTCAAGGCTTTACATGGTGACAACAGGTATTCCTACAGCAGGACAGTGTGTGTATTTTGATACCTGTCCTTACCATAAATAACACCAGAGAATACAGTAACTACTATAGATTCTTTTAAGCTTATTTGCAAATGTTGGAGTAATGCAATAGTATCTAAGACTAACTGAAATATCTGTATACACGCTAAGGCAAGACAGTTTTGATTTATAGCAACTTTATAGCAAATTCCAAAAATAATTCTAGGTAACACAGGTGAAAAAGAATTACATTTTCAGCTCTAGGGTTCAAAAGCCAGCTACTGAAATAAGCTTCTCTTCCTCCTCCCCCAAGTGCCCACTGTGCAAATCTGAAGCAGTTAAAAGATTCTATGTTTGGAGTTCAAGTCTGAAGATACTTACAAATGTTTTAAATCAACTATTTCTGATGGCACTAAAACAGAAATGTATTATATACTAAACTAATAAATATGAAGCTTCCCTGCTATTTAGGCCTATGCACTTCAATGCAGAGAAAGAACATGGGGTTTGGAATACCTGAACACTCAGCCATTAAAGTAAACAGGGGACACATTCGAAACTCAGTTCATTTGTCAACCTGACAGCAGCTGGAAGATTTCTGCATGCAAAATGTACCAGCATCTGGCTATCAAGAATATTTAAGATCTTACCTATTGATCTCCTTCATCTGCTTAAATTAATTCAAGATGTTAAGATGCCAAAAAGTGGTGATTAAAGATCCCATGCATATAAAACTCAAATCCCAATAAGGAGTAAGGAGAAGATGATATGAATACTACTAAATAAAACAAGCAGCAGAATTCCCAAATAACTGATTGAAAACTTGGAAAGACCAGAAACTTGACTGCCAGAAATGGAGGACGGTATGGCTTATTAAAAAAAAGAGAGACAGAATACATTTTGTGACTTTGTCATGAAGGACTTTAAGGAGAAAATTGTTGCAAGGAAAGATAAGGAAATAGAAGAAGGGAATATGTGTTTGTGACTGTACTATATGTTTAAAAAATGTAAGACCAAGACACAATATTACTTACAGGTATAAGCTAGGTGAAACTTCTCTAACATGGATCTATAATCTCTGCAAAACTCAGCCTTCACATATTAAATTCCTGCAGCAGATTCATTTAAGTTAGAAACTGGAGGGCTTCACAACATAAACGAGCATATATTGCTACACTAACTAGGCAACTTAAAGATGCAAGCCTTATCTTACTTTTATTCATTTTTAAAAGAGCAGGATGAAAATCAAGTGCCCAACCTACTTCTATTCTTCCAGAAACAATTCAACTATAGCGAGGACACCATATCCTGTACCATTCTTCCCTTTTTAGTACTAGCATAGAAATTTTATGGCTTGAAAATTAGATGTAAATAGAAATAGCTATTACTCTATGCCAGGAGCAAAGAGATGACATTAGAGGAGAATCTGTTCACACTAGAAGCCAGACTAAATTAAGTCTTGACCTATACCACACTGTGATGCTGTCAGAATCTGGCTCCATGCCAGTTAGTCTCAATGTCGCCTCTGCAATCTGAATTTGGCTATTAAAAAAATATACTTATCTATAGAAAAGATGGAAAGCAACACACAATTGTTGATAACCTTTCTAAGTTTATAGAAAAGTAATAATGCATTATTTTATAAGATGAAACGCCTAATGCCATTACGACTAATAATACCTAACTTTAAAAAACACCAATAAAAGAGCAGCAGCAATTTCCAATTAAAGCTGTAATTCTACCTAGTCTTGCTAAGGTCACACAAGTGTCATTCCCACAACGAGACTTATTATTCATTTTGGGGCTCTGCCTGGGTGCAGAGTGGGGACTAGATAACAAGCTAAAAGAGGAGAGCAGAAGAGGAAGAGGAGAGAAAGTTCTTTTCTGTTGTTGTTTGGGCTTTTTTTGAGAAGCATTTGAGTAAATGCTTTGAAACATTTGTCTAAAATCCTTAGACTAAAAAGTATTAAAGTATGGCAGAGCAGCAAAACAAATTGAGTAGACAGTTTTAAACAACACACATGCTTATTGATCAGATCACAACCATCTGTGGAAAGATCTCATCTCCCTTTTCCTGACTGCACCTTCAACAGAGCAGACCAGTAAAGCTCTACACTGATGAAAGTTGTTTCTATTCCAGTACAGCTGCAAAGAGTATTTCATAGTCACCAAATGTGAATGTAACTTTCTCCCATCAAGGTGATTCAAGGTTCAGAAAAAACTTAAGAAGAGACAAAATCACACACACAAAAAAAAAAGCTTCATCAGGGAGGTCAGGAGGTCATTTAGGCAAAATTCCTACCCTCAGAAACCACAGAAGTCCAAACTTGCATGCTGAACATCCTGTACATCCTCTTTATAGCAACTATTACAAATGGGAAGACTATCATGAACTCTCCTAAGGGTTCTCTGTTTTTGACTAAATACCATCCTAGCTCTTTTCTCATGGGCTAGTTCATATAGAAAAGAGCAAAATTTGAGAAAGAAACCAGGGAGAAGTTGAGAATTACTGATTAACAGAAAAAATAAAGCTAAGAAATAGAAGTGAAAACTTCTGGTTCCCTAACTCTTTAGCCATTGTCAGAAAACAAAACGAAATAAAACTACCTGTCCCTGAGGTTCAAGAAAACTTAATGAATTTGCCTCTGATCATTCAGAGACTCTGTGATGACACATTTACTTCATTTCGCTGAGGAAATTTTAAGTTATCATACTTGATTTCTGTAATTAAAAAAATACTCATTAAAATGTAAGCATAAACGTATAAATCCATTTTCAGCACTCCAAAGAGCTCTTGCTGACAAAAATAATTTGTAAATAGGTTCTAAGAAGGATTATTTGACAATAAGGGAAAAACCTAGCTAAACAGTTTTACAAAGTTTAACTGCATTAAAGGTTGAAATGGCATGTGAGCATCCAGCACGGGAACAATGAGTTCGCCCTCAGCCTTCAAATTACTGCCAACTCCAAAGGAAAACTTGAGTAATAACCTAAGCTTCAGTTTCCTGGATAAGAAAAGGTAAGGCATGGGTTCATAAAGTTTAAAAAAAAACAAACCTCTGGACAAGAAGGTCTGAGAATATTATCAAGACACAGGTGGCAGCAGAGACCTAAAACCTATTCCTTGGAAGTTATAAGAAGATGTTTTTTTCGGGACGGCACTATCACTATGCCTTTTTGGCCTATCTCTCCTCATCTTGTGCAGGCTTATCAATTTTAGAAGCAAATCCTGTAGGACTTTTGCCAGATATCAGCAGTCATATGCTCTTAGCCCAAGTGTGCTAACAAGAATTTGGCGGTAATACTAACATATACCTGAAAAGTCCTTGTGAACACTGCAGTGAGTAACAATTCTATTGACCTTGTGGAAGGACAGATCACCAGCTGTGTCATCAAAGTTATAGAAGATGACAAACATGGGGGGGGTGGGGGGGGGGATAAAAAAATCACAATTTCCGGAAAAAGGATGTTTTGTGTTTTGCCCCCCCCCAGCCCCCACCCCAGCATAAATTTGGAAATCTGCCCTGAAAACACAGTGTCTCATCTACATCCAGAGAGATTAGAAGAACATATGGTTAGTGAAGCACCTACTCTGTGTGTGCCATTCCTGGTTCACTAGTTCTAGGACTGATATATGGTGGTGAAAAACACAGGATATGTACTGCTTCATCCCAGGCAGGATAGTTCTGAGCCAAGTGGAACTGAATACAAAGAACTCATGGCACTGGTTGATCATCTTATTTTAGAAAGGCTCTTCTTTCAGTGGCCACTTGCTTGTTTTATAAGGATTAGCATCTTTATTCTAAAGGGTTTAGATGTTACGTATATAAAGGTGTACACGAACAATACAAATCTGCAACTGGTGCTTGTGTTACTATCCTCTTGTGCGTTGACATGGGAGGACTTCGGTTACAGCAAAGCCCCTAGAGACACTAGGTAGGATTTTATACTCCTTTTCCATTTGGTGGAGTGAATACTTGCTTCTAATACAGAAATAAAGGACCTACCACACCTGCAAAACAGCACCTGTCTTCTTGAAGAAGGCAATCTCAACTGTAGATGTCTGTAAGAACACAAACTTCAGTAGGAGGAGAAAACAAAAATGTGCAAACTGAAATTACTACAAGGGAGAGACAGCAGTTCTTTCCCAGCAGGGATGTCAATATGCAATGAGAATGAGTCATGATGATGCAGCTCTGTGATTCAGACAATTCAAAGCCACTCTGGGACGTCAGACCACCGACATATTTTTGCTCTGTGTGAATCCATACAAAGACAAAAAGTATTCTCCAGCTTTTAATAGACTCCCACATCTCTAACAACTTTCTGATAAGCTTTTTTTCTTTCCCAAATTTGTTACTGCAAATCTGGTTTTAGTCAACTTTTGATCCGTAGTAAAGTGACTCTATTTGTTTCAGGCCATGCTTTATCAGTAAAGCTAGAGATACTACATAGCCAAATAGAACCTTAGGCAATTCAAATATCCTAAAACCAAGACTCAAGACTAGATAAGGACAAAAAAACCCCAACCCCCAAACTGTTTTGCCTTTAATAATTTTTTATTCATAAAGCTGAACAAGAAAATGTGTTTCTCTGAGGCACAACCTAAGTCTAAAGCAACTGCTTTTCTCTCAAGTGAACAGGTTGAAGACAGTATTTCCCTACTCTCATGTTCAAAGCATGGTCACAATGCCCTGTAATTTATTTTGTGGCAGTACATAAATTAACATGTAGACATGGACCAATCCCTTACTATTTCCTAATCTATTTTTATTAATAATTGCTACAATCAGCCTTTGAACAGAACAGATGTATAATAGATCAGCAGAGTTCAGGCAAGCAACAAGATACAAAAAGTGATTTCTCGTCATGCGCATTTCTAGTCTGCTCTCTAGTCATAACCCGTCTAGAATGTACCTTAATCTACAACAGCAGAAAGAAGAAAGAATTTCCCACAGCAACAAAAGTAAGGCATAATTCTGCTACTGAGAAGAACAGTTGGAAAGCCTATGGAAACTATTTTCATCTTACTAGCCACAGGAAACCTGGAAGGGGATTGAAATGTAACAGATACCATTCACTTTACCATAGGATGTGAAAGAATTTGCATAAGTTACACATGTCAATGAAAGTCAAAGCCTGTTCTTACCAATACCAAGAGTTTTGCCTGTGGAAAGTAAGAGATTGTGAATGACACCAACAGATTTCCTAATGCTTGTGGAGTCTAATAATTAAGAACTCTGCAAAATGAATGAAAAAAATCTCTTGAGTACATCATGGGTGCTGGCAATATACAGAAAATTTGTGAGATTTGAAGAATCCGTTGGTCACCTTCGAGGACTGTAAAAGAATGGGTCAGTTTCCTCCAACTCACTGGAAGCCTGCTCAGAACATGTCAGTTTCTCCTTTGGGCAGCCAGGAGAAGTAAAGAGCTCAGCAGAAGCAGTCATGAATGACAGCAAAATGAGTCATCCTAGTCCAACTGTTAATGATCTCACCAATCCTTCACTGTCAAATTCCAAATATATAGTAAATATTGACAGGCATTTTGAGGCAGGTTTTCAAAGAGAACATTTATCTTTTTTTTTGTTCTTCCCAGGACAGATAATCCTCAAAAAAGCTGGTAGTTTCAAAGGTTTAGGGAGAAACTCATTATGGAAAATACAAAAATTCATTTTAGTGCAGATTTTAGGTTGCTAAAGGACACTCAGACAGACCTACCAGTGTTTTAACTGTGAATATTCTCTCTCCATCCGCTTCACTCCACCATAATCTAGTCATTTTGCTAGAACCTTCTTCTTTGCCACTTCTAACATTTGCAGCCAGTTTTGCCAACCTCAAACTTTGGAAGACCAACAGTGATGCTCAGTGTTATTCAAAATCACATTTGAAAATACTGTAAAGCATTATTGCAAACATTATTGTAAAACATATTGCACAAGTGATTATCTAGATTCAATTTACTAGAACAATTTAATTTGTCATTTCCAGATGCTCCCAGAATTTGAGCCCTCCTGCCTTAACGCTTGGTCCTCTCATACTCTTTATTCCTCTGTTATTATAATTCTATCACACAGCAAAACTATGCTGAACTTTTACTTAAGCAAATTCAAATTGAGATGGCAAAAAAGTACTTCTCTGACATACAGGGCACCACACTCCCAAACACTAATTACCTCCTTATTCAAAACATCATACATTTCAGAGAAAAGAGTAGAAAACACAGGAAGAAACATTTTTGTGCCCTTGTTTAACAAAAAAAAGAGAAATGCACCTACTTTGCCTAGAAGTCCAAGCTAAGGGACATTCTCCAAACAGAAAACATCAAACTACGTATTTGTGCTATTTGGCAAAGCTGTAAGCAACTGGAAGTTTTGCAGGATGATACACTTCTTATCAGACAGGATGTTCCTGTCTCTCATTATAACTTAACACAGAGCATTTAAGCTAATACCACTATTAAAGTTAAATCCTTCACACTAATTAGTTGGAAGAACCATATTGAAGGTACATTGCAACATCTAAGAGTTTGGTGACCATTCTGTAGACCTAAAACAATTCTGGAACCCAATTTGTGTAAAAAACATTAATGCTTAATCACGTAAGAATCTAATTTCAGAATCCAAGATGGAAAGCTGAAGGGAATTGCTTATTATATTATTGTAAAAATAGTCACAAAAACATATCAGCTGGTTTTCTGTTTATTCACATGGAATATTCTGTAATTAACACCCCCCCATACACCTCTCCCTACCCCCTTTCATCCACAGTACTCACCAAATCTTAAATTATAAACCAGAGATGACCAATGGTCCTCACGCTCTAAGTCACACACCAAACCTTACAGAAGTCAAAAGTCACAAAGATACCTCAAGCTTTGGAGGACCAACAGATAAAGCAGCACTGTAAGTGATTTTCAAGCACAACTCGAATTGACTACCCAAGAGCTTCACTGTTCCCTGGTGAAAGATGATAGCCTAGGAATTCTACTAGGTTCTCAGAATATGAAACATAACGCCTTCATCATTTACTGCCTGTCATAATCAGTGCTTCTGATTAACCTACCAGGCTCACGCCAGCACAGTCTCACAGTGATGACACAGTAGAAGCATAATAGCCACCCTGAACTGGTTATGACACATACGCATACCAAGAACCAGAACTATCCATTCTTTTATTAAAATGTGAGGTAATCTTCAAAAACGCATTTCTGTTTACAGGTGACCCTGCACTTTTCACACTCCTTTGTTCAAAAATATAATCATGTTACTGAGTGCACAAAAGAGATGAAAGTCATCATGTAGCTTTAATACAAGATTCTATCTGTTCCAGCTAAAATTTCTGTTTGAAGTAGTGTGATTGGAACCAATGTTGTTCAGCTTGCTTTCTCCAGACCAAAGAGAATCCAAAGAATGAAAGCCCTTTAATATATATATTAAAAAAATATCTCATTTTAAATCCTTCTCTCTCTTTTTGAAGCTAGCAAAGAAAGACACATAATGTAGCTGTATAAAAAACTAAAATGTCATGATAATGATTCTATGTGAGCTCATTTGAGAAGGCATTAAACCTTCTCTAAACTCAGGCATGATATGACATGCTTATTTAATGAAAGAGTAATTTCTGAATTCTTCTTTTGTTGAACAGTAAACTGAATTATTTTCATGTAAGCTTTGGTTTCTTCATCTGAAAACTCACAGATTTTATGTAGTTGAGGCAGACCAAATTTCTGCTAACTAACCAGGCAAGAATTAGTTTATAAAAGTTCAGGTGAGGTATGTTCTGATGTAACAGAAGGGATAAAAAAAGAAGGAACCAAGAAAAATTTGCTAAATGAACAGCAAATATATATTCATGGACAGGAAAAACAATAGTAAACGAATGGCTGAAATTTAAGAAAAACTAACCTGTGAAGAGTGGGAAGACTGCACCTCAGACCTTACAATTTTGTTTTACAGAGTATATATTTAATGCAGCACTCCATATTTGTCTAGTTATTTACTCATCTTGGGTACCATACAAAAATAGATACAGTAATATTAGTATATAAAATTTTCTAAATGATCAATGAAGATTAATGTCAGCACTTTTAAGAGAGTCACCACAATATTAGAGAAGAGCTGTCCAGGGCTATTTGCAACTGGCCATGTTCTTTGTTGTACATTCTCAAAGAGTGCTTTGAATCACTCTTTCTCTTCTTGTGTTGTACAATGTCCTACTCTGCCTCTCCCTGCTATTGGTTTACAAAGCTGTTAGTAAGAGAAAAGAAAAATTTCCTAACCGCTATTATTTTAGCACATTAGAAGTGTAGCTTTTCTACCTCCACCTCACTGACTGAGCAGTGATTCTGTTATTCAGGGTCTGGAGGAAGCAAGAGCATAATTTGGTGAACTGGTCAGACCTGAGAGAACCAATGGATATGACACTAGCTGGTAAATGTAGCGAAGCAAATATAATATATGTCAAGTATCACATCAGTCCCTGTGATTGAGATATACTACTGGTAGGTCATAAGAGCTGTATAATAATTGTCACTCTTTTGCCTTTGTCACCTCAAGGCTTAAAGTCTACACTTATTTTTAAATTGCAAATGTAACTGCAAAAGCTGTAGGTATGCTGAAAGCTTTCCAAGGGACCACGTCTCTCCTTACAGTGAGGGCCTGTGCATTAACTCAGCAAAACTTAAGAATATAGTTTGAAGATTTACCTAATGTCTTTTGGGGGCCACTAAGCTTCCAACAAGCTTGAGGTATGTTTCTGATGCTGTAACTCAAGGTGATGTAACCTTAAATATGGTGAGTCACAAAGAATAACTGGTTACTGGGATATAGCTTGACTGAACTAACAGAGCCAAAGTAAGAAAACCTGATAGAATTCCCCAATACAAGCCTTGCAGCTCCCCTCCTCTCACCAGATACAGCAAATATTATCTTTAAATTGCAGAAGTTTGGTTACACAATCTTGCAATTTTTCATCCTGCTATACCAATGAGTAGGTTTTCTCCTCAACAACTTGTCCCCTTTCCCCAGTCCTCAAATAGCAAATAAACTATTATTAAAAAATGGCATACAACACAATTGTTTCTTTCTTCACCAGCACCAGAGACCTGGCACACAGAAATGAGAATTAATTTAAAATTCATGTAACGGCAGCTTTTACAAACAGCAGCTCATTGATAAAAATGTCATAATAAATGTCTACACTAATAATAATTACTTTAAACTTACCAAATTTTTTTTACAGGTAGCAGTTTTTTTGTAGTCCACAATGAGATGATCTGTTTCAAAAGGCTTTAGGAAAAAAACCCTGCAACAGAAGATAAATACTGCATCAAAACTGCAGCACAGGTTATCTTGCAAGGTGACATTAAATGTGCTAGTTCAGATACAACAGTAGCACAACACTTCATATGGGTAATTTTCTTACACTCTTGGGAAAAAAAGTAAAAGATTAAGGTTATTCTCTGAAAACTTAAAAGTTTGATTATCTACTTCCTGCTTAGAAATAGTAAGAAGCACTATGCTAAAATCTTGCATCCGCACTACACAATATTGTAAAAGGCTTGCTTCCCTTTGAGCCAACTGGCAGATGCAATACTTAAATGCAAACAAAACCTGTTGACTGTTCAGTAAGTCTGTGGCAAATAGGAACTGATAAATAATAAAAAACATCTTTTACATCAGCAGTAACAATCAGTCCCCTGTGAGTCAGGAGTGCACTAATTCCTGCTGGTGGTATACCTGCCCACATACCTGCTATAATTTCTAGATGCCTCCAGAACTGAATTGTAAGGGGGAAAAAACCCACACATCAAGGTGAACTGGCAGAGGTGAGAAAGACAGCAAAATATTCCTTGCTTTTATTAAGCGATTATATTTACCAACCATTTATTCCCAGAAAATTTTACTTTTTTCCCCTGAAAATAAAAAGCAGAAAATCTCACAACAGGAATTTTTATTTTAATATTATCATCAGACCATGCAAATGTATTTTGCATTTATATACTAAAATCTTAGTTCTATTCTGACAGATATTCTGAATTCCCTGCCAAAAAAACCCCAAACAACCAAAACAAAAAGGTTAGTGGTAAAAAGGAGTGTTACATTACATTTTAGTTAGAATTCACTTAAGAATTTATCCATTTAATTTTGGAAAAATCTATGTACATTTAATGCAGATTTATTACTTGGAAAGTAAAGAAATTTGTCACTGTGTAAGTTACATTTAAACACACAGAATTAACCTATTATAGTTTTCATACAGAATCACAGTTCTATGGCTACACACACAGAGAATAAGCAAGTAAAAATTGTTTTGATTTCAGAAATTGTACTTTTAAACAGTGAATTTAATAAAACAAACTTCATGAATTCCATTATTTTTCTAACACAGTACATGGAAACTGAATTATTTACTATGCTTTAAGAATTTCTGTAACACATTACTTCCAGGATGAACATTAATTTTTGGTTTGCAGTTCCTGGAACTGACAGCAAGTTGATGTCTATCAACTATATAAATTTCTATCAATTTTCTTGTAAAAACTGATATAAATAGAATGGATTACTTCAGGTCAGAAAATAAGTTGAAAAGCAACATTTTTATTTAAATGCACTTTGGTCTTATAAATCTGATTAAAATTAAATTTGAAATTAACAGCCTGTACATTAAAGCCCAAACAGGCAATAACTTACTACAGTCATCTAAATAAAAAGCTGCATTGTCTTCCTCAAATTTTAATGATTGTTAGATGTGGAAGTATGATGAAAAGACTTCTAATTTTTGAAGAATAACAAACCAAGATTGACAAATACTCTATTTCATGATATTACACACTGCCCTTAATAGCAAAATTAATTACAACCTTTATAGTACAGTCACCTTCAGAACATTCTTTTCCTATCAAGAATTTGCGCCCTGCTGTGATGGCCTTCTGGTTTCTGACTTGACTACCTTCAAATTTCATTAGTAGCTCTGAGAGAACTTTTTTATTGTTTCAACTGTTTCATTCAATTTTGAATCAGCAGGAAAGCATGGCCTTTTTTCTCTTGTTATGTACACGTCCATGATAAAAGCAAAGAGCTCAGAAACAACGGGCCAGAATTGTGTTCCTATTGGTATCTAGACAGGTGCTGAAATAAATCCAGAAACAGACCAAAGCACGGTCTTCACCTCCTCATAAATCTTACTAAACCAAATCAACCACATGTCTGTGTCCGGATCACCTTTGGGCGTGCAAGCACCTAGAGCATACCTATTCAAAAGAAATCCTGCCTGGTTACGAGTCATGCTTAATGTTTCCTCTCTTAACCACTTTAAGTCTGATACGCTACCACTTTTTCACCTATGCAGCTGAAAAATTGGTTTTACATGTTCTAAATTCCCGACTCTCTGCAAACGTCGCCTGAGAGAAAACGTGACGAACACATCACCTGGAAGTAGAACAGAGCTCGTACGGACAGACATACGGAAGCTCCCTCCCAATTAGCTGGCCGAGGTGCTCCTGGCGCCATACCCAGGGCAATAGGGAGCCCGCCCCCGCCGCGACCCGGCCTGGCTCGCCCTGAGGGCTAGGCGCCTCAGCGGGCACCTGCCGCTCTCCCCGGGGATCTCACAGGAGGTTCTCCACAGAGAAACGCATAAGCAGACGCCATATACATAGGTACACGTACGCCCGTCTATGTCTACCCACGCTCGCCTCACGAGCTATTGCTTCGGGGTCAGCGTCAGCTCCCGCGGGGGAAGGCAAACACCTCCCCTCCCTCCACCGCCGCTGCCGGCAATGGCCCTGCGCGGCACCCGGCGGGGGCAGGGCGGAGGGCTTCCCCCCGCCCCGCGCACGTGGGGCTCGTGCTGAAGCACACGACCACCGGCTGCGCCTGGCGCGCGCTCCCTCACGCCTGCTCTACCGCCCCTCCCCTCCCTGCAGTGCGCACGCGCCTCCTCCCATCCCCTCCGCGCTGACAGGAGCGCCTGCGCGGCCTCCCGGCGTGCCCGGCGACAGTGTCATGGCGGCTCCCTGCGGCAGGTTCCTGCACATGGGTTGAGGGGACGCCGGCAGCGCCTGTCAGCGCAGGGGTTGCGAGCCGCGGGCGAGCGAGGCGGCAGCGGTGGGGAGTGGAGCGGGGGCGGCGGGACCATGCTGGCCCTGGAGCGCTCCCTGCTGAGGGGCTTCCTCGGCGCGGCGGAGTCCCTGGAGTGGAAGCAGGGCGAAGTCGCGTCGGCAGGTGAGGGAGGTCCCGGCCCGGCGGGGGGAAGGCGCCCAGCTGTTGTGCGCGGCCGTTCTGTGGGTAGCCGGCACCACCAATGTCTCCGCCGGCCCCAGGCCGAGCCGGGATCGCGGCTGGTGCCTCCCTTCAGCCGCGCCCGCTCCGGGGGCGGTCGTGTGCTCCCGCCTTTTCTGCCCCTTGCCGGGCGCCGGCGGGCTCTTGCCGGCGCCGCAGGGCAGGGGAGGCCGTTGGGCTCGTCAGCCTGGAGGAGGGCGAGCGGCACTGCCGGCAGGGTAGGGCTGAGGCGAGAGGTGCGGCCGACAGGGCTCTCCTTAGAGTTTCTGGGCCGCTGCCTGCCCGTCCCACAGGGCTTCAGGTGGAGAGGCCGCGGCTGAAGCAGTCCCTGCCCTGCGCACGGTGGCCGGCAGGCGCCCCGCCGCCCGCTTCATGTCGGCACTCTGGCGGCTTTTAATCATGGTGCTTCCTTCGACTGCCTCATGACCCGCGAGTGAAAGACTACCTGTTTGCTTGAATTTGGCAGTGATAGGAAAGTCGCTCTTGTTGCAAGACGTGGGGAGAAAAAGTCTGGCATGAGCTGCCTGTTCTGTATTTTACTAGTCATTTAGTCACAGTTACTTGAGGGAACGATGGAAAGCAGTCTCTTGAGGGGACTTGATTAGGTTGCTACTGACCTAGCTTTCCTGCAAGGGAAGGCAGCGACTTTTAAAATGTAACATTTGTCATGAAAAGGCATTTCCATTTTTCAGACAGGCTAGAAATGCAGTTGTGCTCAAGTCATATGCATGTGCCATACTGTTTAAAACATTTAGAGGTTGTAGGATATTGAAAGACTCATTTATCCCTACCCAAGCACTTAATGAATTTTGGAAAAGATCTGTACAGAGCTACTCAGCTCTATTTCCTTATATTACTCCTTATTTAACCTTAATCATTGCACTGTCCAGGAATGTTCGGTGACGTGACTGACAGATGTCAGATCTGTCTTATCTTTTCACTGAGAGTTGTGTATGCTGTTTATGGTGTGTGGTTGGTTTTTTGTTTGTCGGGGTTTTTTCAGTTTTGGTTTGTTTTTTTAAGCAGTGTGCTGCTATAAGATGTAGGGAAGACTGAAGAAAGGTATCTTGCGGTAGAGATAGAAAATGGTGGGGTTGATGAAGATTCCTAGTTGTCACTTACGTGGACCCTTCTGAATGATGATGCTGAAACTAAAAACTGTGACCTTGAATTTGTATGGTGTCTTATAAGAAGCTAAACACAGAATCCAAAGCAGATTTTATGTACTTAAAGTTATGTTACAGTGTTACTGGAAAGAGAAAATCTCAATATTCTTCGTTAGTGTCCTCACAGCCAATAGTTATTCTACAAACTACAGCATCACCTGTCGGGGCAACTAGAATCCAATATAAAGAAGTTGTCATTTGGTGAAAGAAAGTCTCCTCAAAGCATAAACTGGAGAAAGTTTCTTGTTATTTCTGTTGTCTGAGAGAGTATGACATCAGCAGGGCTGCAGAACCATTACTATTCTTTTGCATATACCCTTCCAGGTACAGCTTAAAGTGTTTAAATCATCTAGCACAAATGATCTCTTATAGCATTCAGTTGATCATTGCTGTAAAGAACAAAAGTAAATTACGATCAACAGCCTGGTCCAGAGAGATTAGAATGAATGTCTCTGTATCACCCATGCCTACCAAATCATCCATCGCTGCTATTGAAGTTGGTTCTGCTCTTGGTCTTCCCATATGTCTGAAATTTAGAATACTTGTTTTAGCTGGATGAGCTTGGGGTTGGTATTTGGTTTGCTTCCTTGCACAGCTGCTGCTTGTGTGTATCTGTACCTGTGCTATTGTTAAATTGGCTAGCTCAGGTACTAATATTAGTGTAGCTATGGTAACACTGAGTGCATGGGAGCTGCGGTCCCCAGCTGGAATCACAGATTAATATTAAGGCACCTATTCTATGCAGATCTCTGCATTTCCTCAGCTGCATCATTACCAGCACCTGCAGCAGCTAGTTTAAAACTAGTTAGTACATCTACATGAGTTGTAGCCACAGCTCTAGTGTAGGCAGATACTGATGTTGCTCAAGAATAGAAGGTTTTAACATGGTGAAGTTGTTCTAACAGCTGCTGGATTTATTGCACTGTAGCATATCTGAAGAAAGAAGGGAAGATACTTTCTGTGAACAAAGTTGTAGCCTGGGTCAAGAACTTGATGGGTTTGAAGCTTCGTAGGAATTAAATGTGTAGAATTTCATGACTTCTGTTTGTCTTGAAAGGCTTCAGGGGAGAAAGATTCATGCATCTAAATCCACCTTAGTAGTTACTCCTAAGAATCTGACTCCATATACAGACTTCTCATTGAGATAGTAAACTTATAATAGAAAAATAATTCTTTTATAAAGAAAGAAATCATATTGCCCATTCTTTGTGAATATTCTAAGCATTTAAAGGAAGGACTGAGTAGTTTCTGCAGTTTTACGTGAGAATTTATTCACTGAACTTTACAAATATTGAACCATTTTTACTTGTTGCGTTTCCCCTAAAAGGGTTCTCTAGTCTGTGAAATTATTGTCTGTCATCGTTTAACCCTAGCCAGCAACTAAGCACCAGGCAGCCACTCACTCACTGACCCCCCCACCCAGTGGGATGGGGGAGAGAATTGGGGGGGGGGGGGAAAGTAGTAAAACTCATGGGTTGAGATAAGAACAGTTTAATAGAACAGAAAGGAAGAAACTAAAAATGATAATAATAACAATAATAAAATTACAATAGTAATAATAATAGGATTGGAATATACAAAAGAAGTGATGCACAATGCAATTTCTCACCACTCACTGACCGATGCCCAGTTAGTCCCCGAGCAGCGATCCCTCCCAGGCCAACTGCCCTCAGTTTATATACTAGACATGATGTCACATGGTATGGAATATTCCTTTGGCCAGTTTGGGTCAGATGCCCTGGCTGTGTCCTCTCCCAACTTCTTGTGCCCCTCCAGCCATCTTGCTGGCTGGGCATGAGAAGCTGAAAAATTCTTGACTTAGTATAAAAGTTATTTGGCAATAACTGAAAACATTAGTGTGTTATCAACATTCTTCTTATACTGAACCCAAAACATAACACCATACCAGCTACTAGGAAGAAAATTAACTCTGTCCCAACCGAAATGAGGACTTGTCTTATCTATAGGATTTTACTGTAACACACTCATATAAAATGTTTTGGAGGAAGAAAACCCTCTAGTGATAATTGAAGTCATCTTCAATAACTGTATAGTACATGTTTGAAAGGCCATCCATGTATTTCCCCTGAAATTTCAGTGCAAGTTTTTGTTTTACATTCATCTGGCAGTTTGTGTTTCACTGTAACATTAATACAAGTTCTGTAAAATTTATTCTGAATAAAGTGACGCCTGCTACTGCTGTTCTTTAGTTTCAATGCGACTGCACTTTTCCTGCAATGTAAATGAAGATTCATTCCTTGAAAGGGAACCTTGTCTTGGTTTGAATAGGTCTTGTAAGACAAAGTTGTTTCAAAATTGACACTGATTTCTGTTTTCTTTTTTTTTTTCAGAAAGTGGTTCATTACTGCAGTTGATTTATGATGGGAGATACAAGGCAATATTTTCAAATTCAGCCATCCAGAATGTTTTCAGTGCATCTTCTGTGACAGAGGAGAACATTGACAGTTACTTGGAGAAACAGATTCTAGCATTCCTGGACTGTTGTGCAGAGGTTGATAACATGGAAAGGTAGAAATTATTATTTATTGTGGGGAAGATTAATAGAGGCCATGCTTGATTTTTACAAAAGGCATTTTTTTAGATTTTATATGTGACATAGGGCCTCCAAAATTCTTGTTCTGACAGAAAAACAGAAAACAGATTTCTTGGGTTGTTCCCCCTACTCCCTTGGGGCATCTATTCATTATCATTGTTTCTTTCACTGGATAGTATTGTGATATGAAGGTTTGTTGAAAACACTAGCTTTATTTACAGTGATTACCTCTGAAGCTGCTCATATAAAGAAGCCAATAAATGTAAATTCATGTTGCCATGTTATCATCAAACAATTTAAGTTTTGTCTCTGAAACGTTGCATTGCATTTGGGTGACTACTTGAAGTATCATGTAACGTTACTGTCCGAGCAATGCCTATATTTCTAAGTCTGAGTCATAGTAAGGTTGTTCTACTCTTCTTAATGTAAAATGAGTAAGGTATTACTCATGGATGCTATTCATCGATTTCTTCACAAGACTTTCTCTGATGGATTCTCTATAATTCTACCGTATATGCTAATGCTTGCTGTTAATGAGTCTGACTTTAGTGTTTACAGTTTGCTACATAAATAATAAACAGACTAAATCTAGCCTCCTAGGGATAGTAGAAGCAGAAAACTATATGTATATATGTGTGTGTGTGTGCATATATTTGTTTATTATAAAAGGTGAAGGTGGGAAAAAGTTTTGCTGAAAGAAGAGCAAAATATAAGAGAAGATAAAGGTAAAAAGAAAGTAAGAGGAAGGGAATGTATTGCCAATAAGTGTGGCTGAGTACAAGTGCTTGTGTTTTGGTATGACAGATATAAACCCAAGAGGTTTTGCTAAAATATCAGAGAGAAACAAGTAGTTGGCACCTCTAAAATATTGAGCTGAGATTTGTTAGTGATCTTAGTGTGTCAAAAGCTTATCTTCTAGTGTGGTAGACAATACAATGCGCTCCTGTTTTCTGAGTTGGAATGTTCAGAGGTTGTTCCTGTGCATTTTGTCTCTAGTTGGTTTTTTTCCTTTTTTTTTTTTTTCTTTCTTTGTTGTGCTGTTGCTGGTAAATATTAGCTGGAGTCTAGAAGAATTTTTCAGTATTGCTAGATTCTGTTGTCTGGCAGTAGTTTTTTCTGAATAATGTGACAAGGAAAGAAAGATTGATCAGGACTTCAAAGAGACCCAATCCTGATCTTAATAATTTCTTGAAGTACATGTTGCTGCTTGAAATTTACGTTGCTGCCTTCATGAACCATTCAGCTTCTTAGAGTTAATCATAATCTATATCATGCACTCAGTAATACTTTATATGTGTTCTGTCATGGTCGTGTGTCGTCTTCTCCTGCTCCTCCTGTAAGCTTTTATTGGCCTATATGCCATTTACAGGACTCTACTGCTGCTCCCCTACTGCAGATAGCAAACCAATTTGTTCCTCAAGGTGGTCATACTCCAGCTCTTTGGTCTTTGAGGTTTTTCTTGTTTCCTTTGCAACTGTAGGCATTAGAAGCCCCCTTGCCAGAAGATATGGAAGCAGATCTGCAATATTTAGCCTTTCAGAAGCAGACAGAGGGTTTTCAGCCTAAAATTACAGCCTCAAGTTTTGTTCAAAATGAAAGTGTGTAGTCTTCGAAGTGTATCAGTGTCTTCCAGGAACACTTTTTGTTTCTAGCAGTCAAGTGAATTTTTCAAGCTCCATTAGTAATAATATAAGAGGCTTTGAATTATCTTAGTGCTGAAGAAAGTAAGTTGTGACTTTCTCTTGATAGAAAAACTTCTACTGAAAGACAGATCATTGCCTATTTTAGGTAGGCACTGCTTATAGCGCTTACATCTGTACCATGTTTGTCTTCAATGACTTTCTAGGTTAAAATGTGTTACATGGTTATTTTTCCTACCTGCAGGCCCTAAGCCCTGTGACTGCCTTAGGGAAGGAATTTATGCAACTTTTGCACTCTGACCTTCCATTGCCTATGGTGAAAAAGTTTTTGTTTATTTTTTTTAATAGGTAAAATGTAATTTTCTCTTTCTGCTGAGTGATTCAAAGGAAGCGCAACAAACCTCTAAGTTCTAGCTCAGAAAATTTGGTGAGGCACTGGTTTTCTTGTGACTTTTAGAGATGAGATAAGTTCAAATATATGCTTTTCTTTTCCTGAACTGAAAGTTGTAATTCTGGAGATTAAAAAAAACCTCGATGGGAGTTGAATTCAATCAGAAACAGAAAGTTGGATAATGTTAATCTTATTGTTTTAGCACAATTTAAACACAGTACAAAGTATGGTTTTATGATAGTGTTAAAAGAACTCTTAAGGAGGTCTTTTGCTGAAGCTAAAACTAAGCAGCTTGAGGGCAAAACAGCTCAAAATTTGGATCTAGATTGTAATTTCTTTGGACATAGCCTGTAACTTTTTCCATTTTCAAATCCATGGTTCTGTAAGGAAAACATTTAACAGTATTTTAAAATTTGCTGCAACTTTTTCTATGATTTTAACTGCTTCCCTCCTTTCCCTGCCCCAGACATTTTTTCACTATGGCACTTGTAACCCTAAGGCTTAAAAATGAAGTCTCAAAGCATTCCTTACAATAAACTTACTGAATAGGTGATTTTTTTTTTTTCCACTTTTTTCTTGCTGTTGCTGCTCACTGCAATGGTTAACAGTTATTTTCCACAGAAAACATAGCTTCATAGCTGTATTTTGAATCAGCAAATTGTAGAGCATGAAGCAATAGTATATGTGTTAACTATGTAGAGGGGGAATTACTTTTTATTTTTTCCTGAGCTCCGTGTGAAGGAGGTGCATTCATTGCCTGACATACAGTTTGATTCTGAAGACTGGAAGGAAATAGTGTGCAGGACACAACAAAAAGAATATTTTTGGAGAGCTTGTTTCAAAAGAGCTTGAAGGTCTCTTATATTTGATTCCAAAACTTAAAGGAACAAGGAAATGAGCACTAACACTTGTTTATAGTGACTGTGTATTTACTACTTTTACCTTACTCAACGCATAAATGAATGCCAAACTTTCCAAAACAAATCCTTACAATAAAGCTTGTTATGATTTCCCAACTTGAACGCTGAATGGTATTTTTGGTATTTCCCTTGGGGCATCTGATGGTTAGTTAACTGGTTTGCTTTATATATTGAAAAACAAAAATGAAGAAATTCTTGCTGTTTCTGCAGCTTGCTGTGATGTTATTTTTTTCAATTCATATACTATTCAGTGTCTAATTTTGCTTTGACTTGTCTTCTGTAATTTCTGGCTTCACTAAAAAGAAAAGAAACACTCCCCAAACCTGTAACCTAGTCACAATGTTAAACATAGCCTGGCTATTGAGTATTTTCTCACTCTCGTATTTTTTTTGTAAATTCTAGCATTATATGCAAATACATTATTTTTTCCAATAGAAACACTCTATTAGTCTTTAATTTGAATTTGAGCGACATTAGGTATAGCAGTATGAATATTACAGTGGACTGTATGCAAGCGTCTGATTTTACATCATGGATCACAATCCTACTGTACTTGGTGTAAACAGTGTTAAAAAAAAAGGGGGGGGCAGCAAAACCCACATTCACGTAGAGAAAGGAAGAACAACATGGATGGATACAGACATATGTCTAAGGAAATGTAAGAAATAAATTAAACTCTGTCAGTCACCATAGTAAGTGGAATACTAGCAGCAGTCTCTCTTGCTTTTCAGGCAGCACAGAAGAGCGGTTTTCAGGCAGTCTTTGTAAGGTGAGCATTTGCAGGTCTGCATTGTAAGCATGAATGGCAGTCGGAGAGATAGAATGAAATTTTTTCTTGGAAAAAAAAAATAGAGATAGGCAGGGGAGGCTAGCATTTGCAGGGATTAGAGGTTGGAATTAACTTTCTGATACAGAATGAGAGATAAGGAGACTGGAAGTTGGTCATGGATGTGAAAACGGGGAAAGAAAAATCAACTGGTGATGACAAATTAGCCAGTGGAAAGACAGTATCCTAGCCAGAGTAATAGAATTGGTTATCAGTTCTTCCAGAGGCCTTCTGCATGGATATAACTGTGTTACAACTTCAAGCGAGTTTGCCTGCCTGATAGATAGATGTCGGCAATGTTAAAAATAAATAAATAATTTTTAGTTGAAATAATAGTTAAATGATAAAACAATGAAAATGAGTCTTCAAAATACTGAAGTGCATCTGTCAAATCACAGTGCAGAGATGGTTGATTATTCTGTATCTTATCTTCTCCTTTCAGAAGCTTTGAAGCTAATTTATCATGGGAGAATAATTAGAAAATATGTCTATGTGGTTGTTTTGTGCGTAATGGTAATAACTTAGTGTACAGTAATTGTTAGTGCTTTGTGTTCTTGAGTTATTTGAAAGTTTAATGGTAATCTTAGATATGTATTCAAATAATATTTCCTGGTAGCTAGTGGCTGAATAATGATAGCTAGTAAATGTTGTCTTGTTCAACAAGAACTCTTTATACTAGTCTTTGTTCTCTAACTCTCCTGAAGGCTCTGTTCATTTTAATTTTTTATTTTTTTTAATCAAGCGTTCCCCACCTCTGCTTTCTCATTGTTCTGCATCTTTTGTCACATTCTCGTCCACCAGCTGCTTGTTTGTGTGTGGCTTTTCTATTTGACTTAGTTTTTTAGGGGTTGTATGACACTTTATCCTTTTGTTTCCATTCGGAGGACTCTTGCATCTATAAGTCCCTTTTTTACTGAGGGGGGGAAGTCTAGGTTTTTCTAGTTCAGTTGTGCTCCTTAACATACCAATTTTCAAATCAAACCAGCACAATTAAGATGTTAGCTTTTTGCAGGAAGGAGGCATTTTAATATATGTCACAGGGCCCTTGTTGGCACACGACTCATTATAACACAATAAGGTTTGAAGTCATTAAGGAACTGTACAACAAAACAGAAGTTTGTATAAATCTCCTGAAAGTTTACACATGTTAAATCGACTGTTAAATTCTGAGTGATTGTGCCCTGCTTTCTGCAGACCACATAGCTTATTTGTTACTGTAGGTATATAGAGAAATAATATCATAATGATGTTAGATGAGCTTAGTCTTATAAATAAGGACATTTTTTCCATACTTAGTTTCACGAATGAAACAAACTCTCAGAAATCCCTCTTTAAATAAAATATTATGATTTAAATTAAAAAGCATGATTGAATCAGATAACATTTGCTGCCAAATTATATAAACTGACTTGGAGGTGATAGTTTTGAACTTTTTTGATTTCATTTAGTTGTTTTATTATCAGAGGGAGTGAAAATAAACAGCTATGTCAAAACAAAAATATATATGCTGTTTTGGAACATATACTATTGCAATATATTTTCTCTGAAAATGCTGAGGATTAGGTGTATCTTAAGAAAATATAACAATCGTGCAATAAGCAAATATGGGATAATCTGCATCCTATCTAATCTCCTTCTGATCTCTGATAGTTAGATACAGCCTTAAATTTTAAAACATATGAACTAACTCTGCTTCCAAAATGTTTGTCATTAATTACAACTATTATAAACATATTTCCAAGCCTTTTAGTTCCCCAAGTGCGTTCTTGAATATTACCTTCATTGTATTTTCCTAACAAGAGTGATTATTTATTTTTTTTTTAAAGACTGAGGGTTTTGAATTAGTACAAGAATTAATCAGATCTTGTAACCTTAATTAAAAATGTAAGATGTTGCTAATTGCTTTTCTTATCTATATTGCAGGCAGAGACTGATGTTTCTACTTGGTGTGGGTAGTTTGCAGCTCTTCGTTCAAAGCAATTGGACTGGGCCTCCTGTTCAGTTAAAGCTTCAGGACTTTTTGCCACCTGCATTGTTACAGAAATTCTGTGAGGTATACTTGGATTTTAATAAGCTGTCCTTTTAGTGTCACTGCTTTTCACAAATAACCACAACTCATAGGTGTGTCAGAGAAGGCACAGTGCTAGAATGAATTGCCTTGATCGTTGATCCTACTGGCTGCTATTGCAAGCATTTTCAGCTGTATCAGTTTTATAAGCTAAAAGTACCCTGAAAGTGTCCTAAAAGTAGCTACTCTTTTTCTGCTTCAGAGATTTCCTGCTGGAGATGCTGGGTTTGGATGGGATACATATGTTTATTTTATGGGAACATTTACTCGAAGGCCATTTGCAGTCAATACACTTTTTATTTATTTTGGGATGAGTTCTTAGCTGGATCAAAGAAAGATACTTATAAATGGCTTAGAAATTTTCACTACTTAAGGTAAGGTAGAGGCTGCGTGTCTTGCAAATAGCAGAATATCTGGCAGGTACTAAGAGAACAGTAGATTTGGGTGCTCAGTATTCCTATTGGTCTCATGGATGATGCCAAGTGAATTGTAGTAGTATTAGTACAAAAATGCTAACTCAAATAGAGCTTTTGGAAGAGGAGGTGAAACTGAGGAGTCAATTTTATTTGCTTTGGCATCTTATGTAAATAACTAATCAACACCATAACTTCATTTGTCAGATGCATATATTGTTTCTCAAGGCAGTACCACATGTGATCTCATGACTTTCCTGCATGTGTGGTTCAGCACTGTTTCTTGAGCATTAATTTTTCTCTTGGATTTAAAGCTATGGTAAAATACTCATTACTACAGTGTGTCAGGGAAGGACATATCACTAGTCTCTGCTAATGCTAAATCTACACAACTTTGAATTTAGTATTTCACTGTGAATAAGATATGGACCATGAGCAATGTAAACATTGTGAACTGTAGAATGAGGGGAAGTCTTGAGTATGTGAAAAGTTTCACATAAGACCATTGGATCTGTGTTGCGTTGTTGTGGCATATTTTTGCAAGAATTCCATAATTCGTAAATTTAGGCTGACTGATGTGCTGTTTGAATACTAGTGACCAGCAAGATACAGGCTTTGAAGATTTTGCAGATTTCTCCCTAGGTTTGTTTGCAAGGTTGTATTTCTCAACAGCCAATTCAGATACTGTATCTCTCCCCTTTTTGTAAATAGATGTTTGTCAGTTTGGTTCATCTTTTAGAGCTGGCATAGTGTGTATATGGGCTTATTTTTGGCTTGATTTTTGATAGTAGAAATTCAGATCTTGTCTTCTGATGACTAAATAAGTAACAGTGGAGACCAAGTGTATTAAACCTTCTAGGATGTGAAATTAGCAGAAATTTTAAAGTATGCTATTTCTGCAGGGAAAATGAGTTCAATATGCCTTTATATATAATAAAAAAAAGAATTACAAACTAATTTCTTCCATTCTCCTTATAATCTGTTTATAAACTTTAAAGTTATAGTATTATATACCTTACAATATATATCTTATAATCTGTGGGTTCTGTTTACTGTAGAACTCTAATATTCTATGTTAGTGTATATGCACAGGCTGCAGTCTAACACAGAGACTGCAGCCCAGGATGATAGTCATAGAATTGCTGTCACTGACAGAGTTCACAGACCTGTAAAACACAATGTTCATAATTTCTACTTACCATCCCATTTATTTTCTGTCTTAATGACAGAATGAGATATTAATTGCCTGTTGAATATGGGAATACATGTCTCCTGTTTAGTTTCTGTTATGTTCCTACTGTGTCTGTGAATGTAATGCACTGAAAGATATTTGCTTACGCAGAGGCGGCATTCCAGAAACTAAATTGGCAAGAGATTATAAAAGAAAACAGACTTGAGCATACTTGATTTCTAATGAGTACTGCATCAGACTTTGATATTGCTGCAAGGTTTAGCTATTTATGCATTCAGGCAGAAGCAGCTTACCTTTTTTTATATTACTTTTGTTATATTACTGCTATCTATATTATCTTCTTCTGGTATGTTAGTGTTTTTTTTCCAAGAGCATTAAACATTTAAATATAAACATTTGCATGCTAAAATATAATATCCAATTCTCTTCTTTATTAAACATCTTAATTCAAAAGCTTTTGTATGTTTTGAATTATCTTTATGTACTTACTTTTCTTTCCAAGGATTCTGTAAAATATGAGCACTCTGTAAAAATGAACATCTCGATAAACTGATATTTTTGTGCTTCTATTAATCCAGCTTTTCCCTCTTGCATACACAGATATTCAGAAAAAGAGAGTTAAAAATATAGCTCTAATTTTCTCCATCTTTTGTAATCTTCCATATTCTGTCATCAAGACTGATAAAATTCCTTTTTAAATAGACCTTCCTTTTTTTGGGTTTTCAGATTAAAATGATCTTTTCCCATGTCAAGGTTAAAAAATTATGTCTTCATGTCTCTTCTAGCCTGCTCTAAGTAATAACACTAACTTTCAGCCTTACAATGTCTCATTTCTTTTGGGAATATTTTCAGAACTCTTATTCTTATTTTCAGAATTCTTTATTGGATTAATCTTAACTTTTTGCTTTCAGGCTATGTAGCTGCTGCCATTTCTATCCTTTGAAAGTTTCACTTCTGGGTTAGTGGCATAGTTTCATTTCTGCTCCCACATAGCTTCTGAATGCATCATTAATTTCTTATGAGTTCGTTAAGACTGCAAGAGACTATAATTAATTACAATGAAGAACAAAATAAAATAGCTTCTTTTAGATGAGTTGCTGGTGGGGGCCTCTTGGATGTCTTCCATGAACAATATTCATGAGTATGTGTACATTATTTCCCACCCCTCAAATTGATTCCAGCCTTCTCTGTAAATTACAGTTGCGTTCGTGTACTCCATTAGGTTTTCTTTATATGTCCTGCAGAACTGGTCTGTGCTTTTGTCTTTTGAGTCCACAAATAAAAGTAGTTCCGTAATTTCTAAACTGAAAACCAGCTAGTGTTTAGGTTATTCGATGTCTTTCAGTTTTCTAAAATAACTTTGAGACTTTACCACACCAGTGAGATAGTCTGACTGATACTATCTTGAATTTTTTAATAAGCGAATTGTGTTAAAGGAAGATTTAAAAATACTGGATTTCAGTTAAAATGGATTAGCAGTTCTGGCTTTGAACTTGATGGGATTAGACTAAAACATTTTTAATGAGCTAAGTGCTTATTATAAGTGGGATATAGTAATAGGCTCTTTGTGTCTTAAAGAACTGTCACTGTCTCTCTGCATGTAAGGGAATAAAAGGTACAAAACTGTTGAACTTGGAGCATGTTTATCCTGCTTTAAATTTCAGAGTTTGAGTGTTAGCTCATACAATTGAGTTTAGTATTTTCAGTACATGAACTGGACAAAACTGTGCAGTAGAACTAATTAAGACCACCAATGACTGTAAGAATGTTGTGCGGACAAGCTGCTTTAATTGTGTGTTGTCTGATTTCATAATCACAAGTAGGACATTGGTAACAGTGAGAGGCTTCATCTGGAAGAAGATCCCCATGTGTTAATTGATAAGACATGTAAATAACTGGTAGGAATCCTCCAAATACATATATCAACAGCTCCTGCTGGCCTTTTTGTAACTTCCAGGCTGATTCCAAACAATGAGTTTTGGAATGCATTTGAATAATTCTTTTTCCTTATACTCGTTTTACTGCTTCTTTTTTGCATTATTTGATCCCTTTTCTGGAAGAGACTGAAACATTATCACACTTTTATTGATACCAGTAGCAGTGTTCATAATTCATATGAAAAACACCAATGTACTATGTAGTACTACTGTCTAAAATCCAGTATGGTTCCTTAGCCTTGTTAATTAAATCTGTTGGAAATTCCTCTTTTTTCAAGACCTAGATGCTTGGCTTTCATTAGCATAAACTATCCAGAAAGGAGGAATTGAATTTTAGGCTGACTGATGTGCTCTTTGAATACTAGTGACCAGCAAGATACAGGCTTTGAAGATTTTGCAGATTTCTCCCTCTTGTGGGGAATATAAGGATGGATGATGAAGGCTGAATGTGGAGGCAGAGCCTGTAACTAGAGATAATCTGCTAAAGCAGCCTACAGTCTTGCCCTGCATTCCCTTGCTATCAGTATAGAAAAGAAGAGAGATTCTTAATGCAGCCAGTTGGAAAATACTCCCTTAAAAATGGGGCAAAGTTACCGTCTTAGGGAGTATGGACAAGAGAATTCATAACCAAGTACTTCTACATGTAGCACTCTCAGGGAAGACTTCTTATGCTAGCTCATCTTTATTATCTTCAGCCTGCAACTCAGCTCTGCATGGGTTACCTGTTGCTGGTTTGGATCATGAAACTAGAGACAGCCTCCACTGTAATATTATCTCCTTTGCAGAAAGTTGGAGAAGCAGTTACAAACAAAACCAATTTTTACATTCCCTGAAGTGTAAAGAGTGAATTCTGTTCCAAAGGACCCAAATCTTTGGCTGGTAACCTCAGTACATTCTCTGTTATTTTCAAGATACATCACCCTAGCTTTGCCAAATGACAAATTGTTGTGCAGTAGTCTTTGTACTGTTTAAAATCTAAGAAGCCCACTATATAAGGCTTAGTAGCAACATGCAGATTCCTTATTTGATACTTTGTTTATCTTTGCCCCCCCCCTCCCCCCTCCTTTTTTTTCATTAATTCTTCCCAAGCCTTTAGTCTGGCTTTTTTTACCTCTGCGTATGTCTGCACTTACCTTTTTAAGATTTAGGGGAAGGATCCCCAAGTCTGAGAAGGAGCTGATGAAACATTAGGAAGGCCAGTTCAGAGCAGTCCTTTATACAAAAGTAAAAGCATACCAAATGCTCACTTTGTCTCTAATCATGATTGTTAGCAAGAAAAGAATATGAAGCCTCTAAACTAAAATTTTCATACTCTCTATTGTCAGAGCTATTGAATGTGGATGGCAGAAGTTTTTTTTCTGATTGTCATGATCATTGCTCAGGTAGTAACAGAGGTGCTGGGAAATACTTTTGAAATACTATAAAAACCAAAATAGCCAAGAGTACTGTCCAGCTTGCAGTTGATTTAGGGCTTTAGTAGTCGCTACTTAACAGTAGCCATTAAGTTGCTGTTTGGAAGTTGAATACATAACCAGCTGTGTTTCAGAAATTAAAAAAATATGTATTTAGAGTGAATTGAGCTTCATTTGTCTGTGTTTAGTTCAGAAGTGGTCAAACCACCTGCCGGTCCAACAGAAACTGGATGATTACCTCAGAGATTTCTCAGCATATGTTCTTAAAGTAATCGCATAGTATATGTTTTTGTGCTTTAAGAAAATTATTTCTGAATAAAAGAATTACACGTTTTGATGGCCAGTCTGGTGCAGAATGGAAAGACTCAACCCTTTAACCCAGGTTTACTAGGTCGAGAACATTGTGTTAGCAGGTCTTGGGTTGTGGACATTTTGAGATATGTGAAATTCTTGAGCTGTATGAGATAGGATCAACACTTTGCTATTTAAGTGTTTAAATACAGGAAGGCAAACTCAAAATTTCATTTTACTCTTAGCTAACGTTTTAGGGATTTTTGTGGACTTGCTTCCTAATTTCTCAGCCCTTGAAGCTGTAAAAGCTTAAATGTCTACCTTTTCTATATGTAGCTGTTCTCTCATCTTAAAGACTACCTTAGGGTAGTAGATTGTTAGAATTCTGCACTGATAATGCAGTCTTAGAGCGGAATTTAGAAGAATGAATGTTGGTTTAGGCTTTCTCAGCTAAAAGAAAAGGATGTCTGCTTTCCTGTATAGGATTTGCATCATGGAAGAGAATGTAGAGTTGTTAAAATACAAGACAGCAGTTCTTTGGCTCTGAGACGTGTTGGTTTATTGCCAAGGCTGTGACATGTCTCCCTTCTCCCTCCTTCATTACATTCCTTGTAATGTTACATTAGCTGGACTGAGCTCTCCAGTGAAAGGATTTGAAATGTGAATTTGAGATTAATTGGTTGCTACAGTGCTTAAACAAGCATAGATTACTGTAGCATAGCAAGGCTGGCTTAAAAAATGGTTCTGTAACAAAGCTTGTGGCTTCTTTGCTTTCCCACTGAGTATTTTAAGTGCAGTCTACTTTGATTATAGAAAGAACCAAAAAGGAGCAGTGTGATGGGTTGACCCTGGCTAAACACCAGGTGCCCACCAAAGCCGTTCTATCACTCCCCCATCCTCAACTGGATAGGGGAGAGAAAATATAACAGAAGGCTTGCGGGTCGAGATAAGGACAGGAGAGATCATTCACTATTACTGTCACGGGCAAAACAGACTCAGTTTGGGAAAATGAACTCAATTTATTACAAATTAACCAGAGCAAGGTAATGAGAAATAAAACGAAATCTCAGAACACCTTCCCACCACCCCTCCCTTCTTCCCGGGCACAACTACCCTCCCAGATTTCACCACCAAACCCCCCCAGCGGCACAGGGGGACAGGGATGGGGTTTATGGTCATCACATGTTATTTTCTGCCGCTTCACCTCCTCAGGACGAGGGCTGATCACACTCTTCCCCTGCTCCAGCGTGGGGTCCCACCCACGGAAGACAGTCCTCCACGAACTCCTCCAACGTGGGCCATTCCCACGGGCTGCAGTTCTTCATGAACTGCTCCAGCATGGGTCCATTCCACGGTGTGCAGTCCTTCAGGAGCACACTGCTCCAGCGTGGGTCCCCCACGGAGTCACAAGTCCTGCCAGAAAACCTGCTCCGTGGGCTCCTCTCTCCACAGATCCGCAGGTCCTGCCAGGAGCCTGCTCCAGCGCGGGGTTCCCACGGGGTCACAGCCTCCTTCGGGAACCCACCTGCTCCGGCGTGGGGTCCTCCACGGGCTACAGGTGGAGATCTGCTCCACCGTGGACCTCCCTGGACTGCAGGGGGACAGCCTGCCTCACCAGGGTCTTCACCACGGGCTGCAGGGGAATCTCCGCTCCGGCGCCTGGAGCATCTCCTCCCCCTCCTTCTTCACTGACCTTGGTGTCCGCAGGCTTGTTTCTCTTACATGTTCTCACTCCTCACTCCGGCCGCAGTTTCTCCCCGTCCCAACTTTTTTTCCTTCTTAAAAATGTTATCACAGAGGCGTTACCACTATCACTGATTGGCTCGGCCTTGGCCAGCGGCGGGTCCGTCTTAGAGCCGGCTAGTATGGGCTCGCTCTCTCTCGAACACAGGGGAAGCTTCCAGCAGCTTCTTACAGAAGCCACCCCTGTAACCCGCCCCCCCCCCCCCCCCCCCCCCCCGCTACCAAAACCTTGCCAAACAAAACCAATACAAGCAGATAAAAAAAAAGTTCTAAGGTAAACTGAAAATTATATTGTGTCTTATTATATATGTGTGTGTGTGTATTTTAAAAATGAATCTTTAGAAGTACCGATTGATGACTTTCTCAAAATCGGAGAAGAGACGTTGGTAAGGCTGTTCTTTTCTGAATCACTAGAGGTAGGAGGGATCTGGTATACTTCCAGTTGGCAGTTTCTTTCCTTTATTCTCAAGTGGTTTGTCAGACTATTGTAAATTCTGTTTTTTTGAAATGACTGCAGTGATGTCATGCAAGAATTCCACTTTGAGTAAATAATTTAAAGTCCCAAGTCATTGTCTATAAAGTAAAAGTATTTTCAGTGTTAATGTAAGATAAATAATTAAGAAACCTAAGCAAATCGGAGAAAAAAAAGCCTGAAGATTACTCAGTCATTAAAAAATGAACTAGGGTAACAATGTAGCTTAACAACTTTTGTCTTTAATGTAACCTGTTGGTAAAGGTATTGAAAAGAGTTTCAAATAACTTAGAAATTACCTTATTTGTGTAGTTTTAAAAGCTTAAATGTGATTCAAATAATTTCTGTCCTGGTTGTGTAGACTGAATAAGAATCTTTCTCAGGCAAGTGACTTCAATGCAAGCTGTCATTTAACCTTCTCTTCTTTTTCCCTTCCTTTCCTTTTTTTGCCCCTTTCATACCAACTGAAAACAAAAGCCCTACTTTTTTTAGTTTGCAAAGGAAACCTGCCATATGAGAACCAGGAATAAACTGAACTGACATCTCCCTGAATCTGAAGATAAAGTGCTTGAATGCTTTCATTGCATTAAAAGGGAGAGAAGAATAGGTGACTGTCAGATGACAGTCACCACTGAGAGACAAATTCCCTGGAGAGCTACCTGGAGCCCATTAAGTAAAAGAATTACTGTAGGGAGTGCCATACAGGAAAGCATCCAAAGCAGAGGGAGGTTTTTATTGGACAAACGGAAGAATGGCTCTAATATTGCTGCCCTGATGCAACTCCAGCAAGAAGCTCCCTCTGGGGAAAGAGGAAGATAACACACATTGACATCACTGGAGGAATATCTAGTATATTTGAGTGCTGTAGGATTAATGTAATTAACAAATTATTTTATTTCTGTGATTACAAATTGAATGGCATGGATTTACCAGAAGCTTTTCTCCTTAGATCATGGGAAGGATTATATTACTGGAATGTGTTTGGGGATAGTGTTAACTGGACATATGCATTTCAGGTGGGAGAAAATCAGTCTTTCAGATCATGTTGGTATGGTGTACCAGGACAGCAAGAAACAAGGCAGAATTCACCATGACTTGGTAAAACGTTGAGACTCCAAGAGACAGTGATTTTTTAATTATTATTTTATTGTTTTGAGCAGACTTTTTCCTTAAATACATGAATAGTTATTTTTCCTAATTCTATATTACATGATTTGTTTATAAACTTACCTAGGTTTCATGAAACTTGTAATATTTTTTTTTTTTTTTTATTCTTCTTTCAGCCAAAAATGCTGCATGCAGCTATTCTGAAGATGCTGGTTCTAGATGGTGAATCAGTCTATACCTTGACTTCTCATCCTATTTTGCTGCTTATAGCCAGGATAATCCTTGTGAATTTAAGACACAAACTTGCATCTCTTCAGGTAAGAAATGCGACTAATGATTATGACTGCCAGCTACTCATTCATTGGTTCTCTCATTCTTTTCTTCATACCTCACTGAATCTGTATAACTTCCATTTCATTTTCTGTAGCTCTGAGGTTTTTCCCTCTAAGAAACAGTTCAGACGAAGTGATTATAATTAAACACAAGTATCTTTTTTTCTTAAAGATAAGCTATTTTCTCACTGTTTTCCCTAAAAGAGAAGAAAGATGCTTTCATTTCCTGGAAAAATTAGAAAATTTAATAGGAAGCAACTTTTTTAAGTCACGTATTTTGTGACATTAGTTAGGGGGGGTGGGGGGAATATGCCTTATAATGCAGCATACATATATTATGTCCTTTTTAACAAGCTTTGGGATACTGTTAACCATTACTGTATGAATTGTAAGCCATGAGTTCTAGATGCCAAGGAAGTCCTCTCTTTTTTTGTCATTGTCCTCTACCTCTTCTGCAGGTGTCCATGTGGAAGGCTGTTGTGCTTGTTACATTAAAAACAAGAAGATATAATTAACCTCCTCTTGAGAGGGTTTTTGTCACTACCTCCTTTGTAGTTCAGGAGCAGGCTGGTTGGTAGCAGGACTCTCTGGAGCTGGGGGACTTTTAACAGCAGCAACTTCTCCTTATTGCATTCCAGTTGAACAGAATTTGGCTGGAGATCAAAATGCCACATGGTCCCTCTTTATGCTTGGCTGACAACATCCATTCCCAGCTGGGTCTTTGTATGAGTGATGAATTAAACTGTGTGGGAGATGTTGGCTGTAGTGCATTTCTGGAAGCCAAGTTCTTCCATCATTTTCCCTGTTATTCACAGATGAGTGCTGTGGAATTTCAGCAATTGGGTCAGTTAGGGAGGCAGTGAATGTACCTGGTATAGGGAGTTCCCTTGCTGCCTCCCCTCAGACTGACATAATGGGGGGCCGCCTTCTCCCAGTGGAGGTTCCAATATTTGTGGCTACATCAAGTTTGGATAGTAGTTCAAAGGCAACAACTGGTAAAAACTACTTTCATCAACAGGTCAATGTAGCAATTAAAGCTTGCCGTTCTTTTTCTCTTGTTTCAGCTTGATTCAAAGGAAGTCTCTTAATATTTTTGCTTGTTTAAGATTAGTGCAAATAAATTTAAAATAGGGTAAAATACTCCGAAATATATTATCTAAAGCATTAATAAAGTCCTGTTTTATTTAAAACAGGAAGATGAAATGCTTAAAAACCATCCAAAAATTCTTAACTTGCCTCCCAAAAAACTAACATTGCTGATAGAATATTGCACAGAGCTCAGCTAAATTACCTGAAACTTTATAAATAGGTTCTCTCTGATTCTAACATTTCTGAGTGGCAAGCATCAGGCCTCAGGAAATTGCATCATTAAGCTGGATACTTGGTTGTGTGGGAAGATGAATACCTCATTATATAAAGCTAAACTGAAGTAATTTGAAATTTCTTATTTGAATTGCCTTTTGATTTCTAAGTAAGTGGTGAAATGTTGGGATTTCACCTTCTTCACAAAGTCTGTTGTTTGTATGCTTTTACTCTGTTCAGCTTGATATCAAAAGTCATCTTTCATTGCTTTTTGAAATAGATGCTATTATTCTTTTTGATAGTTCCTTTCTAGGAACGTTACAGTTAACTACATGTGATTGGTTTAGATATTTATGCTTGAATAATGTACAGCCCTTGGGTCAGTCTGATGTAAGCATACCTGTATAAAAAGTTCAGAAGATAGGTGCCTCTCAGAAGCAATCAAACACCTGTTTCATAGAAAATGATTGGCGTGCTAACAGTAGCAGAATAACTAGAAATCATTAGAGCCTGCGTAGAGGTATGCCCTATGTTCAGAGATTATAATCTTAAGTATAATTTTGAGAAGAGAATATTATATTATCGGTTAGCTTTTCCATGCATTTTATGTCCTTGGCTTGTCTACGTAAATCAACTTATGGAGACAGTTGTTAACCTTCTAACAAATTCCTGAGTCTTTTATTTGGCAATACACTGAGTCTAAACATATGTTCTATTTCTATATCTACTAGGCCTAGTGTCAGTCTCTGCATCAATTTCTACCTGGTGCAGCTAGAGAGGGGTAAGATATGCTGTGGACCTTTTGTGTACCCAGCTTTCTAAAATCAGGTATGTCAACTGTGATTCAGCTCTGCTATAGAATGATTACTTAGATCAGTAAGGTATTTACCCGTCTGAAATTCCATGTACAAGCATTAATACTTTCAGTTGTGATTGCAAGGTGTTCTCATGAGCAGTTCTGGCCCTCTTCTTTCTACCTCCCGGTCTCCTTTTTACCCACTCTTGAAGAAATAAAAAAAGGTTAAACAGAACTGGGAAAAATGCATAGAAGGGCAACACCAGATGATTGGGCTTGGAGATATTACTGAAGAGTGAGATCATGGCTGTCTATTAAAATCATGAATGTGACACCAAAAGATAAGTAGGAAACAGCTTTTTTTTTCTCTTCTTTTTCTGTTACAAGAATTAGGAGGAGTGAAATCCAAGTAGCAAGTGGCTACTCCAAAATAAGCACACAGAAGTACTTCTTTTATCTTGTTTTCTCAGAGTTTCATGCCAGATTGTGGTTGTAAAGATTTGCAGGGTTCAAAGAGCAGCTAGAGAAATTAACAGAGGAAAAGCCCATCAAACTCTAAGAGCACTGTAGAGCTGCTTGAATATGTTCTTCTCTCTGCTAGGTTACTGCTCACTTTTTATATAAACAGCTATTTTGGATGGTTTTATACTTTTTTAGAAATTGGAATCAAATAGATTACAAAATCTTATTTTAAAGCCACTTAGCGTATTTATTTTTTTTTTTATTATTTTTTCCAAAAAGGATCTGTACTTGTTATTAACTTGAAGTATCTGTATTTTCTTTCAGACCTTGTCTTGGTGGACTCTAAGATGTGTGAATATTCACCAGCAGTTGTTAGAGGAGAGATCACCTGAGCTATTTAGTCTTGCCCAGACCTGCATAAAACAAGGTATGTTTCTAATTACTCGGTTTCATCAGCTGTAAGACATCATGGGGGAGGGGAATTTGTAGGCACAACTCTTGCAACATGATGCTTATCAGATGCTTATGTAACTATGGAGAGTAGAGAGGCAACAGAATTCACTTAAATTGACATGGACTTATATGGCACATAGTATTTTCTGGCCTCTAAGATGAAAATGGGAATGTGTGATTGTAGACAAAGGTTTTCTTCCCCCGTGCTTAGCACTGTTAACATATCACAAGCTCACTTGAAGCCATTCTATACAGTTTTAATTCCTTATTTAACTGAGCTCATTTGGGTTTGAAAAGGAAATGTCCTTGTTTTTCTGTATCTTTGTGGGGAAGATAAAGTTCTTTTTTCCTGTTTTCCCTATACCCATCTAAGTTTTGAAATTTGTTACCTCTCTGCATTATATGTAGAGAAAATAGACAATGTTAAAACTGAATTATATAATATATATATATATATATGGATGTTTACAAAAGCATAACGTAGAAAGTTAAAAAGTCAAATGTAATTATATCACTTGGGTTTTCTTCTAAGAGGAATAAACTCTTACATAAACCGTTAATATCATTTGCTACAGCAACGGATAAAGCTGGAAAAACGAGGCAAGCTTTTATGTACATTTGCCCCTCACCAGTTAGTTAGCTAAAGATTCTTCATTTAAGTTCAAACCTGAAATTTCCAACCACTTACATTTAAGAAATTTTCTGTTGCATTTAGATGAGATGAGTTGTCATGTATGTTTTATTTTGACGAAGAGGCAATTGTAAATTCCAAAGTTTCACATCTTCCCTCTCTTACCACACCTTAATGGAGCTTTTTTGATCGGAACCATATGTAGGTTCAGGCCATGCAAATTATATGTAAAATATGAAGTGAGTTTTGGTCCTTGAAGAACTTCCAAATAGGCAACAAAGATGTTAGCACAGTAATGAAACTGAGCAGAGGATTTTATTGGGTCCTCTGCAGTGAAGAAGCAACTGACTTAATGCTCTCACTGGATGCTGAGAGGACTGGAGTGGAAGTGATTTGTTGCAGTTGATGTAAACTAAGATTTTGGGTGGTTTTTATACTTTATTAGAGAATTTTGAAGAATTTATAGAGTTATGTTGCACAGGTATGGGAATCTTAAGATTAAATTCTACTTATTCTTTAGTCTGTAACTTTAAAATTTCTAGCTCTTGTAAAGTTGGAAGTGTTGCTGATTTGATGCAATATTAAAGTAATTGACAGGTGTAATTGAGCACATCATGATAAATTTGTTGGCATGTTAATTTATAGGCTAAGGACTGGGAATGGGTGTTGGACTTTAACAGGTGTGAAAAAATGAAATCTAAGTTGCATTTTTAATTTCTAAATTTAATTATAGCAAACTGAGTTTTACTTTAAAAATGGATGTTGTCAGTGTAGTGGGTTTAGTTTTAAAAGTTTAGCCTTTTTAAATGCTTGTATTGAAAATAAAAATTCCTTAAAATGTGACTTCCCGGATATGTTGTAAAAGCTGATCTCTCACCTACTTCTCCTAGCCACTTTAAAAACAGAGTTGCACAGAGGTGGTTAACTGTTCCAGAGAGGGTATTTTGCTTAGTTTGATGGTTAGGGGTAAGCTTTTTGCGACAAAATTGTTGTTGCTTAGTTTTAATATAGTAAGGCTTTGAATATTTGTGTGTTAGGTTGTACAGTACTTCTAGATTGTATATTTTCTAAATATTTGCCTAAAAATATCTATACATTTTGTATTATGAAATAAGTGGTGCTAGTGTATTCCATTCTGATAAGGAAGGTTAAGGAGATATGTTTGTAATATTTTTTTTAAAAAAAGCTTAGAAACTGTAAATAGTCGTCTTGTCATTTCTAGGTAATTTTTTTGTTGTTCTGAGTATATGTTCCATAGATGCCCAGCATCAAAGATATTTGGATGCCAGGGGTTTTGCAGTTCTATTTGACTACTGCAACTCTTGTTTGACAGAATAGTTTCATTATGTTAACTTCAGAGAATGCAGAGCACATGAAAACACTTTTGGGTTCTGTTAAGAAGGTAAAATTTGTAATAGAGAAATTTGTAGCACATTTATGTGACTCTTACTTTTTCTTCTTGGAAATACCTAAAAACTTGGAACAAAACTGAAAGAGACATAATCGTAAAATTAATTAAAATTCATTTACTAGATGATACTGGGTAGACATACAGTAGTTTGTACAGCCCTGATCTGTGTAGAGGATGCTGCTGCATATGCACAGATACTATATAAGTGCTAAGATGTCTGTTTTCAGTGACCTGTTTTGAAACTCCTGGATATGGTTTTCAGAGAGGGTGATGTAAAGTACACTTGAATCTGTAGTGAGTTTTTCCAGGCAGGTTTTGCTGCCTGCTGCCTCTAACAGTTTATTTACTTTCTAATTAAAGCCATCTGGTATTTCAAACAAGTACCCTCGTATTCCATAAAATAAATACTTAATAAACCTTTTAAATAGTCTTTGATTAGGGCTTGAAAAACCCACTTGCTTTTTCTGTATCAACTTGACTAGAAAACTTTGTCTTAGTTACTAGAGAAAAAGATATTCAAATTCAAGAGAAATGATCATTTCTATTTGAAATATATTGTTCTCAAGTGTAAGGTCAACATCATTACCTGAACAGAAGACAGCTGCAGTGATTTCCTGCTGTTCTGAAGCAGCTGTTGTGCAAAACCAACAGGGCTCAGGGCCATTTCCCATCCATTTGGTCCTGTGCCAAACGTGGTATGGGATGCCAGAAGGGTGTCTTAAGGAAGACTGGGACATGGGTGCTTCTGTGCACCTAAATCAATACTAATAATGATGTGAAGCTTTCCACAAAGGTCCTTGAAGTCTCAAATGCCTAAACTTCCCAAGTTTTGTGATTAGCACTGGAAGTAAATGATATTTAGATAGGTAGTAGTAAGATAATTTCTTGATGTATCACTTTAGTTTATTATAGCAGTATATATAGGATTCTAGCACAAGTAGTTTTATATTCAGATCATTGAAACTTGTTAGTTATGGAAAAAACAAGAAGTAATGTATGATTATAGACTATAACTTGGATTTTTCTTTGTAATTGAATCAGAATCGTTCAGTTGGAAAGTTGCATTTTTTTGCGGTTTCTACATGTGTACCTGCACATTCAGTATCTCATAAGCTTTGTTGCACTGACAATGGCCCTTTCAGGATTTAGTGGCTCAAGCCATGCTAAAGAGTCAATGCAAATCTGTTTGCATTTGTATAAAACTCTTAGTGAATTTTTGAGTGCTTTTAATAATACCTCATAGAAAAAAATAATTACATTTTTTCCTTGTGTAAATATTATTTTTGTCCTTTGGGAAAACATCAGAGTGGCACTGTATATGTATAGAGTGTGAAGAGCAGGTAAAGATGGCAGATGTCCCAAATCATTTACTGAAATTGTTCTTTGTAAAGAGTTGGGTTTTTTTAAAAAAAGCTTTTGTTAGATAGACAAATTTTTTTAATCGTCCTGTGGGCATTAGTCTCTTTCTTTTTTTAAAAAGAGAATGTGTTTAATGATAAATATGGACAAAAGCATTCAAACCTCAGATCGTTTCTTAATGAAGAGTGGACATTACTTAAACGTGAGGTTAACATTCAGCTAACTTTCTCAGTTTTGAAATGATATGTTTGAAATGGGCTTTGTGTTAAAAGCAGTGATTAAATTGAACAGACTTTGTTTTTAAATAGTTGTAGTCTCTCTAGGGTTTGTTCTTTTAAGGATTAAGTTGTAATCTGCTGCATTCTCTATCCTACTTCAATTGAAAACCATTGGAGTAATATTTTTAAATTACCAGTTTGCTTTCATTAAACAAAATATCTAAATTCAGACTTTGAAAAAAAGTTGCTAACCAGGCTTTAACCATGCAAATTCTTATTTTCTGAATTAAAAAAGAATGTTATACTTGCTTCTTTTCTAGCTGTGTAAAAATGTTGAGACTTAGCAGCTCTCTCTACTAATTGAAAGATTTTGAGGATTAACAAGTACTAAAAAAAAAAAAAAAAAGAAAAGAAAAAGAAAAAGCCTAGGAGGTTTAAACAATAAATCTGTTCAGGCTAGAGTTGACTGCCAATGTCTAAATTCAGAAGTCATAGAAAAAATGTTTAAAAAATCCTTGATGATACTAGTTTTTCATATAGTAAGACTTTTTACTGATCTTAATAGAGCGTGTTTGAAAAATTAAACATTCATTAAGTAACATAGCATCTGTGTTAATCTTGGGTACTGGTCTTTTTAGGTACTGTGATGCTGTGAGTTTTGAAAGAATTCTATTATGTAAATACCTTCTGGTAAAATAAAGGCCAAAGCAAAAAAAGTTTCCATCTAAACATAATTCACAGGAATTGATTTCAACTTAATGGTCTGTATTTTACTATGCAAGAATATTCTTTTGTCATTTACTGTATTTTGATAGGTAGAATTTAAATATAAGAAATACAAATGCTTCTATGCTGGATGAAAAAGTATCAAGTCTTCTTTCCTAAAGATTTCAGTTTTATTTACAAAGGTATTTTGTCCTGTTCAGATGAAGAGCATGATCATTATCACTCAGCGAAACAGTAATTATTTAAAAAAAAAAACAACAAAAAAAAAAACCACACACAAACAAACGAAAACCCCTAAAGAATCCTAAATCCCCATTCAGTGCTCAGTCTGCTGGTGAAGCTTTTTCTCATTTGAAACTTGCTACTTGAGGATATTACCTCAGTATCCTGTATTCTGAGTTCCTACGTTCTTTAGCAGGTCCAAGACAGTTAATAGTTGTTTAATTCCTGCAAGAACAATATATCCCAATTCAGCTTTGCTGTAAAATATAAGAAAAAACTAAACTTTTGTTTATTCTAGTAGTAATCCTTTGATACAAAACTTGAAAAATACTTTAAGTAGTGCATATCTTTTATACACTGACTGTGGATTTTACATGTGTGGAGATGTGAAGAACAACAGGTCTGCTTTAAGCATAACTCTTTCTCTCCTGGTGTTTTAAATGTATTTTAAAAATGTCATTCTCCTGGACTGCATCCTGATAGCTTTTCTTTTTCTTAATTTGCAGTGACAGAAGCAGAAACTTTGTTCACAGGTGGTGAAAGCTGGCACTTAGCAGTTCAGTTCCATCTTGAGTCTGCCTATACATTTTTGTATTACTATGAGTATAAAAAAGCTAAACAATGTTTCAGTGCAGCTAAAGACATAACAAAATTGCAGATTAATCTGACAGGTAAGTTTTGCTTGTACAGTCTATGAAGATGGTTGGTTGGACCAAGCTAACCTACGATTTGTTGGGGGTTTGTTACGTACTGAAGTAAAAGAACTATATTTTGAACGATCTTTACTTTTAACTGGTAGGACTTACTTGTCTTCTAAGAATTAGCATTGCTTAGGAAAGGGAAGAGAAATATACCATCTGGTTATAGTATCATCCCTAATATGTGGGTCTGAGCATGTGTAGTATTATGATTCATCCTTCTCGTGTTTCATATAAAATTCTAGGTCTAGTTGTCTGTGTTACAGGACTTCTGAAACTAGTTGGTGTCATGATGAATATTTTTGTTTGTTTGGAGGCACTTATAAAGAAGTCTGCATGATGATTTGATGCAGTTTTTCACCTTTTATGCCTAGATCTACTCCATGTAAATAGCATTTAAAAGCCACTTCCAGGACTGTTATCATTGTAGGAAATAAGTAGAAAAGTCAAATTTCTGATGAACAGAAATATCAAAGCTTCAATCACTATGGAGACTTTATAATCATCCTTTCAGAACCTATTTGGAGTCAGGCAGGTCAGATTGCTGCACTTGTCACTTCATTTAAAATTACATGTATGGGACTGGTCTAGCTGGTCCTGCTAGGTAATCAAATTACATAAAATGCACACTTCTGTGTAAGAACTTCCGGTTGTGCCTGAGTAGAAATGCAAAAACCTTTATGTAGATGTTTTCTATAGACTTATTAGTGGAAAGGAGTGAGGAACTGAAACTCGCAGCCTCCTTTCCTGTTACACCACTGTATGTCACAAGGCTAGCTGTTCCTTTATATTTATATTGGAGCTGCAGCTACCCCTGCTTATATCCTGAGTCAGTTTAATATTTAAAAGAAAAAAAAAAAAAAAAAAAAAGCCAAAAAAACCCAAACCACAAACAACTTTTGTGGAACTCCATGCTCACTTTTTCAAAGGTTTTAAAGGTTTACTTTGAAAAATCTGTAATGAAAATCTTGTGGCATAATGTTTTTGCACAACTATGAATTGATCGTATTCAGTGGTATCTGCTTAAAACATAGGAGAAATTTCCATATATTTGTTTAAAGAGTTCCATGCGTTTCGGTTGATCCTACCCTTTTTTCTGATGCACAACATACACTGTATTTGTGACAAGTTCCATGTGTGGCATATACTGCAAACTTGATATTATAGGGTGGTTTTGTTTAAAATTAACCTAAATTTTTCTTGTTTTTTATTAAAAGCATCAGTGCCTGTGATAATACTCAAGCTATAAAAATTTAATTAACTAAGAACAAGTAAAATCAAAGTGGCAGGTGGCTACTCACAGATATTACTAAATTTACAGCTATATATTGGGAGTTTTTTCCCTTTAAAGGAGATCTTTAGATTTTGGATTAATAATTTCCTTAAATCTAACCTAGGAAAAACCCTGCTGTTTGGAGGAAAAAAAAAGTTTGGATGCAGTGGAGTTGTGTATATATATATATTTTTTTTTATTTTATTTCTTTACCAAGAGGTTATGCTAGTCCCAGAGGGAGACTGTGATGATATAGTCTCTTAGAAAAATGTTGTGAAACTCCTAAAAGTTCTGTGGTTTATCTCCATAAATCTATTAGAATAGTTACGAAGGATGTCTAACCTGAAGGCAAATGAACTAAACTGAACGTGTGGGAATTATTGGCATTCTAGACAAATTCATTTGACATGCATGTTTTGGCTAAATGGAAGGAATGTTACATCATCAAAAAAGACTTTGCTTTAGTGTAAAAATTCCACCTCTAGCAAAGACATTTTTAAGCCTTTTGGAAGGAATTTCCTTTTTAGGAAGGGATTTTAATAGGTTTTTATTCCTTAATGGTTGTAATCCTTACTAGTTGAACATTTTATGACAGCATGGAAACTTATGCTGTTCTTAAAGAGAGAATTTAGAACCAATATTTTCCAAACTTATTTTAGAAATGTGTGAATAAATCATACTTGTTTTGGGTTGTATCCTTTTTTAAGTCCCATTAATCCAGGTCTGTGCTATATTCATCATTTATTAAAAAGCATCCTTATATCCCTCACAATGAGTCACAACCATCAATAACTCCACAAAAAAATTTCCAGTAAAAGACTGTGGTCCTTCTTACATATAAATTTACTAAAATGAAGGTTAGAAATCCAAAATAAACTTAGAAGATTAATAATGCTGTACTCTAAGATCTGCATATTGTCTGCTTATTGTTTTCATGCCCAGTAATGCATCCCTGGGAACTTATAATATGGAACAGAAAGTAAAGTCTCTGTGTAGATTCCATCTCTTTTTGTGATGATTTATGGTGGTATAAAGCAAGCAAACTTTTCCCCCAGCTTAAACACATATGATATATATTTTCCAAATAAAAATTATTGTTTTGTCCCTGTAATAGCAAGGAATTCTTTGCTTTAAAAAATGGGGTAGGGGTGTGCATCTCAGAGCATTAAAAAAATCAGTTTCTGGGTGGTGGCAAGTAAATTTATCAGTAACCAGCATAGCTTTGCAAATGTTTTATTCAGCTGTTTAAGCAGTAAGGCATAATAGGAAGTGAATTACAGCATAATGGTTTTCAAGCATTATTAAAATTGAGAATTGAGTGCTACTGTGTAAAATTAGTATACCTCATTATCCAGTATCTGCATGTCTCTCTTCTCTGCAGTGTGCCTTGTGATTTTAAGGTGGTATTTTTAGAACCTTTTTCATTTTTTTCATAAACTCTTAACACAGGCCTTTCCCATTAAAAGGGATGATTGGCAGAAAAGGAGAAATCAGTTTAATTTCTGGTTTCCCTACTGCTCTTTTTCCACCTCCAGGAAGAAAAGGGGGTGAGTGCTATTTCAGTGCCTGTGCCAGGTGATTATTACTGACAGTGGCCTCATCCTCACACCTTTGTCACATGAGCAGCCAGTCATCTTTACCTCAAAGACTTTTATGTCCTGCAAAATGTTCAAAATGATAATGAAATTAACAACTTGATCTTAACTGGTTCTGCAAAAGCAGCAGTGGAGCAGCATTCAGTCCTCTGTTTCTGTTATTTGACTTTCACATTTCACATTATCTGAGCATTGTATCATACTAAAACTAAGTAAGCAAACTTCCAGATTTTATAGAGTAATTTTTAGCTCCATTTTGACTCTGGTTAGGATTGTGTTATTTGAAGTTACTGTCCTGAAATTGTTCTATGATTTCTGATTGCAGCTTGCAAACAGGTTGCTAACAGAGGAAGAACAGACATGTTTTTCTTTTCAGTTTGGTATAAATGTCAATTGCCACGCTGAAAACTAGTAAAAGTTGTCTGAGGGTCGAATAAAGAACCGAAGAAACAACACAGGAATTTCACATTGTGCATTCTCAATATTGATTAATTCAGTGGTCAGCCTTTATTGGTTTGCTGTTTCACACTCTCTCATGTTACTTTTACAGTATCTTATGTGTTGTATTATGGTAATGTCATGTCTGTGATCCCTCTTCATAGACCTAAGTCTTCAAATGAAGATCTGAAATATTTAAAATGATGGCCTGTAAGATATTACGGGTTTTTCATTTGCCTAAATGTCTCCATGTTGTCATTAACTTTTAGCAGGCAAATAGAACAGTTGTTTGTGGTTTATTGCTAGGAAATAAGTAGGGAACTGATGAAACTTGATGACTATGAGTTTTCAAGAGGGGTTATGGGGAATTTACTGAAAAGTGGCTTTGCAAGACCTATCTGGCTGCGTTTGTATGTTTGTAATATATATTTCTTTTGCATGTCATAGCTAGCAGTAAGAATGCATATAGTTTGCTGCAAACAGATCGAGCACAGTGAAACAACTGCTAAATTTTGTAGGTTAATTCTCAATGTGTTTCTGTTTTGCTTTTTTGTGAGTAACTTTCTAGTATATGATGGAATTACTGGGTTTTAGTGTTCATTAATATAAACTTATATTAATTTTTTATAGGTGCTTTGGGGAAGAGAACACGATTTCAGGAAAAATATGTTGCACAGCTTATTTTGGATGTCCAAAGAACAGATGAATTCCTCCTTCCTCACAATGAACTAAGTCCAGCTCCAACACCTCTAGAAAACTTAACAATGGTATGTGTTTGACAAAAACTGGTTTAATTTCTTGAAATGAAAATGTTCTGAACCTGTTCTTGGGTGTCTGCAAGGGAAAAGCATGTGGTGCCTAGGAGAAACTTATGATTTCTGAAAGATTTTTGGAAAAGATGTGGGGCAGTTGTTTGCCTAATATTAAAGAACATGGGGTAAACCAACATATGACTGTCTGCAAGACAGATGTGGCTACTCAACTAAAAGCTGTTTGCAAATGTGATCTACAGTTTATGTATTAATTTCTAGTGCCTTAAGAATGATGAAGTTAGGAGAACAGGTGAGACAGATTTCAAAATATTCTGCAAGGCATCACAGAAGTGCACAAACATGTTTAGTAACAGTGTGAAGATAGGAAATTGGTCTAGGTATTCCTACTGACATGAATTATGTGACTTGACCCTACTGGTCCTAAGGGTGTGCATGATGAATTCCATTATAAATTGTTCGACAACCACTGAATTGTTTCAGGATGGCATTTTGCCTTCATGAGGAGAAGTTCTGGTTGGTATTTAAAGTTATTTCAACTTCCTAAAGAAGCCAGAAATAAATTGAGACATTATGGTCCAAGATTTATCCTTAAAGTTGGAGAGCCTTTATCAATAAAGGTTATGCCTTGATAGACTTCCAGGTGAAGCAGGGATCTTAAGCAAAAGAATTTGACAATACTTCTCTATTTCTAAATTGAACCACAAATATCTTAGGAGACTATCCTAGCTTTTTTTGTTTGTCCATTACTATGTCATTAGTGTTGTATTTGATTTGATGAAAAGAGATTGACTGCATACATGTCAGAACTTACGATAGAACGATGTATAGCAACCCATTTAAGGATAGTGAGAGCTCAGGGGAGACCACTTGGTGAGCATCAGGCATAGTTGTAGACTTCAAGTACAACTTGCCTAGAAGTAAATTATAGGATGCATTGTTCTCAGAGAGTCCGTAACTGGGATATTGTTTGACTATTTTTTCCAGTTATTTGCAACTTTCTGAAGAATTTGCCTTTGTAGTCTATATCTGATAAGTACTTTAGTTTGGAATAAAATAATGACATCATTTCAGTAAAAAAGGGAACACTGTTTTAGGCTCTGGGTGTAACCTGGAATGAGATACGTTATCCTTGCCAATAAAATACTGTATGCATATGCCCTTTTAGTGAACAGACCCAAAGATACTAAAGTAAGTTTAGCAGAGAGTTTGAGAAAGAAAATTGGCGTGTTTGGAACCTTTAAAAATTAGTCATGCTTATGTTAGCCACACTTTCCTACTAAAATTTTACTGAATGTATCTTGAAAATAATGCCAGAGAAAGTAAGCAGGTCTGCTCTTACTGAAAAGTAAAAATGTGATGCTAGAAAGGACTTGAGAGGTTTTGGCTATAGGGAGGGTGTTGAATTTTGTGGAAGTCTGAGCAACTGTGTCGCGTAAATCTGTCATATGTTACTCAGGCTGCCTATTAAGGAAAGTTAGCCATTCTGTTCCAACAGTCCACTTCTGGGGAAAAAAAAATATTAAAAATCAGAACCTTTTATTTCTGCATTTTGTGTGTGTCAGAAATTCTAGAAAATAGTATTAATAGAACCATGTGCTGCTTTGAGGAAAACCTGGAGTATTTGAAGTTCAGATATTTTATTAACATCACGTGTGAGCGTTCTGTCACAGATATTAGACCAGGCTTGACTAAGTAGACTCTCCAGTTCATGTTTGTGTTGAATTACCAGTTAAAGGTTTGAGCGTTTTCCCCCTTTTCTAGCATGTCTTTAATGTAGTACTAAAATACAACCTATGTAATTTGTCAGTCTTAACTTAATATTGAGTCCTAGTGTTTCTTTTGCCAGGTCTTGTCTCAGATTTGACAGACTTGAGTGTATTTTGAAGTTCTTTTAGCTAAAATTGGAATTAATGCTATTCATCTGCCAAAAACTACCAACAACATCATTGCATCTCTGTCTAAGTTTAGGACAGATGCTTGGTGTATCTTGTATACTTTTAAAAGACTATTCATGGCAAATGCATAGAAGCTAAGTCTTGAGAGGTGCTGAGAATCTCCACAGAATTAATGTATGCGTATAGAAAGCTAAAAGGCCTGTGATCATGCTGTGATCACACCTCCCAAGTGTTCTGATTTTACATCTGCCATTCACAGATAAAGGAAAATACTCTATTTGTCTAAAGATAGGAATTGTCCTGGATGAGTGGAAAATTTCTTAAGAGAACTGTACTCTGCCAGTATGTATAAAGGTCAAGTTGAGACTGGTCACCCCTAATTTTCATCTCCTTTTTTGGAGTGCTTATTTGTATGGTCTTAAAGTTTTCCCCCTATTATTGTTCAGTAAGAAGACTGAACATGTTATTTTGCAATTAAGCAGTCAGTAATTTAATTCCATTAAAAATACAACCAATATAGCAATGTGACCAATTGTTGGACTGGTACCTGCGCTGATTTCTTGTCAAGCGCTTCCTGCTTCCCTCTGGTGCTGAGCAATTATGTTATCTGTTATCTCAAATGGCACTAGAAGGAAAACTATTTGCATTTCAAAATAAATATTTGAGATTGTAAATTCAAAGTTTTGCTCACAGGTCAGTTTCTGTGACCTGTCATCTAAGGCTTGAGGTGATGCATAAGGACTCTTGATATGAAGTAGTTTTTTAAAATAGTTTGATTAGTTTTAAAAAATTCAGAGCTGTTTTTGTTTTGGGAATGAGGAATTTCTTTTAAAACTCTAGCGTACACTTGCAGTGCAGTTCAGTTGATCAATATTCATGGTGAAGTTAAAGCAATCAGTACTGTTTATAGAGACTAGATTTTAAAGATTATGTAGACCAGAAGCTGGAAATTTTTAACTAATTGCCTTATAAATTAAATTTTAATTTATGTTACATCTAATGAAGTGGTATCATTATACTAGCATAGTGCTGTGTTCTAAAATCATTTTCATCTGGAAGTGGTAGATAATCCTTATATATGCTAATGTAGTAAGAGAAGAAAATGATGGTATTAAATCTGCCTTCAAGAGTGGGAATATCTTCATTATCCCCTTAAATAAAATAAACTTATTTTCTTCACATTGTCTGTCAAATCACAGTTTAGTTTCATTTATATAGTGATAAAATACTGTCAATGAATGAAGATAACCCACTTCAAAGCATTCCTGTTCACTTTTTGTTCTTCTGTGGACCCTCATGTTGACCTTGCCAATATTCACTGAAAACAGCTATTACTAGGACATAGAAAAGAAACAAATAGGAAGTTCAAAAACTACTAATATAAATCCATTTTCTGTTTTTAATAGATTATAAAAAATACTATTGGTAGCTAAAACCCAGTAGTACAAGAATTAGTTTTAAGGACTGGGTTTTTTTTGTTGGTTTGGGGTTTTTTCAAGGGAAGGAGAAATAGCATTACAGCTACCTCCTCCTTGCTTGCAGCAAAAGGAATCTTTTGTTGTTTGCAAACAAATGCAAATTCTATAAACATAGTAATTTATACTTTTCAGCCACAGATTATATTACTTTCTTCTTTAAGTTAAATGACAGACAATGAACTTCAGGTAGCATGCTTGTTTGTAAAAGTTAAACTGAATACTCCTTAAACAATTTGTTCCAGAGGAAATTTGATGGAAAGTCACAAGTACTTCTCCAGCACCAAACCGTTCAGAATACCCCTTCTTGCCTTTACCAGGTGTCCTCATTTCTGCTGGGATAGAGTTAATTTTCTTTCTAGTAGCTGGTATAGTGTTATGTCTTGGATTTAGTATGAGAATAATGTTGGTAACATGCTGATGTTTTCAGTTGTAGCCAAGTAATGTTTATACTAAGTCAAGGATTTTTCAGCTTCTCATGCTCAGCCAGCAAGAAGGCTGGAGGGTCACAAGAATTTGGGAGGGGACAAGGCCAGGATAGCTAACCCAAACTGGCCAAAGGGATATAGTCCATACCATGTTGACGTCATGTCTAGTATATAAACTGGGGGGAGTTGGCCTGGGGAGGTGGATCGCTGCTCAGGAACTAACTGAGCATCAGTCAGCAGGTGGTGAGCATTTGCATTGGGAATCACTTGTATTGTATATTCTAATGCTTTTATTATTATTATTGTCATTTTATTATTGTTATTCTTATCACTTTTAGTTTCTTCCTTTCTGTTCTACTAAACTGTTCTTATCTCAACCCATGGGTTTTACTTTTTTTCCCCTGATTCTCTTCCCTCATCCCACTGGGTATGGGGGAAGTGAGCAAGTGGCTGCATGGTGCTTAGCTGCTGGCTGGGTTTAAACCACAATACCAGGACAAAGTATCTGGAGTTGCTGCCTCAGTGGGTTTTTATCAATCTGTTTCATTAATTCGTACAACTCCTTTAAAAAAACCAAAAAAACCCAAAAAACCCAAAACAACAACAAAAAAAAAAAAAAGAAAAGGAAAGAAAGAAAGGAAAAAAAAAAAAAAACAAGAAAAAAAAGAGGAGGACCAGTTCCCTGTATAAGGAATTTAACTGTACTGGCAGAAGGCATCTTTCCTTAGTTGCACTTTGCTGATATCCATAAAGAAATCTATACATTCCTAGAGGTCCATGGTCCCTAGCCTGAAAACCTGCATGTTAGGAAGGCATTTAAAACTAATCTGTTTTAGCTTGTCTGTGTGTGTGTGTGTGTGTATGTATATATATATATATATATGAAATAGAGGAGGAAATTGTTGATAATACTATGAGCAACAATTTTAGAAGGAAAATCCCCTTCAGCCCTTATTTATGTAGAAAATCAATATTCAGGTAACCTTAAAGTTGCTCTGAATGCTCTTCCTCCTGCATGACAACCAGTATACTTGCAGCAAAAGTAGTATGGATGATGATTCCTGCTGGCTTAGTCAGTTATTCTATCATAATCATGGTAAATTACTTTCCATTGTGTTGTTTGTATTATCCTTTTTCAAGCAAGTCTATATCTTTTCATACTTTGAAGGCATAAATTTCTCTGCAACTGTTTCTATCTATTTTAAAATATTTTTTTCTTCTCCAACAGAATTATGATTTAAATGATGATACACTGCTTAATGAGATGGAATTAGCAGATGCTGATCAGTACCAGGTGCCTGATTTGTGTGCCGAAGAGCTTGCTGTAATCCTTGGAATATGGTAAGTTAGTTCATAGTTACTTAAAAATAATACTGCATGAATCATTGTGATAATGAAATAATGAAGTGGTGAGTTGATGGGTCTTTTTTTCCTTCCTTAAATAGCCTGGCTAAAATGCTAAAAGATTTGCATTATACATGGATGGCATTTTCAGTTACCTCAGAGTGAACATTAGTGTCCAGTTCAGAATTTCAGCAATGTTTCATTAATTGCTATATTGTTCTTTTATCCTGGAAGATCTTCTTGTTTTTTGTGTTTCAGATTAATCATGTTTCAAATGTCAGGTGGCATTAACTACCCTACAGTGATAACACCGGTAAATTTTGAAAACATATTTCAGAGTCTGCAATGGTCAGCTTCTTATGCGGATCAACCATGTCTTTCAAGCAAAAAGCTGTCCTGCTGTTCAGTGCAATGGGAATACTTGTATAAATTCACAGTGTCCATTGCTATTTATAAGCTATAGTAAAAAGTCCATGTGGTTTTGCACCTAAGTTTTTTTTCCTTTTCCTGGCTTTCAGAAATTATGTGCTACATGGGTGTTAGAAAAGGCAAAGAAGAGCAAAAAGCAGCTTGAGATTTGAGGATCATAAGCTGGCTGCTAATGAATAGCCTCATTTTCTAATAGAGAAATACTTTTTCTGTGACATAGTGTCATTTAGCAAATGATAGTTGTCGTGGTTTCAGCCCAGCTGGTAGCAAAGGACCATGCAGCCGCTCGCTCACTACTCCGCCCCCCTCCAGTGGGATGGGGAGGAGATCGAGGAGAGAAAAGAAAAAGAAACTGGAACCTTGAGGGTTGACATAAAGGCAGTTTACTGGGACAAACACAAAGAAATTACAACAACGGTACTAATGAAAAAGTATACAAAAAGAGTGATGCACAGTACAACTGCTCACCACCCGGGACCTGACGCTCCGCCACTTCCGCCACCGAAAAGAACAGAGACCACCCCAAGGCCCGCTCCCCATTTATATACTGAGCATGATGGCATAGGGTATGGAATAGCTCCTTGGCTAGTTCAGGTCAGCTGCCCCGGCTATGCCCCCACTTCCCAGGTTCCTGTAAAACTTAACTCTATCCCAGCTGAACCCAGGACATTATCCACCCCTTATTCTATACCATCTACATTATGCCCAGATCTTACATTTTTCTAATCAACCACTACTACTTTCCTTGTCTTATATATAAGTATATGGACTCCCCCCCCGACCTCGCACACACACACACATGGTGTTCCTTTAGCCTATGGGCTATTCTTCTAATGTGTCCATCGATTTTTGGGGCTCTATCTGTTGTAACAGTTCTTCAGGATAAGAGAGAGATGGTGTGAGATGTCGGGTTGTTGTACGCTGCCTCTGGAACTTGTGGCTAGTACATTTGGTGCGACTCGTGCCCTTGGTCTGCAGGTCGAGGATGTTGATCTTGAGGAAATTGCTGGGTGCCAGTTCAAGTTCTATCGCTGTTGTACTTGGCTCAGTTTCAAAAGTCCATCCTGTAGTCATTTGGATAATTCTCACAATAATACCCTTGATATGGCATATAGACACTATAGATACAATGACATGCATTGGCAGGTTATTTAGCAGTTAAATATCATACAGCCCAATTCACATGCTATTCTCTCCCAAAATCAAATCTCCCTGAGGTACATATCGAACTTCCCCATCCTTCTGCATCACCCACCAGGTGTACCCAGGTCCTTGAGCAAAAACAACCCCTTGAATGGGTTTGCCTCTGCTTGAGGGAGGACTAACCCAGACTGTCTTTCCTAACCGTGCGCACTACAGGGACTTTATCCCCTTCTACAGTATGTGGAACTCTTGGTTGGGCGGGGCCAGCCCGATTGGCGGATCCTCTAGTATTAACTAACCAGGTGGTTTTTGTTAAATGTGTATCCCAATGCTTGAAAGTTCCACCCCCCATCGTTCTCAATGTAGTTTTCAGCAGTCCATTGTATTGTTCAATTTTTCCAGAGGCCGGTGCGTGATAAGGGATGTGATATACCCACTCAATGCCATGTTCTTTGGCCAGGTGTCTACGAGGTTGTTTCGGAAGTGAGTCCCGTTGTCCGACTCGATTCTTTCTGGGGTGCCGTGTTGCCATAAAATTTTCTCTTCAAGGCCCAGGATAGTGTTCTGGGCAGTGGCGTGGGACACAGGGTATGTTTCCAGCCATCCAGTGGTTGCTTCCACCATTGTAAGCACATGGCACTTGCCTTGGCGTGTTCGTGGGAGTGTGATATAGTCAATCTGCCAGGCCTCCCACTGTTTATATTTCAGCCATCGCCCTCCATGCGACAGGGGTTTTTGCCGCTTGGCTTGCTTAATTGCAGCACGTGTTTCACATTCATGGATGACCTGTGCGATAGTGTCCATGGTCAAGTCCACCCCTCGATCTCGAGCCCATCTATATGTTGCATCTCTTCCCTGATGGCCTGAGGTATCGTGGGCCCACTGAGCCATGAATAGCTCACCCCTACGTTGCCAGTCCAGGTCCACCTGAGACACTTCAATCTTGGCGGCCTGATCCGCCTGCTGGTTGTTTTGATGTTCTTCAGTGGCTCGACTCTTGGGTACATGAGCATCTACGTGACGTACTTTTACCACTAGCTTCTCTATCCGAACAGCGATATCTTGCCACAGTGCGGCAGCCCAGATGGGTTTACCTCTGCGCTGCCAATTGTCCTTCTTCCATTGCTGTAGCCACCCCCATAGGGCATTTGCCACCATCCATGAGTCAGTATAGAGATAGAGCACTGGCCACTTTTCTCTTTCAGCAATGTCTAACGCTAGCTGGATGGCTTTCATCTCTGCAAACTGACTCGATTCGCCTTCTCCTTCAGAAGTTTCTGCGACTAGTCGTGTAGGACTCCATACAGCAGCCTTCCACCTTCGATGTTTTCCCACAATGCGACAGGACCCATCAGTGAACAGGGCATATTGCCTCTCATTTTCTGGCAGTTTATTATACAGCGGGGCTTCTTCAGCCCGTGTCACCTCCTCCTCTGGCGACATTCCAAAATCTTTGCCTTCTGGCCAGTCCGTGATCACTTCTAACATTCCTGGGCGACTGGGGTTTCCTATGCGAGCTCGCTGTGTGATCCGTGCGATCCACTTACTCCACGTGGAGTCAGTCGCGTGATGCGTAGAGGAAACTTTCCCTTTGAACATCCAGCCCAGCACTGGCAGTCGGGGTGCTAAGAAGAGCTGTGTTTCAGTACCAACCACTTCTGAGGCGGCTCGAGCTCCTTCATATGCTGCCAAGATCTCTTTTTCAGTTGGAGTATAGCGAGCCTCGGATCCTCGATATCCCCGACTCCAAAACCCCAGAGGTCGGCCTCGGGTCTCCCCAGGTGCTTTCTGCCAAAGGCTCCAGGTAGGGCCATTCCCCCCAGCTGCAGTGTAGAGCATATTTTTAATATCTTGTCCTGTCCGGACTGGCCCAAGAGCTACTGCGTGAACAATCTCCTGCTTAATCCGTTCAAAGGCTTGTCGTTGCTCAGGCCCCTAATTAAAATCGTTCTTCTTCCGAGTAACTTGGTAGAGAGGGCTTACAATTTGACTGTAATTTGGAATATGCATTCTCCAAAAACCCACAACACCTAAGAAAGCCTGTGTTTCCTTTTTATTAGTCAGTGAGGACATAGCTGTTATTTTGTTGATGACGTCCACAGGGATCAGGGATCTGACGATGCCCATCTTGCCATTTTACTCCTAAGAACTGGATCTCCTGCGCAGGTCCCTTGACCTTACTTTCTTTTATGGCAAAACCAGCCTTCAAAAGGATTTGGATTATTTTCTTCCCTTTCTCAAAAACTTCTTCTGCCGTGTTGCCCCATACGATGATGTCATCAATATATTGCAGATGCTCTGGAGCTTCACCTTTTTCTAGTGCAGCCTGGATCAGTCCATGGCAAATGGTGGGGCTGTGTTTCCATCCCTGGGACAGTCGATTCCAGGTGTACTGGACGCCCCTCCAAGTGAAAGCAAACTGAGGCCTGCACTCCGCTGCCAAAGGAATGGAGAAAAATGCATTAGCAATGTCAATTGTGGCATACCACTTAGCTGCCTTTGATTCCAGTTCATATTGAAGCTCTAACACATCTGGCACAGCAGCGCTCAGCGGTGGCGTGACTTCCTTCAGCCCACGATAATCTACTGTTAGTCGCCATTCCCCATTAGATTTCTGCACGGGCCATATGGGACTATTAAAGGGTGAGTGAGTCTTGCTGATCACTCCTTGGCTCTCCAATTGGCAAGTCAGCTTATGGATGGGGATCAGGGAGTCTCAGTTGGTGCGATATTGCCGCAGGTGCACCGTCGTGGTAGCAACTGGCACCTGTTGTTCTTCAACCTTCAGCAACCCCACAACCAAAGGGTCTTGGGAGAGACCCGGCAGGGTAGACAGCTGTTCCAATGCAGCTATACCAAAGGCCCAACGGTACCCTTTTGGGTCCTTGAAATACCCCCTCCTGAGATAATCTATACCAAGGATGCACGGGGCCTCTGGGCCAGTCGCGATGGGGTGTTTATGCCACTCATTCCCGGGTAGACGCATTTCAGCTTCCAATAGTTAGCTCTTGGGATCCCCCTGTCACACCAGAGATAGAGATGGGTTCTGCCCCTTTAAAACTTGATGGCATTAGGGTACATTGTGCACCAGTGTCCACTAGTGCCTTATATTCCTGTGGGTCTGATGTGCCAGGCCATTGAATCCACACTGTCCAGTAGACTCGGTTGTCCCTCTCCTCCACCTGGCTGGAGGCAGGGCCCCTCTAATCCTGGTTAGAATATCCGTTACTCACTTTCTGCACACGTGAATCAGAAGTCCCTTCAAGGGGATCAGAAATGAGATCAGCCCATCTACTGCATCTGGGGGACTGCTCACGGGAAACAGGAGCAGCAGTTTTCCAAGAAGAATTCTCTTTTCTGGTTGCTTTTTCTCGCAACTCCTGTACCCGTGCATCCAAGACTGAGGTAGGTTTTCCATCCCACTTCCTCATGTCCTCTCCATGGTCACACAGGTAAAACCACAGGTTAGCCCGTCGAGTGTACTTTCTTTCTCCTCTCTCTTGGGCAGAGGAACGCTTACTCCCAATAACTGCGATGCGGGCCTGTACAGGTGAGGAGGATAGATCCACTTTGAATTGCTGGAACTCTCGGGACAACTCCTCTACAGCTGAGACACAGGCCCGTAGGGAGGAAGAGAGATTTCCTTCATATTGCCGGAGTTGGACAGCCAATTCATCCACCGTTTGTCCATAGCCTTCTCTCCAGAACATTACTGCCAATGAGTTGGCATAGGTTGGTGGTGCACTTTGTAGAAACTTCCACCACATGGGTTGTGTGCCTTGGACTTCATCTGGATCTGTGGGTGACTGCACATTTTCTGGATCATTATAAATCACCTCCAGCACGGCTAATTCTCTCAGGTACTGGATACCTCTCTCCATGGTGGTCCGCTTGCCTTGGTGACATGTAACTTCATCCCTGAAGGGGTATCTTTCCTTTACACCTAACAGAAGTCGCCTCCAGAGGCTGAGGACTTGTGTTTTTCTCCCAATCGCCTTGTCGATGCCCCCTTCCCTAGACAGAGATCCCAACTGCTTGGCTTCCTTACCCTCTAATTCCACACTACTAGCCCCGCTATCCCAGCATCGGAGCAGCCAGGTAACAATGTGCTCACCTGGGTGGCGGCTAAAATCTTTTCGCATGTCACGCAACTCACTCATGGATAGAGATAGGGTAATTATTTCAGGTTCTGCCTCTACCTCCTGTTCTCACGATGACCCTTGTTCATCTTCATCTCTCACTAAGCGAACTGATTTCTTTGTGTGTTTCTTTTTCTGTACAGGGGCGACTGATCCTGGCACAGGTTGGTTCTCTGGTTTAGCTGAAGTGTCTGTCACCGGGGTAGGGGCAGCCACGGTGCTTGTTGTCGTGGTAGGGGTAGCCACGGTGCCTGTTGTCCTGTTTTCCATCTTTTCTCCCTGAGGGTGCTGCCTAGTATCAAGCAGTGTTTGGTAGATACTGGCCAGGGCCCAGCACAGTGCAGCGAGTTGTACGTCTTTGGAATAGCCACAGCATTTTTCTTTCAAATATTCTGTCACTTCATGAGGGTTCTGTAGTTGTTCGGGAGTGAACTTCCAAGTCACTGGCGGTGAGAAGTTCTCTAGATACCTGCCCACATCCTCCCACATGCCGTGCCACCCATGAGTATCCAGCTTTGGGGGAGGATCTCCGAGTGGTACTCTTAAAGAGCCTTTTTGTAGCCCTAAACAAGACCTGAAACATATTCAGGAGGCATAGCACTAACAGCACACTGGCTTGTGCATCCCAAGGATATTCAAAATTCTCAAAAGCTGTTGTAATTAGTCGGAAGGAGAAAAGGGAGGTGAACGGATGGAGGGAGGTATCCCCCCCTAATTTCCCCATGGATTGTGTGTAATTACCAATAAAATCCGACAGAAGGCGCCCAAAGTATGGAAATGATATCACTGCCTCATACAGATACCAGCTTAACCTCATGACCAGTGATGTAATCATTTCATAAGTCGACATTGCCCAGTACAGCAAAATGATAATCCCCATCACTCTCCCAGAGATGAGATATGCAACTACAGGCAATACATAGAGCATATAAGAGCTTACAAAACGCCACCATGTAAACAAATGAAACAACATTGTGACTAACATCTATTTATCTAAGAAATGCGTTTGGCAAATTTGTTTCAACACGCTCTGGCCAGCTCTGTCGTTATCTCAACCCTCATGTCCCTGTTCGGGCGCCAAAAAGGACTGTCGTGGTTTCAACCCAGCCGGTAGCAAAGGACCACGCAGCCGCTCGCTCACTCCTCCGCCCCCCTCCGGTGGGATGGGGAGGAGACGGAGGAGAGAAAAGAAAAAGAAACTGGAACCTCGAGAGTTGAGATAAAAGCAGTTTACTGGGACAAACACAAAGAGATTACAACAACAACAACGGTACTAATGAAAAAGTATACAAAAAGAGTGATGCACAGTGCAACTGCTCACCACCCGGGACCTGATGCTCCGCCACTTCCCCCACCGCAAAGAACAGAGACCACCCCAAGGCCCGCTCCCCATTTATATACTGAGCATGATGTCGCATGGTATGGAATAGCTCCTTGGCTAGTTCAGGTCAGCTGCCCCGGTTATGCCCCCCGCTCCCAGGTTCCTGTAAAAATTAACTCTATCCCAGCTGAACCCAGGACACAAGGCTTCTTTGGAAGTTACAGAATTGTTCTGCAGCAAATCAGGCATTGAACCAGGAAGAAACAACTCTAAGCAGAACATCTGATACACTGACTGAATAAATATGACAGCATAAAACTGACATTCCTTTTGAACTCCACTTAAACACTGTTCAAGAAAGAGCACTTTCACCACTACTGCAATAGGAAGGGTTTGCTGTAAAAATGCATTGTTTAAAATGTGGTGGGTTGACCCTGGCTAAACGCCAGGTGCCCACCAAAGCTGCTCTATCACTGCCCCCTCTCAGCTACACAGGGGAGAGAAAATATAATGAAAGGCTTGTGGGTCGAGATAAGGGCAGGGAGAGATCACTCACCAATTACCGCCATGGGCAAAACAGACTCGACTTGGGGAAAATTAATTTAATTTATTACCAATCCAATTAGAGTAGGGTAATGAGAAATAAAACCAAATCTTAAAAACACCTTCCCCCCACCCCTCGTTCCTCCTGGGCACTGCTTCACTCCCAGATTCTCTACCTACACCCCCGCCAGCAGCGCAGGGGGACGGGGAATGGGGGGTTGCGGTCAGTTCATCACGCATCGTTTCTGCTGCTCCTTCCTCCTCAGGGGCAGGACTCCTCACACTCTTCCCCTGCTCCAGCCTGGGGTCCCTCCCACAGGAAGCAGTCCTCCACAAACTTCTCCAACATGAGTCCTTCCCGCAGGCTGCAGTTCTTCACGGACTGCTCCAACATGGGTCCCTTCCACAGGGTGCAGTCCTTCAGGACACAGGCTGCTCCAGCGTGGGTCCTCCGTGGGGTCACAAGTCCTGCCAGGACCCTGCTCCAGCATGGGCTTCCCACGGGGTCACAGCCTCCTTCGGGCACCCACCTGCTCTGGCGTGGGGTCCTCCACAGGCTGCAGGTGGATATTTGCTCCACTGTGGACCTCCATGGGCTGCAGGGGGACAGCCTGCCTCAACATGGTCTTCACCACGGGCTGCAGGGGAATCTCTGCTCCAGCGCCTGGAGCACCTCCTCCCCCTCCTTCTTCGCTGACCTGGAGGTCTGCAGGGTTGTTTCACGTGTTCTCCCTCCTCTCTCTGGCTGCAGTTTGTTTCTGTGTCGCAGCAACTTTTTTTCCCTTCTTAAATATGTCATCCCAGAGGTGCTACCACTGCCACTTATTGGCTTGGCCTTTGCCAGCGGCGGGTCCCTCTTGGAGCCGGCTGGCATTGGCTCTGTCGGACATAGGGGAAGCTTCTAGCAGCTTCTCACAGAAGCCACACCTGTAGCACCCTCTGCCACCCCCAACCTTGCCACGTGGACCCAATACAAGTAATCATCATTCATACCTCTAAAAGCCCTTTTCTGATCTGAGCTGCAAAATGGTGGAATCTGCAGTACTGCTGAAATATCTTGCCCAAGCCAGAAGAAAGGCAGCAGCCAAACAATAAATGAATCCTAGTTCCCAAGTCTCAGACCAGTGTTTCCTGTGCAGGGGCACATGGATGTTACAAGATCTATCTTTGTGATAGAGAGACAGCAATAGTAGCCCAGCAAAAGGCTAGTGAGACGATTCAGTGGCATAAGCTAACAATCCAGCATTTGGAAGTTGTTTCTTTGTGGTGGGGGTCTTTTTGCTTGTTTTGTAGCACACATTATATTTCTCTCCTCTCTTTCCCCACTTGCCAAAATTGTCAGTTATTTTTCCCCTTCTTGTACCATAAAGTGCAGTGGATATCATTAGTGGAGAGATGACTGTTTCCTTTCATATGCCCATTTCTCAGACTGCAGCTTTTTGAAGGGCCAGACACTTGCTTGGCTATATAGTTAAAGTCAAATGTGAAGTCGCATGTCTGTGGTTTCAGCTATGGCCTTTAACCATTCAGCCCATCCACTGTAATCAGAAATTCGTGAGTGGAATACGTAGTGTGGCTTTGTATTTTCTTTATTCCCCAAGTCTTAAACTTGTTTTCTATTCAAGGCCACATGTAGATCCAGTTTGAGGACTAAGAAGTGGAGTGAACAGTGGGTTGACATATGTTCTTGGCCCAGTGACTTTCAGTCTTTCACACTGACTCAAGTCAAGGCAAAGCCTTCCCCTTCCTGAGAAGCATTTTCATGTGTACTTTGTTTTTTAACACAGTATTGTCTTATATTCATAGAATCATAGAATGGTTTGGGTTGGAAGGGACCTTAAAGATCACCTAGTTCCAATCCCCCTGCCATGGGCAGGGACACCTTCCACTAGACCAGGTTGCTCAAAGCCCCATCCAGCCTGGTCTCGAACACTTCCAGGGATGAGGCATCCACAACTTCTCTGGGTAGCCTGTTCCAGTGTCTTCACCACTCTCACAGTAAAGAATCTCTTCCTAATATCTAATCTAAATCCACCCTCTTTCTGTTTAAAGCCATTACCCCTTGTCCTATCACTACACAGTCCCTCCCCATCTTTATTGTAGGCCCCCTTTAAATACTGTAAGGCTGCCTTAAGGTGTCCCCAGATCCTTTTTCTTCCTCAGGCTGAATAACCCCAAATCTCTCAGCTCTCTCACAGGAGAGGTGTTCCAGCCCTCTGACAATCTTGTGGCCTGCCTCTGGACTCACTCCAACAGGTCCATATCCTTCTTATGTTGGGGGCCCCAGAGCTGCAGTACTCCACATGGGGTCTCACAAGAGCAGAGTAGAGGGGCAGAATCACCTCCCCTAACCTGCTGGTCATTATTCTTTTGATGCAGCCCAGAATATGGCTGGCTTTCTGGGCTGCAAGTGCATATCACCAGGTCATGTTGAGCTTCTTGTCAACCACCAGATCCAAGTCCTTCTCTGTAGGACTGCTCTCAGTCCATTCTCTGCCCAGCCTGTATTTGTGCTTGAGGTTGCCCTGACCAAATCTGTCAGGCATGATTTGTCATTAGTGAAACCATGGTGGCTGTCACCAGTCACCTCCTTATTTTCCATGTGCCCTAGCATAGTTTCCAGGAGGATCTGCTCCATGAACTTGCTGGCCACAGAGGTGAGACTGACTGGCCTGTAGTTCCCCAGGTCTTCCTTCTTTCCCTTTTTAAAAACGGGGGTTATGTTTCCCCTTTTCCAGTCAGAGGGAACTTCCCCAGACTACCATGACTTCTCAAATACGATGGATAGTGGCTTAGCCACTTCCATCTGCCAGTTCCTTCTGGACCTGCAGATGCATCTTGTCAGGTCCCATGGACTTGTGGACATTCAGGTTCCTTAGATGGTCTCAAACCTGATCTCCTGCTACAGTGGGCGGTTACTCATTCTCCCAGTCCCTGCCTTTGCCTTCTGCGACTTGGGCAGTGTGGCTGGAGCACTTGCTGGTGAAGACTGAGGCAAAAAAGTTGTTGCCTTCTCCATGTTCCAGTTAACTAGGTCTCCCATTTCCTTCGGGAGAAGGGCCCTCATTTTCCCTAGTCTTCCTTTTATCATAGATGTACCTATATGTCCTGGTTTCAGCTGGGATAGAGTTAATTGTCTTCCTAGTAGCTGGTATAGTGCTATGTTTTGAGTTAGGTATGCAAAGAATGTTGATAACACTGATGTTTTCAGTTGTTGCTGAGTAGTGTTTAGACTATAGTCAAGCATTTTTCAGCTTCTCAAGCCCAGCCAGCAAGAAAGCTGGAGGGGCACAAGAAGTTGGCACAGGACACAGCCAGGGCAGCTGACCCAAACTCGCCAACGGTGTATTCCATACCATGGGATGCCACATCTAGTATATAAACTGGGGGGAGTATTTGTGGGAGGAATTGCGCTCGGAGATTAACGGGGTGTTGATCGGCAGGTGGTGAGCAATTGCACTGTGAATAATTTGTATATTCCAATTCTTTCATTATTACTGTTGTCATTTTATTAGTGTTATCATTATCATTAATAGTTTCTTTTTTTCTGTTCTATTAAAACATTCTTATCTCAACCCATGAGTTTAACTTCTTTTCCTGATTTTCTCCCCCATCCCACTGGGTGGGGGGGAAGTGAGCGAGCAGCTGCGTGGTGCTTAGTTGCTGGCTGGGGTTAAACCACGACACTATAGAAGCTTTTCTTGTTGCCCTTGATGTCCCTGGCCAGATTTAATTCTATCAGGGCTTTAGCTTTCTGAACCTGATCTGTGACTGCTTGGATAATTTCTCTGTATTCTTCCCAGGCTACCTGTCCTTGCTTCCACCCTCTACAGCTTTCTTTTTTGTGTTTGAGCTTGCACATTATTCAGATTGTATCATCCCTTCTGCTTCCACCCTTCTGAGGGAAATTTTAATTTGCCTGTTGGTCTTTTTCTTTCCTCTCTTTCTTAATGACAGGGTAGAATTTGAATTTTACATTGGCTGGCTGCACAGTCGGTTTCTTGACCACAGTATGTCACTTTGAAACTGCTACTGTTGCGCTCTGAATAGCGTCTGGAAACCATCTTGACTGCCATCTGTGTGTGCATTATAATCCAAGTGGTATATGAGTTTGGCAGGACTCAAGGCAAGAAGCTCATTTAAGAAACTAAAATCAACCACCAAAAAAAAAATAAAATTATGGTGTTATTTCCCCATAGGAATGGTAAATGTCATGCAGCAGGTGAGATAATGTTAAGCAGCTGAAACTATTTCAATCATAGATGGAGACAAGATTTGATATCTAGCCATGTTGCAGAAATATTAGTAGAATGCCAGCTTTGAGAGCTGTTCTTCTGAGGGGATTTACAATACAACCCTTGTGTCTGAGTGGAGTTTAGGCTTGGATTGCTGACTGTAACCTTGGTGTCTATACCAGCTATTGGCATATCAATTTGCAAGGAAGCATATGCATGTTAAAGCTTTTAGCACTGGCTTTTAAGTAAAACATACTTCTCAAACCTTAGGTATAGGAGATTTCTTGCTTTTTGTTCATGCTTGAGGACTCCAGTTCTGTAAATACCTCATTTCATAACCAATAAGTTGGCCTTAGGATTCCTTTAAGTTTCAAAAATGGTTATAACTAGACTTTGGTTTAGGTCTAGCGTCACCTTAATGGTATCAGTTTTTGACTGCCATTGTCAGCAGTGGATGTTTTTTCTAATGCAGATAAACTTTCAGACACTGACCCGGTATGTTGAAGAAAGGCAGCCTGCAGGTAAAGGAAAAGTTGTAAATTGAGCAAACTTTTTGCTACACATTTCACTGTGCTTGCTAGTATTTGTGTTACAGCAAATGTGAGAGAAATTTGCTTTAATTCAATGGAGATTTTTGTAGCTAAATAATGTTAACTTGAAATCAGTAGCATGCAGAAATGTTTGTGGATAGCAGAACAAACTGAAAATTGCTACAACTTTCAGAAAACACTTAATTACATAGGATCCTATGGCATTACCTGAATACACATCATGTTTCTTGCTGTGAAGTAAGTTTCATTTCAAGTAGGTTACAATGATCAGATGGCTAAACAAAACACTGCTACAGTATCAGTACAAACATTTTAATCTCTTCCTCCCCAATAACATTTTAAGAGGATATAAAATATTTTTTGAAGTGTTGAAGTATCTCATACCAGCTGTCTTTACAAAAATCCAAGCAACATCTTATGCAGTATACTTAATCCAGCTTGTAAATAACATGCACGAGCCTGAATCAATTAGATTATTTTTTTTTAAAACCTCTCTCTGTTACACTGATTTAAGGAAAGAACAGCTTATTTATCAGTAATCCATTTGTATAAAAAAGTAGCAATGTAAACAGTACCCAGCCATTTCTCTGTGGCATCTGTAATTTGAGGCAGTTTTCTTCCAAATACTGAACAGTCTGCAGAACTAAGTCTAACAGGAAGCATTTGCCTCTTATGATAGTGAAACTGTAGCTAAAACAAAATGTAGAGGGGGAGGAAAACCCAACCCAGTCAGCGTCGCTTACACAAAGGTTTCCTATTCTATCATATCCAGATTCTGTACTATCTGTATAGGAAGAAAGTGTCTAGAGGTGTCTTCAGATCATCTCACTGCAGGAGTAATGCAACATGAAGGAAACGTTAAAAGAAGCTCCTAGGAGTGCAGAAGCATCACTTGGCTCGGCTTTTTTGATATTTTGTATCAAAGTAACTAGTCGTGATGGTATAAAATTTGTTTTATAGTAAGGCCTTAAGACTGTGGCCAAGATTCTGTATAGAGCCTTGAACCAAACTTTCAGAGGCTGATAGAAAATGATACTAATGTTCCAATTTAAAAATAAAACAAGAATATTAAAAAAAAACAAGAATGGGCCAATGTACAATTTAAATAATACCGTGTAAATGCCAAAATACTGGGAAACTGAGAGGGGAGTATGTTTCCCTTGTTGCTTGGAAATAGCCCAAATTAGATAGCTGTTACAATAGACAATAGCAGCTGTGTGTCAGCAGCTTGGGAAGAAAATCCCTTCTCATCACTTGATTCACTGTTTTTTTAACAGGGGAAAGCTTTTAGAAATTTAATACAGCTATAAAAATTTCTAAGAAAGCAAAGAAAAATATCCAATAGCTGGTTATTTCTTAATCTTTTGCTGTCTCTCAAGGATCAAATCAGGTCAAAATAATGTGTTATACGGAGTTACCTCAGCTCAGCCAAAGACTATGCACCAGTCTTCAGCTGGTAAGGAAACCATCAGGAAGCCCAGCTTTTATTATACAGTAATAAATTGGATAATAATATATTTTACAGTTTACGCAGTGAGCTGTAAAAGTGTACTTGAAAGAGCTGCATAAGCACTAAATAGCATTAGGACTAAAGGATTTTTAACAGAATTACCAAATATGAACTTTTGAATCAATTATGTAATTAGAAAAAAAATCCCAATATACATGCTGGCAATGGAAACATCATGGGAAATTTGGGTAGGTGAGAAAGGAAAACACTTAGCTACTTGAAATTTGAGAATCTCTTATTAGCTGGCTATCCATTCTCTAGTCAATGGAGAAATCAGCACCTACAGAGTGTGATTCATTTCACTTCAGACACTTAACTTTACAATGGATTGAATCGCTCCCTACATTTATCTGTATTTTTGCATTGACTCTGAAGGAAGCATACATAGTTAGCTAGATTAAAGGCCTAAATTTTACTTGGTTAAAGTTACATAAGATGGATCATGTGCTTGTTAAGATTTTTTTATATATATATTTACATATATATGATTGCAGCCTTCTTTGTGCTTTATAGCAAGGTCATGCTGTATGTATAGCTTGTATCAGAAGTACAAGGCAATGGCAAGTAAACAGCTGTTTTCATCTGCTGTTATAAGAGAGAGCATTCTCTCTTTTGAGCCATTGAGATGGAAAAGGTTATGTTAAATTGAGTGTGGAAGGCCAGAGTTTACACATGTTGTCCTACGAAAGTAAAAGCTACGAAATAAAATCTTGGACAGTATTAAAGGTGATGAAGGTTTTTCTGTTAAATACTTTTTGGTACTCTGACCCATCTCTATAAACACGCCCTATAAGTGGTTCTTGGTTGTTTGTTGTTTTGGGTTTTTTTTAAACAAACCAATTACCTGTGCCAGGCAGTGTAGTGATCTCACCACGGTTAGTTTATGGCTGTGTAAAATCACTGCTACAAAATATATTGCTGTGCACCACTACGTATAGTTGTGTGAAGAGATTCCATCTGGGGAAATGAACTTCCTGTCTTGTTATTTGGAATGCTCACATAAACATTAGTCACTTGAAATACCTTCGTGAAATCTTGAAAACGCTTGTAAAATGATCAGTTTGTTGGGTTTGGCTCTTTTTCATTCACAGAATTAACACAGCTGGTAAAACTGCATAGAAATACAGCAAATACTCATAAAAATGCATGTGTTAAGTCTGATCTACCTATTCTTCTTCATTTATCTCATGCTAGTTAACTGTAGTTTAAGTAGTTACCTGAGAAACTTGAATTTGCATTGTCTGCACTTGCAGAGAGGTAATGTGCCAGGAAACATAAGCAAACAAAAACTCAGTAGTTGTCTTTATCCATCTAACTTTATACTCTGTCTTCAAGAGTGGCTGTGAGAAGATACGTAAAGGTGAATAACAGGGCAAGCGTGTTGTTGCTCCCTTCTCCCTAATACTTTCCTAGCCTCTAAACCGTGATTTCCTGAGCCTAATCTGGCTTGTTTGCATGGTAGCCCTCAATGAATCTCTCAAATATTTGTCGTCTTCCATTGAGCCTGTATAAATTTTTTGCTGTGGTAGCATCCTTTGGCAAAGGTGTCTGTCTACATATTTTGTGTCTGCTGTTCAAAAAAGCCTCCTCCATGTAGTTTTGGTTTCCAGTAGCTTCATTTAGTGACTTAACTCTCTTTTTGCTAACCATTTTGAAAACCTCTGCAATGTCCTGCTTTGGTTAGTCCTAGCCTAATCAGACATTCCTTTTCACAGAAGTTGTTACATGTTTATAAAGCATAAACCATCATTATTCATCGTCATAAAACGACGATTGTTCTAGCTGTCTGTTTCTGAAATTTTTCCAATATTGAATTACTGCTTTTGAAAGAAAACATCTAGAACAGAACATACTATACATGGGTGGGCAAACAAAGGCTTTATGTCATATTTTATGCAGGCTTTATGTTATTGATTTGTATACTTTATGTAGTATGCCCTAGTAAGTATGTTATTCTCTATTACTTTCCTAATTAATTACAGTTTGATTTGCCTTTTAACAGCTGCCTAGTACTGAGCTAATGTTTTCATGCAGCTGCAGTGCTAAAGAGTTGCTCTTGAATAGAAATGATCAGATTGGAGCCTATCATTTTTTATGAAGCTAGGACTGTGTTTCCTATTGTGCATTGCTTGGCATTTTTATTTTATTACCCTTTTGCTCTATCCTGTAAGGTCTTTCTATAGTTCCTTATTGTCTATTCACATCCTTACTTCAAAGAATGTCATATCATTTGCAAGTTTTCTCACCTTACTGTGCATTCTCCTGTTCCAGTTTGTTTATTAATATTACAGCACATGGATCACAGCACAAAACCTATACGGGATTACTATGGTGACCTTCTCCATTGAGATGGCTGATGGTTTGAATCATACCATTTCCTATCTTTTAATCAGTCGTTGACCTTTGCCAAGACATTCCCTCTTACCTCATGAATGTGCAGTTTCTTTGAAAGCTCTTCTTGGTGAGGGACTTGAAAATACCTTACAGAGATCCAAGTTGATTTCATCAACTGGCTTATGTATATCCTTCCTATGTATATCCTACTTTGGTTAAACTTTCCAAAAGCCCCCAACAGGTTTGTAATGCAGGAATTTTTTTTTCTGTTAGCCTGGCTGACTCTCCCCATACACATTGTATCTGTCCAGGTATCTTTAGTCCTTCTGTTCATTATATAGTCTGTCCTTACCTGCAAGAGATAATATGCTTACAAGCCAGTAGTTACACTGATCCCCTGACACCAGTTCTAAAGGCTGGCATAGTTTTCGCTGCTCTCTTGTCTTCAGGCACTGAGGAAGTTTTAAATGAGGACTTACACACTGCTTTTAGGGTCTCAGCTATTTCATCCCAAAACTCACTTCAAACTTTTTTTTCTGAATACTGTTTGGTCCTGTTAACTTCTTAGCATCTGACATCTTAGCACACAGCCTCCTTGTGCAGCTTTTTAATTTCAGAAAGATTCTTCTCTCCTGTAATTCTCTCCCTTACTCAAAAAGGCTCTCTTGTGGGAATTTTATTGTGTTCTTCTACAATAAATGCTAATGCAATGAATTCATATAGCTTCTCTGCAATGGCTTTTATACCAGGACTGTCATTTGATCCTATGGACTCTCACAATTTTTTGTTCCTGTTGTATTGGAAGAAGAGTTTAGTACTGGCTTTGACTCTTTTGGTTAGTTGCTCCTTAAACTTTTTTTTTTTTACTTAATTATATTTTTAGAGAAATTTCATTATTACTATTTAATTTTCCAGAGTTTTTTATCCTTTCTGTGTTCTGTGTTTTAATACAACTTCAGCTATTTGAAGAACACTTAGCTTTTAATAATGTTCTTTAACATATGTCAACTTTTAAAATCAGTTCTTGAAACAGAAATGTTTAGTCATAATCCAAAAAGGGATACTTTGGAATGATTGCTATTAATTCCACTGTTACAAAGATTATAGCTTTTTGAGTCCCAAACTATATAACTAGTTAGTTAAACTAGATTCCTTATACAATAGGCTGCCAATGTAGATCTGATTAATCAGATTAAATAATTGATTGTAAGTTGTAAACTATTGGCAATTAGCTTTAGCTTTAGCTTTTTTGCTAGAAAATACTTTTTTTTTTTCTGCTGCAGAGTAATCTTACTCTAAGCTTCTCTTGTATCTGTTTTAAGAAGAATGAATGTCTATTTCTCTCTGTTCTCGTCCCTCTTCATTTCATTCAGCTCCCTAAGATAGGATTCAAGAATGGACAGAAAATACCTTGCAAAGCTGAATGGTGCGGTGATTAGTGACTCCTCTTCATATTGTTATGAAAAGATGACTGATCGTAGATCCTACAGCAGTAGATCCTAAATTGCACTCTGATTTCAGCTCCTGAAATTCTCTGGGGTGAACTGCTTAACCTGTCCTTGAAATCACAACAAATACAGGCATAGAAGTGAAATGTTCATAAAATACTCTGACAAGAACTGACACTGTCATTAAAAATGCTTAAAACCAAGCTACAATTCTACTCTAGATTCAGATTCAGATTTAAAATATAGCTTTAAATTTTATTTGATTCAGTATAGAAAAGTCATTAAAACAATTTCATTTTTCTCTTATCTTTCAAGGTTTGCATTACTGTACTTACGTGTCTTAAAGCATTGTACATGGATGTGGCAGGAAAGGAAATTAGAGACCTATTTTAGCACTGCTTTGATCTGGAAGAAGTACACCTATATGCTTCAAAAAGCTGTGACAAATGTATCTCAAATAAAGAGAGGATTAATCCTTTCTGCTTGACTCAGTATATCTTTAGGATGCTGAAAAATAAGTTCAAATTTTGTCAAAATTTAACTGTCCCTTGGTTTACCCATGCTTTTCAAAACCTGTGGTCATGTCATTTAACATTCCGGTTGCCTACCTGCTGTGGTGTTCTTGTTATAATATTTGAAGGTTTTTTGCTGCCTTCTTTACTCTTTTTTTTTTTTTTCCCTATAGATAGAGAAACTTGTCATTTTTCACCTGAAGTCACATTTGTGTTAGTGACTTCAGTTGACTGTCTCAAGCTGACTATAAGTATTTCTGCTAGCAGCTGACATTGGGCAAGGAAAAAAGTAACTGAAGTAGAGAAATTCCTTATTACTTTCCTGTTTTCATGTAGAATTTTCTCAAGGAAGGAAAAAAGCAGTGAAATATATGACAGAATTGTTTCCTAGCAGTGTTGTTGAAAACTTTCAAAAAAGCCCATCAATAACATTGTTTTTTTCCTGTGGAAAGATGGGGGAAAATGCATTACTGAATAGTTAATATACTTCTCTTTTTTTCAACTGGTCTCTTCACCAAAATTCAGAACCACACAAGTTAAATCAGAAGGAAGAATAATAGTTAGATTTCCTTATTGACAGAGTCTGACTTTTTTGAACATAACAAGAATAAAAGGTGTTGTCAAGGTCTTCACTTGCTTTTTGAGGCCCTTTCTTATCATACTCAACCAAAACTATAGTTGGTATTTCCTTGTGGCCACACTCAAAACAGCTTGCTCAAGCTGCCAGGTGTTATGAAATATCAGCATAAATGGTATGAAGCATGTGTGGAACCTCCATCATGGGAGGTCTTTAGGAATAGACTGGATAAACATCTGTTGGAAGTTACAGTTACAGTTTGTATAAGCTGGAAGAAGAGTTGGAAGATCTCTCAAGCTTTCTTACACTGTAGAAATTGTCTTTCAGCTGCTCCTGTCATGTTCTTCCCTACAATAATATGCAAATCTTTTTAAAAAAAATTCTGGTCGGTAATGCCCTTCCCCTCTTGCCCACCCACTCACCCAATTTGCTTTATGAGGTACCTGTGTTGTTACAGGATAAAACTAGTTGGTTGATTAATCAAAGAGGTGAAAAAAACCCTTTTCATGAAACCTTGAACCTTAAAGAACTGCAGTTATATAATTTCAGTTCAGGTTTAAGGAACCTACTTACGTTTATGTCAGTTCACACATGTTTGCACATAAATCTATCAATAGTTTAAAAAAATTAGATACATTTTATTCTTTTGGCTTATGTTGCTGTGAATAATCATCAGCTCTAAATCTGGTATGCTTTTTGATTCTTTATTATATAACTTATATAACAATTTTAGATGTTACCAATTTAATAAAGTGAGAGACTACCTCCCATATGCCACTTACTTGCTGTGGTAGCTTTTTATATATATATATATTTAGAAAATTCACTGTACACACTTACAATTTTGTTTACTTTGATGGGATTTTGCAGTTGTGTATTGTCATCACCGATGCACCCACCCCTCAGAAATTTTGGGGAAAGTTCGTGATCCTTTCTTATCAAAAAGCACTATTAAAGAGTAGATCTCCTAAGTTACAAACAGAGAGGGGAAAGGGATCTTATCTCCTAATAGAAGTAGCAAGCTGAATCTCAGAAGGGAGTGTAATTATGCTTTTGCTCTGTTTCTCAGCCTACCTGTATTTGGTTGCAGTCCTTTGAACAAATGCCATTTGCATTGGCAGAGTAGAATTTGCTTCAAAATCATCCCTTAATTTCCTGAATGTTTCATCTGTATTCATTCCTCGGCTGCTCTGGTTTGATGAATATTGGTGGTTCCTAAAGAATGGCCATCTTAGAAATGCTGAAGCAGTGCTCTCCAGAGAGAACTTTATCTTCCTGTGTTTTCTGTGGGTTTTTTTCCCCTCTGTTCCCCCATATAATGGGGGTGGAATTTGGAAGAGACCCATGCCATCAGGAAGGAAGCTTGGCGCGCTCTACTACACAGATAATAATTCTATTTCTTTTTGTGGGCATGCAAAGATAAAGAGATATGAGTGCTTGAATAGCATAGATTTTTCTTTTTCCTATCTTGAGTGCTTTGCTTACTCTTAGAATTCTTTTATGTCTTAATATTATATCATGTCTTTTCTTTAGAGGAAAAAACAAAACACATCAGGCGCTCTGGCCTTTTTTCACAGCTGGCAGGTAAGCAAGTGATGGGGGAGATAACTTCAAAGTAAAAAGTAACATAGTATTAAAAAGTTTCAAAATGTATTCTGGCTACAGCTTGGTAGAATTTACGAAAAGAAAGTCAATGTATTTTATCTTTTCTATTTTAGCCATTTTAGACTGCAAGCACTTGAAGGCAGAGGAAGGTTCTTTTCTGAAAAGCAGATTCTTACTTCATTTGGGATATTCAGTCACTCTGAAAATAAACTGCAAATTACTGCATTTCTTGAACTTTTCACTGTGCTGTCTCCTTTCAACTCTCACAGCTTATGTATAGTATCATTAAGTATACTCAGGTATGAAAACAGTCAGTAGACAGTCACACTTTTTAGTTGTTCCTCAGAGCCTACAGTATGTTCTGGACACAGCATAAATGTTACTTTTGGTATTCTCCAGGAAGAAAAATGAAACTAAATTAAATTTTTTTACTAAGATTGAGGGGAGAAAAAAAACTTACAGAAAAGAAAAACAACAAATCCTTCTGTATTCTACATGAGATAGTCAGAATAGGATGGCAAGAGAGATCAGTGACATGATACCCAGTAATGTGTACAATGTAGAGAGAAATTTTGAAGTGCAATGTGAAAACAGTCAGCTTATTTCTCACTTTCAGTAAGAATTAGACTCTGTCCTTCATGAAAAATGTAAACTGTAAGTATCATTAAATTAAAACTTAATGAAATTGTTGAGGTTGGAAGGGGACCTCTAGGTATCATCTAGTCCAACTTCCCTGCTTGAAACAGTCAACTAGAGCAGGTTGTTTACAGCAACATCCAATTGGGCCTTGAATATCTCCAAGGATGGAGACACCACAGACTCTCTGGGTAACCCCTTCCTGTGCTTTACTACCCTCACGTTAATGAAGGTTTTCCTTACTTTTTTAATGGAATTTTCTGGATTTTAGTTTGTGTCCATTGTTTCCTGTCCTTTAATTGGGCACCACTGAGAAGAGTCTGGTTCTGTCTTGTTTACTGCCTGCCATCAGGTATTTATACACATTGATAAGATCCCCACAAGCCTTCTCTTCTCCAGGTTAAACCACCCCAGCTTTCTCACCCTCTCTTTGTATGTCAGATGCTCCACTATCTTAACCATCATTGTGGCCTTTTGCTGGGCTTGCTCCAGTCTGCCCACATCTCTCTTGAGCTGAGGAGCCCAGAGCTGGTGACAGCACTCCAGGTATTGTTTCACCAGTGCTGAATAGAGGGAAAGGATCACCTCCCTTGACCTGCTAGCAGTGTTCTTCCTAACACCAGCCAGGAGGCTTTGGATGACTTTGCCGCAAGGGCACGTTGCTGGCTCATGTTCAGCTTGGTTTTCACCAGGACCCCAGGTCCTTTTCTGCCAAGATCATTACCAGATGGTCTGCCCCCAGCCGGTACTGGTTCATGGGGCTGTTCCTCCCCAAGTGCAGGACTTTGCATCATGTCCCATCATCAAGGTTATTAATGAAGATGTTAAACATTATTTGATCCCTGGGATACACCACTAGTCGCTGGCCTCCAGCTGGACTTCATGCTGCTTGTCATAACCCTTTGAGACTGGCAGTTCATGTAGTTTTCAATCTACTGTGCTGTGCATTTACCTAGTCCATATTTCATCAATTTGTCTGTGAGGATGTCATGGAAGACAGTGTCAAGTGCCTTTCTGAAGTCAAGATAAAGTCCACTAATCTAGTCATCTCATCATGGAAGGCTATCTGGTTAATCAAACATGATTTCTTCTACCTAAATGCATACAGACTACTCTGTCGCCGCCATCTTCTTCATATCGGATTGGTTGCGGTTGGAAGGGAATGCTGGAGTTCATCTTGTCTAACCCTCTGCTCAAGCAAGGTCAGGACTTGGTATTTCCCTTTGCAGAACTGCATGAGGTTCCTGTCATCCTGTTTCTCCAGCTTATCAAGATGTGTTTGAATGGTAACACAACCTGCTGGTCTATCAGCTGCTCCTTCCAATTTTGTGCCATCAGTGAACTTAATGAGGGTACACTCTGCCCTGTCACCTAGATTCTTAATAAAGATCTTGAACAGCATTGCACTCTGTATTGACCCCTGGGGTACAACACTAGTTATTGGCTTCCAACTAGACTTTCTACTGCTGATCACAACCCTCTGGGCCTACCTTTTCAGCCAGTTTTCAGTGCACCTCACTGTCTACTCATCAGCTTCTTTATGAGGATCTTATGGGAGACAGTGCTGAAAGCTTTACCGAAGTGCAGGTAGACAACATCCACTGCTGTCCCCAAATCTACCAAGCCAGTCATTTCATCATAGAGGTTATCAGGTTGGTCAACCATGACTTCCCCTTGGTGAATCTGTACTGACTGCTCTCTCCATGTGTTAGGAAATGGCTTCAAGGAGGATTTGCTTCATATCGCTTCCAAGGAATCGGGTGAGGTTTACCTGGATCCTCCTTCTTGCTCTTGCTAAGGATAGGAGTGACATTTACTTTCTGTTAGTCCTCAGGAATCTCTCTTGATCATTATGACCTTTCAAAGATAATTGAGTTTTCAACAGGCAGCCTCTATCCTGTACCTTGTTCTTGTGGCTAGTAAGAAGGTTTTATCCAAGTATTGACTGTTATTTCTGCAATGGTGATTGTATCATATGTACAAAGAAGAATTAACAAAATAGCAAGAAAAAAGTTAGACTGGGGTAAAGTCTTCTCTCCAAAGTAAGGTATGTAATGTATGAAGCATAATTCCAATCTGTGACCTATCATTACAATTAATATACTATCTTTGCAATTTTAACCTATGATGTGAAGCCTGCTGCAAAATTTAAGGAACAGTGTGATAAATTTAAGCTTATGTAGATAGCCATTACATAGGTTTGGTGATTATCCATACTCTGTGGTATGATTTAGGATATATTTTCACTTGATATCTTTTGTTTTCACAGGGAGCTTGAATTGTAGCCTTGTTCCTCTTTGGAGGTCTCTCTTGTAATATATTTGTAAACGTTGATGGGCTGTTGTCTAAGGAGAACATCCGCCCATGTAGAGTTGTAAGCCCAATTTCTTTATCATCTCTGTAACATGTCCAACTGTGAATAAAATAATTTTAATTCTCATATTTGTGTATTCTTCTGGTTTTCCCCCTTTGTGTACCATAAGCTAGTGGTAATGCTGGTTAGTGAGAGATGGACCGCTGTGGTCATGTTCCTTGAGTGACTAGAAAGAGGGTGTTTGTTTGAGACTACCCTTCAGCACTTTTTGAGCGCTAGTGGTTTTTTGCTTTGCAGAATCTGTGTTCAATTAGTCATAGAATTTTAACTGAAAACAGACCCCTGAAAAAACAGAGAATGGATTTAAAACTGTTTAGGATTTGTAAAATTGTTATTCCCATAAGCTTAAACTGAGTAAGATGTTTCAATTTAGAATGGTATTGGAAAGATAATACTGAAATATCTTGGTCCCCTAGATGGTTCTTTTTTCTGTGACTGCTCCTAGGTCTAGGCCTTCTTCTGCACATACATACCATATCCAATTTGTCATTGTAACAGTTTTCCAGAATGTCCTTTAGATTTCTGCAAGTTTGAAAAATGTGTTTTGCATAGTGGTATTCTAAAGATTAAATCAGCATTGTTTTATTTTATTTTAATTTTATTTACAGTATAGACTTCCAAAAGAACAATCCAATACACAAATTAACGGAAGAGGAACTTCTGGCTTTTACTTCAGTAAGTAACTTATCTGGAATTCTCAGTAAACACGTTTTCACTTAATATTTAAGTTAAATACTAAGCAGTAACCTGTCAATCACAGTAATCATGAAACTGTAAACCAAAGTTGTATTAGTACTTAGTCCTTTCATTAACTTTTTCTTATTTCAAGAAATTAAAGTGCTGCTGAAGTTCAACCCAGTTTTCAGCCATTATCATGTAGGATAAGCTTGACATTTAATTTAAATTAAGTTTAAAATTTAATTTTGCCCGAAAGCATGCACAAAACATTTTTTTACGTGTTTGTTTTAGTTTTTATTAACTACATGAATTATAATGTAATATTAAACCATGCATTTTACAGCAAGCTCTTCCTATGGCACTAGTGTTGAAAGTGCTCTTCTTTGATGGACAGGGGCAAGGGGTGGAATGTATTGGGTCCACGTGGCAAGGTTGGGGGTGGCAGAGGGTGCTACAGGTGTGGCTTCTGTGAGAAGCTGCTAGAAGCTTCCCCTATGTCCGACAGAGCCAATGCCAGCCGGCTCCAAGAGGGACCCGCCGCTGGCAAAGGCCAAGCCAATAAGTGGCAGTGGTAGCACCTCTGGGATGACATATTTAAGAAGGGAAAAAAAGTTGCTGCGACACAGAAACAAACTGCAGCCAGAGAGAGGAGGGAGAACACGTGAAACAACCCTGCAGACCTCCAGGTCAGCGAAGAAGGAGGGGGAGGAGGTGCTCCAGGCGCTGGAGCAGAGATTCCCCTGCAGCCCGTGGTGAAGACCATATTGAGGCAGGCTGTCCCCCTGCAGCCCATGGAGGTCCACAGTGGAGCAAATATCCACCTGCAGCCTGTGGAGGACCCCACGCCAGAGCAGGTGGGTGCCCGAAGGAGGCTGTGACCCCGTGGGAAGCCCATGCTGGAGCAGGGTCCTGGCAGGACTTGTGACCCCACGGAGGACCCACGCTGGAGCAGCCTGTGTCCTGAAGGACTGCACCCTGTGGAAGGGACCCATGTTGGAGCAGTCCGTGAAGAACTGCAGCCTGCGGGAAGGACTCATGTTGGAGAAGTTTGTGGAGGACTGCTTCCTGTGGGAGGGACCCCAGGCTGGAGCAGGGGAAGAGTGTGAGGAGTCCTGCCCCTGAGGAGGAAGGAGCAGCAGAAATGATGCGTGATGAACTGACCGCAACCCCCATTCCCCGGTCTCCTGCGCTGCTGGCGGGGGTGTAGGTAGAGAATCTGGGAGTGAAGCAGTGCCCAGGAAGAATGAGGGGTGGGGGGAAGGTGTTTTTAAGATTTGGTTTTATTTCTCATTACCCTACTCTAATTGGATTGGTAATAAATTAAATTAATTTTCCCCAAGTCGAGTCTGTTTTGCCCATGGCGGTAATTGGTGAGTGATCTCTCCCTGCCCTTATCTCGACCCACAAGCCTTTCATTATATTTTCTCTCCCCTGTGTAGCTGAGAGGGGGCAGTGATAGAGCAGCTTTGGTGGGCACCTGGCGTTTAGCCAGGGTCAACCCACCACATTTTAAACAATGCATTTTTACAGCAAACCCTTCCTATTGCAGTAGTGGTGAAAGTGCTCTTTCTTGAACAGTGTTTAAGTGGAGTTCAAAAGGAATGTCAGTTTTATGCTGTCATATTTATTCAGTCAGTGTATCAGATGTTCTGCTTAGAGTTGTTTCTTCCTGGTTCAATGCCTGATTTGCTGCAGAACAATTCTGTAACTTCCAAAGAAGCCTTGTGTCCTGGGTTCAGCTGGGATAGAGTTAATTTTTACAGGAACCTGGGAGCGGGGGGCATAACCGGGGCAGCTGACCTGAACTAGCCAAGGAGCTATTCCATACCATGCGACATCATGCTCAGTATATAAATGGGGAGCGGGCCTTGGGGTGGTCTCTGTTCTTTGCGGTGGGGGAAGTGGCGGAGCATCAGGTCCCGGGTGGTGAGCAGTTGCACTGTGCATCACTCTTTTTGTATACTTTTTCATTAGTACCGTTGTTGTTGTTGTAATCTCTTTGTGTTTGTCCCAGTAAACTGCTTTTATCTCAACTCTCGAGGTTCCAGTTTCTTTTTCTTTTCTCTCCTCCGTCTCCTCCCCATCCCACCGGAGGGGGGCGGAGGAGTGAGCGAGCGGCTGCGTGGTCCTTTGCTACCGGCTGGGTTGAAACCACGACAGTCCTTTTTGGCGCCCGAACAGGGACATGAGGGTTGAGATAACGACAGAGCTGGCCAGAGCGTGTTGAAACAAATTTGCCAAACGCATTTCTTAGATAAATAGATGTTAGTCACAATGTTGTTTCATTTGTTTACATGGTGGCGTTTTGTAAGCTCTTATATGCTCTATGTATTGCCTGTAGTTGCATATCTCATCTCTGGGAGAGTGATGGGGATTATCATTTTGCTGTACTGGGCAATGTCGACTTATGAAATGATTACATCACTGGTCATGAGGTTAAGCTGGTATCTGTATGAGGCAGTGATATCATTTCCATACTTTGGGCGCCTTCTGTCGGATTTTATTGGTAATTACACACAATCCATGGGGAAATTAGGGGGGGATACCTCCCTCCATCCGTTCACCTCCCTTTTCTCCTTCCGACTAATTACAACAGCTTTTGAGAATTTTGAATATCCTTGGGATGCACAAGCCAGTGTGCTGTTAGTGCTATGCCTCCTGAATATGTTTCAGGTCTTGTTTAGGGCTACAAAAAGGCTCTTTAAGAGTACCACTCGGAGATCCTCCCCCAAAGCTGGATACTCATGGGTGGCACGGCATGTGGGAGGATGTGGGCAGGTATCTAGAGAACTTCTCACCGCCAGTGACTTGGAAGTTCACTCCCGAACAACTACAGAACCCTCATGAAGTGACAGAATATTTGAAAGAAAAATGCTGTGGCTATTCCAAAGACGTACAACTCGCTGCACTGTGCTGGGCCCTGGCCAGTATCTACCAAACACTGCTTGATACTAGGCAGCACCCTCAGGGAGAAAAGATGGAAAACAGGACAACAGGCACCGTGGCTACCCCTACCACGACAACAAGCACCGTGGCTGCCCCTACCCCGGTGACAGACACTTCAGCTAAACCAGAGAACCAACCTGTGCCAGGATCAGTCGCCCCTGTACAGAAAAAGAAACACACAAAGAAATCAGTTCGCTTAGTGAGAGATGAAGATGAACAAGGGTCATCGTGAGAACAGGAGGTAGAGGCAGAACCTGAAATAATTACCCTATCTCTATCCATGAGTGAGTTGCGTGACATGCGAAAAGATTTTAGCCGCCACCCAGGTGAGCACATTGTTACCTGGCTGCTCCGATGCTGGGATAGCGGGGCTAGTAGTGTGGAATTAGAGGGTAAGGAAGCCAAGCAGTTGGGATCTCTGTCTAGGGAAGGGGGCATCGACAAGGCGATTGGGAGAAAAACACAAGTCCTCAGCCTCTGGAGGCGACTTCTGTTAGGTGTAAAGGAAAGATACCCCTTCAGGGATGAAGTTACATGTCACCAAGGCAAGCGGACCACCATGGAGAGAGGTATCCAGTACCTGAGAGAATTAGCCGTGCTGGAGGTGATTTATAATGATCCAGAAAATGTGCAGTCACCCACAGATCCAGATGAAGTCCAAGGCACACAACCCATGTGGTGGAAGTTTCTACAAAGTGCACCACCAACCTATGCCAACTCATTGGCAGTAATGTTCTGGAGAGAAGGCTATGGACAAACGGTGGATGAATTGGCTGTCCAACTCCGGCAATATGAAGGAAATCTCTCTTCCTCCCTACGGGCCTGTGTCTCAGCTGTAGAGGAGTTGTCCCGAGAGTTCCAGCAATTCAAAGTGGATCTATCCTCCTCACCTGTACAGGCCCGCATCGCAGTTATTGGGAGTAAGCGTTCCTCTGCCCAAGAGAGAGGAGAAAGAAAGTACACTCGACGGGCTAACCTGTGGTTTTACCTGTGTGACCATGGAGAGGACATGAGGAAGTGGGATGGAAAACCTACCTCAGTCTTGGATGCACGGGTACAGGAGTTGCGAGAAAAAGCAACCAGAAAAGAGAATTCTTCTTGGAAAACTGCTGCTCCTGTTTCCCGTGAGCAGTCCCCCAGATGCAGTAGATGGGCTGATCTCATTTCTGATCCCCTTGAAGGGACTTCTGATTCACGTGTGCAGAAAGTGAGTAACGGATATTCTAACCAGGATTAGAGGGGCCCTGCCTCCAGCCAGGTGGAGGAGAGGGACAACCGAGTCTACTGGACAGTGTGGATTCAATGGCCTGGCACATCAGACCCACAGGAATATAAGGCACTAGTGGACACTGGTGCACAATGTACCCTAATGCCATCAAGTTTTAAAGGGGCAGAACCCATCTCTATCTCTGGTGTGACAGGGGGATCCCAAGAGCTAACTATTGGAAGCTGAAATGCGTCTACCCGGGAATGAGTGGCATAAACACCCCATCGCGACTGGCCCAGAGGCCCCGTGCATCCTTGGTATAGATTATCTCAGGAGGGGGTATTTCAAGGACCCAAAAGGGTACCGTTGGGCCTTTGGTATAGCTGCATTGGAACAGCTGTCTACCCTGCCGGGTCTCTCCCAAGACCCTTTGGTTGTGGGGTTGCTGAAGGTTGAAGAACAACAGGTGCCAGTTGCTACCACGACGGTGCACCTGCGGCAATATCGCACCAACTGAGACTCCCTGATCCCCATCCATAAGCTGACTTGCCAATTGGAGAGCCAAGGAGTGATCAGCAAGACTCACTCACCCTTTAATAGTCCCATATGGCCCGTGCAGAAATCTAATGGGGAATGGCGACTAACAGTAGATTATCGTGGGCTGAAGGAAGTCACGCCACCGCTGAGCGCTGCTGTGCCAGATGTGTTAGAGCTTCAATATGAACTGGAATCAAAGGCAGCTAAGTGGTATGCCACAATTGACATTGCTAATGCATTTTTCTCCATTCCTTTGGCAGCGGAGTGCAGGCCTCAGTTTGCTTTCACTTGGAGGGGCGTCCAGTACACCTGGAATCGACTGTCCCAGGGATGGAAACACAGCCCCACCATTTGCCATGGACTGATCCAGGCTGCACTAGAAAAAGGTGAAGCTCCAGAGCATCTGCAATATATTGATGACATCATCGTATGGGGCAACACGGCAGAAGAAGTTTTTGAGAAAGGGAAGAAAATAATCCAAATCCTTTTGAAGGCTGGTTTTGCCATAAAAGAAAGTAAGGTCAAGGGACCTGCGCAGGAGATCCAGTTCTTAGGAGTAAAATGGCAAGATGGGCGTCGTCAGATCCCTGATCCCTGTGGACGTCATCAACAAAATAGCAGCTATGTCCTCACTGACTAATAAAAAGGAAACACAGGCTTTCTTAGGTGTTGTGGGTTTTTGGAGAATGCATATTCCAAATTACAATCAAATTGTAAGCCCTCTCTACCAAGTTACTCGGAAGAAGAACGATTTTAATTAGGGGCCTGAGCAACGACAAGCCTTTGAACGGATTAAGCAGGAGATTGTTCACGCAGTAGCTCTTGGGCCAGTCCGGACAGGACAAGATATTAAAAATATGCTCTACACTGCAGCTGGGGGGAATGGCCCTACCTGGAGCCTTTGGCAGAAAGCACCTGGGGAGACCCGAGGCCGACCTCTGGGGTTTTGGAGTCGGGGATATCGAGGATCCGAGGCTCGCTATACTCCAACTGAAAAAGAGATCTTGGCAGCATATGAAGGAGCTCGAGCCGCCTCAGAAGTGGTTGGTACTGAAACACAGCTCTTCTTAGCACCCCGACTGCCAGTGCTGGGCTGGATGTTCAAAGGGAAAGTTTCCTCTACGCATCACGCGACTGACTCCACGTGGAGTAAGTGGATCGCACGGATCACACAGCGAGCTCGCATAGGAAACCCCAGTCGCCCAGGAATGTTAGAAGTGATCACGGACTGGCCAGAAGGCAAAGATTTTGGAATGTCGCCAGAGGAGGAGGTGACACGGGCTGAAGAAGCCCCGCTGTATAATAAACTGCCAGAAAATGAGAGGCAATATGCCCTGTTCACTGATGGGTCCTGTCGCATTGTGGGAAAACATCGAAGGTGGAAGGCTGCTGTATGGAGTCCTACACGACTAGTCACAGAAACTTCTGAAGGAGAAGGCGAATCGAGTCAGTTTGCAGAGATGAAAGCCATCCAGCTAGCGTTAGACATTGCTGAAAGAGAAAAGTGGCCAGTGCTCTATCTCTATACTGACTCATGGATGGTGGCAAATGCCCTATGGGGGTGGCTACAGCAATGGAAGAAGGACAATTGGCAGCGCAGAGGTAAACCCATCTGGGCTGCCGCACTGTGGCAAGATATCGCTGTTCGGATAGAGAAGCTAGTGGTAAAAGTACGTCACGTAGATGCTCATGTACCCAAGAGTCGAGCCACTGAAGAACATCAAAACAACCAGCAGGCGGATCAGGCCGCCAAGATTGAAGTGTCTCAGGTGGACCTGGACTGGCAACGTAGGGGTGAGCTATTCATGGCTCAGTGGGCCCACGATACCTCAGGCCATCAGGGAAGAGATGCAACATATAGATGGGCTCGAGATCGAGGGGTGGACTTGACCATGGACACTATCGCACAGGTCATCCATGAATGTGAAACACGTGCTGCAATTAAGCAAGCCAAGCGGCAAAAACCCCTGTCGCATGGAGGGCGATGGCTGAAATATAAACAGTGGGAGGCCTGGCAGATTGACTATATCACACTCCCACGAACACGCCAAGGCAAGTGCCATGTGCTTACAATGGTGGAAGCAACCACTGGATGGCTGGAAACATACCCTGTGTCCCACGCCACTGCCCAGAACACTATCCTGGGCCTTGAAGAGAAAATTTTATGGCAACACGGCACCCCAGAAAGAATCGAGTCGGACAACGGGACTCACTTCCGAAACAACCTCGTAGACACCTGGCCAAAGAACATGGCATTGAGTGGGTATATCACATCCCTTATCACGCACCGGCCTCTGGAAAAATTGAACAATACAATGGACTGCTGAAAACTACATTGAGAACGATGGGGGGTGGAACTTTCAAGCATTGGGATACACATTTAACAAAAACCACCTGGTTAGTTAATACTAGAGGATCCGCCAATCGGGCTGGCCCCGCCCAACCAAGAGTTCCACATACTGTAGAAGGGGATAAAGTCCCTGTAGTGCGCACGGTTAGGAAAGACAGTCTGGGTTAGTCCTCCCTCAAGCAGAGGCAAACCCATTCAAGGGGTTGTTTTTGCTCAAGGACCTGGGTACACCTGGTGGGTGATGCAGAAGGATGGGGAAGTTCGATATGTACCTCAGGGAGATTTGATTTTGGGAGAGAATAGCATGTGAATTGGGCTGTATGATATTTAACTGCTAAATAACCTGCCAATGCATGTCATTGTATCTATAGTGTCTATATGCCATATCAAGGGTATTATTGTGAGAATTATCCAAATGACTACAGGATGGACTTTTGAAACTGAGCCAAGTACAACAGCGATAGAACTTGAACTGGCACCCAGCAATTTCCTCAAGATCAACATCCTCGACCTGCAGACCAAGGGCACGAGTCGCACCAAATGTACTAGCCACAAGTTCCAGAGGCAGCGTACAACAACCCGACATCTCACACCATCTCTCTCTTATCCTGAAGAACTGTTACAACAGATAGAGCCCCAAAAATCGATGGACACATTAGAAGAATAGCCCATAGGCTAAAGGAACACCATGTGTGTGTGTGTGCGAGGTCGGGGGGGGAGTCCATATACTTATATATAAGACAAGGAAAGTAGTAGTGGTTGATTAGAAAAATGTAAGGTCTGGGCATAATGTAGATGGTATAGAATAAGGGGTGGATAATGTCCTGGGTTCAGCTGGGATAGAGTTAATTTTTACAGGAACCTGGGAAGTGGGGGCATAGCCGGGGCAGCTGACCTGAACTAGCCAAGGAGCTATTCCATACCCTATGCCATCATGCTCAGTATATAAATGGGGAGCGGGCCTTGGGGTGGTCTCTGTTCTTTTCGGTGGGGGAAGTGGCGGAGCATCGGGTCCCGGGTGGTGAGCAGTTGCACTGTGCATCACTCTTTTTGTATACTTTTTCATTAGTGCCGTTGTTGTTGTTGTAATTTTTCTTTGTGTTTGTCCCAGTAAACTGCCTTTATGTCAACCCTCAAGGTTCCAGTTTCTTTTTCTTTTTTTTCTCTCCTCCGTCTCCTTCCCATCCCACCGGAGGGGGGCGGAGGAGTGAGCGAGCGGCTGCGTGGTCCTTTGCTACCGGCTGTGCTGAAACCACGACACCTTGAAAATTCTAACTCAGTATTTTTTCAATGTATTTTTTTTTACTCAAAACACAGTTTGATTCCTTCCTCAATCTTTTCTGCTTTTGTGTCGTTTACAACAGTAGTTTATATGGGAGGTGGACGAGAAAAGGCCAGTGGTTATATTTTCATTTTTGTTTACTTTCCACAATGTTAGACTTCAGCTTTGGTGCAGTAAGGAGTGCTTGCTCTCCCACCTAAGCCTTGTAGTCTGAGCCCCTTTTGCTATAGTAGTGCCATCTGAAAAAGTAAATTCCTCTTAAAAGTTTGTGAATAGCATCTCAGCAAAAATCCCTTTGATTTCAATTGAGCTAGAATTTTATCTCTGACACTTGTAGTTATGTGAAAGGACTATGGATGGTAATCTTAGGTTAACTATGGTAATGTTTGGTTGGGTTTTTTTGTTGTGGTAACAGGAAATGTGTAAAAAAGAAAATCCTAATCTTTTTGTTAGACAGTTAAATGTAAAATAGGTTTGTTTGAAAGTAATGTTTATTTAAGTCCCTATGCTAATACAGTATATGTAAGATCTGCATGAGGGAGCTGAGTGAATCACTGTAAAACAGTTTGGTTTATGTAGGTTTTCTGTTTGTTGCTACAATGATCATAGTGCTTTCTCATGATACAGTTTCTGAAGTATTTTGGTTTGAACTACAGTTTTGTTTTTTTAAAAGGTGGGAGTAGAGAGCAGGAAAAAATTGAAATGTAGAAAAAAAATGAAACTGTCTGGTCTCACTTCATACTGTAGTAATTGAGGTACCAAATAAGGATATTAACGAATGATGACCATTAAAGGAGACGAAAACACTTACAGAAAGAATAAATATGTGCAAAGGAAGGAAATGCACACATAGAAGAGGCCATAAGAATGAAAAAAGGTGGTGAACCGAGTACTACAAGCTTTTCTAAAAAATGATGAAGCTATTACAGTATAAATTTTTTTCAAAAATAATGTCAATGCAAATGTATGACATTTCAAGACATGCATATAGTTTTGTTGAAACAAACACTGCCGTTTTTGTTGTTTATTATATATTTTAAATTGAGGGTTTTCTGTGAAAACTCAGAATTTTCCTTCTCATATTTTATTTCCTGTCAAACTCCTTGGACTTTTTTTTGTATACTCCCTGCTTCAGTCTTCCCATGACCCACTACTGTTTGCATAATTCTTGGGTGGAAAAGCAGCCATTATATACCTGAATCTTGAAATAACTTTGCCATATATTCTTTCCTTTTAATATTAAATGGAGTGATATTGTGATAACAGAACATTTTTAACAAGATTGGCCCTACTCCTGTAGTGGTGTACTTTCCAGAATACTGAAACTAGAAGTGGGATTTTGCTGTTTCAACACTTGAGTTTTCCAACATTTAAACACCCTTCAGGTTTTACAGCAGAGAAAAGGTCAAGGTAGCACATATAATAGGCAAGAAAGATAATCAGCTTTACTATCATCTTTTATCTGACAGTGCTTGACAGATCGTATTACCTGTTCTCTGAGGTGTAGGAGATCTGTTGGGTGAGTTCTTCATAATGATGAAAAAAATTAAACTGCATTTTTCTGCCATCTAGTGGCTGATTCCTCAAAAATAACAGGACAGCTGATGAACTTGCTCCTTAAATATTTATTGCAGTGACTGTGAGGAGCTTGTGTTTTCATTCATTTATTTATCTTTTTATAGAGCTTTTAAGTCAGCTACAGCTTGCTTCACCCTTGTAAGATCAGCAGCCACTATCAGGATAGATCTCCAAAGAAACGCAGCTGAAATATATGTGTAGGCTTCCCTATCACTTTTGTGCTTTGAGTAGCAAAAAAGAAGAGTCCATAATGATAAATGAACAAGAATGTAGATCTTGCTGGTAGTGCAAAGTGGACAGCAGTGACTTAAAGAAGTAGCTCGTAGCCTAAAAATTAGAGGAAATAATAAATTTCAATATCAGAATAGTGTTCTTTTAAACTTCTGCTTAATGTTCCTGAGTTAACTGGATGTAGGGACGCAATTCAATCTTACCATTATTTTCTCTTTTGATCTTGACCTATGCTCCCAAGACACAAACAAGAACAAGTATGAATTGTGACATTACCATCCCAAATCTTTCCTGGAAACTGAAAGCAGGAATCAGATATCTTATTTAAGTTATTTTCAGTAAAGGCATCTTCTGTGGAGTTTGCACCTGAGCCTAAAATCGTGGATAGTCACTGTAGAATTTCATGATAAAATCTCTTGAGCTCTTTTACATCTTAGCTCTGAGTCACCAAGGCAAGCAAATCCATCGCTGTGCTCCCTGGCACTAGGGATGTTCTGTGTGAATGTTAACACAGGCTTGGTTCTTAAGGTGTCTGCTAGCTGAGTAAGTAAGTGGCACCGCAAATGTTATCACTTGTGTTGAAGGTATTTACCAAGCTTTGGTATTACCTAGCGAAACAGGCAAATGAGCACTATATCAATGCTGCTCTAGTAAATTCTTTAGCATCATTTAAACTGCTATGTGTGTGTGTGTGTGTGAGCAGGCATCTTCTCAGCCTACATGTGGATTCCTAAATCTGCAGGCTGGTTAGATGGTTGTCATGCATTCATCTGATATCTGCTGAAATTTATGTTTCCTGAAGAAAGGAGGGCATTTCAAGATACCGTAGGAAACCTGAGAAATTGTAAGGTGTTTTTAATAGATCAGTGAATTGGCAAGAGATCCTCTTGCTTTGGACACTGCAAAACAAATGCATGTGACCTGCAATTTCTCTCAAGCAGAGAGAATTAAGGTCCAGGTAGTATGAGAGGAAAAGGATGATCAAAGTGAACTCAAATAGATGATGTGGTCCTGTCTCATACCAGGTGTAGTTTGGCAAACAGGCATTCTAAACTCCCTTTTATATCTGTAGAGGTTGAAAATTACTAGATCTGTAAGATTATATATATATATGTATTTTAAACAACATAGCTTACAGTCCTAAAAATAACACTTTTAAGTCACTATTAGTCACTGCTTGGTGACTGCAGTCAAATACAAAAGGATTGCTGCTTTTTATTTACTGAAGTTGCTTGGGAATAGTTGCCATTGTTCTAAAAGTACTAACTTTTGTAACTAAGAATTGCTTTTAGTATTGCTACTTTTTAGAGCAAGGTGTGGGGTATATAACTCCTGTGTACTTGTGTATGTAGTCTCATTGGTTGGGATAGCTCCTCTTGATACAATAATTTGGACTTCAGTGCTTGAGGTGTTCTAGTGAAATCTGTTCACCTATCATCAGCATAATATTTCAACTTTTAAGCTGTTAATCTATAGCTGAAATTAGATACATTTTATTTCCTTTTTTTTTCTGCTTATAGGTAAATTGTTGATTTGATATCTTTACATGAGATGTAGCTCACGTACTTAAGAATAAACATAAAATTAAACATTTGATTTTAAAGGGAATTAAATATTCTTTTTCTCACGCATAATTGTTTAGGGAAACAGTTTTAATGTTTTTAATTAATTGTATTATCGTAAGCACTTGGACTCCTGAGAAAACTAAGATCTTTTTTAGAAATCAAATATCACACAAGCTGCTTCAGAAACACAGTTATGCATATGATATTTGGCAAACTTTCTGATTTAGCTAACTGTATATTGCATTTAAAAGCCATTTTTAAATGGCTTTTTCACCAGCAGTGAAACCCACTGCTTCTCTGTTAGAATTACTGGTTTCTTCCTTATAATAAACTTTTTTTCCCCAGAGCTTTCTAGAAAGGAAGTAGGAAGTATACGATGCAAGAAACAAAAGAACTAACTCAGTACTGCTTTCACATTGAGGTTTTGTAGCTTAGTTTACTCCCAGCTCCCCAAGTTAGTTTTACAATGCCTAAATATGCTTCCTTATCCCGTCTTTAATTTCAATGGATTGTTTTTAATATTAAAAAACAAATGTGAAGTTTGCTGGGTTTTATATTGGGCAGCAGTTTTTCCCTAGTTCACAAGTACATCACTGATCTGTATATCAGTGGCCCAAATACTTTTGTAGAAAAAATAATCCTTTTCATAAATGAGCAAAAGTAAGGTCTTAAAATAACTTCTATTAAATATTTGCTGTTTGCATTATTTCAAATAGGTAATGCAGTTAAGACAATATACCAAAGAGGAGATTAAATGAACAACACTGTTATATAAATGTACGTGATATTTCAGTATATTTTTTAACAGATTTTTTTAAAAAAAATTACATTTAAAGCTCTATAAAAGACACCCATCATGTGAACATGAATTTTAGAACAGGAAACTAAAAAGTATTTCTGAAATGTAAGAGTTCCAGGAACATATGAAAGTTCTATGTAAGAACTGGTAAATCTTCCTTTATGTTTTAATTTTAAGATTATGCAGTTCTTGCAGAGAAATAGGGGAAGAATAAAATACTAGAGAGTGTTGCATTTTTCTTTTACAAAAGAGAAAAATGTTTAAAAAAACCCCACTAATAAGATTAGACTCTGCAATACAAATCCTAACAGCTTTATAGAAAGCTTATACTATAGCTTATAGTGTACATACTGGGGAGGCAATTCAGTGTTTCATAGTCTGATATGACACACCAACAGAATATGCAGGATTAAGGAGCTGCAGCTGGTCCACCTTAATATTACCCCTTCCATCTGTCCTAGCCCTTGCTTTGTCCAAGAGAAATGGTCTTTGTGGTAAATGTGATGAGCACTTAGCCCAGTGTAGGAGAATATTACTTTTTTCCATTATTAGTGTTATGATTAAGGGACTTTGAGTATTAACCTGTAGGGGACTGAGGAGTAAAAGTAACCAGAAACTGTGGAAGATAAGCCTCTTGCTTTGTGCTTCCCACATCTTAGCCACATATTTGTATCCTTTGGAATCCATAGAAGATGAGAAGGGAAAGAAAAGGGACCATGGAAAATGTAGTGCATTGGTTTGTTATACCCCTGAGACTTCTATCATTTATGAAGACTAGAGCAGTTGGTTTCTGTATTAAGTGGTGGAAGACCAGGAAAAGGAAGTTCTGTCAGCTCCTCTGTCTATCGACACTTTGAACAGGTGAGGATATATTTCTTAAAAAGGAAAAAAAAGTGTAATAGCTTTTATTTTGCTCAGAGTACAAACTTAAAAATTATTCACCATCTTCTAACAAAAATACCTGATCATTCTGAAATTGTTCCAGTAATGCCATGAAGGATATGAAGGTCCGATGAAGGACTTGGAGAATGTGGAGGGAGTCTGTCAAAATCCAAGGAATACTGTGTATTCCAAAGATGGACCAGATGGGAATGCTTTCATGTCTTTTGGTTTTTTTCCACTGTGTTGAGCTACTGATTCCATAAGAGACTGCTTTCGCTAAGGAATTTGAGAATGGTTGGATAGGTTATTTTTTTCAGAGGTGGGCATTTACTGAGTGTAATAGAAACTGACATTATATGGTACCTTTGAAAATCACAGCAAAGAATTACAGTGCACGTTTTATTAAGTGTGTGTGTGTGTATATGCATATATGAATACTTTTTCTGCTTTTCACTGTAGGAAGGGTGCTTTGGGAGGAGGGAGTGGAAGGTGGAAATGGGAATGCTTTGTTTTTCTCATCTTTTGTATGGTATTTGTGATATTAATGTGGAACTAGGGAGCAATCAAATCACAGCATATGATATTTTTAATGTTAAGCCTTCCTATCAAAATCCCTATAAAACTAACATGCCAATTTGGTTTCTAAAGAGAAGTTGTTTATATAGCTTAAATAAAAGCAGTGCATTTTTCACTGCTGAGAAAATGGCTGCAGTTTTCTTTATGTTTTATAAGCAGCAAGAGTATTGAAAAGCTCATTAAGAGTGCTATGTGTCTCTACTGCTGTAACTTTCGTGGTTTTATAAAAAGTCTCTTTCACTTTTCTAAGCTGTGTTGCCTATTTTGAATAGCCTCTGTTGGTTACAAGATTATAACACTGCAAAGACTTTCTTTTAGCAAAGCCCTGCTAGTACTAGTAAGACCTTTTTTTTTCCAAGTAAATGAATTCACAGCTATTATATTCTTTTTTTTCTTTCTTTTTTTTTTTTCTTCTAAGCACTTTTATTCAAAAGTCTGAATCATTTTCCAGGAATGTCAGGATCTAAGCACTTGCTGCTAATTTAATGCATGTATGCTTTCTGGCCCACCACACATTACTGGGAAATCGGATTGAGTGTAGCAAAAGAGAAGCTGCCTCTTTCTGCTGCAGTATAATGTGCAAAGGCTCAAGTTGATTTCTTGAAAGCTTATTCACAAAGTGTCTGGTACTTATGTTTATAATGTATTGTGGATAGGAAATTAACCTAGTGTTCTCAGTTATTTTTGCTGCTGTTGTATTGTATGCATTTAGATGTTTTAGGGTAAAGTAACTGGGAGCTGTAGTACATGTGTTGCAGTGCAGGGGGGAAGCTCGCATTCCATTCCAAAAGTGGGATTAAGTAACAGTCTGTTTGAAGTTGTTTTATTTTACAAAATATCAGATTTCAACATCATTGACACTTTTATCTCTTTCAACTTTGTTCTGCTCTGTGGTGTACATTCTTCCCCGAGTCCATGAGATCCACAGCTCTGCTTGCATCATATCTTACAGGAGATGATTCCTGATTTATTGTGTGCCTTTCTGAGCAGGAAGAAATTTGGGATAGCCTTTCCTTTCTAGAATAGTCTGCTCTTCCATATAATCTGTACAGAATTACTCAAGCAATAGATTTTAGTGGTCTCACTGAAACCACAGTGGTAAGAGAACATGAAAATTATGTTTCAATATTAATAGATTATTTGCTTGTCTAAGGGTTTGAGAAGTGAAGCAGGCAAATTTGATGACAGTTAGTAAGATTTTTTCCCACAGCAGCCTTCCTTCTCCCCCTCCTCCTTCCTCTTTATCTATCAGCAGCTCACTTATTTTTTCTAGCAACCTCTCTGACAGCCAGTTGATATGTTGCAGGCTTCCCTTCCCCCTCTTGTGTCCTTCACCAGTTATAACTGTTATAATTTACTTTAGCAAGAAAGATTGCATTGCAACAAGATGAAGTTAAAACGCCTATTCAACAAAATGCTGAGATATCATCTGAAGGAAATAAGACATTCTCACTGCTCTGTGTAGTGCTTAATGTACCCTTTTTGACAATATTCTGATGATCAGTTCAATTCATATGTTATCAGTACTAGCAGTCACTTTTTTTTTTTAGTGATTTATATTCTAGTGATCTGCCTTGTTGGCTGGGGTGGGGGCACTTTTAGTTCACTAGGTGAACTAAACAAGGGGTAAATCCAAGTCTTGCTGTTTTCAAAGTAACCTTACATTTTTGTTCTTTTACCATATGTGAGGAAGAGTTATTCTTAAAGTTTATTTAGCTGTCCTAATGTCTTGCCCTGATCTCTTCTGCCTAGTTTTAGTATTGTCCCTTCATTTGTTTTTTTCTATCTAACCCAACATTTCAAATATTACTCTAATCTTGCTTGTTCCATAGCATCTGAAAAAATGAAGGTGGTTGAATTCTTATTTGCTGGTCAACTTCCTACTGTGTCTAAGCAACTGAGTTTAATTTTCTCTGATTGTATCATGTCTGTATTTTGAATTGGAAGTAGAACATTTCTCATGTCAGCACCCCAAACATTCTTTCTGGTCTATATTGAAGGTGAAATATTTAAAAAGTAACAGAATTTTTTTAACTTATTATACAATTTAGGATAGGTTTGATTAGAATGCCATAGTCCTTCATCAGTCATGAAGTATGTGTTTTTTCTTGCCCCTCAAGGTGTCTGAAGTGTGCAAATCTGATACTCTCTGATTCATTTAACATCACTAAAATGTCACTGTGTTTTTTGTTTTGTTTTGTTTTTTAAGAGAAACAGGTACAGTCCGTTCTAGCTATTCTTCTATTCTAGCTGCTTTGGGGGGAAATGTAAGATGAACTTGATAAGAAATAAATCTATCTTACCCTGCTTCTGTATGTTTTTCTATTCCCCCAAAACTAGGGATGAAAAAATAAAATGTCTCCAGTGATTTTTCCTTTTATTTTTTTTTCCTTTGGTCTTTTTAATCCTGAAGTTTTGGATAGCCAAGCTATTGGAAGGGATTTCTAATTGATATTTTCTTCTGGGGATTTATTGATGGTCAATTTAAGATTTTTGTGGGAAGAATTATGTTTCTAAGTCTATAAACCATGGGCTTTTGAAAGGAGATATAAAGGGGAAAGATTTGGGGGTTTTTTACCTGTTTTTGAAAAATTTTCCTAAACAAACACTTATAGCTTAGATTCAGCAAAATATCCATTTACATTCTTAGCTGTCCTCATTTGAGCTAACTCCATTCTGTTCAGCAGTGATCTTGGGTGTGTTTTTGCACAGTGTGCTGCCATTGTATAAGTAGTTAGTTGGCTTCAGTATGTTGTGGAAAAGCTTAGTGCCATCCATGTTATAGAAGGACGAAGGTTAAGCAGCTCTGATTCTGGTATTTCTACAGTATTTCCTTTCCTGTCTTTTATTAAAAACAGCACGTTTAAACAGTAAAGTGGAATTTTCAAGTGCTGTTGACCAGAAATTAAGATGTTAAGATTAAATTAATGAAACATCTAAATACATCTGCATGGAGGTTGTATGCACATTTATTTTACTTGTATTTACAGAATGCTTGAATTCCAGTACTGATCATGTACTAAGCATTACATTATGACTCAAGGGTGGCGGAAGCATGTATTCTTGCCAGCAGACCCCATCACTCAGCTTTTTCTTCCACAAATACATTTTTACTGGGATAACTTACGTACTGATAAGCAAAGTGTTATTTTTAATAATTATTTGTTACATCAAACATGCAAGAAAATTTCATAAGGTAATTTGCATGAAGTGTTTGTGACCCTTACGAAAACTAATTTCCAGTTGTGTGAATACATAAATATTCTGGTTATGAAGGTTAGCTCATTGCATGAGGAAATACAAACAAAGCCGGCTCATTTAGTGGACTGTTCATGCAATGTATATCATAAAGAGTCTCATGATTACTGTGAGAAAATGTAGACTTTTTCTGTGTATAATTTATACCCTTAGCATATATGATAATATGGTATGGCATAAACCGTTTTGACATGTTTGGATTGGCTGCATTAATCATAGCAAGTAGAGCTGATAGTTATGAAGACTATTCAAATAAATGCCAATAAAATGTTTAAAAGCATCGTGTTCTCTTTGTGTAAATTGGCAAAAATGTTTTAGAAGTATTTAAACTATTTAATGTTTTCCTATCCGTGAAGCTGAGATTTGAGGCCTTTTCTGAATGGAAATAAAAATCATGACACTAGATATTAGTTGGTGTATTTTGATGTATTTGAGAAGATTTTACTGCCTGTCTATATTATCCTTAAGCATGTCTTGCATTAATTAAATTGGGTCTTGTGCTTTTTTTCTTGAAAGACTTCATGTCTCGTGTCATCTAAATTTTTCTTCAGTACATTTGTCAGAATATGTTGGCCAGCACATAGTACAATGACTTCTATCTAGTCTAGACCAAAGATGAGAGAGAAAATAACTTTTATGGATTTCTGTAAATAGACTGTGAAAGGTTTTTCTGTGCTTTAAAATGAGATGTTTGATTTTAAGAAAACAACACTCAGAGGGGAACAGCATATGCATTTGCATTCCCCCAAACCAGTATCGTACCTAGTTTGTTTTTATCATTGGCTAAAACTGACTACGTTTTCTCTGCTTTATAGTTTAATATATGTCAGCAAAACCCTTTCCGTTTTAGAATAAAGGAAGGAAATATGTTTAGAATTTTGTTGTTGTTGTTGTTTTGAGCATATTGCATGATTTGAAGCTGTTTAACAGCTTAGTAGTAAAATTCAGAAAGTAAGTAGGTTATTTAGTTGCTGGAATAAGGCCATATTTCTCATCCTACAGTTTATTGTGTAAGAACTGCAGTGTGTGTATTTATTTGTCTGTATATTCTGTATCTTTCCCTTATCTGTAGTAGGCAAACATTTACTTATGTGTGTGTTGAATCTTTAACAGAACTGGGAAAATGTGAAGCTTGGAGATGCGTAACTAAAAAGATTGCCTCTTTTGTTTGTCTAAGGAAAATGTCTTGTAGCTTTTTCAGACTAGATATAAGGAAGAAATTTTTTATGAAGAGGGTGGTGAAACATTGGAAGAGGTTGCCCAGAGAGGTGGTAGATGCCCCATCTGTGGAAGCATTCAAGGTTAGGTTGGACGAGGCTCTAAGCAACCTAATCTAGTTAAGATGTCCCTGCTTATTGCAAGGGGGTTGGACTAGATGACCTTTAAAGGTCCCTTCCAACCCAAACTATTCTGTGATTCTTCATCCAATTTTCATATTGATTTTAATAACTGCTGTTGTTTATGTGCATAATAAAACTGGACAGGTGCTAGACTGTTCTGTTTGAATCTTAATCCATTAGAGCTCATGCTTTTAACTTCCTTCAAGTCTAAACACATCCCAGACATTGCCTTTGGTCTCTAATAAATACATTCAGAGTATAGCTTCTCTCTACACAACTCAGATTTAGGAACATTACTCACTTTTGCCCACCAAGACAGGATTTTCTTTCATGCTCCCCAGCAGTCTCTCACTCATTTTTTTCAGCATTAGTCACTTGTGCCTATGTCACCTTCGGTTTTTTGTTTAGTCATCTATGCCATGTTCATCTTAGCCCTCCTTTGTCAGCTCTCGCCTCCTGTTTATCTGACTTTTACTCTTGCTCTCACCCTCCCTAATTACTTTCTTCTTCACGTATTGCTGACTCTATTTTTATTCCTTTTCTTCCTTGCTTTTGGTTGTTGCGTAAGGAGTTGGTCTTCTTTCAGGACCATTGTGTCTTCAGTCTCTGAAAGGAAGGTGGCTCCAGCTTTGTTATGCTCCTGGAAACTAAACTCTTGCATACAAATTTTAAAGCCAGGCTCCTGGTGGCCTCCAGCAGCTTGATCCTATTGCATGTAATGGGAACCGTAGCTCCTTAAAGAGACAGAATACTTCTGCTGGTGAAGTCAGGAACTGGAAGAAATCAGAAATCAAATATTTTTTTAGTGGACATCAAGACTTACTAATATGCTCTTTCCTTGGAAATTGCCGAGACTGTCCTAGAACTCTCACTGAAATTGTCATCTCTAGACTTTGACCCTAGCCACTTAGTCCACCAAACAGTAATTGAGGCATGCCTCTTGCATTCAAAATGTTACACTTATTGGTGAATACCAGGTATTGCAATATGTAGAACTGCTGAATAGTAGACTGTTGTAGGCAGAATTCCTACAACTGAATGCTGGTGGATGCTGGCATTCAAAACAGGGGAAAACCAGGTATGATACCCTCCCTGTAGACTCCTGTCTGGCATTGTGTGGATTTTCCTCTGATATGCCTCACCATTCTTCTACAGACAGCTGTTCTTACAGACTGAAGGTTGTGAAGATGCTTTATAGAAATTCTATACATGGCTTAATAGTAAAGTCAGTGGCAACCTTACTACAAATCACTGTTTTAGGCATGTAATTCTTCCTGATTTTTTTTTCGCTGTTCCTGTTACAGAAAAAAATGTGATAGCTGATTTTGACTAGTTAACATCATTATAGGATGGATTCACAAATGGTATTTTTATAATGTAACTGTATGTAACTGTTGAAGTATTCTTGTTGACTAATTTTAAAGTTTTGAAATTATGAAAACATTTAAATTGGTTCTTTTCAAGAAGATAATTTTATGTGTTTTACTGAGGATGTGAAGGGAGCTTTTAAAGCTCCATTATGTTGTATAATTTTTATGGTTCTGCTCCAAATCTGTCTGAGAACCAGTATTTTTGCTACCCTACTTTCTCTTCCTGCAAAAGATACTGTTAAGGTATTTTAAGGATAATTATTGTAAATGGATATTTGTCCTGAAGTTATCACCGCAAAAGTAAATATAAAAGTTTCTGTTAGAGTAAGAATCTATGCTGCATCAGGTGGCAGCAGTATATAAAGCAATGCTGTTGATAGACCAAATAAACAGGAAGCATCAGTGGCAGTCTATGGAAAAAACATAGTAGTGAGCTCATAAATGTGAGTAGGCAGGCAGAACAGACAACTTCCACCAGCCTGGGGCAGCTGCATAAGGATGCATGATCTGTCGGGCCTAAGGGATTTTTCCAGTGGTCTGGAGTGCTGCAAACATTGAGTTTGCCCTGAACAGTTCAAACAAGCAAAGAAGCGGAAAAAAAGAAACAGGAACCTTAATGTGTACTCTTACCTGGATTTTGCTGAGTAAGAAGTACTATTTAAAAAAAAATAATAATTTATGTGCTGAGAAAGAGTTGACCAACCTAAAGAAAGTATTGACAAATCATGGTTCTTGCCTGTAGCCATAGGCAGCAGTACCGGAAATGGAAAGATGATAAGTTAGGCTATAGCGGTGTCTGTTCCAAAAATGCTCCTTGTCAGAGGAGAGGCAAGGTTGAGAGTGGGGTGGAGCAAGCAGGGCAGAGGATTTAAAAGCCTACTATGGTAGTTTCCAAGGGAATACCTAGTAGGGGGTAGGACATGTTTCTTCTCCCACATGGTCAATCTGAATGTAACAAGTTAGAAAATATTCTCCATTGGGACCAATTTTCTATCTTTCTCCCTTTTTTCAGTCATTTGCTTTGTTTGTCTTGAGACTAAACAGACTGCAGGTCTTCAGACAGCATGTTACCATTGCATATAGTCCTGAAACTAGCTATCTTTCAAATACGGTATCTAGCCATTCTCAAACAAAATTCACTGTTTTACTACCTGTGCAAGACCATTTCTTTAATGTGCTTTTCTGTTTTTCAGGATAATATCAAAAGAGCACATGATGTGTTCAGAACCTTGGCATAGATGGTGAAATTCCTGAGGCTGAGCAGTTGAAATGAGAAATTCACTGTTGTTTAATACCTAGGGAAATCCTCATCATTGGTACCAAAGAGTTAAAGTCTAATCTTTTGAATCCAAAAACCTGATTTACTGCTGTTGAGATTGGGCCTTAGGATATAAATGCAGTACTGTGATGTGGCGTGGAAGTCTGTACTTAGCCTGTTTCAGGAGTAAGTCCAAACCACAGACCTGAAAAAGACAATGCTACTACAGTCAAATCTGGCTGAAGTTGTTTTCCGCGTAACACAGAATAAGTGATATGTTTGGCGCAACAGAGCGAGTGTCAGTAATATGGCTGGACTCCATTCTAAGTGAAAATGGGAGCCATATCTTATGTGGTTTACCCTTCACTAGTTATTGAAAGCAGATTACTTTAAATAAAACAGTATCTTCTTTCTTCATGACATTTCCTTTTCTGCTCTAGTTTCTTCCCTGTAAAAAAATTGAGAACCTCCAAGGAAAACTTAGTTCTGAGCTTAAACAGTGTCTCAAAATGAAAAGAAAAAACAACCCAAAAGCCAACTTAAGCAACAGCATGACAAATTATTCTTTTTTTAACTCTTACAAGAGGATACAATATGTATACCACTTAGTATCATTGCCGAGCGTTAAGCTCTTAGAAGCGTGCTAAAATATCAGCCCACCAATGCCCTTTAATGTGGAAGAAATTTAAATAATTTTGGACAAGCAGGATAGATCTGCAGTTTGGATATATAATTGAACAAATAATTTGACACTCAGATAATACCTTTGTATTATTATTAGAAAGTAGAAAATCATAAGGCGGAAAAAAAGCATTAAACCATTTTCCTAGCAGAACCTGATTTGAGTTGATTTTTCCAGTGTGTCTAAAATGACTTTGAATTGTGATTTTTTGTTCTGCCATCAGTTTCTCTGAAAGTTACGTACCTGCATGCATGCAAGTTAAATAACAGACCGTGTTATGCAGAATCAAAGAATCATGTTTATAGCTCACTCTAGGTGTCTCCCTACTTTTTGTTTTATTTTTGTTCCATGCAAGCTAATGTGATCTTGCTTTTCTGTGTTTCTGTTATATTTAAATCCATACAAAACGTTGAGTCTTTTGTTGCCAAGGAAGATTCTTCAGTAAGCATAAAACTTTGTACTCCTTTCATGTAGCTTTTTCTGTGGAACGTATTAGGCTTCCCTTGCAAGCGAACGTTTCTCTAGTGCTTGTTTTCTTTGACCTTTTTGTCTGTGAAGTGTATAATATAGGGGACACTGGGCCGCCATTTCAGTTTTATCTGCAGAGCTACATTCACAGCTAGCTGGAAGGACAATCATCACATGCTTGTCCTCTACTTCTGACAAGAGGTCAGATACCAGCATACCTGTGTCTGCATGAAATGACCTCCTTTAAATTAATTTTCTCAATACAGACAATATTTGTGTGTTTCTGAGTTGCAGGGTTACGGAGAAAGACAGGAGATTTTCCAAGAAAAAAACATCTGACATAAGAGAAAGCTCAGGAAATTCTTGCTGTGTATTCAGAAGGCGTTAAGACTGTAGCAGGAAGAAGAAGAAACAGATAGGGACTGAGCTTTGGACATGAACATTGTTCTAACAAGTGCTTAACCATTTCCCTTAAAAATGTACCTGGGGAGAGGAAGAGAGAGTTGTTTTGGTTAGTATTCTTTCTGTGTGTGAGGAAGTGTTCATGGAAGCAAAAAGGAGAGAAAAAGAAAGATGCAGCATTTTACAGAGCAACATATTTATATCAGTTAGTAAAAGCAGCAGATGTAGACCTTTCTTATCTTTCTTTTCGCTCCCTGACCTTCAAAAATAAAATAAAATTCACTGCAGATGAGAACTGGCCTAGGCATGACTTCAGGTTTCAAATGAGATGGTTATGGAGAATGGAAAGGGAAGTTAGATGTTGTCCTAACTAATGATACAAGAACTGAGACCAGAGGCAGCCTCATTTTACCTGAATGTTAGCTATGTAGGCTTTGCTAGAGAAAACAAGATGAACAAACAGGCTGTGAAGTCTGAGGATATTTTCTTTTGGGAAGTCATCCTTTTTCCCCATCAGGACGTCTAGTCATATTGTCAGCTGAGTATGCTGAGTCTGAGTATTGACTGAACAAAGGAAAAGGACACTCGTGAACATGGAGTAATGTTACTCTATTGCTGAGAAGCAGCTGTGTTGGGTTTTTTTCAACAAAGAATGCTTTCTTTTAAGGGTATGTAGAAAAGCTAGCTGAAGAAAGATACTGAAGTATCTTGATATTTCTAATGAGGATAGTAACAGTATCTTTGAGCAGATAACAGGTTATAGTCTTTGCAATGTTTTGGCAGAGTTGAACTATTGAAAGTAGCAGATGCATTTATTTTTTAAAAAATTCACTCATCATTCTGTTTTCAGTGCTCTTCCAGTATCTTCAGTGAAAAGAGACAATGTATAGTCCTTTTAATGGAAATTATTCTTCCCTTTGTCAGGCTGGCTTTTATAGTGCTATCTACAGAAATATGATTAATTGTCTTACTTTAGAGGAAATTAAGAAGAGTTGTACACAGTGGGGTGTTTTGTTCTTTTTAAAGAGACAGGTCACTTTAGTAATGGGAGTACTGATTTATATTCCCTTACACCTATTGCTAGCATACCAGCTAGTACAATACTGAAACTGATTAAATCTGTGGAAACACTTACATGTTTCTCAACTTGGTCCTTGCCTTGTGTTAAAAACTATAGCAGCATACGAGGTACACCTTAGGGTTTTTTCAGTTTGAAATCTGTGGTCTATAAAGTCTGGTTTAGAGCATATCTTTTCCATCACCCAGATGAAATAGTCATTACAGAGGTATCTGCAGCCCCATGACAAACTCAAGGGAACCAAATGAGATTTGAGACTGGAAGATACAATAAAATTATTGAGAAACTGTCTAGAGGATTCATTGGCAATAAGCAGCTCAGTTGGGCATCTAACTGATGTGCATAAGCTAGGAACCTAGTTTTCTTCATAAAGTCAATGGAGAGTAAGAGGCTTTCTCAGGGACCCTCTAAGGTTGTTGCTTGTTCAAAGTGGTCTTTTTAGGTAACCTTCCTGTCATCGCTACCCGTGTAAAAAGACTCAGGGGGACTAACATCCAAGCTTTCCTGCCTAATTTTTTATTCCTTGAAGTCCTAGGTACTACAGAAATGGCACAAAAGCCAGCACAATTTCCAAACTGACCTAGCAAAAATAATTTCCCAGAAGCTGTTCTTTGCAAGGTAGGTATCAGAAGGAGTAAGAGTTACTGCTTAAAACCAGTGCCATGGAGGGGAAATATATGTAGAGTGATAAGCAGGATGGAACATGAGGATTGCTTTGGGTGGATGTTATCAAGAGCTACCCATTTGCTACAGAACACTATTTCAGTGGGGTAAAGAAAAAGCTGTGAAAAATACAGTTAAAGCAAAATTACATTAGCCTTCTTGTATACGCTAGTGGAATATTTTGTAAGTCTTGTGAGAAGAAAATTTATTCCAGTCTTCCCTTCTAACTTTTGAATTGATTAAACCAGCTACTGAGTAACTCTTATTTTGTATTTAATGTACCTTCAGATGTGATAAATTCCAGATTTGATAAATTCCAGAAAGAGTCAGTCACTTGCAAATTGAGATTAAATGAGATACTTAAGAACTTTAAATTGCATTTAGGTAAGTGCAGTGTAATTGCTGCTATATTGAGTCTAACATTCATTTCTAAATCAGTCTAGTATAGTCTAAACAATTAACTGTTTAAGAGGTTTTTAACATCTTTGCATATATTTTGCTTTATAAAGCATGAACAGAGAAAAAGGAGACTTGTAACAACTCTTCATAGCTGCAGATGGGGAAAAAAGGAAGTGTCCAGTGTGTACAAGTATTTAATTTTAAAACTCTCAGAATTAATATTTTATTTCAAATGCATTCAATTATCCAAGATCATGAAATTATATATGTGAAAGAATCTCATTCAAACACATTGAAGTATATAAAAATGCAAAAAAACCTGGATAGTGTCATCTTGGTTTAGCAGTCAAATTTAACAAGAGGTACTCTATATTTACAATGATGTAATGTTACAAATTGAGTGCCAAGGCTACCAGACAAGACTAGACAAAGCAAATTTTAAAAATACCGTTCTAATTAAACTAGTCCCTTGATGCGGATCACTGATCGTGTTTTGGCCTTGCTCTTGACTTTTTAACACTGAGACGTATTTCTAATGGCTGTTGCTAAGAGCTTTAAGCCCAGCTCTGCTCATGATCAGCTAACACCTGTTGCGGTGAAAAGCTGTTTTAGTTGTACAGTCCCAGGATTAGTTTTATAGACCAAAATAAACCCTTGTCATACAGTTGAGTGAATAGCTTTAGACTTTGGGAAAAAAATATGCTGAATGTGTGGTCTAAACCTACTGAAATATATATAGAATATTAAAGCAGTACTGGAAAATGGCACTGTGTACATGCTGATGTCTCAGCCAGTGCAGGAAAGTAAATCTTCTCCTCTGTCACTTTACTTTCAGGATTTCTGCCTGTCTCTCTGGTTTGCCTGACTGACAGTCACGCACAATTCATTTAAAAAGAACATAGCATTTAATGCATGGTAATTTGAAGAGACCATAAAAAAATGACAAGTGATCATATGATTTGCTCTGTGATGTGCTATCTTGATGTAATAAATCATTAAAATCAATGAAAGACCTAATAAAGGAAAATAGAGAGCTTCTGCTGTTGCATGTTATACAGGCTCAAGCAGTGCATAATTCTTTGTTTTCTTGTTACAGTGCAAAGGTCTTGGCTTGATACTCTAAAGGTGCCATGTACAATTTATATTAGATACTGTTAGGCAAGAAAATATTTAAGACCTAACCAAGTAATAACACATTTTCCCCATGCAGCACTGAAAAAGAAACACTGACACAGGACTTGGAATAATGCCTAAAATATAATTAATTTTAAGTGTATAATACAAGTTGTGGTGTTTGCAAAGAAAATGTAAATTATCATTGTCTTGATAATTTTGCCATAAGACTGTTTGATCAATTAGTAGTCTGTAACGCCAAAGACTTTGCATATTATTAGGTTTTTACAAATAAATTATAGTTGTCAAAGCTATATGGAAGATGATGTGGTCAGCTGCTAGCTAAAATTACTGTCTGTTTTAATAGGAAAAAACCAGAAATTTTGTAAATAATTGCTTTTGTATTACACACTTCAAATTTGCAGGATAGGTTGGTAATATTTTGATTTTCCAGTCCAAATCACCCTTAGAGTGACTTGAAGTGTAGGATAGATTTCACTGTTCAGTGAAAGTGTGAAATTAAACAGATGTGACAAGCCATACACAGCACAGGTTTTGATAATTGTTAAAACATATCAACAGGACCTTTGGTGTTTGTCTGATGTCTGAGCAATTCTTTTGACCTTGAGGAGAGATGTATGTGAAGTAGAATACACACTAATGTGAGTGTTCCCTCTGTTCAGATCTCTAAATAAAAAAAAAAGAAAGAAAGAAAGAAACGAAGAACAATCTACTAAGTGTATTGGCTAGTCTATGCTAGGAGCTAGATTTACTGGATAAATTACAGACTATCTTTTCTTCTCTGCCTTTCTACCTGCTAACCACTAAATAAGATTTATGAGAAGCCATAAGATTTATGGAAGCCTTGCATTCTCAAGGTATGAAAATACTATTTTCCTTGTTTGTGTCCCTTATCTTGTTCATGTTGCTCTCTAAGGACTTAATTTTGCCAAATAGGATTAGAATTTGTCAAGTTGTAACAAGAATCATCTGAAGTGAAATCCTAATGTAATTTTTTTGTTGTTGGGCCTTAGAAAATATGAAGGTGTTCATAGCTAATAAAATGTGACTGGAGAATATACAATGTTAGATCTTCTAATTGCTTGTGTCTAAAGCAATCTTAATGATTCTAGAGATTAACAGTTTATTTATCTGAAGGTTTGCTGTCTTGAACAGATGACCAAAATTTGTTTTTTCAGACATGCAATCAAATATCACAGATTTCATGTTTATAATACTTAAGAAGGTGAGGAATTTATAGGTCCTCAAATTACCACCCTGACTAGTGGTGTAAATTCCAAAATTATTATTTAGGAATGTTGTCTGCAGTGCCAATGATTATAGATGACAGAAGCTGCGATGAGAAGATGGTTAGAAATAATTTGCTTCAGCATCCTGTTCGTTTGTTCCCAAGTTAACCACTGTTGTTTGTTCAGAACTATCATGTAGTCATGATGGTTTATATAAATCAAGGATTGTACTGCAGAATCCATTAGTACAACTTCTCATGTACAACCTGTGAAGTCAGTAGGCTGGAATTTAGCATATTGTGTTTTGTTGCCACCTTTTCCAATTCACTGTTCAAGAGGAATATTTGTTTTTAATGTCAGGTTATGTTTGAATTTTGAACCTAAAGTCCAGTCATCATGCATTAATGTGATACTCTCAGAGAAATAAAAAGTATTCTGTATCATAGGTGTAAGAATATGGGAATAGGAGTTGTTTCCATCTGAACTTCAGATTATTCTGAAGAACATCAATAAACTGATGGTTATGAAGAGACCACAGGAGCTCCCCTGTTAGTATGAAAAAAAAAATAACCTCTCCAAAATGATAGTGATTTTTCTTTGTCTGGGTTGAATTAGATGGGGATTTACAGATACACATTTTGGTGTAAGGGTTCAATTTTGACGCAATTATATAATAATACATATAGAGATTTACATAGCGTAATTATATATCATTATATATAACAATATGAATGATATGTAATGAGAGTGGTTTTGTGTATAATATCATGATGGGAAAAAAAAAGAGGAAGAATCTTGAGGTAGCATTGAACTGAGGACAATGGTGAATCAAAGACAAAAAACTTTTATTCCAATCATTATTCAGTGTTCTGTAATTCTAAGTGCATTTTTTATTTATTGGCAATTTCATCTCCAAGAATACAGAGCATGTGTACTGTGATAATTATGAAATACAAACTTCTAATTTAAATATAGATAAAAGGAGATAGCAGTTCCTTTAGGTGGTTGCTAAGCAACTTCTTTGCATTAAAATATTTATATTCACCAGAACAGCATTCTGTGCTTAAAAACAATCCTTTGACATATATGTTTAAATCAGCTTAAGCATCAAATACTTCTTGTCTAAATATGTAGCTTACCTTCTGCCTGTTTAGAAAATAGTAATGTATTTTAGTTGTGTATTTATTATATTTTGAGGTTTTGTGTATGTGCATAGTTATCGTGGTTTCCTCTTAATTTCTGATTACTGAAGGGTTAGTAAACTGTTGAGTGTTGTGATAAGAATAAAACCACTACCAGGAGGAATTCAGAGTCTGTGAAACCTCAGCATTATGTGTTTGCTGGTGATTATATATAATCAGATCTTCTTTTGATTCTTACTTATTTTTAAGTCTTTGGGATGGGCAGGTACAGCAGAACTGGTATGTATGCTGGATTTGAACAGAGAAGCTACTTGCTCTGTTTCAGCAAACAAATAATTTTTACTTGTTCATACATCAAGAAAAAAAAATCAAAAAGTGGTCATATCAACTGGCTTGTTTTGTTGCCAAGTCATGGTTCTACTGCTTAAATGTAACTAGAAATCTAGTATCTTTTCTTATCCTCTTGATATTTATGCTTTTCAGTACAACATAAAAAAATGCAGTGGCATTGGAAGCCACTTAGTCACAAATGTATATTGTTTTACCTTATAGAGTTCTAACAGAATTACTGTTTAAAGTTACAAATCCTATTTCAACCAGAAGCTGCCAGTACTACTGGAAATCATCTGCATTCAAGCTCAATTAATAGAAGAGTTGATATTCTAAAGAAATTTCTCAAAACTTGTATTATTTTTGTTTCTCTCTGGATCTTGGCTTGCCTTAATCTTTCTTAGGCAATTGGAAATAGTTTTGTAAAGTTCATCTAACTACTTCCCAGGGGAAAGTTTCCTGCACATATTTTTTTCAGAATTGCAAGGATTATCTTTTATAAAATACTATTCTGTTGAAAATATGTAGGTTAAATTTAAAGAAACTTTTCTACAATAATGTGGCATCTTTCAGATTTTTCCACAAATCAATTATTTTTAATTCTATTTCATTTTACCGTTTTTGTTACCAGTTCAGTGCTAGGAGAAACTTCCAAAAAAATTTTTCAAATTTAACAAGTGTCATTTGAACATGACTTTTTTTAATAAAAACTTGCTTTAGTTACACAGAAATTTAAGCATCAGATTATTTGGATGAGACTGTGGAAAACAAAATCAAATTCTCCCTAATCTCATACTAATTTTCTTCCCTTGTTTCTTAGGATTGAATTCCATAGAACTTTTTATATCAAAGAATCCTTTGCTCTATGCTTAAAAACAAATTAAGCACTTGTAGGATAGCTTTCATTGATAGAGTCCTTCACCGGAGATTAAAAGATATGTTTGCAAAGCAACTGCAAGAAGCAAGAATTTTGCCTGTTCATGCCTCAGTCGTATGCCTCCAACTAGGTTTTTTTTTAATTTACTTACCTGACTACTGTGCACAGTGTAGGCTGTTGAAAAGAAGCCACACTATTTTCTCATCTTAGAGAGCAGCATAGAATGAGTTATAAGGTTGTCATTTTGCCTTTGGTTATATTGAAGAAATAAGGTTTTCATGTTAATTATCTGAATGAATTAATGAAAATCATCATATAATGATATACTTGGTTATATGAAGCAAGAGTAACAGAAATAGGCATGAATTAATCCACATAAGTAATCTGGAAATCTTAATTATGTGTGGCTTTTTGGAAAAGCAGTATGTTAAATGAAATTGTTACTGAAAAGAAACTAGTAAGGGATTTTTTTTTTTTTTTCCCTAAATCCCTCCCAATGTTTTCTATTTGTTTGTTTGTAACTTGAAGTATGTTAGCAAATACCTGAGTGAATCTAAACTAAAGGTCATTTCTTTGGAGGGGATGACAGAGGAATAGAGCAATCCTCAGGGTGCCTCATGTCTGTGCCTTCAAGTGAGTCATTTCACTGCATCCTGGCAATTTGGCCAATAAGCATAATATTTTTGGTTCAGCAATGGACTGATGTGCAAACTCTTGGGGATTCCACAACTGGTTGCAATTAAAAGAGCTGAGTTTGAAATTCCACTTTCAAATGATAGCTCCATCATAGCAATCACAGTAGTTAGCTAGGCTACTGGTAGTTTATCAGTGAGCAAGGTACAAGAATAAAAGAATGGGCTTAGTTGAAGCATAGATTTATAATAAGGAAAAATCAGAAAATATTCAAATTATTTAGAACTGCAGTTAACAAGGATCATCTTTACCTGTTCCAGCTTGTCTAGCATGTCTAATAAGCCCATGTAAGCTCTTCCTGACTTTGATGTCAAAAAGAAACTCCTACTTTTCTGAATAGCCGATGGAGTAATGCAGAAGAGTTTCTCTGAACAACCTATACCTTTTATAAGTCATGGCTGACTGATACAGTCTTATTCATCTGCGCTTCAGAAGACTTTGGTTTGGTTTGGGTTGTCAGTTGCACATCTTATAATATTGTGTAATGCTCCTCTGTGTGTCCCAACTTTCCCAACCTTGGGAAAGTTAACTTTTCTGTTTTATCTTGAATATATTACATTCTTGATTTTTAAACTACAGGTAGCTTTCTCTGTGTCTAGTTTCCTTAAAACCAAACATTGTAACTTCTTAAATAATATACAGATACATGTGTATGTATGTGTACAAATGAAATATCAATGGCACAAGCTTCCCTGAAAATTTTTGGTAGCTTGTTCTGAATTTTGTACAGACATTGCAAATTCTGCAACCGTTCTTTCTCTGTTTCTCTAACAGAAAGTTATTAGAGTGATCAGGGAGTGCATCGCACCTAGGTTAAATTCTGAATAATGATGAGGCTGAATCATTCATTAATGGTACCTGAGAGTTAGCCTCAGTTTGGCAGAGCCCATGTGGCTGGGTTTGATCTGGTTGTCATCAGTAATGTGCACCTATCTCACAGTTCAGGAATTACTTGCAATTTTGTTCTTACATAGTAATGGATATATTATAAAGGTTTTGTACAATAACGGACTGCTTTGTTATTAAGACTTTGAGGATCATATTGTTTCATTCCAACATCATATAAGGATGATGTATTGAATGGAATATTCTGGTTTGTGTAATATTTTGGTAATCTCCTTTTTACACTTTGGTATGATGGGAGAAGATGATATACAGGGTTCTTGTTTGTAGGAAAAAATGTGGGGAAGAATTGGAGAAATGAGTTTTCCTATGTGAAAACATTCCATTCAGTGCATAAAATGTTGTATAACTTTATTTTCTTTCCTTTCTTCTCACCCCATCTAATTTTTCTGTTTTTCTTTATTGTATTATTCATTTCCTAAAGCAAGAACAAAGATGACTTGTGAAGATTCTCAGTAGTGTTTTTGTTTTAGAATTATTTTATTAATTTTCTTAGCTGCCTTTGGTACAGTACAAGCTTTCAGATACGTTGACAAAACTTGCATAATCTTGATTTAGTTTTTCTTTTTTCCAGGCGTTTTATTGTAACCTATAGTCTCATTAATAGAGTCTAGATTTAGCTTCAGGTGAAAATATAAAGCTTTGGGACTTAAAAGAAAATATTTATTAACTGGAATATGTGGAGATTTGGGGTAGAAGATTAAAGCTTGCTTAATAGTTATGGATACATGTTCTGAAATTATTCTTTACAGCCATTGAGTATATAAATATCTGCGCCCTTTATACATGCATTATTTTGTATCTGTGGTGCTTCACACATTACAACTAGGCAATGAAAAGGTGAGCATTTGAGATCTGGCACAGGACTGAGCTCAGTACAAGTGTAAAATTACAAGTGTTTCTTAACTGAAAAATAGGCCTGCTTCTCATTGTCCTATGCAGTTGCAGTGCTCTTTTGTATCAATAAAACTGTTAGAGAATTTAAATTTTTCTTCTGTAATTGTAGAGCAGGTATACCTTGCATTTTGTTTTATGAATACCTTTAAAAAGCAGGATTGGTTTTCAAGATAAGACTCTCATTGCTCCTGCAGAGGAGTTAAATGTAATTATCGCTCTCTCTTTTCCGCCCTCTATCTCTTCGCGTCTCCTCCCTCCCCATATGACTTCATACACACCTCATACAGCATGATTGCTTAAATCACTGCCTAGACAGTGGTGTAGGAGGTATACATAGAGGCAGAGGAGATGCTTTCCTGAGTTGCTGGTTCTCTTGCAGAGCTGGATGGTGTGGACACAGAGGCCTTGTGCTATGCCTTGCTTGTGCCAGTCGTGAAGGTGAACCAGAGTGAGGGGGCAAGTACTGTGTTGCTGGACAAGGGCTGTAATTGGACCTGAAAATATCTTTAGGAGGGTTATTAGTCAAGCCCTTTAGTTTTCATTATTCTTTTGAGAGATGATGTGTTAATTTGAAAAATAAATACTGTTATCTACCATGATGTAGCACAGAAAAAAATTCCCTTTAAGTAAAAAATAAAATAGTGTAACAGAATACCCATAGTGGAGAAAATGAGGGAAAGGATAACCTTTCTCACAAAAGAAGTTTTTAAGCTAAAACAAACATTGTTCAAGTGTTTGCCTTAACAATCCCGTAAGTTGTTGGTTTTTTAGCAGCCACCTGGAATGGCCACCAAAGAATAAATTCAGAAACCAGTGCCCTCTGTTAGGAATGCCTTGCTTGTGTCCTGTAGTGGAGGATTTGTCTTAAGACCAAACAAAAATAGGTAGTAGACTGAACTTCCCATGATGAGACAGGAGAGAGATGAGCTCTCGGAACTAGGATTTGGACCAGTTAACAGATTTACTGATGGTAATTAATTTGTAAAAGGGAACTTGAAAGTATATGGAACATAGAACATTGCGATTACGTTGCCCTAATACTTCCAGGTCCTCAGCCTGTAGAGGAGGGTATAGAAGCCTTTGGGTACTTCTTAATGTAATACTGAGTAGAAGTCATGAAAGAATCAGTGCAGGGATTGGTCACAAGAGGGAGGATCAGCTGTTGTTGAAGTGTTTGGTGGCTGTACATGTGTTCATATTGCTTTCATTTATGCTTTCATTTGCTGTTGCCTCTCTTTCCATTGTAGTTTTGCTTGGAGAGAATTTGGTTTAGCTTGTTTCTTTCTGCTTCCTTTCCTGTGAAAACACTAAGGAAAAGAAAAACAGATAGATTGGAATATGACAGAAATTTGTCAAGCATTTCACACAAACGACCAGGAAGGTATACTTTTTAATGCTTTGAGACATCTTTGAGAGGAAATAATAAAACCACTGAGGCTTTTTCTCCAGTCTACAAATATCTATAGACAAATTTATTTTCTCAGAGAAGCTGTATCATATTTGTAGTGTCAATAAAATTAGCAAGGAAGTTTTCCTGCTGCCTACTATTTCAAAGTGAATATCTAACAGAAAAATAGTATACAGTGTCTGAAACCACACTGGAAAGAATCCAGGTGGTCTGTATGTTATTATGGGTTATCAAAGTTGTATTGGTTACATATCTCCTATTGGGCTTTCCTAAAAATTAGTGGTTGGAAACTGGCACCAAGTTTCTGGCATCAGGGCAGAGCGTTCCAAGTGATAACCTACTATGTCTTTAGGAAAGCTTTTTACCTAGATCATTCCATATTCCCTATGCATCTCCTACGCGTCAAAAATTATTCCTGTTATTCTCAAGTCATGGCACATTCTAAATTAATTAATATTCTTCATTTTCTTATCAATTTCAGCCCATTTAATGTGCAGGTGCTGTTAATGCAGGCAGCAGAGTACCTTGCACATGTGGAGAGGCCATGACAGAACTGATTTTGTTCAGCCTTAAGAAGTAGGATCCCTGCTGCTGTCTACAACTCTCCAGTATGCAGGTGTGGAGAAGGCTGAGATGGGCTACTCAGTATCAAATTCCTTATTTTCCTTTCATTCTGAGAAGCTATTTTAATTGGTACAGTTTGGTGTATGCACCATATGGGTACATGTACGCACAGTGCTGCAGTAGCTGAGAATGAGAAAGTAGTTTTGTTGGCTGGCTTTTATATTGAAAATAGATTAAGGTAATTGGTACAGCCTTCAATTCATCAAGGAAGTACTACAGCTACATATTTGACTTCCAGAATAGGAAAGAGCATTCATGCTTGAGAACACTGTTAAAAACTTTACTGTCTTCAGTGTGTTTTAAAATGAAATAATGAAAAAATGTTATTTTTCTCGGCAGTGCTTGCTCTCTCAGCCTAAGTTCTGGGCCATTCAGACATCAGCCTTACTCCTTCGGACCAAGCTTGAGAAAGGAAGTACTCGCAGAATGGAACGGGCAATGAAGCAGACTCAGGTAAGACTTCTGAGCTGCCTTGTTATAAATAGGGGTTCTTTATATATCAGATGGAAGCAGGCAGGAGTTAGGAGCTTCGGCAGTTTCTTTCCCTGAACTGTACAGTGAGATAATTTTCTAATTATGTCTCTAGATTAGATGCCAGTCTTGGGAGAAACTCTTATACGTACAAGTAATAAATGGTCACTTTCTTTCAAAAACATGGCAAGTTTTGGAAGATTGAAATTAAAACCTGTTTTCTTACCTCTAGTTTCTGACTTGTGATCTGAGGAGGTTTTTATGTAGAAGTTCACAAATGTGAAGCTGCTACTGCTGTCATATTTTTAAATAGTTTTTACTCAACTAAATCTGTAGAAAACACTGAAACTTGTAAATAGTTTTTGGTATTGTGAGAACACGGAAACATGTTTGCAAATGAAGCAGCACTTTCAATTTACCGTTTTGATATAATACTTAGTGATTAGTATTTTTATGGCAAGTTTGAGGCAGTGATTAAATAATCTTGCTCCAAACCAAGAGAAGATCAGTTTTCAAATACAAAAAAGAAATTTTAAAATTCTGAAATGTGTCAACTAATAAGACTTATTTAAAAAATAAATTTTTCGAAGGAAAGATCTGTAGGCTCTCTAAAGATTTTTTTTTTTTTCCCTTCATATTACAGAGTTTTGTTAGCCATTTGTCATATTTATGCTCTTAAGTCTTGTCACACACGAACAGCAGCCATTTCTATATGTCCATCAGGCAACAGTCCTGCTGACTAAACAGCCAGGAGGGTATAAAACTTCTAATTATGGTGCTGTGTAATTAAATCCTGAAAAGCTAATGTTTCATTTAGAATCATTATTAATGCATGGATCTTTGAAGTGCAGCTTGGATGTGCTGCTGCATTTTTCTTTTGCTAAGGAGGACATGGAGTTGCTATAGTGGAATTTCCTGGGGTCAGTAGGAGAGTGTCAAGGAAGTGAGGATTCCAAGTCTGGGAGATGTAGCATCTGAGAGGGGATCTCAGGATCCTTGATGCCCTAAGCAATAAAACAGTTGGAGTGTGCCCAACATTTTTGTCTAGCTTGATTAAACCTGAGTACTGGAAACTGTTATACTATACAGTTTGACAGTCTCATGACAGAAATCTTCATGAAGGGGCTATCATTGCAAGTACATTTGTCTGACTTCATCGTGTGCTGCAGCTGCAGTAATGTGAAGGATTTGATTAGCATGCACTGTGACATTTTGGGAGGTGACCTCACAGTAGACACAGAGACACAGAATCTGTGGTTTTAAATATTATCTTTAACCTTAGTATGTTTATGTTTTCTTTCATTACGTTTTCTAGACATTTGAATATAATGACATATTTGTGTTGATTTGATGTGGTATGAAACTTAGTTTCCAAAAATAGTTAAAAGTTGTTTAAGAATTGATGTGTGCTAAATTAATCAAATAACTTGAATAACTTTCCATTTAAGGTTTTCATTCCTGAGTTCCATCAGATCAGAATTTTTTAATATCATGGTTTCTAACAGTTCTAAGAAGGAATCAGAAAACGTAGGGTGAATGATGTTATTTTCGTACATAACACAAGTTTTTTTGATGTCTCATCTTCATGAAGATTCCAAAGAGCTAGCAAGTTCTGTGGCTATTTATCAGTAGAAAATGGATTTCAAAACCATAGAATTTTCATACAAATTGTTTTTGTGGGTTTTTTTTTGTTTGTTTGGTTTTACAATTTCATGTTTACTAGTTCAGATTCCTGTAGAAAGATTAGATACTGAAGATTAAGGGAGGAGGTGGGTCTAAATGTGATTAGATTCCCCCATTGGTTGCAATATCAAATTTTTAAAATAATTATAAAAATTCAAGACAGCTTGAATAAGAAGTGGTAAACTAAATCCTCTGTTACTAACTTTAGGGTTGTCTGAACAGTGCATGAGCCATTGTAGGCTCTGATATTGATGCTGGGACTCTCCTGTCTTCTACTGTAGCTCTCCTTCCTTTCCCTATTTCCACCCTTACCTGCTTCTACACTGGGTCTGCAGATGATAAGCATCTTTTTAGATTAATATCACTGGGCTGGCATATGCTGCTTTTCAGCCCTAAAGCAAGCCAGGCTAGACTGTTGGTTTTTCAAAGAAAGCAGTTTTGGGCTACATTTTTTCGTGGCCCTGGCTATGTTTGTTTAACTTATTTTAATTATGTGAAAATAATTGCAGCTATTTTTGAAATGAGGGTGTATTGGTTGAATTTAGCTGCCACACTCCAAGTATTAAATATATCCCTGCTTTACATCAAACAGTTTTTATGAAATTATTTTGTAAGTGGTTTTTTTTCTAATTGGAAAGCTTAAAAAGGAATACTCATTTTCAAAACCTTTTTCTGATTACTTTAAAAATCTGAACTACAGGTAACAGTCTTTGGAACAGGTTTTAAAATGATCATTCGGGGTACTCTGAAACACACTTCAGCTAGTGGCTAACTGGATGTGAGGAGGAAAGTGGGGTTTTTTTCTTAACTTCTTCTGCATGCTACTGTTAGTGTGTCCAGTTTTTGCCTAAATGAGGTTTGGATCCACAAAAATAAAGTTGCAGATTTCTAAAGCCAGTACTTTTTTCATCGATTTTTTCTAAGAAAAAGAAACAGTACGTGAGAACGAAACCAGCTATTTTACATTCCACTAGAATATTTAATCATGACCTGTATAATATATATTGAAGTCTGGATCAAGGTACTGCCAACCAAAATGTGTCTCTGGATACAGTATGATTTTTTTAAGGTTGGGTGTTTGGGTTTTTTCCATATGGATGTAGGTGAGGAATGGTGAGAAGTGCTAGGGTGGAAAGAAAGGAAAGAGGGGGAGGGAGAAAACAGGAAGAAAAAGCAATCGTTTTTGATAAATAGCTCTTCACATAACCAGAAACCTGCCATTTCTACATCAGTTTTGAGATCTTCACCTACCTTCTATTGTAAGAAAGTAATTCAGAAACTATTAATAGTGGAAAATGGGTTGGAATAAGCTGTTAAACCACAAATTACTGCTGAAAGTGCAGCCAGAGCTCAAGTAATAGGATGGGGGGAAAAGGGGGAATTTTAAGTGGTCTAGGAGCAAATGAAAAAAGAGAAAAGGGAGGGATGATTAAAAAAAAACCCCAAAATAAACAAACCAGTTTAAAGCACATAAAGGATAGCATCCCACTGTAGTTTCTTGATATATGAAATAAGTGTACTCCTCCATTTCAGTGGATTTTTAAATATTTTTAAGATTGAAGCAAAATGAATTAAAATGCCATGCTTTGTACAAAGGATGGTGGGGTAGAAGTGAGACCGTTGTTGCTGCAGTGAAAGAGGATAAGCTGCCACGTGCCTGGTATACCAGTAGCCTGCTCAGGCTTATCCTACCACAAGTTGTTACAGCGACTTCTGCAGCTTGATCTGGATGGTTACACTGGCTACCTCTATGCTTGCAGCTTTTATCAGCTTGTTATGTGCCCCTTTTCTGATTCTATTTTCTGCTGCTCTCTGCACCTCACGATCGCATGCCTGTAAGCTAATCGCCTGGTTTTCCTAACACACAGTACGACATATGCGGTATTTCATACAGTTCTTTCTTGCTTGCTTTTCTTGGCAGCAAAGGAATTTGCCTCTTAGGGGGAGAGAAATGTGTCTTGAAAGGGTGTTTTTAATAAGACTTCAGGAGACCTGGGAGCAGACTAGCAATATTATAGGCTAATCATTATGTCTAAGATTGAAAAGTCACATGAGATCTTGTTTTATATCCTTAGTCATACACAGATGTATGTGGTTGGGAATTCTGTGTCAACTGCCCTGTAATTTTCACTTAAATAATACTTCAGAGTGTCATTTTCTCCAGCAACTAATGTTTTTCTGTGTGTATGAAAAAGGAAATAATTATTTTTTTGTTTATTTGTTTCAATTGTTCTTACTATAGAAACATGCTAGTTGGTGTTCAGTTCTTTCAAATTGAAAAATAGTTTATGTACACCTATAGAAAGAAAAGGCTGGTATAGATCTAACAGAACTGGTGTCTTGAGCTCTATAAGCCTGAATGCAACTTTGCTATTTCGTTTTCACATTGATGGACTTTAAATGGTTATGCAAGAAAGTTATGTCATTTATCATAGCAACATGTCCTTTTTATTTTCAAAACTAAACTGTCACTTCCTTGCCAACTTGCTCCCTGTCCTTTGCTTTATTTGGCGTTTGTTCTACATTGGACAAATTCAACATTTAAGGGAAGAGTTCAAAAAGGAGAGGAGAGCAGCCTTCCTCCCACTAGGCTGATCTAGAGAAGTTTGAGGCTAACAGATTTCTCCCACTTCTTTCGCTTCTCAAGTCGTATATCTTTTTGATCAGGCCTCTCAAGACCATGGTTGGAGCAATAGAGTGAGTCTTTTGGTATGACCAAGGGAATAACAATGCTTGTCCATTCAGCTAAACTGTTAGATCACTGTACTAGGAGTTCCTATTCCTATTCCTTGACCCCCTCTTGTACTCTAGGAGTACATTAAATAAGATTTTAATAGTTGCTTTTATTTGTGTTTGGAATGGGAGAGGGGAGGAAGGAGGAGAAAAATTAATTGCTAATAAATTTGTTTCACATGAAGTTGAAAGTTTTAACAAAGTTAGTGGGACTTGTGAGATGCACTGGTGAGCTGAGATTTAACTCTCTTCCTTCAAGAGATTACTAAGTGGAAGACAGATCTTTTCTGTAGAGATCCTGCATTGATATCCCGATAGTTCTCAACTATTACGAATTGTATTTATTATTAGAATACATGTTCCAAAATGTGTTTTAAAAGGGGAGAAAAGCCCCTTATAAAGGTCTTATAAAACCTTTCCTCAATGAATTCTACACACGATCACAAGGTCTCCAGAACCCTAGAAATAAACCTTACTACTTCAGAAAGCAATCACAAGAGAGTGACCTCTTGGTGATAGTTAAGATTTCAGCCTCAAGGCACACATTTCGAGAATGTATTTCATTTTACTTAAGCACGTGACAGATTTGACAGAAGATGTTACATGACACAAGTGATTCTGGGGATACACTGAACTCATTAGCACACTTCAAAATAATTAACGTGGTGGTGCTTGGCTCCCTCTGTTTTTCTTCCACTATGCAATTATGGGTTTTGTTGGGGGAAAAAAAAAAAAAAAATCAGAGATCCAGTCTGCCAAGAGTTATTCAGGAATAACTGAAGTGTTTTTGTACCACTGGCAAAAAAGAGAATGTTGAATAGTATAATTTTCCAGGTAATGATTTCTGCCTAGAAGTTTTCTACTGCACTGTTGTATTTGCCAGTTTGGATCAGTGCTATTAGCTGGTGTGGGGAAAAGAATGAAACCATTCTTCCTGTGCTAAAGTTTCTTCATGTTTTCTTAGCTAGTAGTACAAACCTTTTTGCTCATTCAGTACCCGAGCTGTTCCACTTCTAATGTCAATGTGCTTTACAAAAGCAGCCAAAAATATTAAGCCTCCCATTTTTTCCAAATGTTTCCCATTGAATCTTGGCTCCAAAGGCATTTACCTTTCTCCCTTCAGACTCTCTTCACTCAGTGTCCTGACAATTCTAATGATGGTATTAGGAGTCATAATGTCAGATAGTAGAATCCTTAAGCCATATTGAACTGTAGTATTACAGTCTTTTTATAGACAAAGTGATGACAGCAAGTTGCAAAGAAAAATATTAATATCAACAGATTACAGGACACAACACTCACATCTTTCTGCCTAAGCTTTGCCCTGGAAGGCATAAGCATTATAAGCTCAACTTCAACAAACTAAACAATTAAAATAATTAAGTCCCACGTGTAATCAGACCAGATGCAAGGCATGGAGGACACAGTATTCCTACCTATTGATAAATTGAATAGATGAAGCTTTACAGCTGTACGTCATAAATATAATTGCAAATCTGGAGATAGGTATCCCGAGGTGAGCTAACAAACCACGTTCTGAGATAGCCCGGTACTGGTAGACAGATTTTCTTGAGGCGCTTTGTCCAATGCATATGCCAGGTACTACAAACCAGACTCTTCCTTTTGCTGAGGCAGTTGTCTGTTCCTCCTATATTGTAATTAAACTCTAACTTAACAGTGATAGCTTTTCTTCTTTTTATTTCTTTCTCCATCCTTGTCCTTATTTCCCCCTTTAGTGAAAAACAGAAAGCAAAGCTGATGCAAGAAGTCTTTGGATCTATTTTTCAGCATTGACTGCAGTTGTGCCTTCCCCTAGAGCAAGCTGATTTGGGAGCTGTAAAAGCAGTGTAACCACAATAGCTTGGAACTTATTGCAGGCTTACTATCTTGAAGTGTATGCAGTTCCTCTGCAGGTTTGCACCCTGTGTGAAGTGTTTTATAACTACTGTTCACCAATGGCAGTATCAAAGCTAGCTAACTAACTACAAATAGGGAACTTGCATCTATACAAGATGCAGTTGTCCTCCATGGGTGAGTCTCCACACGTACGATTGCATGAGACATATGTCTACTGGTTTAGGGCAGATGTATGCAGCTATACCGAGCTGTGACAAAAATTTCAAGTAATCTCATAGGAAAGGGGGAACCTTCCAAATCTCTTTGGAAGAGGGACTACAACTACCTCTCCTGTTCCTGACTCATATAAAGATGCAGATTAAAGCTGAGGTTGGCTGGATATATTTAGCATTTGAGACTGCAGAGTAAGAGAGAGACTACAGTGCTGGACTGCAAACAAATAAGCTGTAAGCATACCAAAAAGGGGGCAAGATGCATGTATGGAAATGGGGATGCTCGCTTCCCTAATGCCAAATGATCTAGCCTGGATTTGGGCTAATTTTAAATGTAGCATTGTCAGGGTGAATTGATGGATGATATCAGTATTCTTGCTTTTGCAACAGCAAATGAATGGTCTGGTTTTAAATACGTCCTTCACAAGTAAGCTTGTAAATCTAGCTTCTTCTAGAGACTTTAGGGGAAGTTCTGCTTGCACCTTTTGATACATCATAAAAATGAATAACATAATTGACAGGTAAAACAGCTTTTTCTTTGAAAACAAAAACATTCAAGAAGGTACACTTGCTTGATAATGATAATGTAATACCTATAAAATCATATTTCATATAAGTAACATTAAATAACTAAAAAATAAATGTAAATGGCATAAAGATAAAAAAAATATACATAGTACATAAAGATAAAAAAAATATACATAGTACTTTTCTGAAGATTTTGTGTCTAATCTAAGTGGATTTGTCCCAAGGCTTAAGTCATTAACAGGCTTTAACATTGAAACATATATTCTAAGCACTGACAGTCAGTAACTTTGGCCTTAATATTTGTCCAGAACAGTAAGCTCATAATTTTGAAAGTCAGTAATGCTGTTGTGCTGCTAGAGGCCTCATATGTTTTACCATGTTTCTTTGGGTGGTAGTGTTTGACGACAACAAAACATTCCAAATGGCAATTGCATAGGAGATGCTCTAAATTGCCCGGTGTACTGCTTGGCTCTCAATTTCTAATGAAAAGGAAATACTACATCAGACATTCATGAATCCAGTTATCTTCTACTCATGACCTTGACCTGTTCTGTGCTAATTTTGGTATTGAAATGCTTTATATTTCATTTGGGATTGTTGGACTTATTTCCTCTTGTGTGCTTTCCTTCCCCACCCAGCTGCAAAAGCCCAATTATAAAGAGACTGACGCTTTTTTTAGTAAAATGACACTGACAACCGAAGTGAATATTTGTTTCTTAGTTAGCTAACATTGTTTTCAAAGTGAAATACACATTTGCAGGGCCTGGTATAACAAAAACATTCACATTAAAAATCTACTACATGACTCATTTTAGAAAATATACATACATGCACAGTTCCAGCATCCTAATCAGTAACTTCTGCCCCAGCATACTTCCCCTTACAACTATCAACATCTTTTTGCATAGTAAAAGTTCACCTGGAGTTATGCAGTAGTCCAGTACTTCAAATTCTTTTGCACAGATGCATTACAAATTTTTGGCCTTCCCTCTTTCCTGCCAAGTGACTGTATAGGTAAAACCAGTACTTTAGATTCAAGAGGTAGTCTTTTCCTGAATAATTTTGGAATTTTGAAGTCATTATGATGTGGATAACTTTGGATTGCTTGAACATGTAGGGGATACTTAGGGAATAAGTTTAAAGTGAAGAGTTAATTTGTTTGCTTGAGGACAAGGGGAGTGGGGGAGAATGCATTATGAGAATATCACAAAGAACAAGGTCTGGGAAATGTTATATAAACAGTAGCTTTCCAGTTTCCACCATGTAAAGTAGAAAAAAGAAACAACTTTAACTGTTACACCAGAGAATTAGACTGAAAAACCTCATAGATAAAAGGCCTGCTAAAGGTAGGCAGTAAAACAAGCATAATTTTTCTAAATGCTCACTTTCTGAATAAGGTTAGCAAGAAGTAATAAATCTGGTTTTTTATAGAGTAGGAAGTGTAGAATAATTGTTTAAAATTGGTAATTTAGCTGATTTGTTTAATGCTGAATACATAAAAAAGTTATTATCTTTATACATTCAATATCTCTATTGATGATGCAGTCACTGCCTGTTGAACAGCAAAGTTTAAAAGTCCAAGTGATAACACAGTTATAACATAAGCTAGGGTAGAGAAAAACTGGTACATCCAATTAAAATTTAGGTACTTTATTACCAAATTTATTAAACCTACACTTATAATCAGTAATCTAGATTAATATACCAGCAGGAGACGTATTTTGATGCTGAGGTTTAAAGACAATTGGATGCATGATCTGGTGAAAATCATTGGCAAAGTAACTGGAATGAGAATATGTTGCAGTGGTAAACCAGCCTTCAACAGCTGCCATGCAGGTGCAAAGGCATGTTTTCTTTCATAGCTCAGTCCCTGGTTTATTCAGAGTTGAGAAACTCCCTGGGAGCTCATAAGACAAGAAGGCATGTTTTTCTTATTTGCTCCATAAAATTAGTCCTGAAACACTGAGATCTACTAATTTTAATGTCTTTTAGAACAGTGTAATTAGAACCTATGCATTTCTAAGATATCTACAAGAAAGGAGCAAATTATAAATGTAAAACATTTTGATGGTTGTCTTTCTGGTTACAAGGCCTATAATTTTATTTAATTCATATAATAATGTACGTTTGATTTATTTGCTAATTGCACTTCCATTTCCATCTAGAAAAGTCTTAAAACAATGGTAAGTTAACTTCTTTATTTAGGACGTGAGAATTGCCATTTTCTAACATTTAAATTTAAAAAAAAAACCAGGAATTTTCTGCTGAAGAAACAGTTGTCTTAAACATGTTTACATTGGGTCCTCCTGGTTTAAAAAAAAAAAAGATAGAAATAAGGCTATGAATAATTGAAGAACAGTCTGATTATCATGGCTGATGAAAATTAATCTTTTAAAGGAAAAGAACAGAAGTCACAAATGCAACAAAATCCCCAAAACAAATTTAAGAAAACCCACCACGAAAATTATTTGCTGACTGAAATAATATTGGAGTTTATTAATTCAAATGGCATAAATTTTTGTCAGTTATCTCTGGCTCAAATATGCTTTATCTTGAATGACACAAATCTGTATGTGTATTTTGGTTGATTAGGGCAGTAGTTTATTAAAAATATGGAAACTATTTACTCCATAAAATGGCTTTTTAAGAGCCATATTAAGGCAAACAGAATGAATTTTGCATTCTTTTCAGATTTTAATAGTTTCAAGAATGATAAAAATATATGTACAGCAAGTATAAAATGCCCTAATGATGATAGTTTTGCACTTATAATTCAACAGCGGTGATCAGTTTATTACAGGTAAGAAATTAAATCAGTTAAATAAAACAAAGCAGTTCTCTTTGTCCTCCCATAGTTTTCTCCAAGTAATATACCCCCCATCTTCCCCTGCAAAGCCTGCCAAATGAGGTTTTTTGCATGACAAGAAGGCACTAGGCGCATAGGTTATCATAGTTCAAGAAGTTCCAGGGCCATGGTGAACTGTCCCTCAAAACGCAGAAGATGAATTGTCTTGAAAGACTGACAGTCGTGCATGTAGTAGATAGGGCCTTCTTATTTACTGAAATTAAGCTAAGACGTACAAAAACAATTGCTGGGAAATAGTACAATAACAGTGAGACAAATGTTATTGATAGAAGTGTTTGTGTCTGTGGTTTTTTTAATATTTTGAAAGTGATCCAGCATTGTTCTGAAAAATTCTTCCATCAATAGGTATTTTAGTGCTGCTTTAATCATTGCAGGAAATGAGAGACTAGAGACTGGGTTTAGTGAAAGTGAAAGAATATGGAAATAGTGGTGCTCTAAAACCTGCAAAAGTTGCAATAGGTAATAAGTCAATGCCAACTTAGTAAATCCTAATAATTAGCAGTCCTTGCTTTTGTTCTTATATACTCACTCAATAAAGAAAGAATAAACAGTCTGTCAGTAAGGCTTTTCTTTTCTCCTGATACAAAAAAAAATATTTTACTTCTGCAGGTCAGCATACAAGCCGTGATTTGAAGAGAAGCCAATGCATTTATTGTCAAAGGAGATTTTCAGTGGGAAATCTGATGAAAGCTGAAAAGAATTACTCTCAAATTTTCAAGTAGGGGCAAGAAAGTGGTCGTACAGCCAAATCAGGGTAGAGTCTGAGAACATTACGTTGGAAGTATTTTACTTTTATGATGTAGGTCAATACCAGGGATAATCAAGGAGAATGCTTTTGGCAATTTGTTTCTTGAACACCAGTTAAGGGTAAGATTTAAGCAGATCAGTTTCTGCAACAAAACTGATGAAGTATAAGATGTGGAGATTTGTAATCATTGACCTAGAGAGTAAGGATTCACAGAAAGTGGGGTGAAGGGATTTGTAAAAAAGGTCATTAAACTGGTGACATATCTTTGTGAGATAAATTTAGAAATAGTGAAGAAAAATAATGCTTGTGGAAAAGATAAAATAGAAAACAATGGACTATTGTGTAATTAGTGAGGGAAAATGTTATTTTTCTTTTTTTAGGTTAAGTAATTGTATAATTTACAAAAGCTAAAGCTAATTAAAAAATTGAAAATGTTCATGCTTTGACATTAATTTGTAACTGTGATGCTGTAGTAGGGAGTGAGAACTGCATTTTCTCATAGATGTTTCTACTGTAAGGTTTTCCATCATGCCAAGGGCCTAGCTCTCCAGTAAGTTACAGGGAGGGTTGGGTTATTAAAAAAATTATTTAATATGGTAACTGTACGTGGTTTCTAAATGTTCAGAGGTAAGGAAATTTGGGGAATCTAGTATGTAAAGAATCAGTTGATTGGAAACTATTGTACTGGAGGCAAACTTTGCAATAGTGTGTGCTGGATGTAGCTTCTAACCAGAGAACTGTTTGCTGGCCTAACTCAGCTCATTTAGTTCCTGTTCCAGTTATAGTTATGAATTGAGGAATATATTTGGCTTCTAAATTTTCCAGACTGATGTAAGGACCATTGATTCAAATAATCATTTGGATCAGTGTATGGAGAGTTCTGTGATGATATGATATTGGCTCTTTTCAATGTTTCCATTTGCTTTTGCAGTTACCCAGTTTCTTCATGGTATTGCTGGCTGTCTCAATATTGTAAATTATAGCACTGTGGTTTTGTGATAAGACTTGGGCATTTTGATAGATGTGGAGATGTCATGATGCTTATAAAAACCTACTGTGCCTGAACTAGACTTTAAACGGCATAAATATTATTGTTTGTAGCTATTACACACATTGATGTACTATACCTTCCCATTTTTCCAGATGCAGATCTGTGCAAACATTGAAGTTGCCTAGAAATAGAAACATGCAGTAAATTATTCTGCCACAGAACGCTTCATCTCCTGCTTTATTCCATTTTCCCCTGTGTAAAATGCATGCAAACAAAGGTCATTATTAATGTTGCAAGTTCAGACACTTAAAAGTTATAAAATGCCAAATTATAGTGCAATCTTAAAGTATTTCAGGAGGTCTTAAGCTGCACCTTGCCAGGACAGTTCTTCTGGTCTGAAATCTACCTTCTCCCCTCTGGTTCTCCATTAAAGGTGCAGACTGAGGGTTGGATGAATGGCCAGAGGCCCTGCAGACTCCTGGGCTCGCATTTTCCTCTCCCCTGGAAAAAATGGAAGTAGGCAGTGGCAGCTGCTGGTGGAGGAGTTAATTTGTCCTTCAATCCTCTTCCTCTGGCCCAGGTTAGAGTATCTCAAGTAAAAGGGGGCAGCTGAAAGCAAAGTTCATCTGTTCCTCTGGCAGTGGTGTGCTACCTCCTCCTGAAGATTTGCAAGAAAATTTCCTCCTGTGCAAGACTGGTACCATTAGAACTTGCAGCTGATTGTCCTCCATTAAGTAATTGAAGGCTATTAATGGATTAAAGCATGTACATTTTATACTGACTGTCATTTTGTTTCTACAGCCCATGGTTTTGTTAGACAGGACTGTTAGTATCCTGAGTCCATGTTTAGTTGTAGTTGCTCTTCTGTGAAGTAGCACAAGATCTGTCCCTCAACCTGTTTGGTGCGAGTGACCAGCACAGACCATAAAACTCTATCCAGCTGAATGAAAATTTTATTTTATTTTGGTTTCTTAATTGGTTGTGTACCGGACAGGCTGTGCCCCATAGTGCTATATGATTGTGGAAAGAATAGGTTTTTTTGTGGATTCCTCCTTTTCTGATAAAGAAGAACTGAGTCTTCAGGGGAGCTTGAGGTTCTTCTATTTGAATATGTCATACAATCAGGCATGGAATATTTAATGCATTTAGAGTGTTTTCATTTTTACCGGAAATCAAACTGATTTGAAGCCAGTTGCTGCTGAAGATGCTTATTTTCCTCTTTGGTGAGTAGATCAATCATTAATAGAGAATGATAGGGGGATTGTTTGTTTTTCCATGATGTATAGAGAGCTTTCCAGGAACATGTGAAGAACTGGATTGGATGTCTTTCAAGAAAATTCATATATTGAAAACAGACTTCTTTATATGTGATTGCCTTTCTTTGGGATAGCTAGATTTTAAACACTTTGCCTGTGTGTCATATTTCTAATGTACTTACCATCATATACTCTATGGTTGCTGGGTCAGGCTCAGCTACTGGAAGAATGTGTGTTTCCTGCCAAGTAGTATTTCAACAGAAACTACTGGGTATTAGTCAAGGTTTCATTGTATAGGGAAGCTATTAGTAGGAAAAGGTTTGGGGGTTTTGTTTGTTTGTTTTTTGTAAGAAGGGAAAACAGTGGGTGTCCCAATATGTTATCTGAGACATTCTGATCAAATTCAGGACAAAAGAGACTGAACTTGTCTGTCTTTTCTCTTCATACTCCTGTCCTCTTCACCAAATAACTAAAGATGTTCTTGAGATTTGCAACTGCATAAGAATTGTTGAAAACCAGATTTCAGCAAAAGAGCACTTTGCTGGTGTAAAAAAAAAAAAAAAAAAAAAAAGTTGGCTATTTCTAATACTGCAAAAAGAGCTGTTAGTGATTAGAGCAGCTGAATATCTCTGCTGAACCAATGAATGGTTTCAGGTTACAGGTATCTAGATAAGATTAGACAATATTTTTTTCCTCCTTACAGGCATCTAAGGACATCTAAGTAATATGAAAGAATTATGCTTGGTATGACTGCCAGTAAAAAACTGCAGCGAGTTACCTGAATACATCACATTTTGTCTTGATTTTTTCCTTGAAATTTCTATTTGTGTAACAGAATACCATCCAGTCTCTACCCTAGCTAGATAGGAGGAAGCTTAAAATGTTTACATGCTTGCAGTTAATAACATGGTCTTAAGAACTTTTCCTTTGAAATTCTTTAAGTATTTGTTTACATTTTTCAGAAATTACCATCTAATTCCTAAGCTCTAATTAATTTTTTTGCCATATATAAATGTTTATTTTGAATATTTAGTATGTTTACTTATAATATGTTTTGTGGTAAAGCTTGAATGAGGCTTTTTCTGCTACTTACAGAGAATTTGTCATTTTTTAAATTGCATGTATATATATAGTGTTGTACAAATTGCCATAAGCAAAATGCAAATGTGTGATATATGGTAGGTAAACTCAAGTCTGCCAGCAATATAAAAAGTACAGGATGTTTTTGATAAATTATTCTTCTTGAGCAGGGTGTTCCAGTTGGAATACAGAATAGATTAAATGGGTCATAAAGAGGCATGTGTGTTTGAGTATCATACCTAAACTAACAATGAAATACTACATATAAAAGTTATTAAACTAAAGGGTTCAGCTTGACTATCCCCTTCTGTTTGTGGCTTTTCTGAGGAAGAACATCTCTCAAAGAATATACCTGTTATATATTACAAAACGCAAATGTTTGATGTAATTTATTTTATATAACACTTTATTGTAATACCTGACAAGGGCAGGGATGAACATACACCAGAATAGATGGTTTCTGGCATGCGATCAGTCAGATCTTTATTAAAGGTTACAAGCAAGTTCCTCCTTTGCCAAAAAATGGACACAACCTTTGTTTTAAAAAAAGTTCATTTGCTTATGATTTTAAAGGGAATAACAACCTTAAATGCATCAATCCTGAAACATTGTAGAAAATTTTCTGGGCATAATCTATCTTGGAGAGAGTACCGCGTTATTCTCAGGTTGATGTCAGGTGCTGACAATGAAATTAAACATGTGTGCAAATGCCACAGAGATGGCTGTCCTGAAAAAGCCTCTACTGGCATTCTTCTCAGCCCAAAAACTTTAAAGTATTTGCTGAGGGATAGCTGATGCCGAATTTCTTTAGCTGTTTAGGGGGAGAAGGAAATAGGAGATAGCAGAAGAGAAGCCGTAAAGCAAACAATGCATGCTCCATACTGTGAGTACTTATGCTTCTGAGAAATGGAGCATCTTAACTGAAGAATCCATCAAAATCAGTGAACAGAAAAATACTGTGGGGTCGCTAGTGCTGAATCCAGTACAGGAAGGCCTCTTTCTTTACAAATCAAGGAGAATTCTGTGTCCAATCTAGGGTGAGAGGGAAAAAAAAAAAGCATAGTAGTAGTTGAGGAATTAGTCTGCTGTTTAAGAAGGGATTATGCTAATTTGAAAGAATATGCATAGAAAATTTTTGTTTTCTTTGCAATTAAAGGAAATCAACCTTTTTTATTTTGTGTGTAAAGCTGCTAGAAACCGAGTCCATTTTCTTGTGACTTTTTAATAAAGCAAATAACCTCAGACACTGAACATTGTGATTTCTTTCAATGTAGTGATTACGTACAATCAAGAAGTTTTTACCAAAACATTGGGCAAAGTAGTTAAAACACTGCTCTCAACACAGACAGACTTACCTTTGAAAACTTGCAGCCTGAAATCTTCTTGAATGGTACAGTTAATTTTATTTCAAGCACTGCTTGTTTTTGTAGTTCTAGAGTTGCAATGCCTTAATTAGTAGTTTCTCTCTGTGAAACATCCTGACATCTTTGCAGCTCCTGTGTTCCAGGTGCCCTGTAATCATTCATTTGCAATACAAAGTAGGTAGTCAGTGCTATACAACATTTTAAAGTTAGCTTTAACAAATTTTAAACCAGCTGTTAGTTCCTAGGGAGCAGTGTGATACACAGTCCTCTAGTTGGTTTAAATATACACACCATTTGAGGTCAAACCTATCAAGCAATAATTTCATTGGAAGAATGACTGAAAGGGTGAGCTTGTAAAGTAAGCAAAAATTGAAGTCTTCAGGGTTACGAGATTTTAATGAAACCAAGACTTATATTTGAATGAGGGGTAAAAAGAGGGTAAGATTTTTGACTGTTTAAGCATTGAACTTCTGCAGAGTTCTCACAGAACATTTTCATCCTCCTGAGAATATGAATAATGTAAAATCTCCAGTAAGTAGTACTCTTCATCTTGGCATCTTTGCACAATGTAAGAAATGGTCTTTTTGAGTTTCCATGAATCACAAATCATAATTTATAATCACGATCACTGTAATAAATTTTCCTCAAGTATTTAATGTCATAATTCCCCTTTGAAAATTAGATAAATGGAAGGGGAGGTGGGTTCTTTCTTGGTGTTGAAATACATCCTTGCTTAATAGCTTTTGTTTTGTGTTTGCATGCTTTAGTCCTTGACTATTGGGAGATATTCATCATTTAACAGAAATATATAATCTGTGAGCTTTTTAAAAGGACAGCTCATTATTTCCTTTAACTCATTTTAGTTTCCAAGCAAAGTCCTGTCTTAAATGTCAAAATGCTGTTCTGAATAATGGTTGAATGTAATAAGTCCAAATGTACTGGTTTTGTGTCCTTTTATCTAGTGATAAAATTGGCAATCAATAAAGTAATTGCTGTTTGGTCATAATCTCCCTCATGAAGTTTAGACTAATCTCAACTGTTTTCATTTTTTCCACATTATATCCATATTTATCAACCAGAAATTATTCTCTCCCATTAAGCAAAACTTTACTGCATTGTTGTATGAAAACTGATATATTGCTTCATAGTTTCTGGCATTGCTTCACTGGAAGGTTAAGTATTTTGACTGTTGGATTTTAAAAGTCTGGGTATGTCTCAGTTTTTTCCCGGTGGTCTTAGTTACAGAAGCTCTCGGGTTGACAAAGAGCTGTTGAAACAAGGTTGTTGTTTGATTGTAAATATAATTCTTTGGGTTTTTTTTTTTAAGTAAGTTTACCAGAAGAGTGTAACTCAAGATCTAACTACATATCCACAAGGTACTAAAATAATTGTAGTATGTTAGAAAAGTTTGGAATATCTGATCTAGTACACAGGAAAGAAAATTCAGAAAACCCTGATTATTCTGTATATTTAATTATCTGTATTTGTCACCTGCTTTCTAATGTGTATACAGTTTCTGAATTTTAGACACTGATTATATAATACATGTTTTCTTCAGGAGGAATGCAGCTTTTATTAGTAGTTCTGTATTTATGTATTACTGAATACACTACTGCGGAGCAAGGCTGTGACAGTTACTGTCATAATACATCCCAAATTAACTTGGACTATAGTTTTTTCTTGTGCAGCATTTTTCAGGCTTTATTGTTAGAAAATGTAATTTGGCAGAGGACAGTTTAAAAAATAATAAAGACATTTAAAGTTTTGAAGCTTCAAGAATTATGTGGGTTTTCTGTTAGACAAGTATTTTAACCACTGCCCCCAAAAGTAAAGATTTTAAAGCATTTAGAATTAGCTCTTAAGTTGCATGAAAGTTTGAATTAATTTAACAATGAATCTCTGGAAGTTTTACAGAAGTCTGTAAATATTACAGTGTCCACAAGAGCTTCTTGATACATAAGCTTTAAAAAATGCCGACTTTTTGTTTCATAAATACTAAGCATAGAAAGTCTTTTTCTTTGTGACTGAGTTCTGTGGTAAGGAATCGAAGGAACTTTTTGATGATAAATTTTCCTGTTTATTCATAATTTGTAAAATAAGCTTATGAATAAAACAAGAACTTTGTAATTGTACAACCACAGAATTACACATGTAGTTGCTGTTGCTTTTACAAAGCTTTCCTTTACTTTGTTCTTGAGTAAAAAACATAAATGAGCCCAGTTCAGTTTGGGGCATATACCTGCTAAATTCTTAGAATCCATAGTAATAATGAGATGAGATGAGATGAGATGAGATGAGATGAGATGAGAGAGCAGGATTGTTTTCCCTACAGATGCATTTTGATTTCTTACCTGCTTTGTCTCCAAACACCTTTTTTCCAAGCAGCTGAACAATTCCAGCTGTGTCTTTGCGCCATCAGGTGCTTCGGTGTCTGACCCATAAACAAAGACCCACCCAGGCAGTCCCAAAACTGATGTCTGTACTTTGGCACTTAAAAAGATACGCAGGTTGTATAAGTAAAGGCAGATGCCCAGAGTTGGCCATTTGTAGAACCTACATTATATATTTAATTTTTAATCTACGTTTAATATGCTAATTTGTTTTAGTATTGTGTGGGGTTTTGCAAGGCCTTCATTCTCCCTTTCTTTCTTGAGGATATACTTAAATTTTGACATACACCTAGTATACTATTGTCAAATGGGGGGCTAGGATGGTAGTTTTTGAGCAAATACAACAATAGGTTTCACCACTATGTAGTTTGTAATTTTCATAAGGTCAGCAAGCAGAGCAAAAAGGGGGAAATTTGTATTAGTTTTGGCATCTGAAGGGAAACTCACCTGTTTATGGTATGTGCTGGTACATACTTACCTTCTAAACCTAAACATGGGTCAAGAGTAGCCTAAGCAAGAGGCTGAAAAGCTGAGCAGATGGTGACCAAAATCAGAGAAGATGGATTAAATGAGTGGGAGGGTTAATCTTCTTTATTTTTTCCTGTAAAGGATAGAAGATGATGTTGGTGCTGGGGAGTAGCACTGGAAGTGGGATAGAGCAGGGGAATATATAGAGATGGATACAGAAATGGTGGCGTTTTCATCATCTTTGAGTACATGAAAATTAATTTGCATCAAGTATCATTTGGCAGATCTTACAAACAAACTGTAACCAGCAGTCATAGATGCAGATGCTGAAGCTTGGTGGTTTTATGATATGAAGGAGGAAAACTTTAAGGAAGCTGCATAGTTTGCTAAAGATTTGTTGACTTCTGCTAAATAAGCCTACCCACAGAGCACACAGCTGGCAGGAGAATTCTGGAAGAAGCACAGAGCTAAGGGAGCAGCTAGAATACAAGAGCACTAGAGTTGTGTCATCAACTTGCTGATTATAAAACATACAGAGGTAATGGACAGAAATACAAGAAGGGCAAGGAAAATGGAAATACGTAGTTAGAGCTTGGAGAGGTCAGGCTGGTGTGTGGGATTTTCAGGAGGAGTCTTCAGACTTGGGAGAAATTGAAGAAAAAGGACCCGAGAATCACAAGAACATAATGAAAATGTGTGTTTGGAGTTTCTGTGTTAAGAAAGACTGAAAGGTACTTTTCCATTCATCCTCTTCTGTATGCCTGGAGTTAAGGTACCAGCTGGGTGGTACATGCTGGACCATGGCAATAGTGAGGAAGTGGAGCATATGACAGTATCAGTTTCCTTTGGCATAAATCAAGCTAAACCCACGTTAAATATGGTAAAAACCTGTAAGATGTGGGACATCCTAGAGTTGTTGGAGAAGGAGGGCAAAAGCAGGGCAAGGTGATGCCACAGTCAACATGTTGGTTGTGGTTAGGTGCTAGAGAAACATTAAAGTTTATGGCTGTTGGGAGCATTCATGTAGAAAGAACTCTTGGCTGGACGGTGACCACTGGAATCCCAGAGGAATTAACTAGGGACTGATTCTGGCAGACTGACAAGATCTCTAGACTGAGAAGCAGGAGAACACTAGCAAAAGCTTGTCTAATCTTCCTGCCTGCAAAATCATAAATAAAGAGGAACATAAGTGTACCAGGATAAATCAAAGGGTATGAGGGAAGATAAGATGCTAACAAGGGTGGAGATGGTGGTACTGATAAGTGCGTAGCAAGTAATCAGCTACTAAATTAGTAAAAGCTCATGTTTTAAATAGGGTGTGGTCATTGGGAAACAGCTGGATGCCTGGTTAGCAGTGGGAGAAAACAGGAAAACATAATAAGCTATGATTATTGATGAGGTCTGTGAAACAAGCTTTTGCGCAGATGAAAGAAATATGGTGAAGCAGTTGTGACTGGAACACTAAAACTGGAAATGCTCTTGTTGGAAAAGTTAGGTGAAGGGAGAAGTGGTGCAGTGACATTGTGCACTACTGATAGGAAATCCTGGAAAGAAGTGAGATGAAATAGCATGGATAAAATGCTGTCTATGGGTCAAGACTGTTTTGAGGGAGATGTTTTACTGGGGCCAGCAGTGTTACGTTTTGGATATGGACAGGCCTATCTTCAGTGTTATTGAGGGGAGAGATCCACATGGAGCTAAATTAGTTGCTGCACAAAGGAAAGTGTGATGCTATTTTCAGTAAGTTTTTTTGTAAGTAATGGGTATCTTGCTCTTTTCAAAAGGCAGGGGTTTGGGGCTTTTTTGTTTGGTTTGGGGGGGACTTTTTCCCTAAATAAGCTTGGATCAGGAGATCCTTCAGATGAAATGGAAGGAAAAAATGTTTGCACATAGTTACAGTTTCACATAGTGAGGGGTATTTTTTTGAGAAAGTAAGTAAACTATTTCGTCTGGAATAAAAAAGTTAAGAATAGAAAAAAGGATGTGAAGATCTGCCATTTGTTTACCTTAGATGCAAAAAGCTACCTGAAGATTATATTTTAGCAAAAGGGACAAAACTTTGAGGGAAGGACTTCAGAACAGTTGGATGAATAACAAATTTAAAAGCGGTACTATAAGTAGGTAGAGAAATAAAATAGCATTACATCATAAAGAAAATGACATCTCTGATGAGAAACCATAAGGGTGTAATAGCATTTCTAGAGATTAAGTAGAGAGAGGGTCTGGCTAAAAAGAAAAAGCTCTAACTCCATCAGCCACAGAAGAAAAGGACAGTAAGCAGAGAGATTAAAGAGATTGAAATTTAGGCAGGCTCAAAATCAGGACCAGTGATGTTACACATATGTTGAACATAGAAGCAAAGCAAGGATGTGCAGTGGGAATGAATGTATGGAAATGACATCCAAGGTGGAAAAAAGTCCTTTACAAGCTTCCTGTGCTCAAGTCATGGATAATTATCAGCTGAGTTGGATTAGTAAAGTGATTAAACTGAGGTTGATTAATAAAGTGATAAAAGCTTTAATGTGATCATTTCAAATTAACATGGTATACTTATTCAAAACACAGGCTACCTGTTGTACTTCTTAATCTCGTACCAGAGGTTTGAGTATGAGATGGGGAGAATGAATTGTTTCTAGAGCTCTAGTTTCTAGAGCTGTCTTTTCCTGCTTTCATGTGGCAATAATGTAGTCTTTGCTCATGATATAAAATTCCATCAAAACTATCTATGTTTTGTTGTTTCCAGATTGGATTAATGTATCTCTCTGTACTGTGGTTTTTCACTTAAGAACTTGTTAGCTGTGGCAGCTCAAGCCTTGGGGAAAGGGTGTGTTACGTGGTGGTGGGGTGATCTGTTAAGCTTAGTGTTTTTAAATGTTGCATATGGAAGAACTCATATATCATTTAGAGCTGTGAATTTTAGTTGGTTTCTGCTGTAGTTCTATTTAACAACTTCCAAAGCAGGCATTTGAGGCTTGCATTAAACTAAGACACCAAATCTTTTGACTGTGTTGCAAATATTCTGTATTTACATACATTTTTTTTCCACAGTATTTATGTTGAAATTATTAATGAAAAAGAATGCTTACTTGGCAGTGCTCTCTTGTTCATTGTATTGATTTATTGTTCTGTGATTAGCTGTACCATAAGTTTAGGATTTTCATTTTCTTGCCACTATACAACCCAGATTTTATTTCTTCAAGCATAATTCAGAAACAGAATTCAGCAATTTTTGAGTAACTTATTTTCTATGCTTCACTAGCAGGCAGAACTATCAGCTTATTTTTTCAACATATGAGAGAGTGCATAAACCATGGAGTTTAATAACTTTTAAATTCATTAGCATTTACTCTTTTTTAGGGAATATGTCATATTCATATGTTCTACCTACCTTTTCAGGTTTTGTTGGAACTCTGAACGCAGTACAGTATTTGCTTTGGGAAGGGGGATAATTCTACTTGCAAATAGTCATATTCTCCTACAACATGTCATTTGCATTAGGCTTTTCTGCTTAGGAAGTGTAGAAAAGGTATGGCCACAAAATTTCCAATAAAATATGTTGCTTTTGAAAAACATTTTTTTCTTTGAATTCCAGTTTTGCTTTTGGAACAATAGAAATAATAATAAATTTTAAAAAGCTAAAATAAGAACAAAATGTTCTGATTGACTGAAAACATTTTCTGCCTTCCATCTCCTGTTCTCCTCAAAAAATTATTTTGCAACATATTTAGGATTTTCTGGCTTTGCTTAGGCCTAGAGCAATTATTATTTTTAAATTTTCCAACTGTAGTTTACTACTTTGGTCTTGTAAAATGATTACCCAAGGAATTGGACAATTTTTCAGTTTAATTTTCATTGGAACAGAATGTAGAAAAATGTGCTTCTGCATAGCATTAGAACATTTCAGCAGAACTAAAACTGTGCAGTATGGTTTGTTATATAGTTAGTAGTCAAGTAAACTCTGTAATTAAATACAATTACTTTAAAGGTTTTATTTGAATCTGACTCCTTTTGGATTGCTTGGAACTGTGTAAAGGACTGTGATCTTTGTTAGTCTGTCCCTTTCCTCACTACAAATCCATTTTCTTGGGACAGATTTCTTGATAACCTCTAGGAATAGGTCTCTGGAGATAATTTTATGAGAGAGAATGTGAATAAGATTGAGTATTTTAAATATTAGTATTTAAATTTAGGAGGTTAAGCGTGGATTTAAAGCTTTATTATTGCTGCCTGTTCTGATTTTTTTCTTATTAAAAGAATGAAGCCACCTAATAAATCTGATTAACTTCAGTAGCTGTTAGAAGATGCTTAGCAGTTTAAATCACATAACTGATTATTTTAATTTTACATAACTATTATTTGCACTATAGATATAGGTTGGGTAGCCAACAGTTGGATCTAGAAAGAGAGAGGAAGAAGTGATCCTATCCAATTTTTCCTTTTGTTCGGGAATCTTTGCATTAATTTTCCATGCTGAGAAAATGCTGAGAATCTGTCTAACTCCTATAAATCTTTGAGTTATATGTGAGACTTGGATAGATGAATCATATGAAGGCAAGTAATTTAATATTCCCTTAATTAAACCTCTGGCCTTATATTTGCCAATTTAGTGATGACTGGCATTTGAAGATAGTTTCTTCCTTATCTTAAAATTTCTAATTAATTTTCTGGCTATGGCTACCTTTAATATTTTATTTTTCTTGCTGTTGAATTTTGATTTAAATAACTTCATAGTGCATTTTCAGAGAAAAAGTTAGTGCTGAAGCTGCTGTACTTTTGCTATGCAAAAGTTACCATTCTCTTTCAAAGGGTTTCAGAAGAAAATATTTCAACAATCCAAAGCACCACCAAAAGAAAAAAAAAAAGCCTGAAGGGAATTGTACTCCACATCACAGTAATTTATTCTGTATTAGAACTGTGTTTCCAAAAGCATCGTCCACTATAATATGTTTGTCTTTCTCTCTTTTTAATAAGAAATTTCATGCCTAAAGCACATCAATACTATCTTAGGGAAAATACATTAGGCAAGGTCACTTTAATATTTGTCACAGTTTTACTCTGCAAGTATTTGTTTGAGATTGTAAAGTTGATTCTTATTCATGTTACATGCACTTTGAAATTTGAATCTCTTCAAAGCTTTTTATTTATTATTAGCTGACATAAATGTTTATTACATTTTCTTACATGGGGTAATAAAAATTTGACTTGTAGCATGTTATGGTGTGAGCTTACTGGCATTTAGTGTTAGCTTTAATATAATTTCTCCATTATGTCAAGAATGCCTAAAATCGTAAATGCTTTGAATTTACTTACTTAAGTCTAAGTAAATACTAAATCAGAATGTACTTTGCATTTGCAGGCACTTGCAGACCAATTTGAAAATGCAAATACATCTGTATCTGAACGCATGAAGATTTTCTACTGTTGTCAGGTGCCTCCCCGTTGGGCCATACAGGTGTGAAGCAATCCTATTTCAAGCTTTACTTAAAAGTCTGTGGCTCTTATTATTTTTGATACTGCATGACTCCAAAGTCAAGAGAGTGTGATATGATCTTGAGTTGAAACACTGTAGAAATAAGGACGTAACCTAACAACACACCAGGATTTTCTGGAAATAAATCAAGTTCTACAGTGTTTTGCTTTCAGATTTCTTGTTCAGTCATGCACAGAAATAATTGCTTGTAGTGCAATTCCTCTTTAGTTTCCTTTTTCCTCCAATAAAAAATGGACCAAAACTTACAAGCTTCCAACATACCTCCTGTAAAAATAATCTTGCCACTGTCTTACTATTTATTACTGTTCTACTTACGCTAGTGTTACTTGTCTCTCTCTCATCTTTTAATGATCACTCACTTTGGATTGTTTTCAGGAAGTGGATCATGGTCAAAGCAGCCAAATTAGGAGTCAAAAGTACACTGAAGAACTCCTCAAGCTGAGAAATTTTTTATTTTCGAGACATGGCCCTTTTTACTAGTGCTGACAGGATATTTTTTTTTTCCAAAACTACGCTGTTTATCTTGACAAGAAACTCTTTCTAGAACAGAAATCTACACATTAGAGTCATTATCTGATGATGCTGTATTTAACAAACTGTCGTGGTTTAACCCCAGCCAGCAACTAAGTACCATGCAGCCGCTCACTCACTTCCCCCATCCCACTGGATGGGGGAGGAAATTGGGAAAAAAGAGTAAAACTCCTGGGTTGGGATAAGAATGGTTTAATAGAACAGAAGAGAAGAAACTAATAATGATAATGATAACACTAATAAAATGACAACAGTAGTAATAAAAGGATTGGAATGTACAAATGATGCACAGGGCAATAGCTCGCCGACCGACACCCCACCAGTCCCCGAGTGGCAATTCCTTGCCCCCCCCACTTCCCAGTTCCTAAACTAGATAGGACGTCCCATGGTATGGAATACACCATTGGCCAGTTTGGGTCAGGTGCCTTGGTTGAGTCCTGTGCCAACTTCCTGTGCCCTGGCTGGGCATGAGAAGCTGAAAAATCCTTGACTATAGTCTAAACCCTACTGAGCAACAACTGAAAACATCAGTGTTATCAACATTCTTCGCATGCTGAACTCAAAACATAGCACTGTACCAGCTACTAGGAAGACAGTTAGCTCTATCCCAGCTGAAACCAGGACACAAACTTAAGAAAGCTGTTTGTATCACATACCTCCAAAGGTGTTCATGTCGTTTACTTTTAATAGTATGTTATTCCTTTTTGATTTCTAACCTCAATGCGTGTTGTTCCAACCAATCATATCTTCTCCTAGCATTCTCAGATTATTCCACTCAACCTTTCTGCAGGCACTTGCAATAAAACTAGCAATGTGGTTTTCATTTCCAATTGTCAGAGTGGCATTTTTCGATCCAAGCCAATTTTCCAAGCCAAAAATAGAAATACTAAAATAGGCATTTATAATGGAAGATGGCTGCAGTCTTCTAGTCATAGTAATGAAGAGGCGTGACTATATAAATTTTACCAAATTTGACTTTGTGTAAATTTAGTAAAACATAAATGAGATTTAGTTCCGGACACTGGCAAATGTAGGGTTTTTCCTAAGCGATTAATATCAAGCTAACAAATAATTACCTTGTTACAGATTTTCAGAGTTTGTTACATAGTTATTTTCAAAGAACTGTAGCCAGTTCTTAATTTTTTTGTCTACCAGTCTATTCCCCTATGGTAACTTCTTAGATTGGTAATGGATACTGAACCCAAGTCTATAAAGAGAGGTCCATGACATACATAGAGAACTTCCAGGAATCCATTCAGGATCACCAAAAACACTGTAGAGACTCACTGTATGGGATCTCATAGCATAATTAAGTGTTTTTATACAGAATGCTCCCATTTGTTTTTGCAAACCAAATTGTATTTGTGTCACACATAGTAAATAAGTTATCCTTTCTTCGAAGATGAAAACCTTTATGTGATTTTAATGTCCTCTTAAAAAATAAACAAAAGACTAAAGACAACTTATCAAAGTCATGAAAACATATCTTGTTTGTTTTTAAATTGAAAACATTACTCATTTATTTTCATAAGTACACTAAAATAATAGCTGAGTTTGAAATAACAGAGACTGACTTACCTTTATGGAACACTCAACTAGGCAGTTGAACCTGAACTCAAATCCAATATTGATTTGACTAAAAACTAACACCCTTTGTCAGTGGCTGTTTGGGACAGTGATTTCTCACAAGTACCTAACAAAATTCTGTCAGAGCCTTCCTCTCAATCTGTTTTTTCACAGGTTCAGATTACTATGGCAAAGTGTTGCTAGAAGAGGCTTTATTGCCCTCATTCAGCCTCTGTTTCCCACTCTTAGCATTCCCAACATCCTGGTGCAACTGCTTGCTGGCCACACGGGCCATGGGCCTCGTTTAAGGGGTGGAAGTTCAGCTCTGTCAGTTTGTGCTTGCCATGTCTGTTTCCATTTTTGCATTATATTATAAACTAGTTCAAAGTAATTAAGCTACTGACGTGAACGAAAGTCAAATCAAAACAATTATTGTTCTAGTGATGGTTTGGGGTTTTTTGAGGTATATACATTGTTTGAGGCTCCAGCTTGAAGTTTCAAGGCAATAATTCCATATTCTCTGTCTGCTTCTTGTTGATGTCAGAAATGCCTCTAACATCTTTTAAAAATGGAAATAATATTTACTTACCTATTTTCACTTACCTGGAATTTCTTATCTTTCCAGCGTCAGCTTGCAACCTTACTCTTTGAGCTAGGATGCACCAGCTCTGCCTTACAGATATTTGAGGAGTTGGAAATGTGGGAAGATACAGTAATCTGCTACGAAAGAGCAGGACAGCATGGAAAGGTAAGAAAAATGTTTTTTATGCTGAGGTCCTGTCTTGAAATAGGATCTGAAGAAGTATGAAGGACTGTCTGGCTTGAGCTGTCAATTTACTGATGACACTCATTTCTACAGGGGTATCATGAGGAATGTCTGTTCAGGATAAAAGGACACATGACATATGAGTCTGTCATAACCTGTGAATGCAAAAAAAACCGATTTGGGGTAATGACCACATGAAATAGAAGTTCATAAATAACAAATAACTTAAGAAGCAATAACTTATAGAAGATCGTGATAGTGATTCTTGAAAATATTCGAGGAAAATTGAGTTAACAACTATGGACGCACAGTAAGGTGTAATGTGGGCATTTCAAGAAGGATGTAGCAGTCATTCATGATGGGGTCTTGGAGCTTTGTCTGGAAGGGATATTAGTTTTCTTTCCCACTTGATTTCAAACTATTAACTGTAGTTTTTAAAAGCACTTTAAATAGAACAACATCGGTGCTTAATGTATTTAATTACCTAATGTTAGCATATTCAAATTACAGAATCAAACATCTGAGACAAGAAGTGGCATAAGATTAAAAGGCTTTATTTTGTTAAGTCTATGTCTATGTTTTCCTGAACTTCTCTGTCATTTCTTTAACACTGCTACAGCTGCATGTTATCAACTCCAAAGACAATTTAAAGCCATCACCTAACTCTATGCATCTGTGACAGAATTGTTTAAAAATGCTGTAGCAGCCTGTAGCAGACCTCCTTTGTTGATGATTTTGCTGTTACTATTAGAGTAATGGTAGGAAGATTTTAGAAAATGATACCTGGAAGCAATGCCTACTTGTGTGTAACTTTAGCTGTGTTCTCTTTCTGGTGCAGTCTCTCACACAGAAGGACTGTAACAGGACCTTATGCTATCAAGCATTGTTTTCAGAATTTATATAGCTTTCAGAAATACTCACTTTCAGACAAAAATATGTTTTTTCTTTTCTTCCCTGTTCTTTCCCTCTATTTAGTATATGGTAGCATTAAATATATGAATGTATGTGTGCCTTTATGACGCCATAAGCACAAAGACTATTCTTAAACTAATTTAAGCTTACAGAATAGAGAGCTATAACTTCAATTAGTAGAAAAAATGCAGAATTTCTCATATTGACATATTTTTTCTGATTATCATGCACCAATGCGTAGATTTTGGTCATTATAAACTGGTAGATATGTTTTGCTGGCAAACTCTGTGTCACATTATGCATGCCTTGGGGATAGTATGTTAATATCCCAGTCTTTTCAGTTCAGTGGAGGAATAGAGGTCAATATTTTCCATTTCCTGGAAATGCATTCTGTCCTAGTTACATTCACAAACTGCCCTTAGGGAGTTATGAAAATGGCACTCGGAGAATAGGACAGGATATCTGACACAGGAAACTGCTTAGAAATGCTTTCAGAATGAGGGTTTGTGCTGTGCTTTGAAAAACAGAAAATGCTATGTAAGTGCTAAGTAACAGTAGTGCCAGAAAAAAAACCTAGCTTCAGACCAAAAAAGCCAGAAAATTAGCAACATTTAGCTGTATACCAAGGGGAGTGACTATTTGTGCTCCTTGTCAGAAAGTTTTCAGAGTGTGAACTGTTTGTATTTATCAAAAATGTTTTTACGTTTTTAAACATGGTAGTTAATCTTTTAGAAATGCACAAGAATCTACTAGAGCAATAGGTTGTTCAGTGGACGTTCATGTCATTAAAGTTTAGCATATATGTGCCCAAAAGAACAAACTCTATTAAACTTCGGCATGTTTTTCACTCACAAATGCTTTTATATAGGAAACCTGAATTTAAATACTGAAAAATCTAATAAAACAGCCAGAGATCAGCAATATCAATGCGTTTGATGAGTATTTCATCAAAGTAATATGTTTCTTCCTACTACTTTTGAATTATGCACTGACAAAGAAACAGAGCATGTAGATAAGGCTATGCAAAGCTCCACATTATGTACTTGGGAAATACATAATTCACTCGGGTATAACAGATCCATGTAGCAGCACAAATTTTGCAAAGTAAGATGTCACTAAAAGTATTATAAAATGTGAATGCACATTATGTTGATAGTTGCTGTGGCTTTCTCATTCCAGTCTTTTACTCATTGTATTTCTTTAACAGACTTGTTGCCAAAGAGACACTAATCTCAATGTGTGTAGTGAAAACTGGTGTTGAAAAGTGTCCCTCTCCCTTCTTTTAACTGTGAGGGGGACCCAGAGATCTTGGGAATATTATTTATGTCAGACAACTTTCTTTGGTTAAGGTGTAAGAGGTCTCTTCAACCTCACTGGAATTAGATAATACACTAAAAATTATACTATTTCCCTGCTAAAGAAAAAAGAAGAGATGAACCAGAGATGTGAATTTTCAGTTCTTCCAACAGAAGTGAGGTCTTTCTCCCTTGCAGGAGCTCTAGAGCATGGTAGCTGCCGACCTTTGAGAAATTCATGGGATCTACCTTTTAGCATCACCTTGGTATTCTGTTTTACAACACTCTTTTCAATCCTATCCCTGTTCTGTCACCTCCTCAGAGTAAACAGCATGGTCTGATTTTAGACCAACATACCCAGCGATCCACATTCTACAGAGTTATTTTTCTCGTCATGACATGACACAGATATCTCAAAACGTTTGAGTGAGGAAACACAATTATGGTAAGATCTCAGAATCTCACCTTTAAATTCAGGAAATGCTTCCCAGATGCAAAGTCAAGTAGTACTATACTGATTAGTGCATGAGCTCGTTCAATAACTTGATTTCCACTACATATCATAACAGACTTGAGCACTCCTATATGTAGCTACAAAATTGAGAAAGAGGAGTAAATGGCTTGCCCAAGATTGTGCATGAAGTTACAGGGAAGATGACGTGAAAACTGAAGAGCTTTCCTTTTCCCTCACTACGTCTTTCCATGCTCATCTGTTCTGCTTCTTCATGCTACTTCTCTGGTAGCCAAGCAACTAACATGCAAGCAGAAAAGATGAAAGCATTTTAGGAAAAACTTTGAACTAGGAAAGGACTGAATTGTCAAATAATAGAACTGGTAGATGTGTGAAGAGTAAGGCTAATAGGGTCTTTTAGGAAACAAAGAAAATAAAAGCATGGGAACAAGTGGATGAGATGGCAAGTGGAAGTTTAGGTTTGGGAAGCCAAATGCTGGTTGAATCTTAAATTTGGTTTCCAGGAGTTTCTGTAGTGAGTAATAAAAAGGCACCATCTTTAATTTAAAACAGAACCCTCTTTACTGATTGTGGATTTTTGTGAAGCATTGCCTGTTTAATTCCCATAACAACTGTATTAGTCCAGAAAGCAAGATAAGAGCCTAAATCTCTCTTATGTTTAAATCAACTGACTTTTGAACTGAGTATTGAATTCCATCCATTCTGGTGCATACCATTCTGTGAAAAGCAGTGTTATAATTACTTCTGTTTCAGTCCGCAAGGGTTATACAGCTTCATTTTTTTCTTTTTAGGTAGCTTTTAATTGATAATTTTCTTACCAAAGCTTATTTAATTTAGATATAATTTTTAGTTATAAAGCATGCAAATTAATCATTAATATCTGTTTAATAGGTAAGAATAAATCTATAGTGGTTATATTTCTTTTATGTACTTTGTGTGAGCTGGGAGGAAAATGTCTCTTGATACTATTTTTTGTTGTTAAGACAAGATTTGGTTTTTGCAGAAGCAGGGTTCTTATCAAAGATTAAATGTGCATTTTTGAAAATAGTTTACTACAAAGGAGAAAGGAATATTTTTCTTCACAAAAGCCTGTGCAAAATGAGAAATCCAGTTTTAAAGTATCACCTGGTTTTGTAGAAGACAAACAACAAATGTTTTGAGAATCCTGTTATTTTTTAGGTTGTAGTTATGATCCTTTGTATTAGCCTTTAAAGATTTAAGTAATAAAAAAGGTTTGTAACGTGCCAGAGAGGTGATCAGATAGCTAATGAGATGAAGAAAGTCAGACTTCTGCTTATTTAATTCTCTGTTTTATCCGTGTGCTGAAATATTTATGTTGGCAATAAATTCTTGTAAGCTTAGACCAGAACATGATGGTTTTATGCTCTTAAATGTGAAATGGAGTTAGTGAATGGTTGGCTTTCTAGTCTAGTGTATGATTAGTACTATGCACTGCCACAGAATAGCAATCTGAGCTCAGGAGTGCCCTGCAGAGGAAGAGGTAAAGCAGCAGCATCCAATGCATTTTTCATCTCATAGCTGTGGGTTACACAGCAACATTTCAGTCTTTTATTCTTTATCTGAAGGGGAAAAAACCCCATACCTTTTGGTGCCTAGTGTGATTGCTGCAATAATAAAGCACCCAGTTCTCTCTGCTCTAGAAAAAAATCATCTTAAAGACCTATTATTAATATATGTTTCTTTAATCCTGTTATGGCAGGGAAGGGGAAGTAAACTGCCCTTCAACCAAACCCTCTGCAAGTGCAGGCTTCTTGTTAGGCCAGGTTTTCTAGTGCTTTGACTAGGCCAATTCTAAATTTTAAGGAATGGTTTCTTTGGCTTTCTTTGGAGAACCGTTCCATAGGCACTTAAAAACACTTGCCATTAAGTTATTTTCCTAATATTCAGCCACTAATTTTTTTTCTTATTGGGATTCCATTTTTTCTAGTTTAAGATCACTTTAGCAACCTAAACAATACATGCCTTCCTCACCTTTGTGCACTTCAAATATTTATAGGCTTTACTGTCACTTTATTTAACAAAAATTACCGTAAAAATGAAGTATTTAAATTAGTATGCATTAAATATTTCAAAACAAAGTAAAACAAAGTCATTTTTCTAAAGATGATTTTCAGACAGGATCAATGAATTTTACTGATTGGAGGAAGAGACTTATTCTCTAGAGACCATCTGAATGGCAATGAAAACGGTTCTTATAGAAACAAGAAAAGCAGTTATCATTTAAATGCAGAGAGGAACTCAGCTTTCCTTTTAGATAAACTAGCTATGATAGAAGAATGACTAGTGTTACAATGTCAAACTTTAATTCTGTGGCAGGCTGTGTTGGATCTTTCTTGGTTCAGATGGTTCCAATAGATATTTTCTAATAGAAAAATTATACTGAGCTGAATTATGTATGTTACATTTTTGCAGCAGGGGACTGAGGTAAGAGTTCAGTCTGAACAACAGATCGTCTGTCCAGTGTATTTATCTTTTCAAAAAGCCACAGAAAGTAGACTATCTCTTGTTTAAAAGAGAAACAATAATTTTATTGTTAGAGCAAGATAGTGGCCCTGAGATAAAGAGCTTTTGAAAGTTGGTTACAGCCCATAATAGATGTCTGGGAGACCCAGCTTGTGTCTTCTTTTCCATAATACTGTATATTTCTGAATACATTTTATCTCAAATATTTAGATAAATTTATAACTTCTGCATCTTATGTAAAAGAGTAGCATTTCCAAAACCAACAGGATGAAAGTGGACGTGTCTTCAGACATAATTGAATGGAAATAACTATTTTCAGAAAAGAGCAATTAGAGATAAAGGAATGACAGTCATTGCAAGAGTACTTATTAGGATATATAAAAAATACAGATGATAAACTATTAGGATTGCACATACCTTAATGGTGCTGATACTGCATTGCTATGAAGTAGGTGTAGGTTTGATGTCCAGGACTGATATTTGCTCAAGCTGCTTCTTGTTTTACATTCTCCTTGCTGTATTAAACCAAAAGCCACCATATTATGTTGATGTTGAAGTGTGGGGTTTTTTTAAAAAAAAACAGTTTTGAAACAGATTCTCTCTAGACTTTATCTTTGATGCTGTGTTGGATCAAGTTACTATTTCCTTAATGTTCCTACTTAGTCTTCAACTGATGATTGCGAGGTGCTAAAGTGGTATTTGTTCAGGTAGGTGATTAACTGAAAATAAATTGTCCCATTATATATTGATTTCTCCTTGTTCTTTAACAGGCGGAAGAAATACTCAGGCGGGAGTTAGAGAAAAAGGAAACACCAGGATTATATTGTTTGCTTGGTGATGTTCTTAAAGATCACCAGTACTATGACAAGGCCTGGGAGCTCTCCAGGCACCGCAGCGCCCGCGCCCAGCGCTCCAAAGGCCTCCTCCATCTCCGCAACCGGGAATTCAGGGAATGTGTGAAGTGCTTTGAACGTTCAGTGCAGATCAACCCTATGCAGGTTGGGAAATGATACACATATAGCTTTGTTTTAGTTGGTGTGTTCAGTTTTTAACGATGACACACTTTTTTAAAAGGCAATTCTGTGCACAATTGTGAAAGTAACAGCTCATTACTATTAGCAAATTTTTTACCACGTACTTGGAAGCCTGACTAAAAACAGTAGCAAATGAAATGAAGACATCCTTTTGCATTCAGGTCCTTGCATACACCTAATTCTTTGCCTGTACAGCTCTTCTATTTCAAAGAGATCAAGCTATTGAAAATTAATAACTATCATCAAATAAATCATGAGCAAGTGTTAAGCAAAATAGTTACATGAACAATGCTGTACAGATTTTAATGAAATTATCCTTTTGCCTTGTCTGTTGGCTTTGAGTTACAAACTCTGATCTCTATTTCACAGAAACCTTTTTCAAGTATTCTGGTCTGCCCTGCTCTGGAGTCACTGAGAAGCTTTGTGTTACACTTGTGATGGCAGTAGGTTTTATTACAGTAATGCATCAAAACTGAAACCACAGTCAAAAGACTTCTCTTGATGAAGCTGGTTATTTTGATAGATCCTATGCAAGCTGTTCTGCAGACAATTTTTTTAATCTTGTTTCAGTTTCTCAGCCACTACATCCCATCCCAATAAGGTCCACCTTGTGAAAGGTCTTGAGAATTTAGAACAACTTTGTGGTTGTTTATGTATATAAATTGTGCCATTTCCATGTCCATGCAAAAAGTAGGATATTCCTCTTTCTTGCTCTCCAAAGAATACTGCCTAAGCTGCTGGTTTGAGTTCCACATAACTAGCTGGACTTCTGCTGTAGAAAAAATTTTAAAGGCCTCCAGCCTTTCAAATCATTTATCCCGAAGCTTTTTTTTTATTTCAATGACGTATTTTATTCCAGTGAATCAGAGTCCTGTTCTTATTCAAGTGAACTCCAGATAACTTATAAACACCTTTAGAATGGATAGCAAAATGAACAAAAATGCTCCCCTTGTCTTTCAGTTCTCTTACTCAGGAAATGGCAACAAAATATATATTACTCAGTTAGGAGCCTTACTGAAATCCAGAGGACTCCCAAATAATAAAGGGCTGCAGAAGATGGCCTTCAGGGCTCAAAACTGAGAAAAACTCTGCTGAGATGGTTTTTTATTTTGTGTCCTATCCAAAGGAAGCTTAAACTGAAAGGCAATCCAAAAAAAATAAGCCAGTCCATCTAGGAAAGCAAACATTTCCTCCTCTTCTTGCTCGGGAAGCTCTATTTAAGATTCAGATGAATTGTTTCAAACAAATAGATTGAGCAATTGGATAGTTTGGATTGACATATCACTGCCTTCTAAAGTCTATCCGTATTCTGTCACTACAGAAATGAATTGTTTCCTATTCCAGGATGTCTTGTGTTTGAAGAGCAGACAGGAAGGTGATTCTAGATGCAAGGACTTTAAGACAAGGAAAATATTAATTGATTAATTGTTCCCAGAATTATGAATATTTTATCAGGTAAACAAGGACTCCCTATTACAATGAAATTTTTGTGTGTGTGGTTATCAAACCTTTTTGGAGGAAGGGATTTTTAGACTGCAGCAAGCGATTCCTCAAAATACCTAATGGGTAAAACCATTCTCTGTCAACCCTCCTTTAATCTTGTGTACTCTTTTTGGCCAACTGGTCAGATTTGGTTGAGGTCTCTGAGGTAGGTCTTTGCAGTATGACCCAACCACCATATCAGACTTTGGAGAATCCACAAAGGAATGAAAGTCTTACAGTTCAAATAGATCCAAAACTTTTCTTCATTAGCACTGTTGCTCGCAGAATTACTTGTTCTAGTACATGCCTAGTGGATGACAGATGCATTTCTCTTGCAGTTTCACTGCGAGCATCTTGCAAGGGTGGACTGAAACAATTCCAGAGATCAAAGAGCTCATGTCGTCAGTTCTCCAGCGGTGAACGTCTGCATAACAAAACTTACAGCTTGATAAATTACGGATTTGTTAGTTCTTGTGCTGAACAGTGTATGGTTATCTATATCCAGTCACTTCACGTTTGAATTTTCCAGAAATAAGAGTGTTCATAGCACCCTTTTTGTGCCCACACCATTCTTCTTCATGTCACAGTCTGCGAGAAGAGAATCATCCTCTTTTGTGCTAGACTATTTGGCTCATAACCTCTCAGGCTAATTTTCTTGGGTGTGAAGCAAGAGAAGTGATCTCTCTCCAATTTGGGAAAACAGTCACACTTTAGAAGTCAGCTTGCCATCAACTACATCTGGAATTTAAAGTTTTGGACAATGCAATGAGAGGCTTATTCTCAACAATTCTCCTTCTCATTCATCTTGTAATAGTAAAAGTAACTTAAACGAGTTGAGCTAGACTCTGTCATTGGAAATTGTGATAAAAGTCTCTATACTTAAAACTATAGTATGTTCTGTCAGTGTGTTGTGTTCAAAAGAAACTGAATTATAAGGGAGATAAATGATGCCAAAAATGAGTAATTAAAAAGGTACTTAGCTGGGATTTCACTCAACTAGAGCTCTAAAAATTTTGTTGTAATTTCTAACTCCAAAAACCAGTTTTGCTGTACAGGATATAGATTGTTTCTAAACTAACGCTGCTGTACTCCTAAGAGTATTGTACTGAAGAGTTTACTGGATTCTGAAAAAAAGATCTGTATGTATTTGCCATATGCAAATAGTAGAAATTCTTTAAAAATACAAAAGAAAGTTTCTTCAGATATATGGTTTGTTTTTTTTTCTTTTTTAAGTATTTGGCTATACCATAATTAGGTTTGTTTGGAACCATATTTCCACTAATATGAGAGAATTGTTTAGACTTTCTTAAAGCATTTCATAATCATTTAGACTTACTAAAGACTTGCCTGGAAATTCCTGATGGCAAGTTTTAACAGAGTCCAAGCCTAAATTATCTTCCTTTGCTGGTCACTGTCTTCAGTTTTGAAAAGGATAAAAATTTACAGCTCATTTCCATGTGTTTTTCCAATCAGTTGCGACATTTGAACCTCTAGCCAATGCATTTTTTTATTTCCAAAAAAGAACTTTAACGTAGTTCTACAAGCCTTGACAAAAATCTTTTTTGAACTTTGGATTAAGTTTTCCTTAACACTACCTTTCAGTCAGTCATAGTCCTCAGAGCAGTTGTTACACCAGGTAGTGGGATCGACAGGTTTCATGCCCTCCCCAATAAAAAGGGAATTCTTACCATTCTTTCCACAAAAAGTAGCTTAAGTCCGTTCTTAAACTGTATCCTAAATATATTAGTAAATAGTTACTGTACTACTTATATTGTGGAAGAAATTAATGCTCCCTTTCCAGATGTCTAAGGGATGATAAAATACCATTTCATTGCTATAGTAGATCAAAGGCAATGAACTTTGTTTTTCTGTTTGGTTGGTTTTGTTTGATTTTTTTACACAGCTACCTTTTTTTTTTTTTTTTTCATTTAACCTGTCAGACTTGTTCTTTTCCAGCTTTCTCATTTGACTAGAACACTAGCTTTTGAAGTATGTCCTCTTATTCTAATAATCTCCTTTATTTGGTTTTTAACTGTTATGATTGTCTAATCTTTTTAGAGCCTTTTTGAATGACAATATGTAGTTGCTCCAAGCCTTGAAATGTCTTGTCTTGAAGTGTTTCAAATCTTCTGCAGACCTTTAGTCTTTTAGCTGCCCCTTTTATTTTTTAACATAACTTTTCCATTTTAAGTAGCTCTTAAATTTAACATCCTCTGTATTAAATGAGTTGCCTTTGTTCTTGAAGGACTAGTGAATCTACATACATTACATAAAGTATCTTTTGTATGGTAACATTTTGAACCTGATCATTCATACTGGTCAGGATCAAGGTAAGTACTGTCTTCTGACTAGCTTCTTCATATCTAAAAAATTTAGCCTTGGAATTTCATAAATTATGTTATTTACTAAACTATGTGGAATAATTGAAATCTCCCTGTATTTTCTGGGATTTCTATTTTCACAGCCTTCTGATATCCCCCAGCAGCTTACCTTCTCCACTTTGGTCAAGTATTCTGAGATACAGTCTTTATACTGCTTTTTTACTGAGGCCTGAAATTTTAATCCATACCAGTTCTGTTGTACGTTTACACAGTTAATTTTCTATATGATTGATAGTGAAGGGTTTTTTTAACATATAATGACATTCTTCCATCTGCACGACCTATTCCATTTTCTGTATACTTTTTGCCTTCACATCATAGCATCTCATGAGGCTCCTTGACTTAATTCCCACCACAGAGACTTTTTATCTCATCTGCTAAAGGATCCCTTTTGGACACCTTTCCCAACCTTCTCCATCATGTTCGGTTCTCATATTTTTTCCGTTCAGTCAAAACCTTCATACATAGTTACTGCTAGGCAAAACATCTTGTTTCAAATTATTAAGAAATTAAAATTATTTATCATTCTTTGCAGTCACTGTATGGTTTTTACTAGGTACCTGCTTATATAGCTTTTCTCCGCAGAAGTAAAGAATCATTACTTTCTCCTCATGCTGTAACTTTTTCTTGAGAAAGCTTGTCAACTCCTTAAGCATTGGTAAGCCAGTTCCTGAGAGATGTAGCTGCTCACCATCAGCCTCAAAAAATTAAAATGGTGGAAGTTTTAGTCAAATCTGATTCTGGAAGCACAAACTCAGAAGTGAGACTGTGCTGCTGTTACTCATTAGAATTCTTAAAAATGCAGTGATTGTTTTTCTCTCACCCTTTACAGAAGCACTGTTTAACTTGTATCCTGAGCTATAGATTAGGAGCTAGCCTTCAATTTCATACTTGATTGGTCCCATCTCTACCTCCAGTTTTCATGTCCAAAAAGTTATTGATCTAGAAATAAGAGAAAGGGGATGTGATGGGTTGACCCTGGCTGGACGCCAGGTGCCCACCAAAGCTGTTCTATCACTCCCCCATCCTCAGCTGGACAGGGGAGAGAAAAATATAACAAAGAGCTTGCGGGTCGAGATAAGGACAGGAGAGATCATTCACTAATTACTGTCACGGGCAAAACAGACTCAGTTGGGGGAAAATTAGCTCGATTTATTACAAATCAACCAGAGTAAGGTAATGAGAAATAAAACCAGATCTCAGAACACCTTCCCTCCACCCCTCCCTTCTTCCCAGGCACAACTTCACTCTCAGATATCTCTACCAAACCCCCCCAGCGGCACAGGGGGACAGGGATGGGGTTTACGGTCATCACACATTATTTTCTGCCACTTCATCCTCCTCAGGGGGAGGGCTCATCACACTCTTACCCTGCTCCAGCGTGGGGTCCTGCCCATGGGAGACAGTCGTCCACGAACTTCTCCAACATGGGCCATTCCCATGGGCTGCAGTTCTTCATGAACTGCTCCAGCATGGGTCCATTCCACGGTGTACAGTCCTTCAGGAGCACACTGCTCCAGCGCGGGTCCCCCATGGGGTCGTCACAAGTCCTGCCAGAAAACCTGCTCCGTGGGCTCCTCTCTCCACAGATCCGCAGGTCCTGCCAGGAGCCTGCTCCAGCGCGGGGTTCCCATGGGGTCACAGCCTCCTTCGGGAACCCACCTGCTCCAGCGTGGGGTCCTCCCCAGGCTGCAGGTGGATATCTGCTCCACCGTGGACTTCCATGGGCTGCAGGGGGACAGCCTGCCTCACCGTGGTCTTCCTCATCGGCTGCAGGGGAATCTCGGCTCCGGCGCCTGGAGCACCTCCTCCCCCTCCTTCTTCACTGACCTTGGTGTCCGCAGGGTTGTTTCTCTCACATGTTCTCACTCCTCTGTCCGGCGGCTGTTTCTCCCCATCCCAACTTTTTTTCCTTCTTAAAAATGTTATCACAGAGGCGTTACCACTATCGCTGATTGGCTCGGCCTTGGCCAGCGGCGGGTCCGTCTTAGAGCCGGCTGGTCTGGGCTCTCTCGAACACAGGGAAAGCTTCCAGCAGCTTCTTACAGAAGTCACCCCTGTAACACACACCCCCCCCCATACCAAAACCTTGCCCCACAAAACCAATATAGGGGAGTTAATGAGGTAGCAGCCATGTGGGAGTGCTGGACTTCTGGAAACTTGATGGAGGCTTAAAAAATGATATTGACTAAAAGTTTATTTCCTATTAATTTTGCCCTCTGAGATTTGGGAAACGTTGTTTTCTCTTCCTGTGCAGTTTCTTCTTTGAATGATGAGTTCAAGGATCATGAAAGGTGACAGCCTGACAATGCTGAAAAGTAGATTTTCATGTTTGCCGAGGCCAGATGTAATTGGCAGTTCTATCTTCACCTATTCATCCATATGCTCTGAGGATGGGCCACCCACGTACACCCTCAAATGCAAAAGGATGTCTTTATTGCCAAGCTTGTTCAGTTGTTTTATTGATATCATGAAGACTGCCCGCCAGGGTGCCAGATCTGACAGGGATTAATGTCATACATTTGTGCTCTGGGATCTAAGTTTTGAAGCAGGTTAACTATGAACTCTATAGCAGGTAAGTCAGGAGTCGATACCTTGTTACTGATTTTAAGTTGGGTCTCAGAGACAGAAAAATGAGTCTGATCTGGAGAGAAGTGCAAAAATATCTGCTACAGAGTTTGCAATTAATCTGTAGAGGTTGTATCTCCTTGCACATGAACCAACAGCTTTATCCTCAACCCTGTAAAATCTCTGATTTGCCAATGTTTTTTAAGGTAACATTTTTGTATTTAAATAGCCATTACAGTTTCCTACAAAGAACCAGTGTTATCAGAATTGCTTGCTTCAGAGCTAGTACCCAGAACACAAGAGAATATAAACATTAATCAGACATCTTGACAAGTAATATGTTGTTGTGCAATATAAATTAGAGTTAATGTAACCTGGGTTTCCATCTTCCTCTTCCCAACCTTCTTCCCTCTCTCAAAAACTTTTCCAAGAAAACCTGTTTAAGTTTTATTTAGAATAGAGAAACAGCTGAGTTTATTGCATTAAGTAATACTACCTGGAATGATTTTGCAGCACATTATAAAATGTCCTGTTTGATTTTGACTGCATACATTTAAACAGCATAATGCTGTCAGAAGATGTTCTGTCAATGTAGTTGGGATTTAATACTTTTCTGAATTACAGACCTTTTCTAAAAGGTAGTACTGCTTAACTTGCAGCTCTTTGAGAATTAACTGTGTGTCAAATCAGGAACTTGCTATTGAAGATCTATGAAAATGCATATTTGATTTGCTGCAATTTATGCCTATATTTGCTATTATTTAGAATAGAATAGACTATTTCAGTTGGAAAGGACCTACAATGATCATCTAGTCCAACTGCCTGACTAATTCAGGGCTGACCAAGTTAAAGCATGTTATTAAGGGCATTGTCCAACTGCCTCTTAAACATTGACAGGCTTTGGGCATCGACCATCTCTCTAGGAAGCCTGTTCCAGTGTTTGACCACCCTCTCAGTAAAGGTATGTTCCCTAACGTCCAGTGTAAACCTGGGACAGCTTTGAACCATTCTTATGTGTCCTATCACTGGACAGCCGGTTCAGTATGAGTCAGCAGTGTGCCCTGGCAGCCAAGAGGGCAAACCAACATCCTGGGGTGCATTAAACACAGTATAACCAGCTCATTATCCTGCTGTATTCAGTGTTGGTGTGGCCCCCCCTTGAGTACTGTGTACGGTTCTGGCCCCACAATTTAAGAAGGATGTGAAGGCCCTTGTATGCTTCCAGAGGAGGGCAACAAAGCTGGTGAAGGGGCTGGAAGGAATGTCCTATGAGGAACAGCTAAGGACTTTGGGTTTGTCTAGTTTGGAGGAAAGGAGGCTGAGGGACCACCTCATTGCTCTCTACAGCTTCCTGAGGGGAAGTGGAGAGGGAGGTGCTGAGCTCTTCTTCCTGGTTGAATCTGTATGTATGAGAGGTATTTGGGTGTAACAACTAAAGACTTACAATGCAAGATTATTGAACTGGTAAAGTTCTATTCTCTACGCAAGGCATTAAATACTTTTCTATCTCTAAACATGGCATTATAAGCTAGAGAAGATTGATATTCTGACAAGTAAAAAGAGCTATAATTTTGAAATGTTCATGTTTAGCCATTAGAAATATTTCTTGTAAAATACAATTTCCTTGAAATACATTTCCTAGTATTTACCATTTGACCTAACTGTAATACTATAAAGTGAGTGTAGATTTTTTCACAAGTTAAAAAAAAATAGGCAAACCTCTAAATAGCTATCACTTTCTTCTCTAAATGAAGATGCACTGTTAAAGAGCACTTCACATGTCACTAAGTGGTCTTTATATATAGCCAACACCTTTGTTTATCCATATTTATTAAAACTTTGAACCTAAAGTTTTCCTGTGTTCTGCATACTGGATACTATTTATTTCAATGCAATACTATTAAGATAGCTGAAAATCGGGTAAAATCAGCACGAATAGTGTGTGTTCAAGCATCCAGGCAAAATTATTTATTTTGTGGATAAATATGTATATATGTAATCATCCATTTTTTCTCTCCAGCTAGGTGTATGGTTTTCCTTGGGCTGCGCATACATTGCTTTAGAAGGCTACGAAGGTGCTGCCAAAGCATTTCAGCGCTGTGTGACATTGGAACCAGATGTATGTACTTTTCAACAAGCGATTCAGATGGCTTATCTAAAAGCAACAAGAATGTTTTCATTATAAACAAGCAAAGCAATAATGAAAAACTTGTTTAAACCTTAACCCTTTGAATAAATTAAACTTGTGCATGAAGGATATATTTTTGTCATGAGGCATCATAAAAATACTTGCCCAATACTTAAATTTGTCCAAGTATGTGTGTATGAATGTTAAAATACATTTAGGCAAAAAATTCCTTTATGCTTGCATACATTGCTAAAACAGAGAAAAGGGAATAAGTAGACTGTGAGGAGTGCTAAAAAGAGAGATAAAAGAAAAAACATAAATTAAAATACTTAGTTCTCTTAAGTAATCAAATTCTCCTGAAAAAAAGTCAAAGAAGTGGTTGCATGACAGGTAAATTTGTAACTATATAGCTCATGAGCACAGGGAGAATGGAGCTTGTTAGCCAGTTTTTCAGGATGCACAGGGCAAGCATGTGTACAATCTTGGTGTTTGAGTGTGACTGTGCATTGAGATAGCAGAATCGTCAGCAGGATTACCTCTCGGGAATGCACTGGCAATACTTTTGTCAAAAGGCCTGACTGCCAGCCAGCATGTTGTTTGCTCGGAGTTAATGGTACCTATTTGATAGAAACTATTATTCATTCTTTTCTTATGGGGAAAAGAATGAGAGAGCAGTGAAAGGTGACAGAGTATTCTTTTTTCTTTATTTATAAAATGAAATAACTTACTTGGGGGAAAAAATGTACATAGAGACAACCCTGTAATTAACTGGAATTTTTACTTTATATATAGATTTTGTTTGTTTATTTCAGTACAGTAGATTTACTTCTAAGTAGATAATAAAATTGTATTCACTTATCTCTGGTGCCTGTACTTGATTGCATTAATATGAGCAAGCCAACTGGCTTCTCAGTGGGTTAAGTGGTATTTCTTTTGTGAGTAAAGGATGCTGGGATGGCTCTTAGTTATGGAGGTGAAACCTACCCTTATACACTGATCTGCAGAAATGTAATGACCATTTTCATGAATTAAGCCTCAAAAAGGTTTCCCAACATGATTTAAATGCTCCTTAAGCCTGAGGAGCTGTACTCAGTACGAGAGTACAATTCATTGAGTACCCAGATTCTGTTGTTCAAATTTATACTAGTTGTCACTTAGCTGAATTCAGTGGTGTGGCTTCAAATTTATGGCAGTGTAAAGCGATGGGCAGGAATGGTCTGTGTACATGGCTCTGCTGGTTTTACAAGAGGAAAGATTGTCTGAGCACTCCGTAATCCTTTTCAGCTAAAACAGTTGAAAACACTGTTGGAACTAACTGTGTTAGTTTTGCCTGATATGTGTTAGGGGACATTCAGATAATTTTTAGCACTAACAGAGCAGTGCAGGTAAGTATCATCCAGCTAGTGAGAAGTGATGAGCTGCTGGGAGCACTGACCTCTCCAGCCATCCCAGCTAGATCCAGAAGAGGATGCCTGTTTGCAGTTTAAACTGAAGGCAAGAGCTGACTTAGTGTATTCCAACCAGAAAACAGTTAATTGGTATTTATATACCTGATTGTTGCTCTAGTCAATAATATTTATTTATGTATTTCTATTTTAATATATTTTCTATTTCAATGTAATATTTTGACTGCCTTGTAGAAAATGTGTTAATATGTGTGATTAGTAAAGTCGATATTTCACAGTAGTTTCATTTATGTATATTATCAAGTGAGCATAATGTAAGTGAATAATTTTTTTTGGTACTTCTTTTATCATTACAGAATGCTGAGGCCTGGAACAATTTATCAACTGCTTATATCAGATTAAAACAGAAGTAAGTACTTCAAAAGGATTAGAAGATACTGCTTCCAAAATAAATAATTGGGGTTTTCTTTTTTTGACATTGACTTTTTTATTCTTATAACGTGGTTACCTCATATTTTGTAATTCTTTTCCCTTTAGTTCTCTCTCCCAGGTTGGATCATTGATAACATATTTCATTTTACAGGAAATAAGAGTTTCATAAGCTTTATAAAAGTAGCAACCTCTCACTCTACACTTTTTTCTTGTTAAAAGTATTTATGATGTAGAAAGTACCAGTGCAAGACATTCATATTGAAGTTATTGAAACTAATTTGACTATGAAGTTAAAAAGATATGTCCATTTCAAGCAAACTATATATTCAGACTTATGTCAATTCATACTACATTAATCTCAGTAGATTTAAGGGAAAAACAGGCAGTTTATTTTTTATATTACAAAAGCAGATGGAAACCTGCACACACACTAGCTCACTTGTTCTTTTCCCTCCAAATTAACCATTAGTACAAGCAGCTTTGACCTAAATGGACTCCCTTTCTTATTTTGTATTTCAGCTCAATGTAATAAAAGTTACTTGTAAATGCAGAATACCTGAAAGAACTTAATATTTAAGAAGAATTTTCACATTATAACTTGTCCCCAAAGAATGAAACAAAAGAATAAGATAAATTTTTAAAAACCTTACTCAAAATCTGGCATCAGTTTATACAGTTACGCAGTCAGGATGCAAACTAGAAAAGAGAAAAAGAAGAGTAAATTTACATGAAAGGGTAAATTGATAAACATACCAAGGAAATATGGGAATTAATATAAATGAATTCAAGAGATGGTTTGATATGCTAATGGGAGCAGGAAGGAGGAGAAAATGAAGGTTAGAATAACCACTCAAGACTAAAAAGTAGTAGAAATCAAGAACTTGTTTTACCTTTTCAGTAGTTCCTTTCATCTTCAGCAGTGCCTTGAGAATGCCCAGTTTAATGTCTTAGACTGTGTGTGATATTGTTCCTTCTTTTGCATAAAGTTCAAAAGGGTATGTCAGATGTTCAGTGTACTGGCTCATGCTTATTTCATAAAAGTAGCTTTAATCAAAATAATTTCTCTGTCTGTTCGTCTACTACAAGGCTGAAAAACTACTGAGTGATTAGTTTAACTTTATTGGTTTAATTTTATTATTGTTAATCTACTCTTGTGATTTAACTTGCTACATACATACAAAACTTGTGACCTATTTGATACTGTATCAAAAGCAGTAAAGGGAGGCATGTTTCTGAGCTTTTTTCCCACAGGAATCACATGGGAGAGGAATACGTGTACAGGAAATCTTTATGTGAGCATTACATGCTGATAGCTGAGTGTGGCCTGTATTTGCTGTGGAATAGCAACTCCTTTGATTATTTGTGTAGTCACTTATAGATCAAGACTGTGTGTGAGTTAGTTTGACCCACTGTCAAAATAGAGGATATCTGTAGTAGTTCACTCAGTATAATTTTTTTTGTGGGGCTAAGCGTTGGTGAAAGTGTAAATTCTTACTTTTCAAGCCTGCTAGGAAAAAAAGAAAAGTGAGGGGAGGATTAAAAAAAGGAAAACAAAAATAAGATATTTAAGTTAATTGTTTTCTTTTCTCAGTCATCAAAATCAAGCTTTACTCCAACCAGGCTCTTAAATCAGTCCCAGTCAAGGACTGTGCATTTGGGTAAGGCTTAGTAGTCTCATACACAGACAAATACAAAATGTGTAAGTCTCTTTGAAAAGAGTATGCAAACAACTTGCTGACACCCAAATGAAAGGGGTTTTGTTGTTTTGGGGGTTTGTTTGCTTTTTAAGAGTTTAGAAGTTTTGTGTATTCTGAATTTCCTCCAGAAAAATTAGTTTTGATGTAAACAGACCCTTCAGTTTACCAGAAAAACTTCTCTGGGTGCCAGGAGGCCTTTGAAATCTAGATCTCATATTTCTCAGAACAAACTGGGACTAGCCCTCTGTCCATTGGGTGAAGGATTCCTGGTTTCCAAGACAGGTGACGCACTGGTACTGCCTACTTTTTCCTGTTTGGATATGAATTGGTTTAACTGTTGCCCTGGTTAAGGATACATCATTATATGATTTATTACATACATAGGGAGTTTGTTCTGAGAACCTATAGGACTTTATTAGCGTAGCAAGAGCGATGATTTGAGGAATACAATTTCCATCCCATTCCTCTGGTATCTTGTCTACATTTTCACAGTTCCATCTGATTGGCATCCGCCCTCATGATAATTTCTTAACTTTTTTGAGAAGATGGGGAAGATCATACAGGGTACTCCTGCAGATGTTGAAGAGCAGTTTCAGAAACAGTCTCTCTAGGTGATTGGAATGCATCAGTCAGCCAGAGCATCTTCCAGCCTGTCAGAGAGCTGTGGCAGATCCCAGCTTCCATTGTAGCAAAATCCACAGAGGAAGGAGCAGGTCTCTGTTCTTTTCTAATATAATCTGTCAAAATCAGGGTCTGAAATCTCTTACTAAGACTATTAACAGTGGAGGAGTCCCAACTGTTAGTACATATACCTGGCAGCATCACATATATCAGTATATCACAAGAGAGATAAAAGGGGAATGAATGTGGGAAGATCCTGCCTGTGGACTATTCTGCCATAGCTCTGCCAAATGACCTGTTTTCCTTCAATAATTTTGCTCTATTAGTCATCTCTCTTCACGTGTATTTGGTAAGTCTTTTAATACTATGGCAGTTATTTACGTTTTTCTCTGACCCAGCCATTCCAAACTTTTAATGGCCTGATCCACTAGTTAGATATTCCCTTTTCGTGGCTAGGACATTTACATTCTCTTGAACACTTTTTGAAACTCAACCAACAATTTCTTTGAGCTGTCTTTCTTTAGAGACAGCACTTGTAGCAACTTACTCAAGCAGTAGAGCAAGTGAACTGCAAATTTTTATAACAAGCCATCTTTATATGATCTTTATTAAGAGGAGATTTATCGCCATACCTCTTTCAAAGAAGATTTTTACCAGCCTGGGAAAACTCTGTTTCAAGTTTTCATTTAAAGGAATTTATTCTTTTGTGTTTTTTTCTACATATCATGACTGTCCAGCTGAAAGTAAGCTTAAATCTCTCAAACTCCTAAGAACTGTATCATTCTAGTCTCTAACAAAGCTTTTTTTAAAGTTTCAAATTTAGTGAAACTTTTAGCAGTACTTTTAAAGCTTTCAACAGTAGGCACTCAGAGTTTACCAACATCTGCTTCAGATTGCATTAAGATGACTTATTCCTTCTGCCTCCTCTCTGGCAGCATTGGTTGCATGTTGTGCAGGAGGTCATACCTCTGTAAACTGTAGGGCAGCTGCTTTCAGCCCATATACTTGATTCAGCAAAACTGTCTTTATGTTCCTTACCAGAGAATGCCATTACTTTTCTCCCTGAGTAAGGGAATAGTAGAGTCGCCTGCAGTGGATCCATTTGAAAAAATAAAGATGCTTCCTGACTTGTCAGTGACTTTATAGGAATTATTCTCTCCACCTTTATTCCACAACAGTTTCTCCTGCCACTATGAGATGGTTTGGTGGGCAGCACCTTTGGTGAAGTTCTCTAATAGTGTTTGGGGCCACTGTGACATATTTGTACTGAGCAATGTAGCATCAGGGAACAGGGAGTGTAGGTAAAGCTTCCAGATGACATAATTAAAAAATGGTTGAAAGTGCTGGGCTTCTGTGCAATGGGTATGCACATTTACCACATGCAAATGTTTAAAATAAATCACAAAAAGCTGTTATTGTTAAGTAACCTTCCTTTGTGTGATGAAATGAGTGAATATCATTCTGCATCTGCCACGAACTCAGTGATTTTTAATTTTTTCATGTGTTGCAACTGCAGCATGAGTGAGATTGTTTTCTCATGGTTCCAATTAAAAATTCAGAAAAGAAAATATTGACATAGATGTCACAATTATAAAGAATTTTTTGTCAAAATGTAATTATGAGCGCTAACATAGAAATGATCTGATAGAAAGTAATTGGCAAGAGAGATTAAGGAATTATCAGTGTTGTAAATTATGAACAATAACTTTTACATTTGCACTCTTTTCTAAATGAGATTTTTTAAGTAAGCTTTTTAGTTGATACAATGCCAACTGATTTTAATATAGAAATTTTCTGTATTAAATCTTTAATATAGAACCTTCTTTCCTATTCTTCTTTTTTTATTATTGATCAGAATCAAAGCATTTCGAACCCTCCAAGAAGCTCTCAAGTGCAACTATGAGCACTGGCAAATATGGGAGAACTATCTTCTGACCAGTACAGATGTTGGAGAGTTTTCAGAAGCAATTAAAGCTTATCACCGGCTCATGGACTTAAGAGAAAAGTACAAGGATACACAGGTGGGGAAGTTTTCGTGTTAAGTCATCCTGTATGTTCATTAATTTTTCTTGTGAACAGAGAGAGATTTCTGCTGTTAATAGTATCAGTAATGACAGTACACATACCAGTGAAGCTTGTAGGCAAGCCATTTAATTTTGTGGCATCTGGACTGTAAGACTAAGAATTTAAAATGAAAATGGACAAAAAGGAAAACCTTTGCATCCAGATTGCCTCAGACTTTGTGGAAGGACAAATATGATCCTTGCAGTTTTAAGAGCTATTCTTAAATAAAACACAGTGCATAACTCCATCTTTCAATATTGTTCCTGCATATTTTAGTATCAGAAAAAAAATAAATTATTTAGTTTAAAGAAAGGTAAGCTTTTCCCATGTGTTTGAAAATTCCACAAATGAGCCTTTGAAAGTTATTTATGTTTCATAGATTGGATGCATTACAGTCAGAACGTTGATTCTTAATAATCAGAACAAAGAAAAACAAAGGAAGTATTTTGCTCACCTTTCACTGTAGTTCAATTAACTTCTGTGTTTGTAAATGCATGCTCTGGACAATATCCTGAGAGCCTACTTTAACAGCTTCAGCTAGGATGTTACCTTGCCTAAAACCAGGTCCTGATCCAAGCAGGTTCTGTACACTCAGTGAAAATAGCAAGATGAATCTGACAGGCAAGCCAAAGGAAGAATCCCTTAAGCAGAGTAGTGAAAGACCTCCAAAAGCCTTTGCAAAATTAATGGATCGGGTTGAAGAGCTTATGAGCTCTTAAAGAGTTTGTGTGTAGTACCAGGGTAAGAGGACCCAGCTGCAGCTGGTCATTGATCCCAGCAGTATGTTTCTTTTCTTATCCCATAAAATGATTAAAAGTAGCTTTCCTGGATCTTGGGAGTTTGAGTTCAGTGATGAGGAGAAAGAACAGAGAGAATTAATTATGGTTGTGGAAACATCTCATTTGTTTATGGGGGGCAGGGATGTTTAAAACTTTTTTCAAATTACTTTTTAATAACAAATTGCACATGAGTATGTCACGATCCAGACTGGACAGACCAGGGAGTCGCGTTTCATTCAAAATTCCCTCAGGCTAAATTAAGGTGAAACGACACCAAACGATCAGTTAAAGATTTTATTTGTGACAGAAGCAAACGGAACTGGGGAGGCGTGGTAGTAGGTGGCAGGGTTTCTCACAACAGGAATTGGCATAAGACTACCTCTGTAAACCGCGTAGCCCAGGGTAACCATATACATCAATTCAGGTAATAAGGAGATCCCTCCTGTTGGTTCACAGCAGACCCCCTTGCTTTCTAGACTCTTCCTCAGAGAAGGGCCTGGGGTGGCTGGATCCACTCTTAGTCCCAGACTTGGTCAATGGTTTTATGTCTTAAAGGGTTGAGGTGTGGGGATTGTGGAAAAGGAAAAGGAACAAGAGAAGAAGGAAGAGAGAAAGATTTCACCAGTCCTGGGTCCAGCGTTGGTTCAGTCAGCCAAGGGGTCCAGTTCTGGTGCACCTGGGGCTTCAGTTTGTGTCCTTTTATCATCCTTGCTCCTCCTTCGGGCCGGCACCCGAACTCGTCAGGCGAATGAGCGGTTTGTGGGCCTTTGGGGCCTGGGGGTGGTTTGTGGAGTAACTTCTCCTTCCCTGCAGATGTGGCCATTGTTTGATCTTTGTATCGGAACAGGGAGCTGCGCCCCCCCCCCCCAGCACGCCCTCCCCCTCCTGTTGCTGATGTCTGAGCTGATGGGCTTTTCACCTTGGTTCCTTGCTGTGCAGGGTTTGTCTTTAAGCAGAACTTGCCCCACCACAATGTTTGAGACATTAACTCTTTCAGTCTCCCACAGAGTACAATACTTACTACTATAAAGCCAACCACGCACAGCATAACGTTCTGTATGAATCAAATCTTTTGGGTTTGACATGGCTGAACGTTAAAGGGTCTCAAACTCCCTTTGCACTAAAAAGTGTCTTTGGAAAATAGTCTTATATATAGTAAAGATTCGTGTGTTTGGCAGCTACAATATTGTGGTACTGGTGGGGCCTGTGTGTCCACTCATGGAACATCTTGTAGATGGTTGCCTTTTTTAATGAATTTTTTTCTCAGTTGTTAATTTAAATAACATTTTTAGGGGTGGTCTACTGTATTATTTTAATCAGATTGACAACTGACCAGGAATAGAACTTTCTACGTTTATTTGTCCATTTTATATATTTTGAGATGATACAGGCTCCTATTAGTGTGTTTTGTCAAATTTTATGTAGGCTATTTTATTAAAATATTTTGGGATATTGCTTGCACTGAATTTCTATTTTTGTTGTATAACTCTTTTTTCATCTTGTTCTCATACAACTTTTATCATTTTTACAGAACTATATATATGCTATGTATCCTAAATTTTTTTTGCACCCCAATTTTAACTTTGGCTTCTGATATGTAAAGTGCTTTTGGGTTTCACCATAACTTCTAATAAAGTTTCCTCAATTAGAAGGATTTTGCTAGTTGGCCAAGAAAAATCTCAGAGCCTGATTAAAGAGTTTCAGAAAGGCTTTAATCAATAATCTCACAAGGAAGAGAAGAGTATTCCCATAGCAAAACCAAAAAAAAAGTACATTAAAAGCTTCTGCTGAGATTGGTTACAAAGCTCACCATTAATTTCTGAGCTTCTCCCATTTGCCAGCTGGCCTGTTTTAAGTAGAGATGCTCTATAACCATCTTGTGCAATTGTATTTTAACAAAGTAAAATCATGGAACATGAGCAAGTGGAAGCATATCTCTCTTTTTTCTTGCAACATAGTATGATCTTTTCTCAGGTTATATTTAGTATTTGTAGTCATTGTAGATTATAATTGATAGGCTATTAAGCTAGAAGACATAGTGGTGAGAAAGAAGGTAGTAATTTAAAAATAAATAGATAAAAATGCATGGGACTGGAAGAAACAAGTTGAGTCATTGATTCCAATTGTTTGTGAAAACAGAAAGCCAATCACTTTTAGCATAATCATTGTTGCAGAATACCCCTTGTGAAACTGAATGTATCAATTAAGGGTGTGCAATTGAATATATAATTTGAAATGTCCTTGGTCTGCGTAGTTACATCAGATTTTTTAATTTTATTTCAGCATAGTATGAAGTCATATTCATAAATCGCTAATTTCTTCTAATAACAGTAAGGCATTCATGTCTTCATCTGTGATTTCTGTTAGGCCATTGCTGTCTTTTCATGCCAGATTTCTGAGTACAGAATGCAGCTTTGGGAAATTTTGCTTCTAAGCTATTCTAGTTATTTAATGATGTCATCCTTGTGGCAAAGGTTCTGAGATCGGGATATCATGAGGCTTGACAATATGTATGTACAGATTCTGCAGAGAGTTAAACAAGGAAAAGCTGAAGGGCTCTTTATAAATGAGCAACAATGCAATAAAAGATTACAGCAAAGGACATACTTTGAAAAGTCTGTTTCCTAATATTTCCCTTAAATGTTTTAAGCATCTTTCTTACCTTCCCTCCTTAATGGTTCTAAAAATTCTTCAAATTTCCATATTCCTTTTAATATTCATGAACCTACTGAGAAATAGACCTTTAAAACATTTAACATAGATGTTATGTAATAAAAGATAAAGGCTCACTAAATTATCTGTAGTTTCAGCTAGTAGATCAGTCACTAAAAAGGACCCGAGGAGAAGGCCTTACCTGTTGTAATCATCAATTTAGCCTCTGAATTATTAGTCTGAGGTGGTAAATATACCTGAAAGATTTCTGCAGCTGCTAATGATACTACTTTGCACCACCTGCATGCTTGTGGAGGCAAGCAGTCTTTTTTACTTGGAAAGTTGCAGTTCTGTGAATAACAAAGTTATTTTGTGGGTGGAAAAGCTGCTTTGCTACATTGCTTTCAGAATCCAGATCTTCATTCTGTGCTGTCAAAGAATATAAATTCAGAAGTATGGACAAATGGTTCCTCTCTGCAATTCTGTGTTCTTGAGAATCTAGCAAAGTTTTTCTGTTATCCTTTCCATCAAATATCATCCTCATTTCAGTGGTTCATATTGCCAGACTGTTTCTAATAAAAGGCTGCAAGAGCATGTTCCAAGGGGATTTTGAGGAGCGAGGGTAGGAATTAATAATTTCTGGAGCTCTCTTTCTTTTAAGTAGCTCACTAAAGACAATTGTCTTTATAATAAAGCTTTAATTTGGGAGGGGCATAGGGAAAGCTCATAGAGTGCAGATTTGTCATTTTGGATCTGGTATCTGAGGGTTCTCTTCTTACTTAAGCACTGTCAAGTTTGATTATTATTAGTGAAGCTTCTAAAAATGGTTTGACCAAGTGTATTTTTATGTGAAAGAAGCTGTTTGGAGGACAATTGTGGAATGAGATTCACTAATAGCAAACACAGCATTTAAAAATTATTGGTTTTGTTTCTAAGGTTTTGTCCCATGGTGGTTTTTGTTCAGTTTTTAGTACACACACATTATTCACAAAAGCAAAGGAGAAGGAGGAATGCAGATGGTGTGATGCCATATGAAACACAAACTCTATGCACAGTGGACATAGGGAGTCCAGTTCATTAAAAGAGGCATTTAAAAAAAAAAAAAAAAAAAAAAAAAAAAAAAAGCTCTACTGCTTGTGTGGGATCCTGGGCAGCAGAGCATTGCTTTAGTAGTTTAGTATATATGGCAGTTTAAAATCTCTCAGAGAGACAAATTAAAATTTAACACTTAAGACAGCTGTCTAAAATGGAAAGCTCTGTTACACTGCTAATACTTTGTGATCATTAGCACAACTCCCTTGCAATTTGAAATAGCTTTATTTAACAACTGGGCACAGCCAAGTAGCATTAATGATTCATTACTGTTTAATGGACCCTTTAATCTGGGCCTTCACACTAGTTTTATTTTAACTGCTGTAGTGCTAAAGCTTACATGATGAATTACAAAAAAAGGAGATAGATTATTATGATGAAAGTGTAAGCAAAGCCTGAACTCTATGGGAATATGGGTAATTTTTCAGTTGCTAAATCATACTGACTAAGGAAACTTTTTTTTCATGTGCAAAAAAATATCATTGTCTTTTAAAACTCTTGATAACTATATAGGATATTCATGTGAACTAACTTCTTGGACTTTGAGTAACAATTTTGTTAAACTGAGAAATTGATTGAGAAGTCATACATGTATGTATGAATCGTCAGGACCAGTTCTAGTTCCGTTTTAAAAGAGAACATAGTTTAATGTTTCTTCTTACACCTCTTTTATGTTTTTTATTACAATGCTGTAGTAATGGAAATATCAATATTTGCTGGTGTTTTTCTAGCAAATCATTATAGAAGACCTGATTCATTAAATGATAGGGTTTAGTCCCTTAGATTCCAAATCATGAATTTAATATGAATTTCAGAACTTTTGGCTTATAAATAGGTAATCATATTTTCTATTCTTTTTGGTGACAATCCGAGCTTTTTAACAGAAAAGAAAAGAAAGAACAGCCAGTTTGTCATATCATTTTATAAGGGCTCTACTGTTACAGTTTGGGAGATAGAAGGGGGGAGCTGTTTAGCTGATGTTAAGATGTTACTATAATTTCACATTGATTCTGAAAAGATACCAGGGAGATGTATAATTTTTTTTTCACCTTTTCTGTTACATAGATTTATTTCATATCATCAGCCATTTTGATTTATTTGGGTTGTTTTGCCAAAGATTTCCTGTACCTGATAAAACTCAGTAATTAATTCTTGGGATGCATGTTAATTGAGTCATTCTATAGAAGAAAAATTGTTTTAGGAAAATGACTTATCACAAATACTAAACTGCATTATGTTTTTATTATAAGTGTAATATATTTTGATACTGTCATAATTTTTGCATTACTTTCTGCCAGTTAACTACATCTTGGTTTGCGAGGATGCACCCCTGTCCTATTTTTACTAGAGTAGTGGTATATTTGTGTGGTTTGGGGCTATTCACAGATCATCTTTGAAAATGGTTTTATTACTTTCTTGATATTAATATTGCTATTAATGTGATTTCATTGTAAGTATTAATATCACATGGACAAAAATGTTGACGAATTAAAGTTGCCAAATGATAGCCTCACAAGTTAGGAAGTACCAGCATGAAGGTGTTTGTATACCCTTTACTGGCTTATCTTGAATGCAAGCCTTATAAGACTTCCGTTTTTGTTTTTATCATTATTTCTTCCCCAGTCTCTGTGTCTCATGCACTACACAGAATAGGTAGTTCTCATTTAATAAGCCACAGTTTTTCTGGGTTTTATTTTCTTCTGATTCACCATATGATCCAATGTCTTAATTTATATTTACTGTTTCTCAATTTTTTGAGAAGGAACTGAGGCACAGCAAAACAGTTTTCTAATTTTCAGTGTCCAGTTTTGGACAAGAAGACTCATGTTTTTTTCAGGGACAGTTGATATTGTGTAGCATGTCATACATGCAAAGCCCAGTCCCATTGCGTTCACCAGCAGCTGCACATGCTCAGCATTTCTGCAGGTCAGATCACACATTCTCAAGCCAGTGACTCAGGAAGTACAGCCATTAAATGAGTACTTGTAAAAAGTTTGATTGAACTGACTCTAGTAATTCACCAGAAGTGCATTAAACACAGAGTTTCTCAAGGTGGTATTCAGTTGCCTTCCAGTTTCTGTCTCATCCACTATACATCTTTCAGTTTCTGCAGGTAGTTAAATAGAGGTCCTGTAAACCACAGTGTCTTCCGTTACCTAAATTAATGTGGTTCAGCCTGTTTACTGATCTTCTTATAACTGTATTATAAGTTGAAAATATCTTTAGGATACTGCCACAATTTCCTATACAATTCTTTTTCACACTAGCCTGTCCCAGTAACCCAAATTTCTGTCTTAGCTCTTTAGCCTCTTTATCTTCACCAACCATAGAATCTTATAGATGAGGTTTAAATTTGTTGAATTATTCCCCTAATAATGTATTTTTTACTAAATTCTGTACTTGTCATGTGGTACTATATTTGTATTTTACTGAATCATTAATAGAGACCAAATATTACAGATACCATTTTATATACTGATGTTGATTTGAGTTGAAATAAAAACTCCTTCCTGCTGCTTTTTTTAAGGTGCTGGCTATTCTGGTCAGAGCCGTAGTGGATGGTATGGCAGATAGCACTGGAGAGGTAGCAAGTGGATTGAAGGAGAAATTGCAAGAGCTCTTGGGCAGAGTAACTTCACGAGTGACAAATGATGGGGAGATCTGGAGACTTTATGCCCAACTTTATGGAAATGGACAGAATGATAGTGGTGAAGATATTGAAAAGGTAAATGTGTTGTGAGGTATACGTTTTTATGGATACACACTTCTGGTACAAACCTTGTGTTCTCTAACAAACTATAGTGCTATAGTAAGACATGTTCTTGTTCTGGCCGTGTTTTGCTTTAGTGTTTCTATAAGCTTATTTTCTACTTTTCATGTTCCTACAGCACACACTTTTATTATTGAATAGGAGCAAGATGTTTTACATCAGGTTTTGCAGATTTTTTAAAAAATCTCTCTTTTATCAGTATTTTATTTTAAAACATCCTATCATAGCATATGTGCATTTTCTTGGATTTGTATTCTGAAAGTTTTCTTGGCAGCAATCTAAAGTCTATAATCTAACGGTGGTGTTGTTTTGGGTTTTTTTAAATTGGAGTCTTTGATTCTGAAGACAAGATATTGCTGCTTCTGGAAAACAGTGGATCTTAATGGCATGATCCAGTTGCATCATATATATAGCCATCTATATTCTTTGCAATCACTAAGGCAAAATGCATTTAAGATAGTCTGTACCACAGTTAGAGTTCCCAGAAAAAAAGTGCTTTGTCCTTCCTTAGCTTAAAATCGAATTAAATAATGCTATTTAATTCTTAATCTGTTGAACCACTGGTTTCTCTTTACCTGTCTCTGGTTTTGCTATGTTAACTTCCATCTCTTGCTCCTATCACTTCCCAGGTAATTGAGTTGATTGCATTTCCAAAATAACCACTCTTCACTGCTAGAAGTGTTCTTTGTTGTATGCTAGAGTGTGCTTTTCATTGGTATTAAATTTCAAAAATACAAATAGCCTTGCACACTCCAAAAATACTTATGGGTTATCAGATCTTCAGTGACGCTGAAAATACACATTCAGTATGTTTCCTAATGGGGGAATGCCTTTGGCCTGGGCAAAAATGTCAGTCTGGAGGATTGCTCGTCACTTGATGTTATGCGTATTAAGCAGATGGTTGGGCCTACAAATTGTATGCTTGTGGGGTTAAACTTATTATTATTTGGGCCTCGCTTATTGTCCTCCTCTTTATGCTCTGCCCTGTGAAATGCCTTGTTTAGTCATTGCCCGTGTGCATTATACTTCCAATTCCTCCCTTTTTTCCTTCCCTATTTTTCTTTACAGCTGAACAATAAAAGGGATTTGGCCTATTTAGAATTCAGGAATACAGACACTGCAATATCCTGTAATATATCCTTAAATTCTTACTCAGACTTGCAAAGTAGCAGAGGCCCTGTCTATACTATAAATGTAATCATTTCAGAATCTGGTTACATCACAGTATATTTCACTAACCCAGTTGAAAACATGGTTTCAATTTGTAGAGTAGACAGGACTTTAACTATGTTTCCTAATCAGACTGGTTATGGAATATGCTTACGGTCTAGCTTGCCCTGCAAAATGGAATGATGTTTATAAATACTTAAGGTATGCTTATGTGTGTATCCAAGTATCCTGGTATGACAGTACCATAGATATAGATCACGAAAGAGCAAAACTGGCTACAGCCACAGCTTATATTAATTTACAGTGTAAAAATTAATTTTTAATACACTAGATAATAACTGGCAGCTTTTCTGATACCATATTATAAAGTAAAAATGTTAAAAATAGTATTTATTGGCTTCACAGCCACAAGCACCATCATGTGTCAGTCAGATATTAAGTGAATATATCTGTAGAAAAATTCCAGATGTATTGTTGCAGTTTTGCACCCATATTTATTATGCAAAAGGTCAATGAATCCTGAAAGGGCATTATTGACTGTATGTGGCATCACAGGACAAAGAGATGGGAACAGATCTATCATAATGTCATGGACCTCCTTAGAAATATAGGGTTTGACCTTTATTCCATATTTTAGTGCAGATTTAATTATATTTAACCAATTTTGTTCCTAACATTCCATTTGAAGGAACAACCTTGTATGTCTGGCTGTTGTAAAGGGTGGGTGGATTGTTGGGTTTTTTTACCTTTCTGCTGTGCTGCTGTGTTTGATGCCATGAATCCCTAGAGTCTACAGTTACAATTCACAACAGTGCTTTGTAAATTGAATCAGACAGGATTTACATGTTAGGAGTGTAAAACTATTGAAGTGTTGGGTTTGTGGGTTTTTTTCTTTTGCTTAGCATATATTTACTTTTACACTTTTATGTATCCAACCTGCCACCTCATTCAGTACTTCATTCTTTCCTATGCTGAATGCAGTCCAGTCTACCCCTTTCCCACCAAGGAATCTTTCCAACCTTCAGGTTTCCTGCTGATCCATACCCAGGCTATGAAACCCTTCTGTTCCTTGAACTTCCCCTGGCTTGTAACTGTTTCCTTCCAGGATAAATCCAGGTCCCAGAAGAACAAACAAACAGCCTACAAGACTTTGAAATCTTTCCCCTCCCTGACATCTGTCAGCAAAAAACCCCTAAATTGCTGCTCTGACTCAGACACGTGCAGACTGAAATCAGATTGCTGTAAAAACTCTTGTTCCTTCTCTTGGAAGTTCTTGCCTCTGCTGGCCAGAACCACTACCCAATATAACCTAGGCTATTATGAAAAAAATTAATTTGCTCTGGTTTGACTTAATATACCTTTACTGCAATTTACAGCAGCATGAACAGTTCAATCATTCATGCCATAGTGATTGGAACTCTGGTGAGAGTGAAGGTAGAAGCTTCTGGGGTCATGACCCTCAAATTTAATCTTTGGTCAGCAATCCAAAGTCTTTATTGTACTTATGTACACATACTGCACTGAAAGTTGTTATTCCTTTATGTGATATTTAAACTCTTTAAAAAGATTTGTCATTGAAACAAGCACTATAACTTCTGGCATGTCTTTGTTTTGTATTTCTGATGCTGTAGAAAGAAAACAAAACTCAAAAGCAAAAATTAATTTCATCTGCTTAAATTTTTCATGGGTTTTTTTTTCCTTAATGGGACCCTCCTTCCATATTATTTGCATTTATTTTTCCTGTTCTCACTGAGAACCAGAGCAGTATGGCAGCTAATAGCTGCATCTGTAAAATACATTATTCGTCAAGAATACGTATACAGAAAGAAAGCTTTGATGTATTCCATTATAATTTTTTTAGGTACAAAATGCTGTTTAAAGTGTGAGTACAAGTATTTTTCCATTTTTCATGTGCATTTAACTATGATGACTTGGCAAACATGGGTCACATCCATCAGTCTAGACAGATTTTTAAAAGATAAAAATTAGACACATGTTACTTTATATGCCTCTCATACTTGAGATGCGATATTGGTGAAGAACATCTGTGTTACAGCTGGTGCTCACTGTTGCAGACGACACTACTCCAACTCACAGGAAATCAAGCATAGTAAAGATACATTCATTTTCTGGATTGAGCACTAGTTTTGTAGATACTTAAAACTAAATTAGTCTTCTAGTTCGTTTTCTCACATAATGATCTTTTTGGGTTTTTCCTCCTTGCAGTCACTGCAGTGTCTCACTAAGGCACATAAATGTGAAATTCAATCAAGTGATTGGGAGAAAGATGTTTCTTCTTTTAAAGAAGTGGTGAAAGGAGCCATAGAGATTGCACATGGTATGTTCTACCTGAAAAGAACTTTTATTATTCATGAAGAGTATAGCAAATATTTATTAAGCTTAGTAACAAAATAATACTATACTTTACCCATTATATTTATTCCTACTACTGGGAGTCCTCTAACAGAGAGCACGATCCTGATAGTGCTTACAAAAATATACTTGGAATGAGGCAGAAATGGTGTTGCGTGAGTCATATGACTGGTAAAAATGAAATCAATTAATTTCATGGTCTAGCAATTTCATAATGCAAGTGAAAATGTTCATCTCCGTCCTCAAATCACCACCTAAGTTTGATTGACTGTGCCAGTCAGGAGATGGACAAAACTTAGACTCAGTAAGACTATTAGCTGTGCTGTTATGCTTATGTTTAAAAAGGATACATATACCTGTTGGGTTTAGAGTTATCTTCTCAAAATAATTTGGCATTCTTTTTCTTTGTGTTTCTTTTGGGGGATATTACATTAAAAAATTGTTTATGGAAGGTATCAAGATTTTTAATTAAATGTTGTTGTTTAAAGATTATTGCTATAGTGGTAATGCCTTTTTTGTTTTGTGGTCCTTCTGTGTTTGGATTCTAGTGGCTATAAAATGCAGTAAGAACAAATCTAATCATCAGGAAGCTTTGCAGATGCTTTCTTCAGCTCGGCTCAACTTACGTGGCTTGTCATCCAAAGCAAAGGTAGGAAAGTTTGAAAGCTAGGAACCCTTGTTCTGTTGCCAGAAACCATCTCTCTGTTTTGAGTCAATTACAGACAAATAATACCTGCTTGTCCCAGTGCATCATCAGATGGATATTCACCACTAGGCTATTAAGGATTGCAGTTTTAAGTAGACTTTTATTTCCCTTCTTCCTGCTAGGCTTTGACTGAAATAAACCTACTAGTCTAAGAGATAGCATTGACATTTTATGAATACATTAGAATTTTACTTAAAATGTTGTGCAAACATTTGAATGTTTGGAATAAATCAGTCATTTCAAAGACCTGTTCCTTATGTGAGTAGTCATGGGGGAAGCAGGGCAGTCTCAGAAAGAATGGATGTAAACCTGCAGAAAGAACCAAAATGTGTCAGGACTACTTTGTATCACTTGAAGTGTTTTAAAAACAGTTATTTATTAAAAGAGAGAACTAATTTTTAACAAGGTTTTAATGGATACCCTACCAATTCAGATATTAATTCTTTGGAAAATGTCATCATGTTTGAATCATATGTTTTGTATTTGGAGTTGTGCCTCCTTTGCCAGGCACCCAAAGAGCCATGTCTGCTTCTGCACCATTATTATCCTAATTTTACCCTTCATTTTACAACGTGAGACACAACCATTGTTTAACTGAGGACTGATCTGGAATACATTTTCATTCAAAATACACTTAATGTCTTAAAGAAGTATTCTTCCTGGCTGTGTGTGGGGTTTAGTAAATGTGAATTACAAAGCATAAGTTCTATAACATATGTGCTTGTGTTACAAAGTGTTGATCCACCATCAGTGTGCTGAACTTGGCTCACTCTCTTTTTAAGTCCTATAATTTTACAGATAAAAGACTAGGAAAGTTGTATAAGCAGACACGAGCTGACTTCATAACTGTGCTTTTAGATACTGGCATACATAATTCTTTGGAATGTGGTGGAAAAAAGCCGCAACATATATGTTTTGTTGTGATTCACAAAACGGTTTAGAAAAAAAAGTGTGTAGACTGAGCATGACTGTAGAGAAAGCAAGACTACTTGACATAAATTACATAAATACAAGTACAGGTGGTTTATATTATGCAAGATCATGCAGTATCTGAAAGTTTAAGAATAGGTGAGTCTGGTAAATTGTATTCTTAATTCCTGAAGGCACTAATTAAATGAACATCTATATTATTGGCAGGTAATAGTGCCTCTAAATTTTATGGCACTTCTGAGAAAACTGACGTGCTAGAGATAAAGCTATTGGTGTGACCTCACTGTTTTTGCATACTTTCCAAAATGCCATCTTATTTTTAATTTGAAGTCATATTGAATTTCCAAAGTGTGTTGTGGTTTAAAAACTCCGTCATCTTCTGTAAGATCCTATGCACAAATAGTTTAGCACAGTTTATGCCTGTCCAAGCTTGACTGCAGCATCCCCTTTTGCTGCCTTGTGAGTCAATATTGGGGGGGAGGGGGAGTGTCGTCTTCTTTTTAACAGAGAAAAGTACTTTAAAAAATGGGCTAAGAGCAGACTCAGTAGTTAAGATTTCAGAAGGAATAAAGGAAAAGTGAAAGTAACTTTTAAAGGATAAAAGTCCAAAATTTTGTAGTAAAGACACGCATTTGCAACAAAACAGTAGTTTTTGTATAGGTGAAACAATGTCACTTCTCAGACTTCTTGCCTTTCCTGGGATCTCTATCTCTGACATTCCAGCTCCTGTGTTGCGCCAGTCTCACGATGCACCCACAGCCTGCTGAAGGCTGCAACTCGAAAATGTGTTGTTAGTGGGCTCCTTTCTGTACATAGCCTTCTGGGCAGTCGCATGCTCTGGCAAATAGCATAGTGGGCTCTCTTCTGCTCCTTGCCCTATGGATCATTTTGGATCTGACAGGTGGGATCTCCGAAAAGGAGAAAGGTCATGGAGCTGTATCGTAAATGCATGAAATGTGGGTACTGTTGTGGGGAGACATGGGGCACAAAGCCCAAAGAATGATGGTGTGTGGAATTTCCCCAGGATCCATCTAGTTGAATAGATCTCTGTAACTGTGTGTGTGGTGGGGAAAAAAAACCCAAACAAACAAACAAAAAAAACAAACTAATTGTATCATCCTGATTTATTTAACTGTCTTAATCAGAAAGACCCAAACTTTTTTGTCACATTACCAGTGTGAGGTTTTGGGGCTGAAAGTCAGAAAAGTTTCTGTACTTGTTGCAGGAACTTGTTCCTATTTTTGTCTAACACGTTCCTTTGTTCAGTGACAACACTGTTCTGAGGCACATTGAAGACCTTGGTTCAGGCTTTTTATGTACATTTTTGTTTATATATGTATCTGTATTGTCCCATTATGTTTTGATGATATAATGATGTACAGATGTACTCCAGAGCAACTTTTGTTTTCTGGGTTTGTTTTTGTCTCTAAATGTAGGCTTTTGGTTTGTGTCAAATGAAGTGTGAAATACTCTCCCTTTACATAATGAAGGGGGAGCATATGTTTGGGGTCCTCCACCACCATGTTTCTGTGGAGTGGTACCTCACACAGCCTCCATATTACTTGAGTCAAATGACAGGTCCTGGCCTTACAATAGCAACATGTTCTGGTGCAGCATGCACAAAGCTCCAGTCAGAGCTTGCGTATTTCAAGGCTTTCGACAAGTCATTTAGCATTCCTCTCCCATGGTTACCCTGTAAATATGTGAAGATTATGACTGGTCATGAGTTAGCTGCTTTGTGTTTCTGTTAACGTCTCAAGGTCTTTAAGAACAAACTATTTTTATTACTCTGTAGTGTTTTGTTTTCTCTTGTATAACTTAATTACACACAGATGAATATCTGCACTCAGGCATGTCTTGACATCAAGTGTTAAAACATGTTTATTTGAGGTTTTGGAGAAAATGATGCAACAGAATATGACACTGGGAAAAATGGCCATTAAAATTCACAACTACTAATTTATCAGCAGGTGGATTTGTAAACTGCAGTGACAGTTATGTGAGATGGTCTTTTAATTTGAGTTTCATGTTAAAGTCCTTTACTTTCAAGGGGATCAGGAGTCAGAGTAGGCAGCCAGGTCAGAGCAGAAACCCAGCGTCCACAGGAGGATTCAGCCCCTTGGCAAAATATCAGGTGTGTGACACAGACCTCAGGTCTATATATGTGTGTGTGTGTATATATATATGCATCTTCTGTTTATTAGCCACAAAATGGCCTTTTTAAAGAGAGAGATACCAAAAATACAAAAGGCAGGGTGGTGGTGATGAGCATTCTGTATTCCATCTCTGGGCTGAAGCAGAGAAACTATATATATAGTTTAAAATAATGTGTTTCTTTTTGTCATGCAGCAACTTTTTGTAGATGTAACAAGTCATGAGATTCACAGTGAGATAGCTGATGAGGTGACAACTATGGACAACATGATTGCTGAACTTCAGGAACTGAGCAACCAGCTGAGAGACCAGTGCTGACATACGGAGCAGATTTCTTGACAGGAAGACAATAATGACATGTTTCTTTTGTCAGAGCTTTTGCTGATGAAATGGTTACAATTCTAATGCAACAACACTTTCAATAAACACTTTTCTGTACAGCGCTGTTCTTGTGGTCAGTTTTCTTCAGAGTTCAGGCTGCTTTTTAAGATTCTTATCTGCTCTCCCTGTCTCACAAAGTTCCATGTTTTGGTTCCTCAGGCCCAGATTTTCTGGAAACTCCCTGTGGAATTTCACCTTGTTGCATCGGCTTGTATTTATAAGGCAATTACTGAGGATTAGTTCTGCCTGACTGCACCACACCCAGGTGCCAGACCTCTGCGGGACAGCCCACCGATGTTGAGGGGCAGGAGAGGCACCAGGGCAGGAGGGAGATGGACAAGCGCGCAGCAGAGGCGGGAGCTGGGCCCAGCCTCTCACCCTCACCAGTGAGGCAGGCAGCCAGTCAGAGGGTGCATCTGTCTGCCACTGGCCAATCAGAGGAGCTCTAAGGCTGGCCTGTCAGTGGTGGGAAGCTTAGGTGAGGGCAGGCTGTCGTGGCAGGGAGAGCCATGGGCACGGGGTGGGCTGCAGGCAGGGCTAGGGCCTGTGGCTCACTAGGTCATCAGGCACTTTCCGATTTTAATTTGGTGTCAGTTGCTTACAGGGGAGTAGGAGTGGGGTCCTGAGTGTAAGAATTTGGTCTGTTTTGTTATTCTTGTAATACCATCAAAGTAGCAGCATGTTTGCTGCATTAGGATTTACAAACAGTTATTACTTCAAGCGTTATTATATTATTCAAAAATACATAACTTGTGTCACATGGGCAATAGACTAGCACTTCATTTGGGCCTTTTACAGGCATGGAGATTTCCCCCCACTGAGGCAGCAATAAAACTGCAATCTAATCTAAAATACTTTCATCTGACTAGACCTGAATTACTTATTTTCATCTAGACTATTTTGAATTGTTTCATATTTAAGCATCTTTGCTACAGCTCTTCTTAAAATAGGATTTTTTCAGTGTTTTCCAGAAACCTAGGCAAAATAGTTTCCTCACTCATCGTGATTTTGGCTTTCTTCCGTATGGAGTGGAGCAATCTCCAAAAATGTGGTTATCTATATTCTGTGTATGCGCTGTCTGTGGTATGGTCATTAAAATTATACCGTTACTAAATGGCAAGAATACTCTCCCTGAAGAGAAAGTTGGAAGGTAAAAGGAAACCAAACAATTAATTGGATTTGAAGGAGTAGTAAAAGCATGTTACTTCAGTGTGTGAAGGGGGAAACCATCTTGACGCCTTTGTATCCTTGTAAAGCTTCGTATCCTTGTAAAGCTTCTTAGAATGGAGAATAAATTATTTGCTGGCAGTATTTTAACATGAAGCTCCCACAAAAAATTATCTTAGCAACAGGTTTACCTGCTGGTGAAGGAGAGCTAACTCCAAAACACTTCTTCATTGAAATGGCCCAGAAAGTGAAGAGGCATTAAAGTTTGTGCAGAGTGAATTTGCTGGAGATACTCCCATTTTGCTTATGTGTGTGGTGAGGGGCCCACCTGACTGAAAAAAACAGGCTGTGAGTTTTGTGACAGACTCCCACCACTACTGTCTTTTTATATTTTGATAGGATTTACTTTATTCACAAAGGAAAAGAAAAAAATCTCTGAAACTATTATTTTGTTCCAGCACTACATTTTATTAGGAAGAAAGTGTTTAGGTGTGGAATTGTTCGGTGGCAGAAAACCCTCCCATTTTTCCTGTGATCTTATGGCACATTTTAAACCAGAATTATATCCCACTATCAACTTGAAAGCATGAGACTTGAGTTCAGTTATCTTGATTTAAAAGAAAATAATTTCCATTGAGTCTACCTGGGACACTTTTATATTTGAAGTTTGGAGGTGCAGAACATGAATTTTTGTGTAATGGCTTCTGCCTAGCATTTAATAATAATAGATGGGAAGTTAATATTTCATATAGAATATTAAAGAGGTCTGTGAGAAGGCCTTTATTTCCCTTCCTTTTTTTTTTTTTTTTTTTCTTCTGAAAATTTTCTTTGGTGGTCAAATGAAAAAGTCATTCTGCTTTTCCAATGTGTCTCCACTCCAGTATTTCACATGTTTTCTCAGCACAGATTTTTTTCCTCTCTCTCTTAGATGTTTGTCTTTCACCTAATACAGGGAAAGCCTACTATCTACAGACAGTGCATTCCTGAAGAGTGGGATGACTAGTGTTATGACAGCACAACAATTTTCCTGTCATAATAATAGTAATAGAGCGGAGATATCTGCAGAGACTTAAAAGTACACAATTTAAATATGTACAAACAATATACATGGTGTGGAAGATGGAGAGGCAGGAGCTGGCTCGCTGTTCAGGAGACACTGGCTTTTCAGAACAGATAACGATCCCAGAAGATCTCAGCCACTTCATCCATGAGACTGAATGAACACCCGATGTAAATCTCTTACCAGGTATGTTCTTGCTACCTCTTTCTTTGTATTAGTGGCATTTTCATCTTCCTCAGATACAAGGTGAGCCTATACTGCTTCTTTGGAGTTTATCACAGGGGCCTTTTAAAACTTTACAGACACAAAAGCCACCTCAGTTTTGTATGGTACTCATTTTCTGTACTCATGCCAGCAGCATTTGGTTCAGAATAGCTCTAGGAGACCATTGTCATGAAGACAGTGTTAATATAAAAGCTCTGGCTGTCAGAAAAACTTGCTAGTATGGAAAGAGGAAGGAACATTTCCTAAACAGACTGCAGACCTTCCAGCTCTCCATCTTTTGGGGAGCATCTGTCATCTAACATGGGAATGTTTTTCACTCAGACCACTCTCATGACAACTGCAGAATCCTCAAGGGTTTAGCAAAACTGGACAGTTCTTTCCTGAGGTAGTTGTCACGCCTACAAATATCTCTATAACATCTATGTTATTTTCAAGTGCTCTATATACAGCTATATGATAACAATTACTTAGTGTAGCATGGACTCAATTAAGCAATATTTCACAGGAATGGCTTACAGTTCACAGTGGAACTTCAGGTACTTCCGATCTTTCTTTTTTACTTTAGAAATATTGGGGATTACCCATTTTGTCATCTATCTGCCATTAGAGCTAATTTGGTGTGAAATAGAAGCAAAATGGATAACTCTAACAGTTTTTCAACTTCTACCTACCCACACAGGGAAAGCAACAGTCTCTGAGTTTTGAAGATGAATATAAAGCCAGTAAAGCTTGAAGGAAATATGATGTATGAAAAAGAATTTATTTTCATGGCTTAAGAGGGGTTGTTTATAAGGCTTTGACCTAATAGGGTTCAACATATGATGTATTTTCAGCCACGGGTGGTTAGAACCCAGGGAAGATCTTCTGATTCACCCGGAGGGCTGTGTCTACACAGAGGAAGCATATACAGCTGGGTGTGGTGCTAAAAGGTTTTCTTGGGTTGGGACATTACTCATGAGCAGAAGTGAATGTTCTCAGGTCTAGTGAAGCTGCACTGACTCAGGCAGGTCATCCCGAATAAATGCCAGTAAATGTTGTGTTCCACATCACATTGTCCTCGATGTTCCTTCCAGCACACTGACTGGTACATTCAGAAGGGCAAGCAACTCTCATCCCATCCTGCATGGAGAGCTCTGTACCAGAAGTGCCTTGGAAAGAAAGAAAGCTTGGAATAATTTTTCAGATCTGAAAATGGTGTATGGCTTATATGCAAATACAGAGGATACATTTACAAGTTTATCTTTCAGATGTGTACGTACGTTGGTTAAAACTACACCTCTAATTATTTTCAAAATAAATAAGGCAGAAAAAAAAACCCAGGTAGTAATTTTATCCTGCTTTGGAACAGTACTACCTAAGAAGGTATAGTCACTCTGAAATTATTTTGACTTAGCTCTTCTGTTCAGTATTTCTGTCTCAATATCAGTGACTGTATGAATGACAGTACAGATGGACATAATGTATTTCAGGGGATAAAAGGAAGCTAAAAAAACTCATGCTATTTCCAGAGTAATACAAATTAAAATAATATACAAGTATTTAACTTTTCTTCATCTGCATTCATGCAGGGCTCTATACCAGAAGTGTGTACGAAATAGGGAAAAGGTAACAGCTGATAGTGTACAACTTGCATTCTCTGAACTTAAAAATAAACTGGAATTTGACAGGAAAATCTTATTCTAAAGAGGAAAAAATTGCCATCAACTGTATGGAGTGGTTTTCAGTGTGATTACTCAAACTATGCACTTTGTGTTTCAAAAATTATTTCAAGAAATTAATCTGATTATTTTTGTTTATATTGTGTGTGTGTATATGTAAGCACATATGTATACATATATGTATACATGTATAAACATGCACATATATATAATCATGTGTGTGTCATAGGAAGAGTTGTTTATTCTGAAGGTGTAAGAGGTACATTTACAGGAAGATACATCTCGTGAAAGCAGTACGTATTGCAGAGACTGGAACATATGTCAGCCTCCCATCTGTGAATTTGTAGCACACTTACCACAAATCTTAAGTGCTGACTACAGGGTTGATAGTCTTCCTTTTCAAAAATGACTAGTTATTTTCAGGATACTGTTGAAGAAACCTTTAAAGGCACCTGAATTCAGAAGTGAACATGCTAAGCACTCTCAGAAAACCAAACAGAGCCTGTCCATCTCTCCTACATTACTCATTCAAAGTCCCTATTTTCCAAGTCCTATTCAGATTTGACAAAGTTAGGCCTTAATATCAGCCTGAAAATTTGTTATTAACAGGCAATAACTAGACTCTTTGTGAATGTTCACTGTAATTCAGGTGGAAAAAGGTTTGCTTTCATAATTAAATACCTTTAAACGCTGTCTGCCTTAACTCTGAACTTCCTGCTCTCTTTGTTTCAACTGTTTTCTAGAGAGCTTTTTATTGCTGGTCTACTGGTTAGATTTAAAATATGTAAACAGATATGTTTTAACATATGTTGGTTTCATTTTTTTATTCACATAAGAGATTTCCATTGATGTCTGCCATTACAAAACTGTGGTTTCATCCATTTATGAAGCATTTTAAATGCAAATAGTAATAGGATTGACTTTGTATTAGGGCTGAAGAATGAACAGAGTGGAATTTTAGAAATTATTTTATCACAAAATTTTGATGGTTACCTTGAATTAAGACAGACATGGATAGCGCTGACTTTAAGAAGTGCTTTAATTAGCATTTCTGAAGATGTTTTATGTATACAAGTGCATATAAAAGATATGCCTGTCCCCTGTTGAGAACTGCCAAACCAGTAACACTTCTTTTTTTTTTTTCTTTTTTTTTTTTTAGCTAAAGAGTCATAAGCAAATCAGGCCAGATGTAGGAAGGCCCATCCTGTACATTTTACATTATAAGTTTCAGAAATAAAACTGGCAAATGAGGTGAATTTCACAGTGTGAATGGCAATAAAATATTTACTGTTATGCAAAAGTCATTGCAATACTGCAATACAGATAGTTTTTGCACCGTTCAGAAGTATTTATAAATAGATAGGTTTCAGTCGACAAGTAGCTTATTCAGGCATGAGCTCAAATATAGTAGCTGCGTTCATTAGACAAACATTTCTACTAATCCCTCAGCTACGCTAATAAAAGAGTAATCCTTTATAGGCTGAATGTAGTAGCAGAGGGTTCTTTTTTTAACTATTAACATCCTTCAAAGACCAAGGTCTAATCATTATTAGTGACTCTGGTTTTCAGAAATGAGTTGAAAATTGATAACCCTTGGCAGCATGTTAAGTTAGAATTCCTTACTGAAAATGAAAATCTTAGGAGCAGCTTATAATATATACTGTATCCTAAGTAGATTTGTTTCTGTTCTTTAAGCAAACAAAAACCCCAAAGAACAGCTGTCTTGTTTGGCTTTTTGTTTGTTTTACTATTTTTATAGTATTTGCCCTTTCACTTGCTTCTTTCACACTTTTGATTTCATTATTAAGGCAAGAAAAGTAAGTTTGTGGATTCAGGCTGGCTTCACTGAGCAAGGCAAGGATGCCGGGTAGGGACAAGACAAGTAAGGAAGTCACTGCTCTTCTGTACTGGGGTAGATAAAAGACCTATTACAAATTTAATCCACTAATAGCTGATCTAAGCCTAAATTGGTCTGTGCAAGAACAGGGTGGTTTGGGATCAAAAATCTGTGTTAATTAACTCTACTTTCTGTATAGAACTGTTTTCCAAGTTAACCTAAGTATGAAAGTCCATTTTTCTGTTTCCAGTTTATTCTGACCTGAATGGTTTCTCAGAACACACCAAGAACCTTTTAATCACCAGTGATGTCACATATCCCTTCTTCTCAATTTTTTTTTTTTCCTATTTATTTTAAACGTCAATGACCTGTGAGTCAACTTCAACAGTTCTTGGCCAAAAATCAGTGTAATGAACCAGGGAAAGAAATACTAGCCAAGAGCCATGCAATGTAAAACTGGGATTAACAGCATGAAAATCTTCAAAACTGCAAGTTAGCCTATTAGTGACATCACTGCTGAAGTGAAGCAGCTAAATTTTGCAAGTCACATTTAGAAGTTAACACCTAAAATTCAGCTCTTTTCCACTGTCATCTCTAAATGAGCATCATATTCTTTCTGTGTTAAATGCCATCATTCCATCCACATCCAGGCCTCTTGTCCTTCTTAATTTTCAGTTTCTGCTTTCTGGAATGGTGCTCCCACAATTGTGGAAATGACCTTTGTGTTTCTCTGTGCCAGGTTTGTGACCCTTGGTCCCTGGAAAAACACCCCTGATTTTTATAGTTCTTTGTGTGCTTCTGCCCCATGGCAATTTCATTTTGCCCCTTTCCAGTAGTAGTGCCCCTTCCTCCCCTCCTTGTAATTTATCTTCCCCACTTCTTTAAGGTTTCTCTATTATTTCCTGGTAGGAAAGATGCTAAGGAAGGACCTTAAGGTTGCAATTAGTGTAGAGGGTAGCTAGCAGCAACATGAAAAATGTAATTTGTAGTGAGATAAGAGTTACTCGAAGGAGTGGAAAAAGGGCGGTTTTCCCTCTGCCTTGGCTGAGCCCCTTGGGGGTCAGACAGAGGGCAAGTACCTTTATGTTTAAGGGGGATGAAGAGCAGGATAAAGGATAAAGGCTTATGGGAGCCTTTGCCAGAAAACGGAGACTGTGGCGGGAGAACAGCAGCCCACAGATGGTGATGATGGTCCCTGTGGAACTGCTGAAAAAAAGAAAAAAAACTATTAGCACTATTCATCAGTCAGGAAGGCACAAGTCTTTCTTTTGTTGAGCAGAGGATTGAGCAGTAAATAACCAGACCAAACTACTACATTGCCAGAGAGAGACGGCAGACCAACCAGAAGTAACACATGCAGCTGGAAAGCAAAGGTAAGTCACAGATGGGCAATAGCCCAAAAGTAAAAGAACTGAACTTTAGGCACAAACGCCAGTGTACTGTAGGACTTTTAACAGCCCATATGGTCTGAGGGATTGTGTCTGTTTGGGAACGCTCCAGCCATACCTACAATTTTTTGATTTGTTTGATTCGTAACAGTCCATCTTGCATGGCTTAGGTTTTGCTATTGTCAATGCTATCACCTCCTATTTTTAGAGGCTTGTAACTTGACTGTAAATTCTGTGCAGTCCTAAAACCAGGCATAGTGAACACAGCCTTGACCAATCTGCATTTTCTGTTTGCAACTGAAAAACAGGCAAGTAGTTCCTAAGCTTGGCAAGCTACTGGAACCAGATAATTTTTGTAATCTGTAACTGCAAAACTAACTTACTGTCATGCTAAGCAGAGGGAGTTTTGTAGCTGAATTATGTCTTGCATTTAATCGGTACTCCACAAGGGCTTTTACTGCTCTAGTAATCTCTAAGAAAGCTGATGGGAGAGCAAAGCAAGTTCAGAAGAAAGCTGATAGGAGAGCAAAGCAAGTTCAGAAGAATTGATATAGAATAACTTAGGCAGTTTCAAATAGAACTTCAGATTGATTCCTGTGTAAATTAATGGGGGGAGGAAAAAAAGGAAATGGCCTATGGAAACAATTTAAGAAGTGAGGTCCATAAAATTAAATGAAACAGTGATAGTACTGAGAATGTGCAGTGTTGTGACACCATTCAGAGATGGCACAGGCAGCGAGATACTCGCTTCTGTCTGCACATGTTGTTTTACTGCAGAAACAATTGTCAAATATGATTCAGATTTTGAGACCTTCCTAATCAGAACTATAGCAAACTTTTGGCAAACTATTAATCAAGAGGATTGACACTGAGGTCAGTAGGATTTTTCCAAGTTTCCTGAACATCTTGGAGAAAGATTCAATCTCCTGAGGTTAAGCCTTTGCTTATCCTGTTCCCTTAGCATCCTGTGTCTATTATACTCTTATGAGTGCCTCACTGTCTTAGATAATACCAAGAGTTTTGTGCTTTGATTGGGAGACACCAACTACCTAACTTACCACAGATGTTGCAGATCACTCTTATGAATATGTAGGCAAGAACACGCAAATACACACACACACTTCTCTTGGTTGTACAGTCATCTGTGTACCTCAAGGCAAAGGAAAGCAATCTGGGATGTTCTGCTGCACAAGGTGACATGTCTGGGACTCTGTTTCAGAGTTTTTTATCCATCCTGCATGTGAATGCTCCCACCCATTACTGCAGTGTTTGAGCGCCTGCTGCATAACATCACTGACTGTAATCAAGTCTCTTGCAGATATCATGGGATCTTTGGATTTCTGCTCTTTCAAGCATTCAGCTTGAGGCAAAATTTCAAGAGTTTCTGGTTAAGGTTTTATTATTTCCATGAGGTTTAACTGAGTGAAAGTCATGTCAGTTTTCTGAATGTCACTCTTACCATGATGCGGTGGGTGGGTGGGTGGGTTGGTTGGTTTTTAAGAGAAAAGGTTTGCAATTATTTTTTTCTAAAAGCAGTCGAACCCCATGTTGTTTTGCTGGCAATGCCTTCAGCTGAGTGGTCAGTTTGATGCTGCATGTGGAGGCTTGGGGAGCTGAGCCAAGAAACCTTGGAATGAGATGACAAATAAGATTCTTAAAACCATAAACATATATATATATATATTAAAAAAAATTCTTTTGTGTGTTTAGGTTTTTCCAGACATTTTCTCATACATTCATACTAGAAATTATTTTGCACATTACAAATGTTTTTTTTTCATATGGGTCTGTTTCCTTGTGAAAGTACTGGAAAGGCAGTGAAGGTAGCTTGCTGCGACAACAGTGAACGCAACTAGGACATGTTGGCACACACTGCCTGCGTGTGTTTTGGATCACTGCAGATATGTCCACCTTCCAAGACATAAATCCAAAGGAAAACCTGATATCCTCCCTGATGCTGCTTCTTGCTGTAAGGACGTTTCTAAAACAAGGTTCTGCATCAGTGAAAACAAATGGGTTTTGTATTATGGGATGGCAAGGTAATATCTATCCAGAAAAGCAATCGCATTTGAGTTGGTTTAAGCATTCATGCTTTGATTTATTATCACTGAAGCTTAATCTAGGGGTTTTTTCCCTTTGGACTTTCTCTGCAAGACTTCTAGTGAAAATACTGCATCAGCACTTCAGGAATGGAGCAGCAGTGTTATTCTGATCTGTCAAATCCAGAGGCCATGAACCTCCCCTGAGAAAGTCAGTGAAATAGCCTTTCTACTCACTTCAGGACTGGTAGTGTAAAGAATACTTCCTAAACTGCGGTCCCTACAGTAGCCCTCACAACTTGTTCTGCATGCGAGCCTGACTTGTTTGCATATTCTTGTTGAATGCAGTGGAGGAAAGTTACTCATGTTTGTGCAGATTTATCAGGGTGGATCCCAGCATAGTAGTAAAAGCAGCATCCCTGAAAAAGCAGTGACTCTTCAGACTTACCTGAGCCTAATCAGACCTTAAATGTGCCTTTCTGCAAGATTAAATGTGTTTAGCCTTTGTGAATATTTCAAAACTTAGTTGGAAAAATAATTGAAAATAAAAAGTAGAGATTTAAGAGGAAAATATCTGAAATAATATTATATTTAATATTAATATATTATTATATATATAAATATCCTCACAGCAGTCATGAATCTATTTGACAGAAGTTTAAAAATAGCTTTGTCTTTAATGATTGGCAAAATTGTGATATGTGAGTGCATGCATGTGTGCGTTTTTGTGCCTTTTAAAGGCGAATGATACTAATACGTCTTTATAATTTACTGTCCTGTTTGTACGTGATACATCGGTGATCTCAGCACTACTCTGGAAATGGTGTTTGACTGTGGCAGAATGAGGGCATGGCTATAAAATTGTTTTGTAAATCTCTCTCCTAAATATTGACTGTATTTCAACCATGGGATAGGAGGATTTATGAAATAGTGTTTGGAAGATCTCAGAGCTCAGCTCTATGCCAGGGGTTGGAAAGAATGATGTAGCAATGCTTTGACTAGGAGTCGCAGTTAAGAGATTTTAATTACTCTTCTGATTTTTCCTCTTTTAAAAACAAAATCTAGATAAGAATATGCACACACTCTTCTTGTCCCTATTTGGTTTTGTTGCCCCTAAAACAAAGTAGCAGCAAAACCTCCATGTGCTATTGTTAGTCATGCAAGGAACAAGATGACCACTCTACCAGGCATCAGTCTTTTCCTTTGCTTTCCAGCACCTGATGCTTGGCCTGAAGCTGTGTGTGTTGTTGACAGCAGAGGACATGCACAAGCATTCTTGCTTTCATTTGCTCCTTTCTTACTTGTGGATTTTGCCACCAAATTCTCCTTTCTAAGACCCCATAAGAGACAGATGATGACCTCCCAGGTTCCTATTGATCTTTCCTTCTCCTCCCTGGACTCAAAGAGGGGCCTTTTAGGAGGAAGTAACAACTTTATCTGCAATTATACCAAGGGGATCTCTGACACCCTGCTCCCTCCAGAGCCATGAGGAGGCCCTCTGAGTAGTGTAAGTTCTGCAGCCACTAGTTCTGTTGCCTCTTCCTTGCCTTAAGTCACCATCTCACACATTAGCCTTCCCTCTTGCAACTCATTTACAGCTGCCTTGTCTTCAGGATGCTCTTTGAGAGGCTCTGTATCTCCCCAGGACTCTCCTTTCTTCTGCAGTACTGCTTTTCTGGAGTCAAGCTCTTTCCAGCTCCCACTGCTCCAGCATGGTCCCTTAAGAGGAACCCACAGCCTTCACAGGCAGGGTTTGGAGAGAAAGACCTTGGTGGACTTGGCTACGCTACCAAGGCAAATGGGAGCACAAAGACTTCTGATCCTTCCTCTTGGCTTCTCTCAAATGAAAGGGAGATTGGAATTGGTTCTTCTCCTTACAGTGTTAAGTGAGGTGTCCCTGTGCCTTAAGAAAGGGATGCTCAAGTAATGTGAGAAAAAAAAAAGGCAAAAATTTTCTTATTCACTCATAAAATCTTAGAAATGGAAAAATACAGCCACTGTTTAGTTATTGAAGTTCAGGCAGCAAGCTGAGATCTCAGTCATGACTGAGATTCCCAGGGGGATGGGCACTGCACACGTCCCAAGCAGTCCCTGTTGCAAGGACTGTGATTTACAGTAACATCTGGTAGGATGTCAGCCTGCTCCATGCTGACATGGTAGAGCTCATGTCCATACAGCTCAATGCTTTTTGCTCCCAAACAACACTGGACCCGTTGACTGCCTATTGGGAACAGTCCCTGGCCCATCCTCATGTCCAAACTTGAACTGTGCCCATATAATGCTTGGAAGAGAGTTAGCTGGCCTAATCCAAAACCATGCCAGAGGCCATGCTACCAATTCAGCAAGATGGGTGACTGTGGTGGGCCTGTGCTCAGACACTATTAGTTTGACTAGTCTAGACATAGCTGAAAAATACAGTTCTTCCTCCAGGAAAACCACAGCCCAAGAATTGGCAAATAAGCAGAGGAATAAGAACATAAGTTTTTAGCACATTCATTTTATGTACAAGTTACTGTGATTTTCTGTGAACAGGTAGAAGAGATGTGAGGTAAGGCCTTGTAAAAGGCAAAGGGCTTTGCAGATGACCTTAGAGCCATTGGTTTTGGATATAGTTACATGTATGGAAGATGTCCCAGAGATGACCTTGGGGACCTGACAAAGAGGAGCTTGTTGCCTTGGTAGAACAAATAAGCCATAGATGGAAGAAGTAGTAGATAACAGCAGTCTTGACAAGAAAACATAAAAGAGGACAAGTCTGAATTAAGCCAGTCGTGAAGGTCCCTAGTCTCTAAATGACTAATAAGGGAGAATAATTAAACAGGAAAGTGTAAAGAGGAGAACCATAAAATAATCAAACTTGCTAGTGAGCAGCAACCACTAAAATTAATGACTTTCTTCTGCCCCAGAACAGGGTTTTTAATCTTCTGCTTTCATTTAGTCAGCTCCTATCTCCACTTTAATGTTATTTTTATATATTACACTTTCCTGTGAATATAGCAGATGGTGAATATAGCAGATGTAACTTCTATACGAAGTCAAAGAAGCCTCTCACAGCTGTGCAGAACAAATACTAATGCCCAGAATATCTTTAGAGAAATATAACCATAAAAGGGTTTAATTTGTAGGAAGAAATAGAAATCTGAAATTCATGCAGTCCCCCATGTGCTATATTCCAACTACAGATGACAGCACCGATGAGGCAGCCAGGCCATAGCAGTCTTTTTTGCAGAGAACCTGTAAATTCAACAGCAGCTGGACCCATCCTATGGCTGAATGGCAAGGGAAGGTGTAGCTGTTGTTTTCTGTAACCCCGTTTTATGGATCCCTGGTCATGGAGTGGGACCTTGTTGTGCTAGGCATGCTGCCACCATTTCAGTCAGTCTGTCCACATCCCTACACAGAAGGGAAGAGATCTGCAATATTTTACCCTCCGGAATCTTTCCCTGGCTTCCCCTTGCCATCAGCCTAAGTATTGACTGAGCTATATGAAAGGTGTTGGGAAATAAATTCCAGCCCCTACTCTCAGCTGCATCTAGCAGGGCACTTTCAACACCATTTGGAAGATTTCATTTTCACTGACCTTCAGACATGACTTATTTTTGTGCTCTGGGTATTTTTAAGATGAGCCCAAAGGCAATCCTAAATATCTCACTGGTGAGAGTGGAGGAGGACACATGCTGTTGCTGTTTCCAATAGCTCTGAAGTGTCTGGAAAGTCCCTGTGTGGAGTTTTCAGCTTTAAAGAGAATGTTCTAAATGGAGAAAGCCTGAGCCCGTAAGTAATCTTTGTTGCGAAAAGACTAAGAGTGCGGGAAAGAGATTTGTTTGTGGCATGGAGAACCTCTCCTTTCCAATGTCTCACAGCTGATTGCACAAGTGAGAACTGCTGAACTTCAGTGCACACACGCTTGCAGGGCTACAAGGATTTTGCTTGTGTTGTTGGCAACCACACATTGGGGTAAACAGCTGTATGGGGAGATAGAAAATAGTTGGTTTTCCCACTTTAAGTATGGTGGTACTTTCAGCTAAACGGGAGTGGAAACAAAAACTGTAGCCTGGGGATGCTACAGCAGGTTCTTGGTTAGACCAGTGTCCCTGCATCTCAGCTGAAAAGTGGCAGCTCCAGGCTGGGCAGCTTCTTCTCTGCCCTGACAGTGTGTGCCACAGGTCATCTGTCCTTGATCTCTGTTTGGCTGGAACAGGGAGGCTGGGGAAGTTGCTCTTCACCTCTTCCCAGATGGTATCTCTGGTGTTTCTGTGTGGCTGGCCATCCATGCCACATATCAAAAGGACACACAGGGTCACAATTGCTGGATGTCGTCTGACAGCCTGCTCCCAGTGGGATTATGCTTGGAGCAATTGCATAAGAGAGGGCTACGAGACTGAATAGTTTGGACAGTATCCAAGTCTGACTAGTCTTAAACTAGTAAGGAAAATGAATATACTCCACAAGGCACCTTCTTGGCTTGTTTCTTCATGGGGAGCAAGGAAAAGAACTGAATTAGGGTTTTTGTGCTGCAGGGACAGGGTATTTAAATGATGTTTCTCCTCTCAGTAGGTTTGCAGAGGGTTAAGCTTCCTTGGAGAAAAAGCAGCAGAACAATAAAGGAAGACTTTGGCTGCTGGGTAAAGAGACAACTGGTAGTGGTTACAGCCTAATTACTGTGTCTGCATATCTAATTAACTTTTCCCCCCTTTTTTTTCTGAAATGTTTTTGGAGTAATCACTGCTATTACTTGTAAACAATCATTTTATAAGGTGTGAAATTCCTATACTGCTGTGTTTATCATGATTAATGACCTTATGCCCCAGGGGAAGGGTGTAGTCAGCTTGGCATAAACAGTGCTGTGCCAGATGCAGGGTGGTTCATATTCAGAAATGTTATTTACAGAAATACACAGGGCGGGGGGGGGGGGGGGGGGTAGGAGTTGGGGGGGGGGTTGGCGCAGCAATCAGAGGATCAAAGTCCCAGATAGCCTGGAATGTGCAGGATCAGATATCTGCATTGGAGCACTTACCCCCCTAATTTGTTTTTCCCAGGATGCCTGACTCTTACAGATCATTTCTCTTCTCAATGAACATATGCCTACATATAGCTATTTCCATTCCGGTAATAGCCCTTGTTTATGTCACTAACAGACCTCATCACATTTGACTGTGTTATTTTTACATAATGACTAAATCAGTGGAGTACTATGGAATATGCAGTATACAAATTTTGAAATGAGCTTAAATGTATGCATCGACATGGTTTAAAAAATAGTGGTGGGACTTAGAGTAATGATGCTTAGGTGTCACAGAGTTTAGCTGGTGAGGGTTCTGGTGTTAATTAGCCATTTAGAATCATAGAATCACAGAATCATTTAGGTTGGAAAAGAGCCTTAAGATCATCAAGTCCAACTGTTAACCTAACACTACCAAGTCCACCACTAAACCATGTCCCTAAGCACCATGTCTTTTAAATACCTTCAGGGATGGTGACTCAACCACTGAGTTACAGACAAAGATTGATTAGGGAATGTATCAGTGAAATTCACCAAAGATACTAAAATAAGAAAAGAAAGAATGTAAAATAATTACAAAATGGCTTGATGAATGATCTGTAAACACTGAAGAGAGGTATGTATACATCATCTAAGAATCAGTAATTGTCTGGGATTCAAGAGACCCAGGTTAAAATACCCTATCTACACTTCTCCATTAAATGCAAAATTGCATTTAATGGGAGTGATAACAGTCAGCTCTGGCCGGGACATGGAAACTTGCTCCCTGGGCAGAGCATTATGTAAGGCAGAGAATAGTTATGGCATGCCAAGCTAGAAAAAATAAGCACGTATTTCTTTCTGTAGAGGATGTTCATTGTCTTCCCAACATCAGTGTTTCTCCCAGGTCATCTGATGCTCGGTTACCTCCTGCATTCTGTTGTTGCTCCAGTCACACAAAACCTGAGTGAAGAGAACTGAAAAACAGATACGAAGAAGTTGTGGCAAGACATATAAAGCAGGTCCCATGGTAGGGGAATAAGCTGGAAATGGTTCCAATGTCACAGAAAGTGAAGGAAGGAGGTAGCAAACTGAATCAACTTTTAAGGTGCAAAGAGAAAGATTATGGGGACTTTACTTAAGAAAAGGACAGGAGGGAAAAAGGAGGATTTAATACAGCAAGAAGAAGTTAAGTGGGGCTTAAGAGGGGTAAAGAAAATATTATTCTACAGAAGTTTTGATCTGGATACAGCTGAGAAGTGTTTTCCTGTCATCCTACTAACTGAAAACAATACAGACAAGGGACTAAACTAAAGAACTTGTTTTGATCCATATATGCATGACTGCAGCCCCTTACAAACTATACATTCTTTGCAAAGACAGGATGAAAAAGTAAGAAAGGAGTAAGTGCAATCATGAGAGGTGTGAGAGAATGAATAAATCCTTCAAACAATTGCTCTCCAGAGCAGTGGATGGATCTCTGTCCGTACCAATGTGCAAATTTCACATATGAGACTGTGGCCACCTTCACCCTCCCTGTTTTCTGAGGCTTTTAAGCCAGAGCCCAATGAGGCTTATGGTTGTTGTCCACTTCATTTGAGGTGAACTTGGGTGGTTGGGTTTTTTTAAAGTCTGTAGCCTGCTTCCTGAAGCAGACCTGAAGTATGTAAACCAGTATAAATCCAGACTAACAGACCACCAGGGAAGAAAGCTGCTGGGCCTTACATTTTCAGCCTGATGATACTGGGGAACCCAAAAGATTAAATTCTTTGACCCTGGCCAAAGTCTCCAGGTTGTTTTTGTGAAGCTGGTACAATCACAATAGCAGAAGAATTCCAGGGTGTTGAGGGTATTTTATGAGTGTATGTGTGAAATCCAGAATTTGATGGGCAGATGATTACAGTTTTATAACTTGCTTTAGTGTTTGAAGAGTGCCCACTGTCAAGAATTGTGACTAAATTTCCTTCTTCCCTAAACAGAGAACTCCAAGAAGCAAAAAAGTATACACACAACCCATGATTAAAAATAAAATTACTAAAGATTTTGTATGCCTCATTTCTGAGTTGACCAGCTATGAGACATCAAAATAGATTGGGTTCTTTTAGCTGTATTTTCAAAATTTGCCCTCTGATAATAAATCTTGTTTCAGATGTTTTGGCATGCAAAACCACTGCTGAAAATTTAGGACATAATATACTACTGAAAAGAAAATTCAGAATGGCTTGACTTTTGGCACCTTTTTTTAATCTCCATGTTGTGCTAAAGATTTACTTGTTAAAAATCAGGCATCACTTGTTAGCAAAGTAGGCAAGTAGTTTAAATTGTTCACTCTTTGTTGTTCTCAGTAGACTTATGTCATGGTTTGGTTGTGCAAACATTCGCTCAACTTTCATGTTGTGTGCTTCACGGGTCGCTATTTTATTTGTCTTCCTATTTACAGATGTGAGACTGTTTTTTGGTGAGTTAGGTACACAATTTATAGTTTAATAAGGAGAAGCACTTAGTGAAAAAGGAAAAAAAATCTGGACATCCACATGCCTACAGAACAGTGCTTTTCTTCAAAAATCCTGGAATAGCAATTTTGTTAAACAAGTAATTTTGTGGCAGCAGAACTAATGAAGCCTGGTTTCCTATGTTTTTTTGTCTCATGGGTGATTGACTTTCACTATCTAAGAGGATGTGAGCCCCAGGCAAAGCTTTTCCCATCGTCAGCGTGTTTATATAAGGACTTTCTCCCATGAGGCTTCTCTCATATCTTGAACTCACAACTGCAAGTTTTCTCAGAGCCAGGACTCCGATAGCATCTCTACCCATCTGTCTATTTTCAGGAAAAAAAGGAAGAGAAATTCAGCTATCATCTTTCACAATGCTACCATTGTTAGAAGCTGATTGGAAATATCATTAAGAAATTGTTGGAATGAATACACAGGTGAACACAAAATGAATGATCACACAAGCTCCAATTTTGTAGAAGATTCTACTGAAAATAACTTGGGCATTTCAGAATGCAGTACTGCACTGAATATCAGAGATATTTTGTGTGCTTGAAAACCCTGGTTCAAACTTTTTCCCATAAGAGAAGGCAGATTTGGTGGTTTATTTCCTGATTTTCAATGTTCTGTGCACAACAGCAGATGTGTAATATGTTTCAAAATGGTGCTTTTGTCCTTTTCTTTTGGTGAGTCCACACGGCTACGACCATCACCTGTTGATTAACTATGCTGTTTAACCCAGACTGCGTAGGTTTGCACTGTGGAATGGAAGATTTCCATTTTGGCCCTACTATAAAAGCCTGCACTGGTAAATGTTAAGGCTAATTTTTTAGTTTTCACAATTGCACACTCATTCATAATTGTGTTGGTAATTATCTAGTCAAATACAAAGTATCCACTACTATTTTTATAAGAATGCTGGTCTTCAGTGCAGTCCGCTGAAACAACTTCTAGCACTTGGATAGTAAAGGCAAAGCCATAAAGAGATAGTCCTAGTGCAGCCAGGATATAGCAACGCCTATATTAAAGTCAGTGAAGTAAAACTCTAGCATGTATCCTTTGATGCTCTGCCTCACTGATGCAATACAAATGTATATTTTAATGGTGCTTTTATAGTACTTGAACTCTTGGCTATATTGAAATGCAATTTTTCATCCTTGATGTTTTTGGAATGTGTTGAGAGCATAATGTCCATGTTTTTCATACATCCCAGAAAGACCTCCCTCTAACTTGTGCCCACTCACAGCAAACCCTGCCTTGTTTGGGTGCTGGGGAACTCTTGTGAATTAGTCATCATCAGTGAGGTAAGAAGTGGAGTTTGAGTCAGCTGTTCATATTTTAATTAAATGAGAAACTCTGGATTCTCACTAGACTTATTCTTAGGCTTGGACCTTATTTCTTCTGCTTAAGAGTCTGAACTGCTGGAAATTTCCTGACTTTTTAAAAATTGCCTGTATTTTTGTGAGAGGATCCCATCCAATTTTAAGAACTGCTGGGGAAATAAGCTAATAATAGTATCTAGAACTTTTCAGTCATCCATTTCCAGAGGCTTTAGAGAGGTATCATTAACTCTGTTTCACATGTGGGGAACCTGAGGCACAGAGGATTGAAGTGACTCACCCCAGACCATCCAGCAAGTAAGAAACAGAACTAGAGTTAGGAGCTCTGACTTTTAATTTGTGCCAAATCCATTCAGACACAAGCTGCAGCCATCATGAGAGGAGGAGACATGTCACATGCTACCAGTGAATAGTAGAGATTTTAACCTTTAGAAATAGCAATTATTTAACCTCTGTGGTTCGCAAAACAAATTGAGTGTCTAAAGAGTAGAAAGAGCTGGAGATTTGCACCTTCTGACATTCAGACAGCTTGGCACCAGTGGGCTAGCAAGGAGAAGCTTGTGTCTCTGCCTGGACTAGAGAGAAGGCATGCCTGCATGGCTGAGTCAATCACGTGATTTCCTCTCTCACTCAATGGAAAAATACTTTTTTGGGTACAGAATGAGATTCTACTATTTTCTACAATATTCAACTGTGATGGTGGCTGGGGTCTCAAGCTCTCATGAAAGAATTACCCTTCCTTATCTCTTATTTCTTTAGATACCATCCGATCTAATGTTTTACTAGATAAGCCATCTGATGCTTAATCATAACCTAAAGAAACTTATTTTGTTCATGTGTATCACAGTAGGAACCTGGGCAAGACAGACCAAATTTTGAACTTCTGTCCTGGATTGTGCTGTTTTACTAGAGTTGCTAGAGGTGGAGAAATACTTGTGCTACTCTTCCTACCTCCAATGCCTAGAATCACAGCTTTTCAGCAGCCAGAGGGTGAACACATCTGGTATTTTTCTTGCTTCTCTCACAGGCTTCCTCAGACAGAGAGGGAGGCAAGCAGCAGAATAATAGCTTTACATACTCTACTGCAAAAGGGGAGAAACAGCAAGAAACTACAGTGGGGAAAGATGAGAAACTACAGATAGAGGAACTCAGTTCTGAAATATTTTGAAATGATCGTTTTTTCCTTATGGCCTTCAGAATCTTAGTGGCACCCATTACATAGCATGGTCACAGCACAGGAACTGAGATGTGAACTCCAAACAAACAGTAGAAAAGGGGGACATGTGCTTACATCTGTTTAAAGGAGAGCAGTGTAAACATTACACTGAAATCTTCCTGTTGAATTTTCTTAACAGCAGTGAGGAGTAAGCCTGTGTGGGACACTGCCCAAAACTAGCTTTTGCTTTAAAAAGATCCCGTATTCCTAAAGCTGTGTACTGTTGTTTTGTACTGGTAAACCACCTTCCGTGTGTACTCAGTTTTTTAGTTTAGTTTTTTCACTAACAACCTGCACTGTGGTCCAAGGGAGATCAAGATGAGGTTTTCATTTCATTCAGAGCTCTGGAATCCAGCCCACTGGAACTTGTATCTTTTGAAGCTCTAATAATTAACATGCCTGCATTCCTTAAATGGCAGCCCTCACCAGAATGTGCTTCCTGCGGAGCTGAGTAAGGGTGAGGATATTGTCTAACCAGCAGGAAGAAAAGGAAGGTGACCCTTCCTGGAAGGATTTCTGCTGTCTTTGGGCTGGTCGGAGGAGAGGATTCACCTGAGCTGGGGGTGGCCAGAAGTCTCTTGGCCCCTTTGCACATACAGGAGGTATGTAGGGTCTGGCTCTCTCTTTAGTCCTCTTTTTTGACTTATCTAAGAAGCAGGCTTTTTCCCACCCCAGGGCTTTGCTTACTGTAGAGATTCTCCAGTTCCTTGTTAATCCAAATTGGAAGCAGACATAAGAGAATTCTGTTGACCTAAAAAAAAGCTGTGATTTCTAACAACTGGTGTGAGGATACAACTTCTTTTTCCAGACCCCTTCCTTCCTCATGTGAAAGCAGGCCAAGTGAGGCCCTATCAATGACTGGAAGACTGTCTTCTCTGAATCATGTCCCAGATAAGCAGAAATGACTTGGAAATGGCAAAGGGGAGTGAGCATCAGTAGGTGATGTTTCACAGGCAATATAGCCTGAAATAAGTACCCAAGATCCTTGTCTGAAGTGTCAAGGAATCCATTTGGCCTGTCAGTATGAAGCAGTCCTTGCTGACCTTCATTCACATGTGATTTCTTGGGGTCTGTAGTATAACCATGACATGCAGTTAAAGTTTTCTCAAGCTATGATCTCAGGAAGGTTATGAAGTCCACTCCCTGTCCCAAGGAAGAATCAATTAAACCAACATCACTTGTCATAGAGATTTGTCTGATTTGTTCTTAAATACCACCCATAATGACCTCTCCAGACAAACTAGCCAGTGTTCTATTTTCTTCTTTGTTAGAGGACTCTTTTCCCCAAATTTCTCAAATTGCAGATCAAGCATATTACTTCTCATCCTGTCCACACTGGACCTGGAAAAGGGTTTGTTCCTTTCCTTTTCTTTTTGCAGCCATACACGCTGAAGATTGTTATCAAGTCTCCTCTCAATCCTTTTCTCTAAACAACTCGAGTTTATTCAGTCTTTCCTTCTACGTCAGGTTTTCTGGACCTCGCATTAGTTTCCATTGCTCTCTTCAGGGCTATCTTCATTTGGCTCCATCCGTGAAGTGCAGAGTCCAAATGGGGCAGAGTACTTTGGCTGAGCTCTTCCCCATGCTGAGAAGGGGAAAGCATCTAGCCTTTCTATATGTTTCACAGTCCTACCAGCGTTTGCTATTCCAGCACTTAGGCCAACAACTATTCCTCAATTTAAGAGTAAAGCAGAAATCTCTAGCCTATAGCCAAAGCAAAGCAGGTACTCAAACACTACGTTTTGGTATACCCTTGGCTCTGGGTGGACTGGTGGCTGAATCTACAGAGGGCTCTTATTTAGTTCCCCTTCTTTCTTTCTTTCCTCTCTCCTCAGAAAGGGTGACAAGGTGTGGCTTGCCAAGGCAGACTGCCAGCAGCTGAAATTTCCTATACAGCTGTAGAAATAAAGAACTATTGAGCATGCCTGGTCCCCACCACACCCTTTCCCTGGCTCTGCTTTGCCCTTTCTAACTGAAGTACCCTGCTCTGCCATCTGCACGTGCAGGGAGGCACATAGGGTCACACTGTACAATCCCTGCCTCTTCTCATGCCCACTTTCCTTTTTGTATTTTTTTGAGGCAGACACAGATTCTGCAGAGTTAGACCTATGGCGTGTTTTGTGCTGCATAGCTGGGGCCCATCTCCCTTGGTATGCTGGGCTTTTTTCTAGTATCTTAGAGAGATAAAAGCTTCTAGGTTGGCTGTTTTTATTTCATTCTCAGGTAATAGCAAAGGTGCCCCCTAAGTTCAGAAGGACTGGGTGGCACATCTATACTCTGACACAAAGCTTAAGTCCTGCTTTTTTGCCTTTTTTATTTAATGGAAAGTTGATGCTTTACTTCTCTGATGTCCCTGGCAGAAGAAGGGAACAGGCAGTCCTGAAAACTACTTTAAAAGCACCTCATAGTTATGTTGTGACCACGTCTGAAGCTGTGAATGCAGGGGTTCAATCTTTTGAGATGCTGAGAGTGCTCAGCTGGAGGTCAACAGAAGTTAAAGTCACTAAGCATTTCCTAGGAGGCTCTTACCACCCTAGTAGGACAAGAACCAACTGAAATCAGTAAGTGACTGGCAAGCTTGTTTGCTTATATTAAAACCAATTGTATGAAAGTGACCCAGAGAGTAGAAAAAACTAAGAGTTTAATCTGAAAGGAGGGGAGTTTCATTACACTTGGATGTGGGTCTGGGGAGAGTGAATACAATCAGAAGTGATTTTTTTCTGTTACTGATGGGGGGGGGGGGGGTATCACCCAGCACAATCACATATATGTTGCAGAATAAGAATAACATACATGCCAAATCTAATGGATCAGGCGTTCCTAGCTGTGCAGAGAAAGGCAATGTGTTTTTTTTCTTCTTCATACAGCAGGAAAAGTGTAATTTTTTTTTTTCCAACCTTGCATAACTTAAGGAACAGCTGGATATATTTACTGTCAAACTTTGCAATAAAAACTACCTTTCAGATGAGAATAAGGATGAAAAATTTAAAGAGAATTTTCAGACAGCAGACAGAGGAAATGTTGGGGTTCCCAACCCTGACTAATGCTACTCTTGATAGGTCGTGCTTTCCAAAAATAAGATAAAGATGCTTGAGGAGATGATTCAATACAATCAATACTCTGCGTTGCAAGAGATCTATGTTATCTCGTCAGGATTGTCTCCCTACAAAGGGAGAGTAAAAGAAAGGTATACTGTGTAGAGCAATGAGTTTCTTTCAGACAGCAGGTGAAAGGGAAGGCTAGAGAAACAGTAGCAGCACACTTTTACCCAGCATAGGCATACGCTCAACTGCTGCACCTTGAATGATTTGTCATGTCCTGACTCTGTGTCCAATTAAGTCAATGGCAAAACTCCTGAAGTAAAAACTGGTTTATGGTAGGACCAGGCTCTTTATATGTTAAAAAAAAAATCTTTACATCCAAACTATTGCATGTTTAGTTTCTATAGATTATCTTTAAAATTTTTTAGCAATAAGCCCCAGTCCTGCTCAGAATCACAAAAGCTGTGGCTTGGCTATATGTGGTACTCTGCAATGCCAGAGATAGCCACTCCTATGTCATCTTAACTAATTAAAAACACAGGGAAAGTGGCTGAATGATCGATTTTGTAATGCTTTAACTGTCCACACTGTAGATGCTATCAGAGGCTTTAATTCCATAGCAATGGGTTGCAAAAAATCTAGTGATTGATGATGCAAATATGCCATTATTTACTCTCACTGTGGGCTTCATTTAGGTACCTAATGTCAGTCTGTGGTACCATACACAGCTTTTGAAAAGCAGCTTTTATAACTAGTCTTTGCTTTAATGAAAACCAGAATTCTTTCAGGAACTGAACAATAAAATTGTTAGGCGTTTGTTTTTCTAGCTGAACTTCCAGTGACAAAATATTTTAGGCTTATAGTACAATTGGTTTTGATCAGAGAGATGGGATGGATGATGTCAGGGTATACAGAGTACATTATTCTTTATACATAGAAATTTGTCTTATGTAAGTAAACATTTTTTTAAAAAAATATATTGGGAGATCTTTCAGTCAAAACAAGTATTGTGTCCTATGTGTTAACAGAATCTAAGAACCTGATCCTTCTGCCTTTGTATTTTAAATCTCTGTGGCTTGAACTTGGTTTTCTAAGTTTCCGTAGGACTGTCCAAATTGGTTAGCTATTAGAGCCATATTTTAAAGTTTATTCTCCATTTTTCTTGCAGTCTATCTAGTATTTATCAGTTCCAGGAAAAATCTTGACATAGAGGCTGGGTCATTTTTCAATTTAGTGGTTTTTTAGTGGCTTTTTTCTCCTTACAGATACAGCGTAGTTCTGTATTGTTTAGCTTGCAGACGAGAACTTCACTGACAAAAATAAGGTAGAAACACAGAATTCAACAGCAAACCAAAGCCATAACAATGTAATGAAATAATGCAAATATTATTGTGATGAAATTACTGCATGAGATTTTATGGCTTGCATGATTAGCTGTCCAACCCTTCTTAGGAGCGAGGGCTGGAGACTAGTTGTGGGACCTGCTCACAGGACGTGGCATAGAGATGATAGCTCCTGGGTTGGAGTGCCTGGCTAAGTAGGAAGACTCCAGGTCTTCCTCTTCATCAGTGTGGGACAAGGAATGGCAGCAGTGGTTCTTGGGAGGTAGAGGCAATCTTTTGCGTGAAAGTAATCTGCAGCCTGGATGGCACCCGCAGGCAGCCACTTGGTGCGCAGCAGGTTGGGACTACACAAACGCTTCTGTCTTAAAAAAAAATTTTAAAAAATCTGTCAATTGCTGTATAGAAAATAGTTTTGTGAGCAGCAAAGCTACTGAGATCTAATACATAGCTTTCTGTCTTATGGATAGATCTACAGTGCAAATGCCAACCAAACCTGTTTCCAGAGCTGAGATACCCACAATGTTTTTCATTTGCTGATGTCTAATACTGTTGTCATTTTTCAGTGGAGCTGTAATAGACGCTTCTCCTCAGTTCAGTTTAACAACCTTGTAGAAATTGAATATATTTCACAACCCTATTACTCTCAAAATGTAACTGAAATTGGCCATATGCTTAGAAGTTATTAAGGGAAGACATATCATGATTACAGATTTTCAATATCTTAGGAAACTAGGCCAAGAATAATAACGATATCAGTTTGTTGAATAAAATATTGAATCACATCAGGATTTTTTTGCACACGAACTCTCCAGGTTTGGCAGGATCTCATTTAGAAAATGAATTATACATTGTAGGGGTTCGCTGGAAAGTCAATTGTCTGCAGATTCCTAAGTAGGACAGATCCCTATCTTCTGCTCTCCCCCATATGAAAGACAGGTGATGAAAAAAGATATGCATTAGCTTATTTAGATTGTAGGAAGTCAAAGGGGAAATGAGTTTGGATGATTTATCTACTTTCAACATTATATAACAGAATAGGTCTAATGTGGGTCAACCATGTCAGAGGGAGCTGATTTGTATTCACTACTCATAAAATTAACTAAATGTGGATTTTGGAGTTTAACTTTAGAATTCTGCTTCTTCAAACATTGACTAAGTCCTTAACACAGTAAGTGATGCCTGTAGAGATGTTTAGCATGCGCTCCACTTGAAGTATCTGTTGATTGCTGAAACAATTAAAGAAATTCTTTTTACTATCTTATAATGAATGCATAAAACCATATCTGAAGTAGGCAACAATATTTAGTAGCTTAAGCAGATCTTTTGGGGAAATCTTTGGTTTGTTTTTTGATTATTTTTTTTTTTCCCAAAAAAAGTCAGGAAAATAAAAAATGGAGCAAAAACTAAAAGGTAGGAGCATGTTTCCAAAATTATAAAATTTTAAAAATCTGAAAACTATAGATTGGAGAATCCTTCCAAATTCTTGGTGGCACTCTGATCAGAGGTCAAAGAACTGGTAGGTTTTAAAGCCAGGAGGGGTTATTACTATTCATCTTTCAGCTTTCCTTGTAGGACAAACCATAGGATTTCACCCTGCAGTTCTTGGTTGTGCCCAGAACATTTGAGCCAGGTGTGAAAAAATTCAATATTGACACAGACTTGAAGTCATGGAGAATTTACTGCATCCTTTCATAAGCTGTTTAACTGCTTAATTTCCTCACAGTAGAAATTTGTGTGCTTTACCATTTGAACTTACCTAAATTCTTCTTCTAGCCATGGGAACTTGTTATGTCGTTATGCACAGCATTAAAGCATCTGTTTTTATAATGTGAACACCAGTGCCTGCACTGGGGCAGTGATGTCTGCTAAGCAAAATGAGGTTAACACTGAAATGTGTGTCACAGCTCTGAGTGCGTGAACATTTTTCCCAAAGTTAAGGTATCTCATCAAGCATGGAAATGGGAAACCTGTGGAGTTACCAGCAACAGAGGTGAAAGACCAGGCAATTTTAGTACCAATTACTAGCTTCCCAAGTGCCTCTCCTTAGTTGTAATATCCTATGAGAGACTGTGATGTAACATAGCCACCCCACTGATACATAAGATAGCAGAGCTACCTCTAAGAGGGAGAAAACACTGGTTCAGCTGTTTGTCTTGTCGTCTTTCCAGAGCTGAAAGTATGTTGCCTGACAGAGAATGAATATTGGTATGGTCACTTCTATCACCAGAAGCACAATCTGTCATTTTTGCTGAGGACTTGATTCTGTCTCTTCTATGTCTGGCAATACATTTTGAAAAACATGCTTGATATTTCTTGTCTCATTTCTGGCATACAGAATCAGCATAAATATGAATGCTTAAGTGAGCAACATACTTTGATGGAAATTCTTCATCTAGAGAGAGGGAAAAGGCAGAAAACTATTCAAGAAATTGTTATAGTGACATTTTTATTTTGAAAGCTTAGGATAACTATATCAGAGGAAGTCAGTGATCTTCAAATACTGCAATTCAAGGTTTTGGGCACACAGAATTTATTAATATTTTCTTTGTGAAGCCTGCAATTGATTGGTCTCTCGTACTTTACCATTTTAATTTGCACTGTTTTAATTATAAACAAGAATATAAGGTACTTTTCAGATCAGTTCAAAAAGCAGATTCAGTCCCCTAAAAGTGTAGTTTCACAGATTTCCACCAAACATAGAGATGTTGCTAAGATTCTCTGAACATGAATGCTGACTAATAAACAGTGTTTGCTGAATACTAATGTCTTGTGTGTTCCGGTTAGTTCATTTAATGAACTAAGTCATATTATAAATAAGAGAAGTGGCAGTTTTCAAAAGACAGAATACTCAAATTATATGCGTCCTTTGCCCTCACCTCATCCTTCTATCGAGCTCCAAGTACACATATTCCTTTTCCTTTGTCTTAAATATTCTCATGAAAAGCAGTTAGTCTTTACAAAACAAGTGCTATGTTTGGATTTTTTCATAGATGTAGTATTTCATTTTATTTGCTCCTTGAAAACAATTTGGGAAAATATGTTTACAGCATAATTTGGATAAAATTATTTGCAACAATAAAGATAGATGGTCAGATTTGAAGGAGAAGCATTCCTATCTGGTAACACGTGCACAATATTACTGTGAACTTGGAGCTTCAGGCTCAATGCCAGAAAAGGCAGAGGTGCTCAAGCTGGAAATACCAAAACACCAAGCCAGAAAGCCCTTGCCTTGCTGCCTCCCAGTCCTACAGTCACCAAGTCCCTTCCTTCTTGAGGTGCCTGGATTGCTATTTTGCATCTCCAGTTGGAGCCCTCAGGAGCGCTTACTTTTCTGGCTATGCTGGGTGTGGTCCTGCAGCCCTCAGAAGGGACCCAGTGGAGTCAGAAAGCTGAGAATGTACTTAACGCACAGACAGTTGGATTAGGCCTGCACAAACATGGATATGACTCCCTCAGAATTTAAATAGTGCTCACTAGTACCATGCACCACTTACCACAATAAGCTGAGGGTACCCACCCTCGGCAAGTGCTAGACCAAAGCACAATTAGTTAAATATTTATATGCCTATATATGTATATTTATATATGCATATATCTGTTGTTCATTAAAAAGAAGCTACAAATAATTTCTGGCACTGATACCAAGACCAGAACTCTTTCCTCCTAAATGAATGCCCTGACCACTGAGATAGAGGTAAGCTCTGTCCTGGACTTACTGTACATGACTTGGCTTTCCTCAACCTGAGGAAAAAACTGAGCTTGTGTCTGACCAAGGGGCCAGGTGCTCCCAGAAGGGGCATGACAGGGGCCGTATATCAATGCAAGTACTACATGGACATCTGATGTCCTGCTGTCCCTGTTCCTCCAGGTTCATGGATAAAGGCCTCTCTGGGAGCCAGGATGGCTGGAGGATGCCATGGGACGTGGCTCTGAAGAGGCCAGATCAAGTCATGCTGGGCTCGATAGCTCTTCTAGTATGCTGGCCGCACAGGGCAACTCTGAATCACTGCCTGGACCTCAGCAGCAGGCTTCCAGGACACGTTAGCTGGGGTATCTTGCTGTCCAGGGTCTGAATGCAAGGAGGTTGGCAGCAGCTTTTCCTGCTGCCCTCAAGCATGAAAGCTCCTAATTTCCAAAAAGGAAAGATGAAATTGTGCAGGTTCAGCATTTGAAAGTGGGGAAGGAGGGGAGCATAGTGAAAAATGGGGAACTTATAGTCTTGCTGCATGTGTGGGTCAATCTGCTTGTTTGTTTTCAACCACTTAATTAGAAAAGAGAAGGACACATTAAAATTCTTCAGTGATTCCAAGACAATGTGTTCTGTTTTCAGTGGAAGTTTGGAGAAGTTCAGGTGACAAGTTAAGTTTGAATCATAGCCATATGGATTGAAGTCAGAGGATTTTGCCTCCTACAAGGTCAGTTATCAGACATAGCATAGTGTCATTTTTCTAGTAGAAACAGGCCTGTTTACTTGGGGACCTTGACTTTGTGTGTCTATATGCAGTGTCACTTACACATCTGGTGTTTGTCTCTGCAATCTCTTCTTGCTAGTTTTGGTCTAACATGTCTACTGATAGCTATGTTATCCACTGTCCTGTAGCAGGGAAACAGGTAATGTTTTTCAGTTTGCTAAATCTGTTTCCTCCTGTGCATATTACTGCTTCCTTTGTTGCTCCTTTAGTGCAGTGGCATTTGTGCCAGTATAAAATAGGAAAGCATCAGAATTTCCTAGTGCAGAGACTTACACACAATGACTAAAGTGGATTTGTCCAAACTTTTACCATTTCATTCTTTCTCAGATGTTTTGTGGGGAAGTTGTTTGTGCTCTGACAAGTGAACTAGTGTGTGTATGTGTTCGTTTGCTTTTTAAGCGTTAGATATTTTTAAATGTTCGTTTTTATGCTCCAGTGACTACACAAATTGCTACTATCCGTTAGTATTTGCCTGGAGGATTAGGAGTAACATTTAGAATAATGTACCCGGCATGTCTCTCTGATTATTGCAGAACTGCCTCATGAAGTATTATTTAGTGGCAATTTTATGATGTGCCCAAAGAATGTACCCCCCAAGGACAGTGCAAAGGGACCCTGATACAAATGTTTCACAATAGGACACATTCTCGTGAAGTGATTTAGTGTCTCAGCTAGGATTTAACTCCCAGGGAGAATTGCAGAATTGTCACTTACTGACATTGGTTTATTTTCAGTGGAGAATGCTGACTTCTCAGAAAAGGAGGAGGGGAGTGAAGAACCATCTCATTTGTTTTATCCCTGTGTTTGGTGGGTCAGGGCAAAGTTATTTGGGGGCAATTCTGCTACATTCCTTGTCAGATACTCATTCCTCAAGTGCTGAGCAGGGAATTTTATTGCTTTCACTTGGGGTAGTTAAAAATAATTAATTGTATTTGGGAATGGGAGATGCATTTTATATGTCTCTTGTAAACTTTGCGCTCAAAGATCTCCATCAGCTGTGCAAATGCACCAGCAATCCTCTTAATACCTGGCAAGCAGCAAACAGGGAAAAAATAAGTTTTAAAGAAATCTTTAGTGTAATATTCCAAAGCAAGTTTTTAATTAGGGTTTTTTTCCCCATATTATGCGTAGGCCTAAAGTGACCAGCAATTTCTTAGTCAGAAAATACGCTGCTTCCACTGACAGTTCTGGTTATGGTGTAATTACAACTACTGGACTGTCTTGTTTGAAGCAAATTGTCATTGCTGCATTTTGGAAAACTGAGTTCTTAAGCTTGACAAGAGTGGTGCTTGCAGGACTGTGTGTCACTACATGTCTGCAGTCAGCACATGTGTCATGGTTTAACCCCAGCCAGCAACTAAGCACCATGCAGCCGCTCCCCCCCTACCCAGTGGAATGGGAGAGAAAATCAGGAAGAAGAAGTAAAACTTGTGGGTTGAGATAAGAATGGTTTAATAGAACAGAAAAGAAGAAACTAATAATGATAATGATAACACTAATAAAATGACAACAGTAGTAATAAAAGGATTGGAATGTACAAATGATGCGCAGTGCAATTGCTCACCACCCGCTCACCACCCGCTGACCAACACGCAGCTAGTCCCCAAGCAGCAATCCCCCCCCCCCCCCCCAGTTTATATACTAGATGTGACGTCCCATGGTATGGAATACCCTGTTGGCCAGTTTGGGTCAGCTGCCCTGGCTGTGTCCTGTGCCAACTTCTTGTGCCCCTCCAGCTTTCTCACTGGCTGGGCATGAGAAGCTGAAAAATCCTTCACTTTAGACTAAACACTACTTAGCAACAACTGAAAACATCAGTGTTATCAACATTCTTTGAATACTGAACTCAAAACATAGCACTGTACCAGCTACTAGGAAGACAATTAACTCTATCCCAGCTGAAACCAGGACAACATGCCAGTAGGAGACAGCTAAATGATTCCTTGAATTTTAACTAACATGGAATATAAATTGGGTAAGTACAGGCAGAAACACTAATTTCTTGAGAGCTATGTTCATAACTGGAAACTAAGGAAATGGAAAAAAGCCACTTTCAGCATTATTTTCCCATAGGAGGATTTTTTTTTAATGATAAACCATGTGTTATGACTGCTGTTCTTGTATGTAGGTGTGCCCATGTATACACATACATAGGCACAGAAGAAACTGATCCTTTTGTTCTGGTTTGAAGTCATGCCTGAGAAAAAGTCAAATTCTGATTTATAAAATAGACACACAAATGCAACAATGTGTATTTTGGTTTGGTCTGCTAGCAGTGGCTCTCAGTACTTCACTTCTTCATGAGAAATCCAACTTAGAGTTCAAGCATACTTTGAAAAATTTCAGTATTTGTAATTTTCTGAGAAGCTGTCCATGCTTCATGCTCAGAAAATTCAGAGATTATTTAAGTGTGCTTTCTCACGTGATAGAAAAGACTTTTCAGATGGATGATCTGTTGTATCTCTGGGGCCCTGAAGATTGCCAGTATCTATTTTACTTATGTGTGTATGCCTCAGTGGTACCCAGAACTATACATTCCCTTCTTTTCAGTGAATCAATGTTTAACTTTAAGCCCAGCATGGGTATGGCAGGGCTCAGGCTGGACACACTTCTGAGTGACACGCACACCCATAATAATACACTGCAGTGGTGCTGCTCTTTCTAACAGGAGTCACTGGCTATGGCATACAGGTAGATATTTGTGGCAATCCTAACTTGCCATATCAATGTGTAAAGTCTCTGACAGTTTCTCTTTACATAGCTATACTTTCTCATGATTTTAAAAGAATTTACTGACAACATGAAGATCAATTAATAGCATTTTAAATGTAATGTAATTGCCAAAAGCTACAGGCAAGATTATCTCTTGCATCTCTCCTTGAAAGGGGTCTACAGAAAGGGATGATTTTGGTTTCTCCATCTGCCTTGTCTTCCCTTTTCAGCCCTACAGACAGATTCTCTTCTTCTGTCCCTCTTGTATGGCTGCACAGGGATGGCAGAACTGGTGACTGCATGGTGGAGTGCAGAGAGGCTTGGGCAGAATGGCAAAAGAAGGCAGGGGGACGGGGGTTGGGATTAAGGAAAGGGAGCATTATTTCCACTGCCTGCAACCCTCTGTGAGAGAGGAAACGTTTTGAGAGGACCCCAGCTCCTTAAAGGTGTTTGACTTCTCTAAAGGCTCCTGAGAGAGAAAAGAAGAAATAGAGAAGACCTGCACATCCCTACCTAATGGGAGGTCTGACCTTGATCTTGGGGATGTCTCAATTTCAAGTCTCCCTTGGGCAGCTTAAAGATGCTGGGAACTCCAATGCAGAGGCATTAGGGTGTATGGCTTTTGGGCTTTGGAGTAGGTAAACTCCAAACTAAGTAAATTCCAACTAAGCAAACCACTTGGGTATATGAGTTGTATCCTTCTTCCTTGAAGGTGAACATGTACCTAATGTACCTAATCAGGAGCTATATTGTCACAGTATTAGTCAGTGATGCTCTTGTTTCACTAGAATGGAATGTGGTATGACCAGTTCAATGTATATTGTGATACACTGAGTAACTGATGGACTGGAATGGATTAAGAGTCAAGTGCTTAGTAAGTGCAGAGCTTAAAGTAGCAGAATACAATGAAAGTATTTAGGAGCTGCAGTTCTTGGATGAAAACACTCTCCAGTGTGTCTGTGTTTAGGCAATTTCTTCTTCCTTTTCTTTCACCATCCAGAACGTTCTGGATGATAACTGTGAGGCATCTCTCTCCTTCATTGTCTGCTGCCTCTGCAGAGCCTACTGAGCATCCAGATCAGGCAGGTATATCTGTGTCAGGTCACAAAATATGGGGGAGTTTAATCAGGACATTCTAAAGGCCTTAGCAGATACCAAGCAGCCATATTCAGAATTGCGAACACCTTTATTTTTATCTTACTGAGTTTGTTTTCAAGCTTGAACATGTGTGTACACTAAGATTAGAACTATTTGCATGCCAGGTTTCAAAGTTTGGTTATTTTTGAGTTAACTCCATAAAAATAAAAGCTAAAAACCAAGAAAGTGGGTGGCATTTGATCAGAAGGAGAAGGGGAGATGATTTTATTTAAGGCAGAAATAAAGGACAATTTTTCCTTCAAATCAGTTAATAAGACAAGGAAAAGGCAAAGCTATGCATGGAGATCAAGCACAGGAAAATCTGATTTCCTGAAGAAATTCTGTCTTTAATTCCTCCCTTCTCCAAAGGTAAAAATTAATCTCATTTCTGGATCCATGAGAGCTGGTCCTTATAGCCATGTATGAGAGGTCTGCTGCACAAGGAGTCTGCAGCACTTCAAGGGAATTTATGGCCAACTGCACCAATGCCCCATGCTTCTACACCAACATTCATCTATTTTTGTATTATTATTTTTCCAGTTCCCAGCTAGATTGAAGTGCATTTGAATCAAATATCCAACCAAACTTTTCTGATATGTAAGATATTTAAGGGTTAGATTCGATATGCCTTGCAATTAACATCTGCTTGCAGACATAGGTTGTATGTTTTTGCATGTAAAAACAGGGCTTTCTGCACAACTAATAGATAGCTTAATAATATTACTTATGACATAATCTAGCTTTATAAAGTCTGATGGCCAGTAATTCTTCTTAGGGCTAATCCTGAATTTATGACATTTTTATATGTGAAGGTCAGAAACAGGAAGAAACCTCTGAATTCAAAGCAGTAAAGCCACTCTCTGCAGCTGCTGCTGCGTTAGCCACATTGCAGTTACAGCCAAGACCCTGTATCTTTCTCTTGATAGAAAGGGCTCTCAATTTCTTTTTGTCTATTAAAAGTAGTGCTATTATTTATTTATTATTATTTAATAGCTGTTGGCTATTAAATGCAACATCTGGCTCAGGAAATCCTGAAACTGCTGATTGTTGGAAACAGGGAGGATATTGGTGGGGAAGTGGAAAGGGAATCACTCTGTATGCACCCTGTTATTACATTATTTTCCTAAGCATCTGCCTCTGTCTGCTGTCAAAGGCAGGATATTGGGCTGGATGGATCTTTCATCTGACCCTGGATGGCAGTTCCCATGTGTTTGGGGAGTGGAGTGGGGTGTGGCTGTGAACCTCCATCTTCTAGGATCTGAGGATCCCAAACATGACTTTCCCCTCCTGCCTAAACCTTTATGGCTGTAGTGCTTCATCTATCTGTTTTCCCCAAATCCTGCTCGCAGCAGAAGTACAGCATAGGGGGAGGGGAAGAGTTGGCCCCCTCCTCAAGGGCTGTGTATATTTATGTCTTTAGGGATTTATTTTGGCTTGGATGGAGATTCTCCCCACACACACCTGAATAGGGAATTCAGAAAAGTGACATCATTTTTAATCCTTGACAGTTTATGGGCTTTGAAAGAGATTCTGGATAACACTGAGCAATTAAGATGTCATTTTAATAGTTCTTTCAAGTGAAATCAAGTGAGTAATTAAATAAAATTGAATGAGGACCTTGTCAGGCCACCCACAAGCTCTCATATCCACTACAAATAGATTAATAAGTCAGGGTGGGGAACAAATGCTGTGTGCCTAAGTGGTCCTGTTTATGTATTATTGGATGACTCTAGGAATGAGGCTTTCAGCTGGAAGACTTGTTTTCTTTGTACAATGTTTCCAAGCAAGAACATGCAAGTTAGTCAATTGCTATTCAAGCAGCAGTAACTTTACTATCTTTTTAAATTCTATATGGTGGTGTTAATACCACTGTTTTGTATAGATGGCCTACTGTAAAAGTCACAGAACATAAACAGGATTTTTTACATTAAATGCAGGATTAGAATTTCTGCTGCCTTGTTATGTATATGATTATATATGGATGCTTGGTGAAAGTTGCTTTAGAGCACAAGCATGAGGTATGGTATTACACATGCTTTGCATTCATTTTACATAGATAAAAAAAGCTAAGTGCAGGCACAGGAAAAACAAGTGCTTTTGAGATTTACAGTATGATAACTAAGTAGGGATTGATGAAAAGTGGTATCTTTCTGTTGTATATGAGTTCATTTTCTTAGGGGAAAAACCCCTTTCTTGTCTTTAAGCTTTTCTACCCTTACATGTAAGGGTAGTGCCAGGATTTCTCGCTATAATTAGAATGATTAACTGAAAACTGTATTTCCAAAGTGTATTCTTTGTACAGTAGCTGGGATGCCTAACCCCGTCTTAGATCTATGCAAAATGTCGATAAAATATTGATGATTGGAAAATGTTCAATTTGAAATTAAAACAGAGATATTAATATGATGACATTTGATAACACTTTTGAAAATTTGACTTGCATCTACAGTATTACTTTTCCTGAAATGAACATGGAGGGAGACAGTGGTTCAATACAACTGCCAAAATAATCTCATAGTATTTCACATACAGATTCACAGAAAATCTCATATTATTCCTCAAGAATTTCCTCTGTAGGATACTTTCTGGGCATAGCTGATGGGGTGGGTATCAGGCAGCACTCCCTACTCACTCCACATAAACTTGTTTTCCCTTCACATCATTGGTGTGTTGCAGTCAGCTGGTCATCACTCAGTGCCTATAGGTGCTACCCTAGTATAAATACATACTTGCCATTTTCTTCCTCTCCTAAAACATGATTTTCTGTTTTTACTGTGAATCTGAGACAATGCAGGCCCCCTCTGGTGGTCAAAACAACATCTGTACCTTTTTATGGGATTTCACTCTAGAACTGTTTTGCTGAGGGGCCAAAATGTCTGCTTTACGTTTTAAAGTCATACGACCATAGTTAGTTCATTTTTCTAAGAAAACCACTGGCATGAGCCAAAGCTAGAGGAGAAAAATGCGTAGGAGAGGTGTTCCAGTGTGTGTCAGGTCCCAGGAATGTGGTCAGTGACACTGACGGGTGCGCACAGAGAGTAGCTGCAAAATTCATTGCACCAATTCTCCCTGCCCAGCTGGCGCACGGGAGTAGGGATGGTGCTCAGGATGTCTGGACTGGGTCCGCTGCTGGAGACAGGACAGAGCATTAGGGAAAAATAGGAAACAAACTCTTACTGCTGAGAAAAAATACCTGCCTAATATCACAGGCTGTTCTTTCTCTGATCACCGGAAACCACAGAGATACTGGATGTGGCACATTGAGGTACAGAAAGCAAGTATAGGTTGATTTGGTGTTTTCTATTGCTCCCTTTTAATTTGGTAGAGTTGGGCTCACGATAGCAAACACATTTGGACTCACACAGAGAATTATGATATGCAACTGTTAAATTTAGAGGAAGACTCTCCTAATCACTTTTCCTCTAATACATTTGCATGTGAAAAAGTGGCATTTCACTTTGCTGTGGTGACAATGTTTGGTGTTGTCCTCTCTGGCCAGTTATTTCAATGTCTGACTTCTTGGAGGTTGAGGTGGCTTTGAAACTGCTAGGAAAACCAAACAATGTTTGAAATCACTATGGCATCTTTAAAAGCAACTATCAGCCATGTCATCAGGAAGAAAATCCAAATGGCTGTCCAAGATCAGTCTTACAGTCACTAGCTGGGGCTTCTCCTTCCCTTCTGAATCTGGCTGATTCTCACACATTGCACAAGCTTCCACTGGCATTTCTTAGCCTGTCCCCTAAGCCTTCAGCTTGACTTTGTCTGCTGCCTCCCAGCAGCAACACATACCATCTGCCATTCAAAGGATAAGAGTCCTGTCAACACAACAGCTGACCAAGAAAAAGAGTAATTCACCAATGTGTTTATTCGCTGAAGAGCACTCGATCAATTCTATCAATGGTGATGTCGTGGTTTAACCCCAGCCAGCATCTAGGCACCACACAGCCGCTGGCTTACTCTTCCCCCCTCCCAGTGAGAGGGGGAGGAGAATCGGAAAAAAAAGTAAAACTTGTGTGTTGAGATAAGAACAGTTTAATAGCTAAAATAAAATATAATAATAACAATAATTAAAAAATAGTAATAATTGTAATGAAAATGAATATAATGAAAAGAGAAAGAAATAAAACCCCAGAAAAGACAAGTGATGCACAATACAATTGCTCACCAGCCTTTGACAGATATCCAAGCAGCGATCTGCCCCTCCTGGCCAACTCCCCCCCAGTTTATATACTGAGCATGAAATTCTATGGTATGGAATATTCCTCTGGCTAGTTTGGGTCAGCTGTCCTGGCTGTGCTCGCTACCAGCTTCTTGTACACCTGCTTGCTGGCAGAGCATGGGAAACTGGAAAATCCTTATCTTAGGGTAAGCACTACTTAGCAACAACTAAAATATCAGTGTGTTATCAACATTATTCTCACACTAAATCCAAAACACAGCACTGTACCAGCTACTAGGAAGAAAATTAACTCTATCCCAGCCAAAACCAGGACAGGTAACAAAGGGGATTTAATAGTAACATGCAATAATTCTGTTGTTGTTTTAATACCTGACTAGACACAATAATGGCTGCTGAAGCACTCGTTGTCATGAGGTTCTTATTAGCCTATTCTTATGGAAGCCCAGAAAGAGGGATTGTGATGTTTCATAAAAATACATTTGATGTTATTTAAGGTTTTGTAATTGAGAGTGTTGGTTTCCCAGAATCCCCTGCTTTTCTTCATCTCCTAGTAGCATACTCTCACTGCATACCTGTAGATTGCAAAAAATGGCTCTGTGCCATAATACACTGCAAAATTTTAAAACTCAGCTAGCAGAGGTCATCCTGGCCAAGGGCTTCTGAGTGGTTTCTTTTCTGTAGTAAGTCTGAAGGCCCTGCACAATTTGCTGGTAAGTGCACACTGTTGGCAGCTACATGCCACCATCAGAAAAGACATGAGCTGCTGGAGTAGCTGGACTGCTTAGAGTTTAGGGTTTGGGGTTTTTTTATTCAGGTTTACAAATTCCTATGTCATAAATAGATATTTCCAAAGTAGAAAGTTAGAAATAGTTTTGAGGATTTTTATTTGTTCTTTTCAATATAGCAAAAAAAAAAATTATTTTTACAAGATTTCTTTTAGTTGTACACCTACAGCCATTCACCATGTGAATAAGTAATACTTGTGCACAGGGCTGTTCAGAGGAGAATGGCTTTAAGAGGGAAGAAGAGGAGTTTATGGCTGCCTTGAGCTTTCTTTTTCAAAATGCCAAATGCTGGATTACATTCAAAAAGAGTTTGTTCACCTTGAGATATAAGGCTACTATTCATAAGCAACCTTCAGAGTCCTCTTCCTTTGCTGAATTGAACAGCTGTTATCAGAGTCTTGTTAGTCATGTATCAGTCTTTGAACATATCAGTCCTTAACCTTCTTTTTGATGAGCTAAGTAGTCTGAATTCATGGTCCTTCTCATATATGACATTTATTTTCCAGGTGGCTAACAACAGTGCTTGAGCTACGTGAAATGCAAGCAGTTAAAGTGCAATCTCATGCCAGGACCGCAGCATGGTTATGGAAGAAGGTGAGTCACCAGCCCATCTTCTATCATGGTCTTGTCTCATTTTTCATGCAGTGAGCAGTGGGACTCCTGGGGGACCAACGTTGTCTTCTACTGATCATGCCTGGAGTTGCCCTTTCCTGGCATTTGATCAAACAAAGATTTTGGTACAGGTCTCATTGGACAAGGAAGATTGGTCATGTCCATGTCAATCACTATTGTGGCTATTCTCTGAACTTTCTATAATTTATCAGCATCCTGTTTGAACAGCAGGCAGTAAGCCTGGAGAGTATTCTAGCAGTAATTGCTCAGGACTGCATGCAGACATACGATAGCCACCCTAGTTGATATACCCTTCAGTATATGCTTCTGTATGCAAGAGCAGCATTGTCTATTTTAGCAGTGTGTCACATTAGGAGCTTCTGTTCAGCTGACAAAGCAGCCTGACTCCAGTATGTTTCCAGCAACCTAAAGCTCGTGAAACAGATCCCTTTTTTTTTGCTAGCTGCCGTTAATCATGAAGGGAAACAAGATTACATTGAGGTCTTTTTGACCTTTTTTTTTTTTCCTGGGGACCAGCTTCATTCCTGTACCACAGAAACAAAGACCTTGGGTATGAATTACTAAATGGCTGAAAAGACCCATTCTCTTTCTTAGTTCAGGCAATATACAACAGATGCCAGCAAAGGTATTGAAACAACTTTTGGTATGGGCATGCACTCCTTTGGTTGGTTGATGCAAGGAAGTTTATATAATTATAATAGTAAGAGCTGATATTTGAATACTGTCCTTGGTGCAAACTAGAAATTAAATTTGAACAGGACTACCCTATTCATCCTGCTGCTGATACTGAGAGCTGCTCCATAATGCTATTCAAAAGATCAGGAAAAACATGCTAAGAAAAATACAGTATGCAAACAAGTCATGGGCAGGTGTAAAGGGCATGTATATCCAAGCTGCCATGAGGTCCCCAGTTACTCTAAGATTCATGTGACAGAATCTGGCTAAGATTCTCTATCCTTCTTCCTCATTACTACTGCTGGCAGCTCCCCAGGCTCCTGACAGGGAAATCCAGCCCCAAGCTGTTGTGTGCTGTATACCAGCAGCCTGAATATCAGAGGCTGATAAAGTTGTCAGGTCATGATCAAGGGACAGAAAGAACTAAGTGAGGAATTTCACACCCACATACAAGGGTGGTGCTGAGGAAGAGGGGATAGAGTCAAACAGGATTTTTTAATAGGAAGAGCCCTATTGAAGAACTGCAAGATCAGCTGAGGACAGAAAAGGAAATGAGCTGGTAGATCTAAACAAAAGAAGTCAGCAGCTGGGCCATAACATAAGGATGCTCCTCCATAGCAGCAATAAAATGGAGGCAAAGAAGCATGTGCAGGCTTCATTGCTTCATTACAAACTCCCTCATAGTGCAAGTGTACTTGGCAGGCTCCTGGCTCACCCTGTGTGCCAGAGGATTTTCCTGGCTAAAGCAGTCTGCTGGCAGATGTTCCCCCACCTCAGACCCAGAGATACCATCTCCCAAACAGCCTGTGTGACTAAGAGGAGGCTGACTATATTATCATTACAGTATCCTGAAAAATATAGATAGGGACGATGGTTACAGAAAAAGCTTTAAACATTGCCATGCTCACAGGAACAGAGTGCTTTATTGTGTGAGGTTACTTAGAGTCAGATTTTTCCTTAAACTGAGGCTAAAAGAAGAGGCTTACTTCAAAACAAACCCCACTATTAAAACTACATTTGGTAAGCATCCTCCCTAGGGTCTCCATGGGCTCATGGAGCTGCAGGCCACTGTGTACTGTGTACCCCAGCTGTGGTGTGCGCTGGCAGGTGCTCAGAGATGTTGTACGTGTCTTTTAGGCCCAGGCTGCCCTGGTGGGGACAGCTTTTCCCAGCCAGGATGGCAGGACTGCTCTCTTACTGTCTGTCTGTCCTGTTTTTCAGGGCACTGGAATATAACATGGTACTAAGGGGATTATGTCATGTCTTCCCCCTTCCTCCTGTCTCCTTCTCACCCCTAAGGTCACTTGGTTAATATTTCTATTGTATACTTTAATTAGCACATTCCTGGCTGCAGGCTACCTTCTACTGTTCCTGGCCTCTCTAAAACACAGCAGTTTATATAATACATATTATTTTTAAAATGTTAATTGTGCAAGGATCTTTTAGGATTTGTAATGTTTAGCTTGCTGTGACCTTTGCACAGGATCTGCCCATGACATACACACAGCAAACACTGGCTTGTGGCGGCAGGCTGCCAAAACTCCCTGGCCTCTTACCACCTCGTCCCCCGCTTACAGTTTGTTAGATTTCTGGGGAACCCTGCCACACGTGTTAATCTAGTGAAACCCTATCTGTATCTGTTCCTTAAGACCTGTCCTCTGGTGTGCCAAACTGAGACTAAAAGCTTCTCTTTGACTGGCATCTGAGGAAGGTCTGTATTTATGGCAAAGCAGAGTCTGAGGATAAGAACTAGCCCAGCGAACTGGAGCGGAGGTTTCCATTTCACAGGAGGTCTGCTCAAGAGGGATTCATGTACCCAAAGGGGCTCACCAGCCCCTCAAGGCAAGAAGTGCCTCTGATGACTTTCTGCTGCAATAAACTCTGGACTCCTACAGCAGCCTTAGTCACACTGGTGGGTGCAGGCATCAGCAAGCCTACTGACCAAGCTCACTCTGTTTCAGTTACCACCCATGAAAAACTAAAAAGCCAGTTACTATCCCTGACCTAAGAGAGGTACAGGTGGGATCTTATCTGTAAAGTGAGTACCTATTGAGAAGTATCAATGATAAAGCAATCATGACAATGACAACCACATAATTTCACAATGTCAACCTAAGCATGTGGTGACAGAGGCAGATCTCAGAGGAGGGTAACCTCTGGCAGGGGAAAAAAGAAAGAGCAACAGTGAGCAGCAGGGAGGGTGCCCAGGAGCTTCAGTCTCTGACCCAGTTCAGCTGCAGATACAGCAGCACACCCAGACAAAGCCTCATTAACAGCTTTATAAATTTCTGCAGTATCTGGGTGTTGTCTGAAAGTTTATCGGAGACTCAGTCAGTAGGGCTATGGAATACACAGGAAAAAGTAACAATGCTTCTTTTTAAGAAACCGATACCAGCATCTGAAATAAGTCACTGTGCCTGACTTAGCCAAACCAAATTCCTGATGTCTGGAGTTTTGTCTATCTATCTGTGATAGCAGGGTTAGATACAATATGCATGAATATACTGCACGACCACGAAAACCAAATAGTGCCACAAAGATAATTGTGGTTTAATTAATACAGTCTGCTGCTCCATGCTCCACCAAGTTTTTGATATTTGTCCATCTTTAAATTTTCAACAAAGCATTCCTGCACAGTCAGATGCCTTCAGGAAAAGAAGAAAAAATGTATCTTCCTTTCCATTTTGGAAGTTTGGCTTGTTTTCAAGCCATTTTGTTCAATAAAATATATTTTTTTATTTATTAACAACAAATCTGGTATGCCCACTTTTCAAAACTTTTTGAGATTCTAAATTTCTGTGAATTTTGTAAGTGAAGAACATGAAATATTTTACATATGGCATAAAAAACTAAAACCATTTGCAAAACATGTTTTAGTTAAGGACATAAACATGTTTCTGAAATACTAAGTTTGACTTTGTTCAACAATTTCATTTCCATGTGAAATTTCACTCCAGCTTTTGAAAATGTATCTCTCAACTACAAGATGGTACTTTTGCCCACTCACAGCATTTGACACTGATTTTTTTTTTTTCTCATGATTATTTGGTGTCAAAGACTAAAAATAAAAACATATTGTTCTGAACATTGTGGACAACTTTTCCAGACAGGGAAAACAGGGGGTTTTATGACTTAGGAAAGCAGAGTTCCCAGAGGGCTGGTCTGCTTTTCTTCCACTCTTCCCTTTAGGATTTTCTGAAAACATTTCACTTACTTTTGACTCTGTGGTACATTTATAGCCTCTTATTTTTAGGGGTTTGTGCGTATCTCCTGTGTGCATGTTCCAGCCCTGCCTTCTGCCTGCTTTCCCATGCACACAAAGGTATCACAGCACACTTGTTCATGTTCACTCACTCAAACATGACCGAAGATTCAAAGTGGTGGGTGTGCCTTGTTTTGGTTCTCCCCTTCCCAGGTGCTAGGCAGAAATTTGCTCTCTGCTTATAATGGGTTAGGCTGAGTGTTCAGGCTCCAGGAGGGAGCAGCCCTCAAGAGGAGGAGAGCCCTTGGAGGGTCCTACTCCAGCCTGGGTTGTTCCCTCATGCAGTGGAGGGGCAGCGAAGCTGGGCTGTAGCCCCCAGCTTTCTCACCCCACACCGTGTTTCTGTCCTAGTCTGTGCCCATGTGGACGAGTGGGCAGGAGCTTCAAGGAAATGGGTATCTCTGCCCATCAGCTCCCAGGGGTATCCCCCAGCCAGCAGCCCATACCCTCCCTTCATTTCCCAAAGCAAAAGCTAAGCAGAAGCAGCACAGCAAGGTCTGAAAGGGCAAAACATGCCTTTGTGTGCTCCCTTGTTTTCCTGAACAGCTGGCTTAGAGCAACACATAGCCCACGGTTGTGAATAGCAATATTCACTTTAAAAAGACAACCCTATTTTTGATTGGCTGTGCCAGCTGTTTGACAGCACACCTTTCCAGCAGCTCAGAATTTCTTTGTAAATAGCGAATTGTTACAAAATAGGGAATAGCGTTATATGAAGACTGAGATTTAAACTGGGATGGCCACATTTACCCTCTAGTTGCACCTAAATTAATAATCTAACTTTGAAAGGAAATCAGAATCTAGCAGCTGCTGGTGACTTCCTTTAAACTGTTTTAGAAAGAGTCAGATTATGTTTTTTCTAAGTATTTGGATGCATATGCTATAAAAAAATTATAGACTATTCTTAGAATATACCTCTGTTCATTGTTGATTTTTGATTTAGCAATCTAACTGGTAAATTTACAAATGCCCTAAAACTTAAACCACATAAGAAATATTTTGTACGCAACAGAGGGTCCCAGTGTGTATTTCTTGTTTAACACATGAGCTGTGATGAGATTAATTGTCAAGTAACTGTATGCTTCCCAATATTTAATCTTTTTTTTAAGCTGATAAGCTTTACTGTCAGACTAAACTCTCTATTATTTGGTGTTTTCTAAAAAGTTATTTAAGTGTGTTATCCCTAATGTCTCTAATTATTTAAGCCTTAATTGCATGCTATTTAAATGTTTTGTTAAGGCTAAAGCTTAGTTATTTAACTGATAAATCTGATAGTCTGCTTAATGATTCTTAAACATCACACGTTTATTAGTGGTTTAAGTCAAGAACATTGTCTACACGTCTGTAAATTTATATTTTACATTAACAATTGCAAGCTGTTAGGAAGTACTTTAGATATACAGTCTTTCTCTTACATCCAGAACTGGGATCTTCTAATACAGAGCCCTGTGTTAACATAGCAGTTGTTACTAATCCATAGGTGATGTGCCAATAGACTTGCAGTTAACTTAACATACCTGTTATCCACTCAGGAAAAGCCCTGAACTTTGCTAAGTTGGAAAGAAAATTCTCACAACAAAAGCAGGGAGTAGATATAAAGTGGTGATGGATAAATGGAGGCTGGAAATTAAAAGAGGGTGTCAGCCATGCAAAGAAGTGACAGGGCAAAAATTCTACAGGCTATGAAAATGAAGCTTGATATACCTCTGTACCATGGATGATAGGGTCGTTCCTAACAATGAGGACTGCAGTGTTGGCCCTGGGATCTTGCCTTTTGGTCATTTTGTTCTTGTGTAATGATAGGGGCTTGGCTTCCTGTTCTGTTAAGCTTTCATTTACCTGGGCATGGAAATCAGGAGAAGTGGACTATAAATCTGTGGATGTTTCCAGTACAGGGCAGGAACATGGACAGATGTCTTTATGGAAAAATGTTAAGACTGCAAAAGTCAGGCTCTCAAAATAGGGAACCCCAGGCTTAAATCTGCCTGCACACCCTTAATTCTCATCTTGCCAGGTGCAGGTGCATGCTCATTTTTATTCCAGCTCCCCAAATTCAAAGGACACTTAAGCGATGCTTATGTTTTTTGCTGGATCGAAACTTGAGTGTACAAGGTGGAGAGTGTCCCCCCTTTTCTCCTTCCCTGAATGCATTTTCCCTCACCATCCTGAAAGTTTCTGCGGTGTGTCCCCTCCTCCTTACACAGTCTCCCTCTCCCCTTTGCCTTCCCTCTGACCCCATGCACCAACCTTTCCAAGGCTGTGTGTTTCCCTCCTCTTTATTTCTGCTTATCATTGTAATGTGGGAGCAGGCTATGGTTGGGTGTAGCGGTTGGGTGTAGCGGTTGGGTGTAGCGGATGTGCTGTGCCCCCTGGGCTGTGGCAGAAGGGTGCTGCCACACTTTGGGCTGAGCCCCCGCACCCAAAGCACAACCAGCTGCACCTGCGGGACGTGTGGGAACACTGCGGGGCCTTCAGCCCCGTAAATGGCTGCATGCTTGAAGTCTGCTGTGGCTAATTAAACCCTTTTCCAGCACACCAAAGGAAAAAACTAATATCCAACAGTCTCTTGCCACCCAAACTGCAGCACGCATTAGAAAGTCCAGCATCAGTTTCGCTTTCTTTGACTTTTCCCCTGTGTAAAATGGGGGTGCAGCTGTGCCAGTGTGCTGAAGTCTATAAAGGAAAAGTGTTGCATAGGTGTGACTATTATTAGCTGCTTAATAGAACTAGACAGCATTAGAAATTAACCTTAGGCAGACAGTGGGCCACAGCAGTGTCAGCTTAAACCCAGGTAGCTGAACTTTTTGCTGACAACTGCTAAAGTACAAGGAAAAAAAATATGCTGTAGCATTCCTGTAACTGTCAAAGGCTTCTGTCTAGCCAAGTCAAATGCAGCAGTGACCATGGAGGTCCTGCAAAGCTACAAAGATCACTTCTTGGCTTACATTTTTCAAGGTATCATTTTGAACATCTGAGCTGCCTTCTCTTCTTAGAGCCTTGCAGAGAGATTTCCTGAAGGCTAGTAGGTTCTTTCATACTACTGGCAGCTCTGTGCTCAGTGTAATCATCCCACACAGGTGCTTTTCTTGAGTCGAGATGACAAGGTCTGTTTTGGACACCAGGAAAGCAGAGGCATGACTTCCCATCAATAAATAAGCTTAGAATGACCATGTCACCAAAATCTTTCTGTCTTACAACCTCTCACTGAGGACTCACCGTATGCAGAGGGGGGTGGACTGTGATCCCTGCAGTGTTATAGAGGAAAAACCTATGAGACTAAGCTGGGAAAACCTTTGGGGTTTTCTGAGTAAACTTCTCCAGGCTAAGGAGCTTCAGGATGTGTGTGATTATACAGCATATATTGCAACTGCACCCACTACAGGGAATTGTCTTCTAACAGGGACAAATATGTTTTGGTTTTTTTCTCCCCTACCTTGCACTGTTACTTTTTGATACAGCCCCCCAACCCTTTTTCCTCTGACTCTGTAACACCTCAAAAAACAAAGTGCTTGGTTGACTTGGTGGTTTATAACAATTAAACTGGTATGTGTAACTTGAATATTTTTTTAGAAAGCCTGTTTGTTTGTTTGTTTGTGTGTTAGTGTTCCACCTGCAGCTTCCGAATCGACAGGCTACCACAGCATTTCCACTGAATTTCAGAGTTTTGGCCCCCAGTGCCAGTGGTTAATTTGTTCCTAAGCTTTAATTTGAAGATTTTTTTTTTTTTTTTTCAGTATTGTAAGTAACAGCTATATTCAGAAATAATACACTGAATACTTTTCTACAGCACCTAGAGAGGTAATATCATACCCAAAAATCTGTACTGATTTTTCCTAAAGAACTTGGAAACAAAACAGTGTGGCCATTGTATTTCAAACATTAGAGCAATTGTTCAGTACATGTGGTGCAACCCTAAATTTCTGTCAGAAAATGGTGCCAACTCTTTGAGTCTCTGTAAATTACAGTACTGTGGGCATGCGCATGTTTAAACAAGTGCTTTCCTATCTCCAAGTTATATAGTCATATTTATGTATATGGTTTGGAAAAGCGAGACAACACTCTAAAGCGATAAAAGGGAACCTAATACATGTGCTCATTTTTCACAACATTGTGTTTTTAAAACAAAGCAAAACCTGTTATGGGGCTTGTATTTTTCCTCTAAGTACATTGGCATTTGTTATATATAAATATTAATGATGTTTATTCTTGTATACCATAAAACCTGTAGGTAGATAAAAGAGACTGAGTAAAATAAATACAGATAAACAAAGAATAATTCATTGCCTGCAGTTGAAAGTGTTTTGTGCTATAGTTTGTGTTACTCTAGTATACTCATAAACTTGTGACTCTAAACATCTTTAAATTGCAGGTTTAGGCAGCCAAAATATTAGTATAACTCCTTTTGGATTCAACAGGCTACCTAGTGGCTTAACCTACTGCTGAAGGTCAGGAGAATATAATTCATCTTCCACAATGCCTAGACATCACCAGCTACATTTCTGGAGATATCCTGGAAAATGAAACTGTGAAAACATTCCAAGTGCTTCAGTGGGATTATTGTCTATGACAAGATCCTCTTGGACAATACACAGACTTTTGTGCACGTATTGCCGTAATACCCAATAAAAATCAAAGCTCCGGACCCTTGGGACTGCTCTGCTTGTTGCACACAGTATTTCAGATGGGCTGGTAATATGTGGAATCAGCACTATCAGTGGCAAAAACTAACTCACAGCTTCTCACCCACATTCTCAGTTTAAGCATTCATTGTTCTTTCGAATGTGTTACTTTCTTACTTTTGAAGGAAGGTTTCCCATGTACCATACATAGCACCTAGCCCTGCAAGATGCTAATCACTGTGCTATATTTTCCTGTTTGGACAAAACAGGTTATCCTCTGAGACGCTATTTCTGTTTTTTTTAAGTCACAAAAGTAAAAACACTTTGTTATTTATTGTTTTTACTGGAATTACCCTGTGGAAACAATGGTTGTATAGAATAGTTAAGACACTGTGCAAGAATAATTGATTACAGGATCAGCCAGTACGCTCAAAGAGCATTAGCTTTTCCCAAGATAAGAATCTTATTACAAATTAGAAGTGGGCTGTAACAGGCAGTGCTAGCTTTTGAACCCAGGCTCGGTGACTGCCACCACACTGCTGCTGATTTGAGACTAAGCCTTATCCATGGGAGTGCTGTGAAGAATGATCACATGCAAACAACATAATTTCCTAATGTAGATGCGATCAGATAGTATAAGAAAAGAAGAGCATCTCCCTGGCTGAAAAACATTAGGAAGACTGGTGACTGCTTTAGAAATAATCAGTATGAGAAACCTAAAAGGTAAGCATGTTGTTTTGATTAGAGAGCCAGACCTAGGAAAACAGCAAGAGGAATGGGAAAGTGAAGAAAACTGCAGAAGGAAGGGAGGCAAAAAGTTTAGTTTGTAACTGCAGAGGGCTTTTATTCTTGTTAGTATTAGAGGTTAGTATTCTTTTTGGCTATAAAGGATAATTTAGGTTACACTAATCTTATATTGCTGAGACAAGGAGCTGGACAGATTCTACAGAAGAGAAGCATGTGACTCATGGAAAGAGTAACTAGTGAAGAACTTGCTCGACTTGAACTCTTGCTTATAGGCATTTTATTTACCCCTGGGGAAGGGTGAAATTTTCCAGTTTGGCATAGAGCTAAACTACTTTACCAGTGAGAGAGAACTTGAAGCCTTCTTTGCTGAGAAGATAAGCTTTCATGATACAGAATAAAGGCTAACATGTACTGAAGATTATTGCACAGCGAGAGAGAAAAAAGATACCTAAAGCATGTTTCTTTTAACTATGAAAACTTGTTAATGGAGTATTCAACACATATGTAGTACTTAACTAGATGGTCATATTAACTCTTTTTCAATACACAAGACAAACCATCATACATTTCTTTACAGCAGACACACTTACCAAAAAATAAAGAAAAATGCTCCCTGATTTGAGAAACTGAGAATCCCTAGTAGCTCTTTCAACAATATGATACCCATATTCTCATTCACAAAAAGCTCCATTACAATTCAGTCAAAACTCTTTTTTTATTTTTATTCCTAATGTGAATAATAAGCCACCTGCCTGGTAACAACATTATGGGCACTTAAAAAAATTTGCTGTGGAAACATTTGGAAAGAGTTACATTCAGGAAAATTACTTGCTAAAGAGCTTTAGTTTAAATGCAAATTCAGCCTCAGCTCATCTGTAAAAACATGTTTTGTAAAGAAAGGGAAAAAAACCCCACTTCACCAATGTGCTGATCAGTGCTCTTAATAGCAGTCTAAAACATGCATAAATTAAGCAAAACTCCCCAGTTCCTCCAGAACAGGGCAGAACTTAATCCTCAGGCACTGCCTGCCTGAAAACTTGAAGATCACAGAGAGGAAGAGAGATGAAATGAGATTTGGATGCAGATTCCAAACAAACACTTTTAATACATGAGTTTTGAATATGGAATTTTTTTTTTTTTTTTTTTTTGCAAATCCTACCTCAAATTATGAGGCAATATTTAAACTGCTGTTGTGAATCTTTTGTTCAGAGTAACTTAACTATTTCTATATATTACATCTATAGATACATAATATCTACTATTTTGTAAAAAGACTTTGTTCTACAAGAATTGTGTTGTCAAATCACCTAGATCCTCTCTGCAGTAAAAACAAATCTTAAGTTCTTTCAGAAGGAAAAAACCCACCTCATTTTAAAAGTAATAAAACATAATAACAGGTAGTAGGGGTGAAAGTTCCATTTATCAGCCCTATCTTTGAGCAGAGGTAAATCATTTAGTAGAATTCTAGTCTTCAAAAGATACATGATAATGTAGATGACAAGAAGAGTGGAGAACTCTATGATTGTGGCTTGCAAAAGCTGCTTTAAATAATGAAACACTGAAGTTGAAAATGTCAGCATTTGATGGACTGAACTGTAAAGAATCACAAGAGATTCCCACAGACCCTGAGAATGTTATGTAGTGGATCATAAGCAAAACTGGCAAACACTCAAAAAACCCACTAGTGTTTTTGCCAGTCAATGCTAAGAACTTACATATGGTCTTTGTTCAGGTTCTCTCAACTGGAGAGGGTTTCTCTCGATTTAAATAGTTGGCAGTCATCATCTCTAATTTTCCTAATTGCAATTGCTTTTTAGTGAACTCTGCTTGAAAAACTCCTGCAAGGGACCTTGCTGGAAGTCATCAAATTTACCATCCTGGAGAAGAATACAGAACCTTGTCAGCCATGGCTACAGCCCCACAGAAAACAAGGGGCAAGATAGATGAATTCAGCTTAGGAGGAGTATAGGAATTACTTATCTTAGGTCAGAGGTGGCCATCAATGTGCTTTGAATAGGAATAGACAAGAAGCTTCTGTACAGAGGTAGATCATTCTTTTTGTCTTCAGTTTACATCTTTTCACTTCAAGATTGTACATACTCTGATAGGTCAAAATTGTGATCCTTGAAAATGCTATGCTTGTTTTGAAAGAAAAGGATAGAAATCTGCATTTTTTTTCCTGAAAATTTTAATCTTTAATATGAACAAAGCTAATCAATTCATCTACGCGTGGATTCTGAATCTAGAGAATTTTCTGGATTTTCTGTGTGCTGCTGGCTAAAAGTCAACACAAGTAAAATAAGAAAAAGGAAGAAGGGCTACATGAGCTGAAACTTCTTGCTTGCTTTCCTAGATGACCCTAGTCTGGGCAGATAACACCTCTACTCTTTACACCCCAACTACATGTGATTCAAACAAGAATCTAACTCACAGACAGACTATTTAGCACTGAGGCACATCTTCAGGTTATTTCCAGATAGGAATACAGACGTGGGTAGCTAAAAGATTCTGTGCATGATGTTCCTATCTGCTGCATGCAATATGATATTGCCCTGCAAATCTGTGTATTTTAATAAATCAGCCTGCAAATGCGTAGAGTGCCTGCTTTTGTGCGCAAAAGGCTTCTGAAGAGACCATCAGCAGGCCTCTGCGGAGACAACCGCCTATGCTAGAGACTGGAGCCCCACTGGGAGAACTGAGTGAGTGCCTGAACGAAGGAAGGAGTGAAGGGCAGCCCCTCAGGTGGGCTCCCTTTGCCGGCAATGAGGAGCTGCGGTTGCGTGACTCACCGGCTGGCTGTTACGGGGAATGTCTGAGAGCTGGAGGATCCACATGCTGTGGATGGACCACAAGTTGTGCGCTGTTTAGATTAATCTGCTACTGCTTTAGGGAAGCACCGTAAATTATGATGGCAAGCTTAAAACAATCTGACAATTATAGAGACTTATTTTAAATGCAGCTGTTAAGGGAGGATACAAATTTATGATTTTCATAATCATCCTTTGTTTAGGCTCAGTGTCCCGAGCCCAACAGATGAAAACTGTAAAACTGACTCTAACCAACAGGAATGGAAAAAGGATCTGGTGATGTGACAGACTCTGAGGCAGGTTAAAGCTATTGCACAAAATACTCTACCCTCCCACATATGGGCTTCAATCCAGAGACCAGCAAAATCAGTAGGAAGTCTTTCCATTGATTGCAGCTCACTGAGATTGAAACCTTTTGAGAAAAACAGCGTATCTACTTGTTTATGCCCCTGCTCCACCCCTTTGTGGAGGGTGGTGGTCCATTGCACACAATTTAGGATCACAGTCCTTCTTGCTGAAAGCTGCTAGGCAGGTCCTTCCCCCATTCTCCTTCTTGTGTCCCAGGAAGACCACTCTGGAGTAGGGCTTCTTGCTGCTGTCCCTTTGCACAGGAATGCAACAGCATGTGAACTACTGCTGTGTGTACTTAGCCTGCCTCAGAATAAAAGGCCTTAATTAGGAATCAGACATGAGACTGGTGTGATAAGGACAGATCAAGTCACTGGCTCACTCTGACCTTTACATGCCTGTTTTGCTCAGGATCTCGCAGGCTGTTTGGGACAGTTACGGTTCATCTTCTTTGGAAGTAGTCATTCACATCACTTTGATTTGGCTGGTTAAAAAAACACATTTTAATTATCTGGTGTTGTCAGTTCCTACCATGCCCTTCTTGGTTAAGCCCCTCTGCTATAAGGCCAGACTGAATTTCTGTTCTCTAAATACAGGTGAGGCTCTGTCCTGGGCTGGCGTGTTTCTCTACAGTAGTCTTATGTTACAACCTGCCTAGTGGCAAGATCAATTCAGGCTGTGCCTGGTGTCGTGTTTGAGCCCAGGTGTTTAGCCTTTTTCTGGGGTCTGCTTCATGCCTTCTGGCATGTCCTAACTCTTCCACTCCTCAAGCTCCTTCCCACCTGCAGCCTACACCAGGAAGCTTGTACATTATTACCCTGCAGGCTTACTTTCTTGAAACTGGTTTCTGTCTCACCCAAAATGGGCATGAGCTGTGCCTATTTCCACCTGAAGCTGCTTGTTAGGCACAATGCCACACCTTGTCACAGACCTACACAATATCTGAGAGTGGAGGGGACCCTCAGAGATCCTCCTGCTGAGACCAGGGTCAGCATTCAAGTATCCTGATGCAAAACACAGACAGACACACTACAGATTGACATTAAACACCTCTGCAGACACCTTTTACTATTGGAGAAAGTGATGGAAATGAAGGCCTAGCATTTTTCTGCCTATGTACTTTAAAATAAAAAAATGCTTGTAATTTTCATTTCATCACCTTCCACCACAAACCTTGAAAGAGCAGCAGACAGAGAACCTATACACATAGTCCTAACCTCTAACATTGGTGTGGCTGGGAGCTGCTCCAAATGCATGATTAGAAGCAGCATTCTGCCCTTTTTTTTAATCCAGAGAGCCAGGATTGCTGCTCTGTGTGCCCAGCTGGTCTTTAAACAATTGTTTACCCTGACAGTCAAGCTCAGGTACTGGTTTCTAGCACAGCAGCCTAAGCAGGGCTGGGTTTCTCTCTTTGTGACGTGGAGACCAAGGTTAAAGTGGACAGTAGATACCCAAGCTGCCCAACCAGCATCATCCCAAGCTGTCAGAGGGGGAGACCAAGCACAGACAAGGGGGTGAAAACATTTCCGTTTGGTTATTAATCAGCTGCTGCAGGAGTAATCATGGCTGGTGTTCCCACGAGCCATCACTCCTCTTTCCATTGTCTCATACCACTTCTGTCTGCTTCTCTTCCACTTGTGCCAATGGGCTGGTCTGCCTGTATTATAGATAATTATGAAATCTTTAAGACATTCTTCAATGCTAATTCAAGTCTGGAAGGGCTTTATTTTACACAGACACTTTTTCCTTCAGCTTTCGTAAGTCTAAGCAGCACACAGTGCAACAGTGAAAAATCAGGATCCACTGCTGAAGTTAATTTTTGAAGAGGTTAGTATTCTTGGCATATGACATAGCCATGCTGTGAGAGTTTTCAAATATTAGTTATAATATTTACTTTGCTTTTGTGAAGAATGTGTTAGTTTAAACATGCCTTCTCCTAAGGTAAAGTGAAATAATTAAATGTATTTTCTCATTTTTGTGGTCCTTTCCACCTAATTTCCTCTACAGTTTATTTATTTTCAGTGTACACAGGATTGTACAAAGAAACAAGCAATTGCAAGGAATAGTGTAATAAAAAAGTTCAATGGGTCTTTTAATTGTTTTGCAGACAAGATACATTTATTTCCTTGAGGGGAAGAATAATTGCAATAGCACAGTGTGGATATTTTCATATCTTGCAAAAAATCTTGTATTTCTAAGTCAGTTATTTTATGTACGTGAGGATAACTGTGAAACTGCCAAATATTCTAGTAGAGATTTCTGCTAGTTCAGGAAAATGGAATTCAAGACTATGCAAATCCACACAACTTCTTTTACTCTGACAGTTATGTCAGGAACTCAAAAAGAAGCCAACTCCTACTTGCCTTAAGCATGTATTTTGTGGATATGGCAGTAGTCTGTAGTGACAGACTGGCATTAGACTTTTGCCAAATGGATCCAACTTTTGGTGTGACAATGCAAAACAAAAAAAAGTCCTTATGGCAATCTCTTTTGGTAGTAGTCCAAGGGGCAATGATGACCATTACCCCAGCTATCATTAGTCTGTCTTCTTTTCCCATCCAGACCTGTAGCTCTGGACTATCTGCATGCTAATCTGCTTTGGACACCGAGTGCCACAGAGGACCCGTATTGCTCCAAGATATGAACTCATATACAGACCATACCCTAAGTCTCATCATAAAAGTTCCTTTGTCCCTGAAAAGCTAGTCTGCTTCAGGACCATGTGACTCCCAGTCACAAAAGTGAGCATGATTTATCCGCTGGCACGTGCCTAATGCAACAGAGCCCTGATCGCAGTGGCAATAACAATGCATTGGGAGACGATGACTTCTTTCAGAGGAGGTGCTGGGGAAGGTGCTACAAAGATTCATTCATGGTAGCAAATCCAAGGAGGGGGAGGCAGAAGGCTGTTTACCCAAGGTAATGTAGTGTGAGTCTGGAAACACCGAGATGTGCCAGTGCTGATCATTACAGATCTCCAAATCACAAAGGAAGGCCACCAGTAGCGAATGAGTTCAGCAAAGGTAAGCCACTTCCTTCCAACCCTCACACATCCATCCAGACCTAGTCTGACTATCTGAGTTCCCTGGAAGTGAATGTAAGTGCCTACATGAATAGAGTGAGCAGAACTTGTCTTTTGTGAAACATTATTAATGATATTTATACTATGGTAATACTCAGGAACGGTTGAGGCCTAGGGATATTAGTTGCAAAACGTAGAGTAATTACAGTTTCTGCCTGAAGGAACAAACAACAGTCATGGTTGGAAGGTACAGTTCTGTTAAAAAAATACCATGTAGAAATTATAGCAACATCGACATGGTCTTACTCTGCAAATGTACTTCATCTATGTATTCAGAGTCACATGTGCTATATAATTTAGTGACATAATAAAGGTCAATTACTTCTTTTCCCTACTCTGATGATGATGAGACTAAGCTGTTCTCTTTTGTTCAAAAGCAATACCTTCTTAATTAGAGTCATGTTACCTGTACAAAGCTGTGGCTAAAGGTATAATTTAGCCCACAAAATACAGGGGTTCTTTGCAGATACTTGTGTAGTATGGAAAAGGAAAACAGCAGATACAAGTCTCCAGCTGATTCTGAGCTTACAAGAAATTATAGAGACTGCTTTTCCTCCTTTAGCTCAGAAGTTTGGAGTAACATCATTGAAGCTAATGGAGCTACACTACTGTAAAAGTGCTCTTCTATAGCCAAAATTGGGGCTGACCACAGCATTCAACCTTGTCAAACTCTAATACGTTAACTGTGAGCTCCCAACCTAGCTTTCCTTGCAGGCTAAGGCTTGCTGCCTGGTGGATGTACACAACAACAAGGGCCACTTGCTGGCCCTGTAGCCTGACACATCGGACGTTGCCGATGATTCAACTTACTGCCTGGCTAACGGGGACATCAGGTCACAGGGAGATACTGTGGCACTATGCTGCATAAGGAAGGCTGAGCGATCACTGGTGCTCAGATGGCTTCACTCTCCACATAATGTTCATCTTCCCTGAAGCATCCTGCGAAGGTCACTGCTTTATCCTGCGAGCCTATGCACCAGTCTCATCCTCCATGAGGCACGGGGCCACAGTCCCGTCTCCTTCATTTGCTGAAAAAGAACTGTGGAGGTCTGAGTGCTGCCCACTTCGTCAGCTTGAAAACAATTGTCCTTCCTCACTCAACTCATGGGACTGCCCCCAAAGTAATGAGACTTGAACAAAAACATATACAGCAGTTTAGTTCTTGCTTTCATCTTGGTTTGCATAATGCTATTTTGGTCTCATTGCAGATACTCACACTCTCAAACTGGCTTCTCCCCTATCCATTAAGCCTTTAACCCTTGAAGCAATCCTGCCATCTCATCTGGCAGCAGTTCTGCCTCCTGCATCCATCCTGCTCCCAATATTCCAGCCAGTTCTGCCCTTCTCAGCCTCAGCTACGCCCTTACAGCAGAGCACCCAGAGGGCTGCCCCTCTGGCTGGAGGTTATGTTTCCCTATGTTCACCCTTTAGTCACAAACCACAGGCAAAAGGAACAGAAATAGCGTGAATTGCTTTCCCAACCTGGTAGGTGGTGTGAGATACTAACTCCTGTTTATAACTGCAAACTCAGTCAGTGCCTTTTCCACAGGAGGTGGGGAGGCAGCCAGAGCAGGTTTCTCATGAGCAGAGATACCATTTGCAAGAGGACCCTCAGGAACTTTAGTAGCCACCTGGCTTGTTTTTGAAAGGCCAGTATCTAGCTGTTTGGTGCTGGACAGATGTGCTTTTTGTCTTTTGGAAGCAGGGACTTCTACGTGTGAAGAAATTTTGAGCTAAGCTTTAGACTACAGTGGCGGTTCACTGAAGTTCTCTTTTAGCTGTTAAAATTTCTGCGGCCAACCCAACGTGTTACTGCAGCCAAACCAGGTCCCTAACACCCAAGACCCTCCAGACTTGGGGGAGTCGGTGGGGAAGTAAAAAAAAAAAGTAACCAAAACCAGACAAACAGAGAAGAAAAGTATGGATTTCCTTGTTAGAAGAAAAAAGAGAACACTGAAAGTCAGATCTGCCATGTAAATTTGTGAGGAGTGCTTGACTTCAATGAATTAATCTCAGCTAATACTCAATATTTTTTTCAAGAATGTTTTTAAACCTCAATCATTTTATGCAAGGCATCGACCTTTGTGGATATATTTCCCTTGAGGTCCCTTACCATTTGCTGTACAGTAGCCAGTAATACACTGCATTTGTCCACTGCTTGACATGACTTAAACCCCACATTTCTTAAAAGCAACCAGCTTCTGCTGTGGAATGATGCAGTTTTTGCCCTCTGTTCAACAAACCAGCCACACACGTAGTTGTGATCTCATTCTGGAAAACTTCTGAAGGACAGCGGCCTTGTGCAGAGCAACAATCCTGAGTACCACATGAGTTTCTCTCTGCTTACTCAGTCCTCACTCCACCTCTCTGGTTTCAAGGTATTTTTTGTTCCCTAAACACTGTAAAAACATTTAACATACTCAGGTTTGACAATAATTAGCCTTTGGAAGGCTGAACAGTTCAGTTGCTGAGAATGTCCTCCAAGTTAAAAGAACAACAGACTTATACATTTGCTAAGAGAGGAGGCAGTGGTCTCACAGTTAACTTCCTAGTTATCTTCAAGCTGGGGCTCCTTTCAGGCTTTATTACAGTTGTTTTTTTCTGAACCACCACAGAGTTTCATTCTAGTTTAACCCACTGTGGACTTAGAAGCCCCCAGCACTTGTGGTGTTTTCTTTTCAAACACTGGGTTTCAATTCAGAGTGCTGGAGGCACAGGAGCAGAAGCCTTTAACATCAGTGTGGCTCCCTTCCTTACACTGTGACTATAGAAAGCTCTAAACTCTCATCTATTTAAAACATCTATTTATTTTTGAGCAGTTTTAAATAGATGAGAACTAAGGAGGAAGGGATTGTTGTGCTCCTAACACTGGCTCTTGCCTGGAATCCTGTCAATGTAAAACCCTCCTGCTCCCTGTGCCGGCTGCGTAGCTACGCCAAAAGCATTTAAGAACAAAATCTCATCAGTTTGGAGCCAGGGTCAGTGTCCTTAAAGCTCTGGAAAAGAGCAGAGGAGAACCCAGGGAGGAGGACCTGGATTCCAAGCTATTGGATTTGCAAACTGTTTGATTCTCTGCAAAGTTTCTTGGAAGGAACTTGGACACATTAGCTTCTGAGTATTTTAAAAGATGTAACATTCGGGTTACTCTGTGAACTTTGTTTTTTTTCTTTATTTACAATGCTAAAGGGTGACATTGGTTAAGACACACTGGAGAAAAATGTAGGCAGTTTTGCTTAGGTATGAATTCCAAGTGTACAGTTTGTATTTTGTTCTTTAGGAATACATACTGCTTTACAAACATAAAGAAAAACAAGAAAGAGTATGGTCCCTCCTAATCCTGCTAGGATTTCTGCTACGAGCAATCTCAAAACTATGGCTCTCATCAGGCAGAGACTGAGGAATGTGCTTACCTTTAACGTGTGTAACTGCTTTCATTGAGTTCCTACCTACAAAGTGAAGCACGTATATAAAGCTTTGGGGGGTTTAAAGCCTCACCTCCGTCAAAATAGAATAGAAATGCTGAGCTGTTGCAAAACTACAGGTGTGCTACCCCAACTGTACGGGATAGCTATGCTGGCCGTGCCACAGGCAGCCCCAAAGTTAAAATACGTGTTTCTGAGGCTCGCTGAGCTGCTCGGGGTCAGCCACAGGCTCCGATCGCCCCGCTCGCAGCCGGGACCCCGCGGCCGCCCCGCTCCCCGTACCCATCCCGGTCACCTGGCCCCGGCCCCGGCCCCGGCCCCGGCCCCACGCCCCGACCCCCCACGCCCCGGGAGCGCCGCCTGACGTCACGGCGGCCCCAGATCGGCTGCGCGGGGCCGGCAGTGGGGCACCCCCCCCTTCCCGCACACACTCGCGGAGAAACTTAAAAAGAGGTGGTGTTCCTCCCCGCCCCCCCCCAGCCCGGACTGGCTTAAGGACCGTTTCTTACACACGCACGCAGACCCCTGGCAGCTCCGGCAGCCGAAACATCTGCTCTCCATTGCGACCACCCCCCTCCAGCAAACACCCTTCCCCTGCCGCTGCCGCTGCCGCTCCTCCTCCTCCTCCTCCTCCCCTCCCGCTCCGGCTCGCAGCTCGGCTCGCACCCGCCGCTTCCTTTCTTCCAACGATGTTTTCCTGCTCCACGGGGCGACGTGTTTGCTGAACTTTTCTAACAGTTTGGGGGGCGGGTGGGAGGAACCTGAGTTTTTTTCCCTTCCCCCCCCCCCCCCCCCCCGAGCAGGTTGGGGGGCAGCGAACGGAGGAAGGATCCGCACCCCGGGCGCAGGTCGCGCACAAACGCACACGTCCTTTGGAGGAAAGGAAACCCTTGCACCGGGGGTCCGCGAAGCTCGCCGGCTGCAGGGGCTCCCGCTGTGGAAATGGCTCAGATCAGATGGGTCTTCTTCCTCCTCCTCGCTGCCTTTGCACTTTTGCCACCAGCGCTCGCTGCCTCCGAAAAGGGCAGACTGAGGAGGATCACGTACGTCTTGCAGCCCGGCCGGGGGGGCTCATCTGGCAGCCGGCATCAGCATCCGACCCTCCTCGGGGGGGAGCAGCAGCAGCAGCGCACGTTTAACGTACAGCTGAGCACGCGCTACAGCGGCGGCACCCTGGAGCGGACCCGGCGGATGAGCAAGCCGGGCGGCGCGGGCGTCCAGCTCCGCTTGGGCCCCGCCGGGCAGGTCCACCCCAACTCCGCCGCTCACGCCTCCTCCTTCGCCAAGCCGGCCCGCTTCGGCGCGCGACCCAAGCCGCCGCCGGGGCCCCACGGCAACAGCAGCGCCAGCCTGCCCCTCCGCCAGAAGCACCAGCTGCCGCCGCTGCCGGGGTAAGGCGCCCTCCCTCCCTCCCTCCCTCCGTGCCCCGCACGTCCCCCGCTCCCCAGCACGGCTGAGGCGGCGGCGGCAGTGCCGCCTGCCCCCCCCCGCCTGCAGCCTCCCTACCACCCCGAGCATCTTCGTCGCGGCCGTTGTCGCCTCCCCTCGGGGAGAATAGGGGCAGGGAGCCGGGGGAGCCCGCACCGGGCTCCTGGGGGGCACCGCGGCATTACCCGCCTGCCGCCGGTGCCCGGCTGGCTGCAAACCCGCTGTGGGCTCGTAACGCCCCCGTTTCTTTCCCGCCTCCCCGCGGCACCTGAGGCCGGGCGCGGGGCCAGCCCCTCCCCTCTGCCCAGGAGTCTGCGGCGGGTCCCGCGCCTCGCGTCCGGGCTGAGGCGTCGAGTGCGCGAGGTAGCCCTGCAGCCGCCCTCCTCTCGGTCCTCCCGCTGGAGCGGCAGGGGTGGCCCCGGCCCTGCCATGGGCGAGCCGCGGCCCACGCCTTTGTCGTCTGCGTCCCCGAAAGCAGTGCTCGGGGTGCCCGTCCGTCCCCGGCCCTCTCCGGGAGGCGCCAGCCTGGCTTTCCAGTCAGAGCCGGCGCCGGGCGAGGAGTTTACTCAGAACGCTCTTCGGGACGTTTAATTCTTCCCGCCTTTTCTCTCCCCGGCGCAGCGCCCTCCCCGCGGCCCGGCTGGGGCTGGGGAAGGGGGCCGGCCGCCGCCGCGGCGCCGGGGGAGGGGGCCCCGCCGGACCCTCGCCCCTCTTTGCTGTTCCTGCAGGGTCAATGTCTGTGGGGGGCAGTGCTGCCACGGCTGGAGCAAGGCCACGGGCTCCCAGAGGTGCATCAAACGTGAGTAACTGTATGGGTCGGGGGCTGTGGGGACGGCGCTGCCGTCAGTGCCGGGGGGACCTGTGGGGACCGCGCTGTCATCTGGCGAGGCGGTGGATGCTGACATCGGCTGTGGGCGAAGAGGCGCCCGCTGAGCTACAGATCCCACCTGCGCCGTGCTGATGTGGTTAACCAGTACGCTTGCTTGAGCCCTTCTCCCACAGCGTTGCAGTGGGCGGCAGTTGTAACACTTCACTTTTCATCCCTAAATCCCTGCTTGCTAACCTTCAGCTTTGCTAAAGGATAGGCAGCGTGTGCCTCTTGTGTTTATTCTCGGCACAGATAGTGGCATGTTTGGAGAGAGCTTTGCAGAGGTTATTTTTTGTGGGGAATAAAACCTTGTTAATGCTTGGGTGTTGGGAGTTTTTTTGAAAGTGGCGCTTAATAGGGTAAAGAACCTGCCAGAGGAGCACAGGTTGTGAGCAAGGAATTGCTGTCTACCCTCACTGTCCCTTCAGCTGCAGCCCACGTGATGATCCCGTACTTAGGGCATGGAATTTCTGAAATGTTGAACAAGGCAAAAGAAGTGGGTTCGGAGAAGCTCCTGTAGAGGGATGTACCTTTACTGGGATATCTAGAAATGCAAAACATGCGCATAAAATAACTGAGTCAATGCTATTATACTCGGGTTGTCCTTTCTAGTGTGAAAGAGAAGGAATCTCTGCTAATTTAAGCAGGATTCAGGATGACTGCAAATGCCTAAACTGGAGTCATGTTGCCATGAGGTCATGGAAGGCTGGAATGACATACCTCTTCAGGAAACCCCTTTAGGTATCAGCAAGATTGGGCAGATCTTGGAACACTGTAGTTCAGCAGGACAGACTTCTGCCCCTGAGAGAGTTGGAGTAAACAGTGCTTTCAAGATGCAAACTCTGGTTTGTTTTTTTTTTTATGGTGGCTTTTGTCCCTGTGTGGGATTTTTCACAATAGGGAGCAATCACATTTGTAATCCTCAGTAGGGTCAAGTACCTTTGACCCGAATGGAGCTGTTGCTAAGAAGCAAAGACTTTATTACATTAGGCTGTTAAATGCAAAACTTTACAATTTCCCTGACCAACGTAGATGTGTATTTAAGATAGTCTTCTAAATAAACATTTGCAGCTTAAAATACATGCTGCTGTGTTAGGCTAGTGACCTTTTTTGCTTAACACATGTTACAAGTACTAGAATGATTTCCTTCAGCTTACAGTGTTTGAGATGTTGTTTTAAGGCTAATTGCAGACCTTAATAAACACCTACTTTAGCTGAAGGACTAATCAAAGTGGAAAAAAACTCTTAATAATTTCAGGAGATTAAGTAAACAACTGTGTTTCAACTGCAATGCTATTGTCAACCAATTTTATTTTCACTACTTTGAACAAAACTGAAACAAATTCCCTTTTTGTGGCTCTTTCTGCCTTCTAGTAACTTTTATTTCCTGATAATTTCAATCCATCCTTTTTAACTTTTATTTGTAAATTAAGTAGTTTTCATTGCTTTCTGTCTTTCAAGTTTCATCTTTTTGACTTCTCCCATTACCATTCAACTATTCTTTCTTTTTTGTCTTCTCTTTTTTTTTTTTATTCCTTTCTATTTTTAGGGTCTTCAACAAGGACTAAGTCAAGCAATTAGATTTTTATGGGATAGCTGTGTAGAATCTCATTTAAATCCATGAATTACTTGATTCATTCATATAGTTATGGAGGAATGGAATAGCAGAGGAAGAGTTAAAAGAGAGGTGAAGGGGATTTTTCTTTTTTACCTTTCTCATTTTGTGTCTCTGATATGGGGCTGTCCTTTGTGTTAAGTATTTTTGCTGCCTACTCTGATACCTCCTAGCAGTGGTATAATACATTTGGATTGGATCTTCTCAGTTTTACCCCTCTCTTGGCAAGCCAAGGGAAGCAGTAAGTGTACTGAAGTTGTCTGTTTTGTAACTTAGGCAAATCATGAGATAGCATTGACTTGATTTAGCTGTGGAAGATTAGTCTCACAGTCATAAAAGCCAGATACCTCCTTTTCTTGAACCTCCCAATGTTCTTTTCAGAAGAACAGAAACCCTTTAACTGAACAAAAGTTAACCCCTTTGTTTCCTGTAAAAATAAGTGATTTTTAAATTCAGATAGTGGACTCAGTTGTTTTTGAGTGGATTATTGCACTTGTGGATTAATTGTGCCACAGATGCAGACACACCTGAGCTGACTTCATGCAGATCTGTCAGGGTTTATTAGCTCAGGCTCAGTATCACTTTAATAAGCTATTTGGCCTGTAGGGCCAGTTTATATTCTTTTGTGTGGTGCAAAGCCTGAGCTAATAAACCCCAGACCCATACTGGCTCTTTCCAGAGCCAACTTCCATTTGTCTGCATTGTGCTTCCAGAACCAGAGTGCTGAGAGCCAGCTCTGATCAGCGAGGCTTATTAGCTCAGGTGTAATCCCAGGCTGGAACAAGCACCATGTGTTTCTGCTCTGCTGCACCTGTGTGAATAAGCCTGACTGTAACCCATGGGAAGACGTATGGTCTTGCAGCCCAGGCTATGTTAATCTTCTCTCTCCCTTTGTTTTGCGTGATACTGTTCGCTAGCCCTAGCTTTCCCTTCCATGGGGCTATGGCTGAGACTGCTGTTCCCTTGGGTGACTTCTGTCCCTGGCTGAGCTCAGTGGCAGCTGCATCACATTTCCCTTGGTAGCAGCAACAGGGGGGTGTTTGAAACGTTTCTGTGCAGGTCAGAAGGCAGCATCTGTACGGAGGAGGCAAGTGGACTTTTCACATCCTTTTTCTAAATTTTAGTTTGAAGCTGAACTGCTTGTTGTGTTTACAGTATTCATGTTCTCTTGGAAACCTTACTGTGTGTCCTCAGAAAGTTAGCTTCTGTTTTCCTGTTAATTACCTGTATGAGAATGCCTACCATATACGACTTTAGGCATATAGGTTTTTCCCTTCTGTGCCTAATACTTAAGTTTTTACATTGTGAAGTTTTGTCTTAAGAACTTATTTTTCAAACGTGGTGTGACTTTGCTTATGAAGAACTGCATCATTCTAATAAAAAAGATGAAATCATAAAGCTTTAAAAGTCTTCAGCATTGCTTTACACTGGGAGAATGAAGTCTAACAATCAAAACTAACCTTTTTGAAGTGTTCAGAACATCCACCTTTGGGTAAAAACAAAGGTGGGAAAAATTCAACCACAGCAATAAACACCTTGGAAAGTTATAAGCATGTGAAAGGTTTATGACAAAGGTTTGTCTTCCAGTCATAATTATCATAGGTTATAATCTGTGTAAGTGCAATAATAAGATACCACCAAGGCTGGAGACATCGTGTTTTGTTAGTACTTGTTACATAACCAGAGCATTATACAAACATTAATTAGCTCTGTAATATGGCTGTAAGACAAGTAGATCCTGGAGTGTGGGGTTTTTGTTATTTATTTCATTTATGGAAATTGAACCATAGATTAAATGCGGCCTTGGACAAGTTGTAACAACTGACTGGAAGGCCTAAACTGGAAATTAGGAGTTCCTGCCTCTCAATTACATGTTTATCCTATTGGAATCTGTTGTGTCCTACTTTGTTACTTGCTACTAAATTTCTATTAGTTAATAACACTTCCTACAAAATATGCTCTTCTGTTTGTTCTGCTTTTGTTTTCTTTTTCTTAATGATTACAAGGAACTGTTTTTCATGTTGGGAAGTCAAGAATGAAATTGCCTGTTGTATGCGGGATCTGATATCTTAAAAAAAAAATTAAAAGAATTTCCTTATTGTAATAGTAGACCCCTTCTAAAATGTATAGTAATAAGTTTTGTCTGGAGTATTAATATTGGTTGTTTGTGTGTATTCTCAGTGTAAACTGGATGGTTTAAAAAATCAGCATTGTCTGGAGGAATTTGACCTTCCACTAACATAGTGATGAGAATTAACTAATGCAAGTTGGGAAAACTAAGGGAAGGAGAGTTGGCTGTTAATGGAATACTGAAGCGTGAGCTCCTTATTACAGAGGTATAAGAAAGGCTCATAGGGCAAACAGGTGAGGAAGTGGATTTTGCAGGATTATGTTTAGAGTAAATTTCATATAGGGAGAGGAATTTCTGTGTAAATGTAGAACCCACATACACTATTGTGTCAATTAAGAGAAAAAGGATCTTGTGTCTTTGTTAGCTGAAGGTGGTGTATGTATTCCATGTATGGGCACAAGGTGAAGGGATTTTGGCATTGGAACAGGACTGGATCTTTTTGAGTTTTGTCATGAAGTTTTTTCCTGTCTGTCAGGTGCTCACGCACCTTGGAAAGGTCATCAAAAAATAAGACAGTCTGTTGTCTTTTTTTGTACTAAAAGATGATCTTGCTAATTTTCTTCTCTTTTGAAAGACTTCCTGACTCATCATTAAGTAAATGTGCTATAGATAAACAAGGTTTATTTTTCAGAATAAGAAGATATACAACAGTAGAGTCTTCCTCCTGCTGGAGAAGATGACGACTAGAAAGTTGTGCTAATACTTGCCCAGAGGAAGGGTCCCCTTTGTTCAGTTCCCAAATCTGCATGGCCTCTGATTGTGTACTGCTATTCAGTTTGAGCCATCTGATCCCTAAACCTCCAGAGCTATACTTCTTGCTATTGCTGAGTTAGCATGCTACAGCTTTACATCTATTTCAGGACAAGGGCACTTTACAACGTGACCAGTAGTTCTAGACCCCCAGTTGTCCAAGACCTGGACAGAGCATGCCCTACGCTGCTTCTAGCTTATGCTCCTGAATTTTCATGGGGAAGCTGAGGGAAAGCTTGCATGCTTAGGTCTTGTTCTGATACATGGTTAGGATCCAGACCTGGAAATTTGGAAGCATACATGGATCCCCCAGTTTAGATATAAAACTCTGTACCACTAAATATTTTAATATTGGTTGCTCAGAATCTACTACTCTTCTGTCTTCAGCTCTTAGAAATGGTGGTATCCAGGAAAGCTGTACTTCTCATCATTGGAATGGAGTACTAAAAATATTTGCAGCTGTGCTTCTGGAGGTTTTCTGATCGTAAATGGTTCCTGAGGCTTGTGCTTAATCAGTTTCATGGCTTTGAGTTTTACCAAGTTGTTTATTTAAATTGCGTATACAAAGCCTAACTATAACATATTCTCCCCAAATTTTGTTTCTTCTCATTCTAAGACCATCACTTCAGTAAAAGCAGTATCAATCTCCTTCAAATTATGTCTAAATCAAAATTAATTTTTGCAATTTTAGAGACATAACCACTTTGACCTCATGTATCTGACCTATACATTAGTCTTTTAATCTATTCTTTGATGTTGTTTTTAAACACTTCAAAATTGAAAAACTGAAAGCCATTACTTGAGTAGCTTGGTTTTGCCTCTGCTGTGCTTGCTACTGTAATATGTGAGTAAAACTTTTGAATTTCATACACAAGGAATAGGTTGGCTTTTGTAGTGGGGAAAAGCTCTTGTTAGCCCTCAGTGGTAGTTCTACTCTGCTTTATTTTTTGCTTACTGTCCTTGGGAAGGGGGGAGAATGAGAGGATCCAGATTCCTGTAATCTTTGGCTTTGTCCACATTAGCAAGCAGCGTGGACTAATGGGAGCAGATCTATAGACTAAAGCCTTTGGTTTTGATGACCCGAGTCCCATGGTATGCGTGTTTCAGGGCTTAGTGTTTTATTTTGGACTAGGTGTAGTCTGGTGTCATGGAATGAATATCAATATGAGGCTGAAATACATTAGGTGCATTCTTGGAGAGTTCATGTTTTGGTTTTGGGTTTTTTCGGGTTTTTTTTCTTCCTCTGCATTTAAAAGCAATACAGTGCATATGCCTTAAGATGGCCTCACAACACAAACAAAACCTTGGTGAGTGCGACTGATAAGATACACTTCAAGAGGGAATCCTGACCTGAGCAAAAGCAGCAAGGCAGACTTTGAGCATGGTGTCCGTCTCCTGGCTGTTGATGGCAGCCAGCCTCCGTCCCTTAAGAGGAGGCAGTAAGAGCTGTGAGAAGACGGGGAGCTGTTACCTGGTCCCTGCTGTACGGACATGACCATGCCATGTGCCACTGCCACATTTCAGTGAGGAAACATAAGTCCACAATGAGTATGAGGTGACATGTACCCAGCCTTTTCTTTGTGAGCCATTTGGAACTTTACTGGAAACAAGTAAGGTTATAATGATATATAGTCTCTATTTCATACAAATACTATTTGTGTATAGATTTAAAATAAAACAAAAAAGAACCTTAAAAGAAACTTCTCAGGATATTGTGCTCCTGCACTGAAGCAGATGACAGATCAGTAGTGAAGTCACTCAGCTCATTGCAGCAGTGTTAACAAAAGAAGCAGGATGTAGTAAAGTTGTAGCAAATCTACAGTGGATGAAAAGTCCTGGGCACCTCCTCTGTTAATATAGTATCAGAAGGAACCCAGAAAACTGTGGGGTTTTCTTTTTTTCCTTTTCAGATTTGTTGACTGTTTTCAACGTGTAACTTGGAAGTGTAGAGCTTGGAAGTAGAAAGCTGTGTAAGTGCTGGGGGGAGCTGTGGTTGAGTTGAGCAATTGTGCAGTGTTCTGGTTCTGCATGTATGCAGGAACAAAATGACATATTGACAGTGAAGTGATGCTTAACAATACTAGTCTTACACCTCTCTTCTGTATGGCTGCTCTTCCTGAGGATGGATAAGAGAAGAGATGGAAGTGCGGAGTGCTCCCCTCTCCTTCCTCTCCAGCAAAGTATGAGAGAGCAGGGCAAAGCGGCTGCACGTATGGGATCAGCGAGCCTCTCAGCCTTTGGGAAATCAAGGCTGTAGTGAGGGGTGGGGTTCTGCACTCTGTGGGGCCTTGACAAGTTGGGTGCAGCACTTCTAATGATACCGCTCTCTGCAGCCTCCAACATGAAGGGCTGCTTGTGCCAACTGATCCTGCCTTAAAGCAAGCTTGGATCACCTGGGAGCCACAGGGTTAGTAGAGGGTGGATGGAGAGGGGCACGCACTTCCCTCAACTGGCTCCTTGTTCAAATACTGCAGTACTGAGTGTTAGAAGATTATGGGTGGTTCAGTTTGTCAAGAGAGTCTGTGTTCTGTAACTAACATGGACTGATAGTGGGTTGGGTTTGAGGTTTTTGCTTTAGTTTTTTTTTTCTTCTGCCTTTAAAAGCCCCAGTACTTCAGTACTTGACTTGCGTCGCCTAATTTATTCCTAGAAAACAGATCCTCTCCTTTGACTACAGAAAGAGAGCAAAGGTTTAGCATCTCTCAGCATTTCTGGCTGCACGCAAAAGGGGAACAAGGATTTTACATGTTAGCAAGGCAAGATGTTCGTTTAAATACACAGCTAAAAATAGTTCTGCTCAGCCATGTTCTTTTTGTGAAATGCAGATAGTAATCCCTGTATAAACCTAGGGTTTTGGAGAGCTGCTTCCTAACAAAGGGGTCCTATGGCAAGATTTGTTTTCTCATAATTCAACTCAGTTTTTTTATTATCTCTAGATGGCGGTTTAGGCCTGGATTTTTAGAGAAGCTCAGCTAAATTGTGAACTCTCAATATGAGTTGGTTGAATTTAAGAAAAACTTTATTGTTCTTAGCATTTTAATTACTCTATTATGATTAATAGTATTTTCTCTGGTATTTCTTTTCTGTAACACTTCAGTTGTCTGAATCCTGCATCCAGTTAAAATTTTTCAGTTGTCTCTTTATTGAGTTTCTCTTAGTTTTTTCAGTTTTCTGTGTATTTCTTACAAAGTATTTTGTAACAAAATGAATAAGCACTGTTATGAGAAAGGTTAAGGGAATTGAAAGGATTGCAGACTGGAGTGTTAACCACTCCAGCAAGCAAGAACAGCATGTGTCATGTGAATCTGCTGGTTTCCTTGGCTTAGTCCATTCTGTGGTGAATGATCTTTTTTTTGATACTGAAATGATAGAAGGATCTATAGCATGTGAAATGTTTGTACTGTCAGAAAATGTCTAACTTAAGTATTTATACTATATAAACTCCAGTAAACACAACATGAATGAAAATGCCAAGTATCAAACAGCATGTTATATTCTGATTGATTAAATATAGATTCTGACTGATTAAATAATGCATCCTTTTGCTGAAGTTAGGCTTTTGAAGTATTTGAGTATAGCTGCTATTAAATTCTGATAAATCTTAGCATTTAGAGATAATACTATGAAGATACATAGAAAATAATCTTAAAGTGTGTTATGTTGTGATTAGGTTAGGAGAGGAACTCTGATTTTTGTTTGTTTTAAAAGAAATATGTATGCCAAAAGCACTGGTTTTTTTGTTTCCCTCCTTTCTTGGAGGTAATGTTTATGTAGCCATCCACGCCAGTGTAGGAATGCATCGAATGTTTTGAAGTGGACCAGTGAAGAATTCCAACAGTGACACATGCTTTTGTTTGAAGTATATTTAGGGAAAGAATTCCCTAAGACCATATAGTTATGATAAAGACAAAGTTCCTGTGTAGGAAGATGCAGGTGGTTATAATACTTCCTCCATTAATAGTCTAGAGGTCGTACAGGTTTTCTGCAGTTAATGCCATTTCTTCTGATTATTTAAGTAACTTCAAGGTAGGTTTGTGGTGGGGTTTTTTTGTGTTTTGTTTGTTTGTTTGTTTTTGTTGTTGTTGTTGTTTGGTTTGGTTTGGTTTTAGAGAATGGTCTTACAATATGGTTGTCTCACCCTGGGTCACAAATTCCTCTGTCCCCTATCCTCAGTGAATGTGTAGAATTGTTGGATATATTTCTGGCAAAATTCAACTTTTGAAAACTGTTTGGAGACACATACTCAGATGGAGAACTAGATCCCCAGAAAAGCATTGGTGAGAACCAAGTGTTCCTTCAGTTAGCTTTTGGGTTTCTAGTCTCCAGTGTTGCATCCTCAGTCCTGGCCATGACTTAAAAGACTTAAAATAGTATCCAGAATAGAAGTGTAAAAGTGGTGAGCTAATCAGTAGGGCAATTCAGAGAACAGGAAACTATTATAAACATTGCTTTACAACAAAGGATTATTATCAGCTTTGCTTTACAGCAAAACAGGATGTCGGCACCATATTCAGGTTTTTCTGAGGGAAACTGGAATATGTCTCTTTCCTTTCAGAACCCACAGCTTGTTGCTCTCCAGAGAAAGCGCTTCACTGCTTTTCTTTTGGAATTGATGGGGGGTCATCACTCTATCTTTCAACACAGCAGGAGTTAAAGGTGCCTTTGTATCACAACTTTTTGTTTAGGATGCACAGTCAACCAAGATGAGCTTCGGTTTGGTTTCCTTCTGTGCTTGAGGAATAGAAATCTTGACTTGATGAAATAAGAAAGACAGTATTTACTATGCCTTTAACACTATTCCTATGTTGCATGTAAAGGAACTTGAAATTTCTGCTCTAAGCACAGATATATTCATGTCATAGTGTTTTTTCCCCTGTCTGTAAACTTTATGCATGCATCATTCCTTGACCATTTTATGCTGGAATCTGAAACAGCCCCACACTTAGAATCTTCTTTCCAATTACTATATTTTCTATTATTTTCCCACTAGCATGTATTTTGCCTGACAGGATTTATGCACTCCTATGAAAGAAGTTGATATATACTGTGCCAATGTGCACAGTGATGAAATATGTTGAAAGTCAGTGCATTCTGCTTAAACTGATGCTTGACTGTGCAGTTAATAAGAGGGGGGAAAAAAAAGGTACATTAAATTTTATGTGGAAACAGAAAGGAAAAATCTAGTGGATGGACTCACTAGAAATAACACGAAAATTGCAACACTGTTTGTTGTAGTGTAATTGTATCAAAGTATTAGAAATTCAGGAATGACAACGAGAAATTTTTGTGGATATTTAAGTACTAACCAACAGCAGTTTCTTGATAAAGGAGATGCTTAAAGGTGGAGCTCACACTAAAAGGTTAGAAACTTGGGTGCAGGAAACTTTTGGGAGATTTAAATTTGTTTATTGTGAGTTTCTCACTGAAAAGTATGTTTTTATGAATTTCAGTTCTCTACATGATATGGAGACACAAGGAAATAAACTTGTAAATGAGATGTTACTGTTTGAAGAAGGTAATTGTGAATCGAGGTAAAAATCAAAGTGATTAGCATTGGAATCAGATCTTAATTACCTTAATTCAAGAATTATCAGGAATTTAATATATAAGTTTCTTCATAACAAGTGGAGTCAGTTGTACCTGTATTTTGATTCTTTCGAAAGGTTTGAAAAAGAAGTTTTTATCTAAACTTCTTCAATGTATGATAATTTATACTTACTGATTTAAGATAAATTATGCTTAATTTAGTATGTATTAAAACAGAAATACATTCTGTATATGTAGAAGTTTTAAAATATTTACATATTTTAAAGCTGTTATAAACCTTTTATTTTAGGTCTTGCTCCTGCAAATATTTATATACTCTTTAACCAAATTAACATGAACACATGGACTGAAAAGTGCATATGTATACATCAGTTGCAAACCAACATACAGATGTGTTGGAAGGGTGGTTTAAGCCTAATGGTAATGTTGTTATTTTATACTTGCTTTTCTGAAAGAATGTTGTAAATATAACCATACCAGGCCTGATATGCGTTCCTTTAACCCAGTATTCTGTCTGTGATGGTGGCGCATGATAGTTGATTAGGGAAAGATGCAGAAAAAGCATGAACGTGTGTTGGGTTACAGCCACAGAAAATGCTTTCAGCTTTTTTCAACTTAAGGACTTCCAAAGCAAATGTGGCACTGTGGCTTTATTTTTAGTAGATACACATTGCATGGTTTTAAAACAGAAAAACTAACCCAAAAGACCCCCATGTTCCTAATATCATACTTCTGGAAAGTGGGGGGAGGTTGACTATGTTGTCTATGCCTGGCCTTCCAATGTGGCCAACTTCCTTGGCACAGCAAGTTTTGGATGCTGACACTAACAGGTTCAAAAAGCAGATCAGTGAACTCCTGACAGAAAAATCTATTGAGGGTTATTAAACACAAACCCAGCACTCTTGCTCAGGAAGTTGCTGAGCCTCAAATTCTTGAAGGCTGTAGTGATAGAAGCTTTTATGTCTTCTCACCCTTACACCTGTTCTTAAGCATCCAACTTAGTAATGGAGAAAGGAGACTGGACTAAGTGGATCTTTGATCTGACCCACTAAGTCTAGTCTTGTTACTTGCGTCTTTGCCAAGCTCCATTTTGAATTTGCAATTATGACCTCTGTGAATTGAATAGGACCAAGTCTTTATTGCCTTTAGTGGGAATATATTGGCCCGTTAATACTTCCACAATCCAGTTTTTGGAAGCTTAGCTTTATGGAAAATAATGGTGTTTTCAGTTAGAAGTGCCATTATTGTTGTCTTCAAACAAAATAATTAGGTCATACATTTGGCATGATGCAGCAGTCTTCAATATTTTTAAAACTAAACTGCCATATTATGTCAGTTAAAACATTCATTTTAATTCTTTCCTAAAAATGTGATCTTTTATTCTATTTTGTGATCTTCTATTACACAACATTAATGAAGAACTTCAATCAAAGCGTGCATTGCTGTGAAGATCTAATGGATCAGTTTTTTAACCTGTTGTCACTGCTCACATGATTTGAGACAAACTGGGTCTTTTGTAACACAGTTCTGGATCTGCCAATGCTTGCTTTGTTATAAGGCCAGCTAGAGTAATGCAGTTTGTCCTGCAGAGCTTTGTATGCTTTATGTACATGTAAAGCTGAGAAACTTTCAGGGTTTACATTGCTGTCAGTGAAGTAAGAATCTTCAAGTCTGGGTAAAAAAGGTCATTTCAAAAAGGGTTCTATTTTCAGCTGCATAGTTCCAAACTCATTGCAACCTCATTAGGTTCACTTTGATAAGTGGAAACTTAAGTTTTCTTAGGCTTCTGAAGCACAGCTTTGGTTCTTAACAACAGGAAAAAAAGAGTTGCCGTTTTCTCAGGGTTGTCTTTTGTGTGTGTATAAATTGTTATTTCACTTCTGAGAGTTAGGAGATACACAATGATCAGTGTCCTAGCAAAGTGGCTGCTTTGTTACATTGACTCTTGGGGTGGTCTTGTTAGCTTCGATTTGTGTTTTTTAAATAACTTGTTGAGAAGCCTGGAGGTTAATATAGATGCATGTCCATAAATCTCCAGAAATATATGTTTAGTATGATTGTGTTTTAATGTTGTAAAAATGGGACTCTTGAATATCCTGATTCCACCCCACCACCCCCCTCCACCACCCCTGAAATTTTTATGTGGTACTTTCCTAAAGCACTCCCAGCTGTGCTCAAACTGTTTCACTGTGATCTTTGCACATTTTCTACAGATGACCTGGATGATGGGTTACTGTTCTGGTCTCTCAGTATCTCCAAAGCCAATGAAACTTAATTAGAATTTAAGGCTCCTGAATCTATTTTCCAAAGATATAATTAATTTGTCATGTGCATATAAGCAAATTTTTACTGTTCGTAGCAAAATCTAGGTCTTAAAAGAAAGAGTTGGCCTGTATATTACAACATATGCTTGTTGTAAATCCCTTCTCAGGTTTACAGTGAAAATGGTCTTCAGTCTTCCAGCAAAGACAAAATAGAGTCTCAAAAATAAACAGAAATATAAGTAAGCAAATGATTACTTTTTTGTTGCCAGGGAGATGCATAATATGCAATTAAGCTAGCTCAGCTAAGTAGTATTGAAAAGGAGGTATGTTACTGAACAACATATGGAAGGAAGGGGGAAGTATATGTGAGAAGAACCCCATGCAAAGATCAAGTTAAAGTTGTAGGGCAATTCTGGTGTCATGTACAGGTGGTATATACATGATGGATCTGTATCAGATGGTATTATCAGTTGAAGATTAGTCCTAATTAACACAGTCCCATCCTAATAAGTTATTTTGTATGCATGCTTGTGGTTTTACTTTATTTTTGTATATAAATGTATGTATTAGAACTCGATTGAAGTGCCAAGTACTCCAATTCATTTGGAACAGGGCTGTGGGCTGACATTTTTTTAAAAACAAAGTAATTGTGCAACTGGATATACCTGAATATGGTGTGGAATCACACATTATGGTTTAAGATACGATCTTACCTATTTTAGTAAAACCTGTAGACTTTATGATCTGGCATATAATTTTGTGTATGTTAAAAGATATTTAACAATATTAAAAATATGCTTATTTTGAAGGAGTAAAGTAGGTCAGCAGTGATCCTCCTTATAAATTCTTCATTGTAAGCGCTCTCTAATGGGACTAATGAAGAAATTATTTTGATAGTTATTTTAATTAGAATTGTATTTTACTATTAAATTGTATCCTCTGGATAAGAGAATTAATTTGTTTTGCCATTTTTGTGTTATTTTAACATTCTCTAAATACAATAGCATTGTAAGTTTAAGCACCCAAAATAAATCCTCAAATTAGGCATACCTTTGCAGTGTTAAGTATACATATGATCAGCAACAGCTTTTGCCTTTTTTTTTTTTTTTTTTTTTGTGGGATTTGCTGCTTCTCAAAGTTTCTTGCTTATTCAGAATGGAGTTGATCCTGTGTTAACTAGGTCTACAAGCTGGGTGTTGAGTCTAGGCTGATTATTCAGACTCCTTCTATAATCAGTGGATAGAGCAACACAAACAATGTAATTAATCCTGTCTGAAGGCAGGTATCAAAGTCTTTTGAAGAATCTGATCCCTTTTCACAAAGAATGTATAGAAGCTAGTTTAGGATAATCACAAGCACCTGCCTGCTTCTTCAAAGAGTGCAACCCCTAGGTGTAGCCGTGTCTTTGTAGCAGCAGTTGCATGTCTCCTTTGATAAGTTATTACAGTGGTGTTTTCAGAGGGAATTTCATTTGGGCTTTAGAGGGGGAAGGGTTGAATCACTTCCTGCTTCTTTGTATCATTTTGGTCATCTATAACGTGACTGTAAGGATTCCCTCTAGGCACCTGTGGAGGATCTGTGATTTTAAATAATAATAGAATTGATCCAAGCCTGGATCAGTAGTAAAATTCTATAATCTGCATAATATTGTTTAATTGGATGCACTTTGGTTGTTAAAGTATGGGGAGGGAGGATGCAGGGAAGGAAGGAGAGTATAAAAGGCCGCTAACAGGAAGATTTGAAATAACACTGTATTTCTTGATTTAACTTGTGCATTTCCTGTTTTTTAGCTCACCAGCATTTTACTTTTTGAAGTTGTTCAAATGTTGTGCATGTGTTATGCAGGAAAGCAGTAAAAGCTATACCAACTTTTGTGGAGGTTAGCAATGTTGCTCTCTCCTACTCCAATTAACGTTAGCAATTAACACTTTTTTTATTGTGGGGAGGGTTTGCATTTTCCTTCATGCTTTGTTTCACAGGTACTTTTTAAAATGTCTTTTCTTAGCTAACTGTGCACCACCGTGCCAAAATGGAGGGATGTGCCTGCAACCTCAGCTTTGTGTGTGTAAACCAGGAACAAAAGGTAATTCCTGTGAGGATACAGTCATGCAAGATGCATCTTCCACTGGAGGCCGGAGCCCTGTTGTTCCCCTGTGGCCCATACCTCAGCAGGCTGCCCAGCAGACCTTCTCTCAGAAGGTGCAGGTCCCACCGAAAGTTGGTCCTATGACTCAGATGGCATTCACCATCAAGCAGAAGCCTCCTGTTGGGTTACCTCAGCAAATACAACCACAGTAAGTGTTTTCTTTGCTTTCAAAGAAGTCCAGTATGTTAGATTTATAAAACATTGTTCCTTGCAAGTGTTTTCAAATAATCATACTTGGAAACTTTCACAGATATTTTTTTTAAGAGCTTTTTATTTTAACTGTCAGATTCAGTGGATTTTTAAACTTTATTGCTTATGAGCCAGACCTCCTCATCTGAACTGAATATCCCGTAATATCAGTCAACTTTATTTTCCTTAGACTGACAGTGCTGTACTAATTTCAGAGGAGTTATTATTAATTTACACTAGTCACTTTTTGAGTTTAGCCTCAAACAGATTCTGGCATGGAATTTCAACACCTTACATAACTGAGGAGAGTAAGATTTGCTGCTTGTGTTGTGTTCTGGTTTCTTTCTTCCATTTGCATTATATTTACTTTTTTAAAATAAATGTGTATGGCTTTGCAACAAGTGATACTTATGCTTTCTTGCATTTGAGGTTCAGGATTGTATCTGCCTGTCATAGGTAGCAAGGAAATTCCCCTCTTTTTGGAGAATTTTGTCTCTGCCTCTTCAGTAGCTGGTGATTTAGCCAGACTTTGATATTACATTCATTAGTTTAAATACTTCAAGTGAGTCTGAAATTTCTATAACTATAATGTTGTTTTTATTGATGTGTCTGACCTTAACTTGTTTCAGGGCTGCATTTGATACAGGGGAAGGGAGGTGCACAGGAGGGTGGCAATCAAGTTGAACGTGGACAGTTTTAGCTGTCTGCAGCAACTACTGTCCTTCTGGTTTCAGGTGAAGTCAGTGACAAAAAGTCTTTCTGTCCTGTAACAGGTGTTGCTTTTGGATAGCTGTAATCAGGGTGCAGCCCATCTCACTTCTAGCCTGCAGAGCAAGATAAGCAGGACTGGGAAATACACTGTGTTTTCCTGTGCCCAGAACTATAAAAACAAACCCAGAAGGGTGGTGTGTGATTATAGGAGGCTGCACCAGAGTAGTTATATGCTTCTGGCAACAAAGAACATCCTGCCACCCCTCTCCAAAGCTGCATCCGAGAATAGAGATCACTGGGCACTGCCAATGATGTTTGATGCTGGCTGGTAGCCTCTATCAGCTTCTTTCTTCCTAAACCATTCCAATTCCTTTTACTGTTTTACTGTTGTCCTAGTTCATCTAACAATGGAGCCACAAGTAAAACCGGGTTCATGCATGTCTTGTGTAATAGGAAGAGGAACTTACCTGAGTTCCCTTGGAGTTCCAAACCCTAAGCCTGTATGTTCTTTGGGAAAGGTAGAAGGTGGGGCACGGTGGGCTTTAGGAACATATACATCCACAGTCTTCAAGGACAGAGAAATTTCTACCCAATTTTAATACTTTGTAGTATTCTGAGCCCAGTTTCATTCCTAACAGTGAAGCAAGGGTTATTTAAGTGACTAATATGAAGAGGAAATTACCAGTAAAATCAGCAGGCCTTTTTCTGCTCCTTCCCATCCAGACCAGCAGGACTGCTAATCCTCAGCACCTGGCTTGTCTGCTTAGCCCCACAAAGTGTGGTACAGCAAATCGGTACAAAGAGGCCAGACAAATCCTGGCTTATCGGTACTGATTCCTGTAGAGTGTACTGTGTGTCTTTTTCTTCCTCCCTCCACACACAAGCATTCTCAAGGAGTTGTTCTTCCTGTTGTGATAAAGGCCAGTTGTCCAAATTGGGTAGTAAAATATACTTCAAGAAAAGAAAAGAAAAGAAACAAAAAAAAAAGAAAGAAGAGAATGCAGTTTGTTCTTGCCTGAAAAAAAAAATCTGTCGTCTTCCAAGCATTCTGAAACTGTGCATAGAAGGCTTGTGGCTGCCTCTAGAGAAGACTTATTTTCCATTATTCCTGCAAAAGCAGAATCCTGAGACAAAGGCGGCTTCTTGTGTGAAAAGAGAAGATGATAAACTGATATTATTCTATGCTACTGTGATAGTTGCCATGCTGTGATGCTCAAAGTGTTTCTAGAGGGTACCTACGGCATGTCATGCTTCACTAAAATCTGTTCCTGCTTGCATGAGACAACATCACAGACATAGAGGAAGCAACTTCAGATTAACAAACCCTGTTATCTGCTGTCCAAAGTGCCTCTGCACACTTCCATAAACAGTGTTAATCCAGGTAGGCTTTGTTGTTCATGTGACCCTTTTCAACCTAAGGATTTTCTCCTAGATGTAAAGGGACCTTTTCAGGCAGATAGGACTATTAGTCTTTGAGATAACATGAAGATAAATCTATTTCAGCCAGCTTAATAATAGAGTGGGAAAATGGAAAAACTTAGTCTTTGGAGTCATGAGAAAGCCAGCCTACAACCTTGGCAGGAGCCAGACATAGGAGTGGGAGATGGAGAGGAAATGGGCTGTTTTACAAACCAAAGTAGTCTTATAAAGTGCAGCAGAAGAAAGTGGATGTTTAGATACAACTGTTGAAATGAATGCTAGCAGTAGTTCTCGTGTAGACTATTAGAACAATTTACAGATCCTTCTGAGGTCAGGTCTCTACCATTGGTGAAGAACAAATGGGCTAGTTCTTGCTTCAGTTCCTCTTTGACTGTCTTGTGATGTATGTTGTGTGAGGCTCCCCAGATATTTTTTGAATGGCTTTTTTCTGTTCCCACTCCTAGAAACACAGGGAAGGCTACGGCAGGAGTGGAATCATCCACTGTCAGTGTGGTTGGTATGCTGATCCTACTGCTGCTATGCAGAGCTGTCAAGGACTGGTGAGAGTCAGGGCAGAACCCAATCTGAAACACCAAAATAAGCTCCTAGAGAGGCTTGTCTCTGCCGTGCTTCTGTTATGACATCCTCTGTCAATTTTTTCTGTTTTGTATATGAATGCAACTTTTCCAACTTCAGTCATCAAGATGTGTTCTCACATGTTTTCTTAGGATCATGGTGGCAATGATGTTCAGGGAAGCAGGGAATTAATTTATTCCCAGAGACCTTTTTTTTGAAGAATATGGTGCTGAACAGAAGGAAACCTGGAGAGAGATAAATATCCTGGAATATCCTGGATTTAGAACACAAGCATTTAGCACTAGCAAAGTCTGTCATAACCCTGGGCTGAAGATGGATACCATCAGGTACAAGGCCTCCTCATCTTGGAAGAGTGTTAGCAGAAGATGTTGATGGCTGTAAATGAAAACAAGTGGTGTCTCAGTAACAAAAATCTGCTTCTTATTGGAACCTATTGGGAATTCTGATATCAATAACAGACATGCTTTGTGGTCCTGAATTCCTGTGATAGCTCTCCAGTAACTCCAGGTGTCCCTTTCACATCTCATTCTCTCACTTGTTGGCAACAGTATAGCTCCAACAGCTTGATTTTTCTGCATTTACCAGCTGTGGGAGTAGAAAATACACACTTTTTTTTAAAGGGAACGTTCTAGTACAGTTTTGGAAATGGTCACCAGAAGGAGTACAGAATCAACCAGCTGGAGATCAATAACACGCTGAAGTGACACAGCATTGCTCCTTCAGCCTCTTTTGGAGGCAGTTGTTGATGAAGCTTGAAAATTTGCTTTTTCATTGGGTAAAGCTAAGCCCATCAAAAGAGAGGTGGATGCACAGACTTCAGGTGACAGATTTTGACTTACTGGTGTGTCTGATGCACCTAGAAATGTTTCCAAAGAGATCCCCTCCAAAACTGTATTCCTGGATCACTGGGTCTAGTCCCATGCTATTACAGGCAGGCATATCACCTGCTAATTTTAGTGAACTTATCAACCTGTGTCTTAAAACTGTTTTTTCCTTCTGTTCAAGGAGGTAGTATTTTTTCCAATATTTCCCCAATTTTTACTAATTAATGTGAGATTACTGTGAATTTATATTGAAAAAAAAAATGACTGGAGAAGAATTGGGCATGCTGTTGTGATCCCAATGAAATCAGCAGTGTAGGACAGTCATAACTGAAAATGGAATACATTCTTTATATAATCTATAATTGTAAATCATATATTTACATATATATGTAAAATAATCTGTAGAGATTATTGACTTAGTGTTGTACGAACTCTTAGCTGAGGTTTACTGCAAAATATAAGAGACTGCTCTTTTAGCTATTTCCTGTCTTGCATACTAGTTCTTTTTTCTATCTTTGACTGTATGTAATTTATTTTTTAGAACACATGGTTCTAAGACTGGTTTATGTGATGACTGACCAGGTGACAGTCTAAAAAAAAGACTAGAGAAATGTTTTTTTGAAGCTTAATAGCTGGTGTGAGAGTAAATATTTCTGGAGGACATCCATTTTCATCACCATTATGATAGATTTTGGTACTAAAGATGTACAGAGCAAGTGAAACTTCAATACTTTTTAGTTTGAAGAGCCCTGCACTTGAACTTAACTGTAAGGTCTATTTAAAAATACTTTATGGAAGTTCTTGAAGAATATTGAACTTCTGTCCAAAAAAGACCTTTCCTTTTTGAAAAAAAACCGCAAACCAACAAAACAAACAACAAAACCCCAAAAAACCCAAAACATTTTGAAGCAAAGCAAGGACTTTGGGGTAATGTTGGTGTTAGAAGCGTAGGAAAACTTAGGTTGGAAGTAGAGGCAACCTGGTCCAACCCACTGCTTAAAGTGGGATCATCTGTAAAAGGTTGCTCGGGGTTTTGTGCAGATGAGCCTTGAACATTTTCAAGGCTGCAAGGTTGGAGATTTCACAATATCTCTGGTCTTCTGTTGCAGTATTTGACCACCCTCTGGAAAAAAAAAATTTTCTCCTTATGTAGTTGAAATTTCCATTGTTGCCCATTGATTGTTACCCGTTGTCTTTTCGCTGTATGTCTCCAAGAAGTCTGGCTCAGTCTTCTCTATATATTCTCAAGAGGCATTTGTAGATTGCAATATCATCCTCTTGAGCTGCCTTTTCTTAGAGCTGAACAAACTCATCTACCTCAGTCTCTCCCCATATGCTACATGCTCCAGTCCCCGACAGTCTTGCTGGCCCTCTGCTAGACTTGCTCCACTGTGTCAGTATCTTTCTTGATTTGAGGAGCTCATAACTAGACATGGGACTCAGCATGCAGTCTCACAAGTGCCAGATAGAGGCAATAATCATTCCCGTGACCTGCTTGGCTATGCTGTTGCTAATACAGCCCAATATACGATTGGCATTCTTCGTGTGGGAGCACGCTACTGACTCATGTTCAGCTTGTCTGCTAGGACCCCCAGATCACTTTTTGCAGGGCTGCTTTCCAGCCATTTCAGCACCAAACCTGCACTGTTGTACAGAGTTGCTGTATCTCAGATACAGGACTTTATGTTTGCCTTTTAACATTGTGAGCCCATTTATCCAGCCTGTCAAAATCCCTCAGGCCTCCAGTATAACAACCACTCCTCCAAATCAGAATTGTCTGTATAATTGCTGAGACTGCATTTTTACCTTTTCACTGGGTCATTAATAAAATTGTTGAACAATATTGCTCCCAGTATCAATCTCTGAGGAAAACATATAGTTACCCACTTAACCTCCTGTAAGTTGGATTTGTATCACTGAATACCACTGTCCTGGGTTCAGCTGGGATAGAGTTAATTTTTACAGGAACCTGGGAGGTGGGGGCATAGCCGGGGCAGCTGACCTGGACTAGCCAAGGAGCTATTCCATACCATGTGCCATCATGCTCAGTATATAAATGGGGAGCGGGCCGGGGGGGGGGGGGTGGTCTCTGTTTTCGGTGGGGGAAGTGGCAGAGCGTCGGGTCCCGGGTGGTGAGCAGTTGCACTGTGCATCACTCTTTTTGTATACTTTTTCATTAGTGCCGTTGTTGTTGTAATCTCTTTGTGTTTGTCCCAGTAAACTGCCTTTATCTCAACCCTAGAGGTTCCAGTTTCTTTTTTTCTTTTCTCTCCTCCGTCTCCTCCCCATCCCATCGGAGGGGGGCGGAGGAGTGAGCGAGCGGCTGCGTGGTCCTTTGTTACCGGCTGGGCTGAAACCACGACAACCACCTATTCAGCCAGGCAGTTTTTGAACCCACTTTATAATCCAGTAATCCATATTTTACTGATTTTTACATAAGGAGACAACTGCGTCAGACATCTTGCTGAAGTCCAGGTTAAAAAGATTTATCATGCTCCTTTCATGCACTAAGCTGGTCATCTCATCACAGAAGTCAAACAAAACCCAAGCAAACAAAACAAAAAAGCTTTAATCCAAGTTAAAACTAGAAAGTTGATGATGACCTCTTAACTTCTGAAAGTTGTAGTTCAGTTGTTTTCATTCTCTCTTGGTGATACTCTTTCCCTTCAAAGCCAGGAACTTGTATGATACACTGCCTTCTTTCTTCAGGAGGAGAGACCATCCCTTCTCTTGGGCTACAACAGGGGACCTGGAGCTGGAAGCAACTGAATAATTGTGATATCTTAGAAAAATAATATTTTTTTATTCTAGGCAAAATATTCTGTATTAATATTCTTAAATCTGATGTTTCCTGTTCTTGGTGCAACTTGGTGTTTAATCTGTGTTCTTAGGCACATGTGTGTATGTGTGCTCATGGCTGATACACCTAAGTGTGTACCTGACTATATTGAGCGTATACAGGGGTCTGAACAAACCCTTGAGTGAGCCATGACTCTGCTGTTAAGATTACCACCATAGGCCATTACCTTGGGCTTCAGAGCTTTTGTCTGTTAAGTCATGGGCTATTGGGTTCTACCCTCCTAGAGCCCAGTGCCATGGCTGTTTGATTAATTCTAAGAAAAGAATGTCTAAATCCTGTGAGCTTGTATGAGCACCATGTGCTGTGCAACATTGGGGTGTTACTGCTTCTCAGACTTCAAAATTTAACTCCAGTGGTCAGAGATGAGGTTTTCCCAGCACTTCTTGAGCTCACTGGTTTGTGTCAGAGAGGTGGAAAACTGGCAGCCTGTCTGTAGCATTAAGTTGACAACTGTATCCCTTCAGTATAGGCTTCTAACACGTAATGAACTCATGGTGTACTTCTTACAAGTTTGCTAATGCAAGGTGGCTCCAGGGAGAATCGAGAAAGTTAATTTTCTGTTGTGAACTATTTGGGGTGGATTCTGAGGTGCCTTTGCACAATGCTTTTAACAAGAGACCTGCTGTAAGGAACTGTAGCATACCCTATTATCCCTCAGGTTATTGATTTCTTCTTAATTGTCTTGAAAAACGCTTATGCGGGTCAGTTATCCTTATTGTCCTGTAAAGCACATTCCTTTTGAGAATGTCAGTGTAGCCTCCCCTCCCACAATCCCAGCAAGTTGAACACACTCCACAAGGTAAATCCATCCTTTTAATTGACTTGTCATCAAGTTATTTTCTTTGAGTAGTACTGGAATATGCTCATGCTAATGTATGTTAATAACAGCAAAATAGAGACATAACGATTTAGGCATACTCTATGTGTGTAGAAATCATTGCCTTTGCTTTTGAGGCACTGCTTTTCAGGACAGTAAATTACTTCTAAAACTATAATGGTGTCTTCAGCTTAGTTGAAAAGAGGACTGTAAGCCACTGTTCCAAACCATAGTGTTTGTAAAATGTTTTTTTTCTAGCTTAAAAAACCCGTGTGCCTGGCCATTCAGTGTTTGCATGGGGATGTGTAGCGAGGCCTTTAATGAGGAGTTTTCAGTGTTATTACTTACTGTGTTAAGAACTGGTATGTTCTCTTCCAATGTGGCTTTTCCAGTTTTTTTTTTAAATTGTACTACTCTTGAGACTTTTACCATTTATCATCAAGGAATTATTTCAGGAGATGTTGGGAAACAATAGGAAGAACTTGTTCTCTTTGCCATGGGTTGCTGGGGACTGAAGGAGCACAGCTTTTCATGGATAGTATGACAGTGTATTTTCACTTTTAGGGAGGAGCATTTGTGTTGCTAATTTGGTTTGACATAACATTGTTGTCATGTGGCAGAAGGTCTTTCTAGGCATTCAGAACATTTACTTTTTTAAAAGGTTGTTCTATTAGCAAATGTTTGTGATACCAAAGCAACTATGCAACAATTTTATACTTGACTGAGACTTTTTACTGAAACAGGTAAAAGTAACCCACTCAGTTTAAAGTTAGTTCCTGTGCAACAGTGGTTTTTATAGGATGTGGCTGAAATAAAAACAACATTGTGAGTAGCCATTTCCCTTGGAGCATGTATGGTCAATAAGCTAATGGGAATAATTTTCATGTCATTTTCATTCCCCCCTCACCCCCTTTAGAGCTGTAGGAATAGACCTCAGTAGGTTGATTTGGAAAACTAATTTCTATTGTCAAAATACATCTGTACCTTTAACTTCCAAAGGAAGAAAAGCAAAGTGAGAATAGCGTTTATTTCTGATTTCAGGTATAGAAATATGATTTAACAATATTCTGCCTTTAGAAAAATCTGGGTGGTTTTGTTTAGTGTTGTAATGATCAAATGATCACTGAACCAGTGATGTTTTCCTCTGATTTAGGTACATTGAACTTGGAGAAAAGGCTTACTACATTTGCAGATGTGTCTGTCTTTGGTCCTTGTGTCAGTGATCTTCCTTAATATTTGATCTTTGGCCCTTTAAAATAAAATTAGCTGCAACTATTAGCTGATTCGTAAGTCTTGGTTATTAGTATAACTTTTGGTGTTGTCTTAACGCTTCCAGTCTATATTGAGAATTCATTCTTAATAACCTTATTAAATAAATAACAAAGACACAAAGAACCCTTTTTTAGGGGATTTACTCAATTTTAGCATTTTGTTAGTGTAGCAGATAACTAGATAGTTCAAGAATCTTAATTCAGAGAGTAATGTGGGCTGGCCTTAGACAAAGGCAGACCTATTTTCAGGATTGGTCCTGTCTGGTTAATTAAAAATGCCTCATTGATTTCTCATCTATGAATACCCTGTTCTGCTCATGATTTAGGAACCCCAAGAGACATAATTTTTCTCTAATAAACTTATTTCCTTCATCAGTGCTAGAGTCTGAATACTTCACTGAGAAGCAGACTTTTTCCTACTGAGAAACAGTTTCCACTTTACCTAAGCTCCGTAAACGTTATATGTGACATGTATCCTTGTACTTTGATAAATTTCTCCCAGGAATCCTTGTTTTACAGAATGTGTAATCAGTTGCTAATCTAACCACAACGAAAGAGGTTTATTACTCATGTCGTCTTACATTGAAGTTTGGGTGTTACTGTTCGTCAGTATCTGGTGAGAGATTTTTTTTTTTATTTTTTTAATGACTGGGTTTAAGACATGAGTATAAATGGTGAAGAATACTAGGCAGTTGGAGAAAGTGGGATCTTCTCCTGGTGTTAATGTTCAAATATTGATTGAGACCTTGTAAGCAGCCAGTAGTCTATTAGAGGGACTCTGCGGTAAATCCTTGTTGATTTCCCTCTATAGCAAATTTTCCCTGAATTATCTCATAGAGCCTTAGAGGTAGGTGTTGGAGGACCAGAAGGTGGACTGTTGGCTAATTTGAAGTGTCTAGCATAGGTAGTGTTGTATGTGAAGATAAGTCTGCTAGTGTGCTCAGAAGTTATGTAGGCAATTGAATCATGACTACTTTGAGTTAAGCAATTTTCTACAGTAAGCAAAGGACTACTGTTATTCAGAAAGGACTCTTTATATGTGATATGTTAGGAAAATAAATACCTCCAGATTAATAGCTCACTGAAGCATTGTAATTGAAGAGAATTTCTCTGTGCTTGAAAACAAAAGGAAGCATCGTTTTGGCTGTTGAGACATAGAATTTCCAGGGCAAAGGAAGTATTTGCAATAAACCAGCCTTCATTACAGCTGTGTTTTGTTACTAATGCAGTTTATAGCTTTAAAAATATCTCCTCCAGACATGTGTACAGGAAAAAAAAAATCTTTTTTGATAGGCTTTATCTGTTATAATAATTTTTTTTGATTTAAAGTACTCTCTATACAGAAAACTTATCATGCAGCTGAGGACAGACTTTATTAAAGCCCACAGCACCACTGGAGGATATTAAAAGGAATTCTTTGTCAGTTTGGATGCTTTGATAAATGATGTTTCAGGCATGTCAGAGATTTTATAAGCAGTTTAAAATTGGTTTAAAAGAAAAGACTGCTTTTGGGTATTCTGTGCATTGGCTTCGTGTTTTCTGTTTTATTAAAAAGGCAACTGAAGATGCAATTCTATATGTTCTGCGTCAGAATTTCAAAGGCAAGATAGTCTGTTAAAAGGAGATAGACAATAGTAGTACATATTATTATGCCATTGGGCAGTAGGTGGCAAGCTTTGCTTTTCCTTCTACTTAGGGTTTATTTTCATATTGCAGAATGCCAGAATTTTGAAAAGGGTGGTTTGAATTCACTGGAATATGTCATTTTTTGGCAGCACATTTCTTTGAACTATCTGCTTTGTTCATTGTGTATAATTGTCTTTCTATTGAATGCTGAAGTGAAGCCCCCTCTTCTTCAAAGGACAGAAGGACACAAATCAATACACATGAGCTCAGTTGTATTCTCTGATGGCTTCAGTAGCAGATTACTAATACACAAAACCATATGAGTTGCAGTCACAGTCAATCCCAAATTATTTGAGATCCTCCTGTTCAAATTCTATCATGGAGCACAGTACAGCTGAGGGGCAAGGGGCCACAACACCCTCTTTTAACACATTTTCCCAAAATGGGACTTGGATGTCTAGCTCTGTAACTAATAACTGAAAATGAAAACCAGAATGTTTATTTTGCCTTTCTCCTGATGTGTTGTGTCCCAACCTGTGTCCCAATCTGTCTGTTCCTGCCCTGTCCCCACACTCCCCCCATGAATAGCTAGTCTTGGTATAGGTCTCCTCACAAACCCAGCCTGATCTGCTGATGTGTAGGGTCAGGCATGGGGACGGTAAAGCAGCAACATATTGCCTAGCTAAAACTAAGGGCATGTTAAGAGGGCAATGCTTGAGTGCTTGTCCTTAGGTACTTTCTGTTGTGGGTGACTGTTAATACCCCTTCTCTGCTCAGACTTCTTGCCTAGACCCAATCACTTGACATCCAATGAATTAGCAGCCAGCTCTATATCTGTACCAAGGATACAGGGGGCACAGCATCTCTTCTCCTGTGCAGTTCCTCTCAGCTGTTGTCCAGCTTAGACATCCTCAGCTGTTCTCCAGAACATATTTTTACCTGTTAACCATGTTAATTCTTCATTGAGTTTCCTCATAGTGAGTTAGAGTTCTTCTTCCTTTGCTATTAAAGTTTTTTAAAAATTTGTTCTGGATTAAAAAAATTACACCCCCCTCATTCTCTCTTGCTCTGTACTGCACGCACTTTAAAATAATTGTTCTGAGGAAGATCAATGTCTTGGATCTTCTTAATCCCAACTTAAACATATTAATATAGATAGCTATTTAATTATGTCATCCTAGAAATGCTGAAACAGTAATTAACATTTTTTTTTTCTCACTATCGCAGGGCATTCTGCACAGGGGTCTCCTTGTATAAATAGAGGCTGCATAGGAGTTTGCATTTTTACTGCTGAGGCTTTGTGTCCTCACCATTCCTAATGAAGGTCAGAAGCATTTTTGGGACCAGTGATGCGGTTCTGAGCTGTCAGTTGAGGGCATGGTTAACTTAATTGCTGCAGCAGCACTGGCATACATAAAGGATCTTTGGCATCAACTGTAGTTAAGAGCAGTGTTTTAACATTCTGATACTGCAGCTCTTCTCACTTCTGTAGTCTTTGGCAGTGCTATCCATGTATGTGTGCTAGAACAAAAACTGTTTCAAAGGTAGTTACTCATCTCTTTGTGCTGCCAGGCACTGAGTCAGCCCTCAGAACACCTCCATTCATCATTCTAGGGGAATGTAGTCATCCAGCTGCAGGAGCTGAGGTCACTGTTAATGGTTGGTCTCCCTCAGGACTGGGATCATTTGTGTTGGCGGAGAATGTGGAGATGATTTTTTGATGACAAAGATATCAGTCTTAGTCCTGGAGACCTTTTGAATAGTGCTGGTGCACGCTTCAGTGCTAGTCCATAAGCTAACAGATAATTTGTAGCTACTTCTGTTGAATTGAGTGTTCTTGCTGTTAATTGGGTTGTAACAGACCTGGGTCTAAAGACCATGGCCTTACTTAAGTGTGGCATGAAAGGTAGAATAATGTGAATTTATTACAAAATAGGCTAGTCATTTGATAGATCCTTTTAGTTCATAGTGGTATGAGGCTTGGGCAGATTGTTATGGCAAACTGCCCTGATGGAAGCCTTTGATGTTTTGGTGGACAAAGTCCAGTCTGTTGTTACAACTTGTTTGTAAGACCTTTTGGATGTGAACGTTTGTGATTTTTTTACCACACCTGTTTTTGTTGAAATCTTTGGGGCTGCAAGTGTCCAGTTTACTTATGTTGAGAGTTCAGCAGAGACTCCTTTCATGGACTGGAGCTAGATAGCATCTGGCTAGATGCTATCTAGATAGCATCTGTGCATATGTAGTGAATTCTCAGCAGTATATTGACTTACATCTACCAGAAAAGCAGAGATATCTTGGAAAGAATTTTGAAAATATAGAGTATCACCATTGTACCACCATGCAAGACATTTATGAGATTCAGCTGCTGTGTCCTACACTTTGGATTATTGACGTTCCTGAGATGATGCAGCCTACCTTTGCATTAACAGCTCGTTTTATCCACACTTGAGCTATCATCTAGAGAAGTGAAGGTCTCACAAACAGGCACCACAGGATGTTGAGTGTTTTCATTCGTATCTTTGACAGAAAAAGGCTTCTCAGAAATAGAATCTCTTTTTGATACAGAGACTAAAATTATAGGGAGCCAACTGGTATCTCAAGCCAACCAGAGCTTATTCCAGACAGGAGGAGGAAGCTAATCTGTGTGGTGGCAACAGCCAGTTGTCTTATGGTTTTATGTGGCTATGTAACACCACTTGCATTTGGTGCAAGAAAAGGGTGAGCAGTGTTGGAGTAGGATCAGGGAAATTGTTGCTTGGCTATACAGTTGTACAACTTTCTCTACTAATTGTATCTTTAGTGTGATGGAAGGATCAACCAAATGTGTGTAGGAGAGTCTGCCACCCCATCCCCTGTCATTCAGCCATGACTTAGCTATGTTAGGAAGCCAACACAGACAACCTTCATTACATTGAAAGATAAAACAGCTTGGTCAAGATCCTGGTCAGTCTCCAAGAGCTCACAGTGTTGGCTTCATCTCTCCAGACACTGTGCATGGATTGTAACAAACTTACCAAAAACGTGCCACACCAACGGTAAGGCAAGTTAAACCCCATCTATTTTTTTATTTTTTTTTTTTTGACGAAAGTTACTATATTCTTTTCCATTGGGTTCTGTCATGCCCAGAGTACTACATAGTAGGCAGGTAAACTCTTGCTTAAAGTTTTAGAAGTTTTGGATGAGAATTATCTGGCCTAATGACCTCTTGGTGTTGACTGTCTCTTCTGTCACTTTCTCTGTCCTTCAATTTGAAACAGATCTTGAGAATCCCTCACTGAGAAAGGCATAGGAACCTTTCTAAGCTCCTTCATGATGAACACAGATGGGAAGAATTAGTTGAGATTTTCTTCTTTGGCCTTTTCTTCTCTGTGTGTTTCTTTAATACACTGCTTAACTGAGTCTAAAGACTTTTGGAGAGTTTTTCAGTTCATTAACTTTTTTCAACTAGCTTCCATTTTATGTTCATTCTCCTGTTTTGAAACTATGAACCGCTGTAGCAGATCTTTGACTTTTGTTCCCCCTTCAAGGATGTTAACTCTTAAGCAAGTTGTGCTTATTCTTGCAGCATCTCTTCAGTGGAGATTTGAATTGGATCCTGTACACAGGTTAGGCCAACACAAGATTTTATTCTTTTCTTCTGCGTTCCTGATGAGCTGATCCATGAATATGATGTTAATCACATCTAAAAATTTTGTTTTGATGTTGTTTGGGGGAATTGAAATTTCATATTACTGTTGTTTCCCGTCTTTGTAGCTTCAGTGATATGGTAGCTGTCACCATGTTAGGCAGCTAGTAATATAGTCCTAATGCTGTGTTTCCTCTACTTTGCATTTAAATTACAGTTCAGAGATGTTCTGTTAGTGATAGATATGGTTAATTTGCTGATCTAATTTGAGAGGCTACTCTGAGAAGTAGCATCACTCTTCCACCAGGTGGTCTGTTTCATATCCAGGATATTCCATGGACTTTTTCCCAATCCTCCCATTAGTTTTCCTTTTCCCAAGGTACAAAAGATTCCTTCCTAATAAATCTGTAGAAAGCTGGTCATTCTTCTCCATTCTATTTCTTGAACTTGTAATGTTTCATGCAGAAGCACAGATACTTATGATTTGGTTGCCTTTTCTGTTAAAAAGCATACAGTTTAAAAAGCATAGTTCTTTTTTCTCACTGTTACCTATTTAAGCGTTACCAACTTTTTCTTTGCTCTAGACTTCAGTGTGCTGATTTCACTAATAGCGTGGCTGCATCATTCAGAGCTGTATGCTTCCTTTCCCAGTCTCCAATTTAAAAATTCTCCTATGATATTAAGTGCCATCAACCTAGTTCCATTAAGCTTTAAGTGGAGTTGTGTCTTCCGTAGAGCTGCTTCTGTTCCAGTTTCTGACCAGTTTGAAGTCCCCTGCATTTATACCATTTGCTGAGATATGCACTGAAACTGTCGACCTCTCTGGCATCTTGTTAGTGCAAACTTAGCAAAAGGTGTCAAGTTTTAGAGCATGAGACAAATGCGCTATCATTTGGCACTTTCACAGTATCACAGAGTGTTTTGGGTTGGAAGGGACCTTTAAAGACCATCTAGTCCAACCCCCCTGCCATGGCCAGGGACACCTTCCACTAGACCAGGTTGCTCAAAGCCCTATCCAACCTGGCCTTGAACTCCTCCAGGGGTGGGGCATCCACAACTTCTTTGGACAACCTGTCCCAGTGCCTCACCACCCTCATAAAAATTTCTCCCTACATCCCTTTTTCACTTTAGAACTATTGCCTCTTGTTCTTTCAATAGCTAAGGTATAATAACACAGAAAAAGTAAATGCATCTATATAATATGATTCCAAAATATTTTATAACACAAAGAATCTTAAGTTCTTAAGAATTAGTCTAAAGTTGTGGTACAGGAAACAGTCAACCAAGACCTAAACTTACAGGCTGTAGGCAGTGCTCCTGTCTTTACATCAGCTTCAAAGTTAGAAAATTTACAATCTTAAAACATTTACAATTTTTTTTTTAAAAGGTCTCACTGTGATTCCACATCCCCCCAGGAATGCTGCTCAGCTACTTTCTGAACCACACTCCTACATCACCTTCAAGCAAAGTTAATACTCTGGTAATCATCTTCAGTGATCACCTCTGGATGGCCATATCTGACTCTAGAATCCCTTTAGCTTTACTTTTTAAAGTACTTTTAGAATGTGCCTGTTTTGGGAAGCATGAAGTTAGACTGACTTACCTTTGTATGGGTTTTACCCTGGGAGAGCTCTTTCCTTAGACCTTATTACATTTTATAGCCTCTATATGCTTCTGGAAAATGTAGCAATCAGATGTAAACCCTGTGCAATTGCTGAATACTTTGATCTTAATTACTACTTTGATATGGATTCTGTTCTGGTTTCTGCATGGTGGACAAAGATGGTTGTAGAATTGATACCACTGTCAAATTAGTAATTATGGTGAAGCAGAAATATATTTATGTATTTATTTACCAGAGCAAAAGCTCTGTTGTCTCTCTTGCTTCCTGTACTAGAACCTTGAAGCTCTAAAGTGGAGCACAACCACTGGCCACCACAGTCCCAGCTATGCCTCCTTACTGCTTTGAGCAGCTTTTGTTCTTATATAATGCCTGTTTGGGAATTCCAGCTGTTGCACACATGCAGATCCTTAACAAGAAGCCAACTCCCCCTTCATCCCCCCTTTCACTATTCCAGCGGCTTTTGACTGCAGAGTATGTTTTGCATCCTGAAGTATTTTCCTTCTGTTGTACCCTGGAGGGCTGTATCTATAATTTATTTTTTTTTTTATGGGCTATTTAGAAATCCAGTGAATTCCTAAAATGGATTGTCTTTTGATGTGCTTCTGGAAGTGAGATTAGGAAGAGATGTCGTCCACAGCTGTACACTCGGAACATTTCTAGTGGGAATGCAGGTGATGAAGACTGAAGAGAATGAGGTTGTAAAAGGAAAAAGAGGTGTATAAATTCAGTGATTTTTTTTTTTTCCGTTTTTCCCCTCCTTTCCCCCCGTTCATTGCCAAATTCTGCTATTATTGAAAGACTAGAGGGGAACTGCTAATTCTGTGTGCAGTGTTCTTGGTAAGGAGGTAATTCAGGGGGTGATTCCAGAGTAGTCAGTCTGTCAGTCCTTTCTATAATAGTTAGTCTGTTTGGAGGGATGGCATTTCACCCCTTTTTCAGGTTCCCGTTGGAGAAGGGAGACGCACATCTTCATAGTTCCCTAATTCTATATCTGGGATGCCATTTTTGGGGGTAGAGCAGGTTTTACTTCTGGCTGCTTTGGCTGATCAAGGTCTTAAAGGAAGAGGACACGGGCACTTTTTTCATAGTCTTCCTGCCATTTTGCCTTTAGTACTTAACACATCTTTGGAGAACTGTTTTGTGTGGACATTGCTGTTTATTCTTGAGTGCTATGCTATTAGTGCTCTTAACTCCACCTGCATGTGGAGTCCTTCAACCATGTGCATGGAAGGTACTGGGCTCACTGTTACGAATGTAGTTTTTCCTGAAATGTTTGCATGGTTTATGGCAAAGCTCCTTTTGGAGAGGCCATAGAGGTTAATCTGCAGCCTACTGGATTCTCTGGTAGAATTTGAAGTGAAAGAGCGTAACTGTGTAAACACTATATGAACACTCTTCTGTAACAAGTGCTTTAACTTTATCCAAGGGTAAGATCTAGCAAGGCCTGGTAAGTACGGACGGAGACCTAGAGTGCCTTTAACTTACACACCATCTATCTAGGTTGCTCTGTACAGTGTAGCAGGATGTTGTCATGTTATCATGTGTTGTCATGTAACATGAACTGCAGCTGCTTTTTCTACATGATGCGTAGTTTACGCATACCAGCATGAGATGTTATAGCTCCTGTCTGCTTAGTTGATGTTTACTTGTATTGCATTGTCCTTGTTGAAAATGAAACAAATTAGTTATAAAAATTACCTGGGGGAGATCTGGTGACAAATTTTCACTTTGGGAAGTATGTTCCTCTCTTGGAGCTCCTCTTCTTTCATTCCTACTTCTTGCTGTGTGTATTTGGCCTGTATGATCCTTGCACTATAATTTCTGCCTTGCTGTGTATTTCTGAAGTGTTTCACATGGCAAGATTGGAATCTTGGTTGAGGTATCTAAGGCTTACACTGTATTATTAGCAATAATATTATGAAAAGGGTAAATGTATTATCTGCTGTTTGTTTGCATTTTAACGCTACCTATTTGTCTTATTAAAAAGTTTAAAACAGCAGCCACTGTTACTTATTGTACTTTTTTGTAAATGCTTTAAAGTAGCTTTTTCTGCGGACAGCCTTGTTAAAGTTATTTATAGTAAACAAGGTCGTTATAAGAAACGATAGAGCTTACAATTGTTTAAAAAGTAGCTGTGGAAACTAGCAGATGATTCTCAATTTAAAATGAGCATTCTTTGCTTTCATTGGCTCTGCTCCCTTCTTGAAAATGTCATGCTTCATGGGCACTCTACAACATTTTCAAGTAACTTAATTTTCTTTAAATGGGCAAAATATTCATCGTCATTAAGATATGCTAGGGTTTTAAAACATAAAGCTGCTGTTTACTTGGCTTTCTCTGGTGGGTTTTTTGTTTGGTTTTTTTGTTTGTTTTGTTTTGTCTTGTCGGTTTTGTTTTGTTTTTTGTTTTGGTGTGGGTTTTTTTTTTTGAAGTTTTGTGATCATAAGTAGAATATTTTTTTATCTTCCAAATCCACTCCTTTCCAAGTCTGGGAAAAGAAAGTTTCCTTCTTGAAACAAGACCGAGTGTGCCAAGTTTCGGCTTTAGTCTTTTAAGCCAAAAGATTCTTAGTGTATGTTACAAAACATGTCCTGAATGCTACAGGAGTTGTGTATCTGGGCTTAGAGGTGCAGAGTTTAGTAGGCATAACTTTCAGTTTGTTAGATTGTGCTGTAGATAACGCATCTCTAACAGGAAAGGTTACACATTACCATTTTACTTAGATTATGGCATTTAAAAAAATACTTGAATAGTCTGTTATTTACTCTTTAAAGGGAAAGGGAGAGGTGGAGATTCCTCCAGCCTAAAAGAATGAAGCCAAAGAGGCAATAAAAGCTGGTGATTGCCACACATTTCTTTCTATTCAGTCAGTGGTGACTGTACCATTGTAGGTAGAAAATTCTTGTTAAATGTTTCTCTTCCTACAAGCACAGTTCAAAGTCAAAGTTCCTTTTTGATGCTGAGGGGGTAGATTATTATAAGCTCTGTGCATAATAGTTGTCAAGTTGCTTGACATATTGAACTTAGTGTGGCTTTACTAAGTTTGTGTCTCTTGATGGTATTCACAAAGGTCTAAAATACCTGTGACTCATATCGGAAGTAGTAGCTATTCTGATTCAACATCCTTCTGGTACAGTGTATAAAATGCAGTTACAGTAATTGAAAATAGTTTGAAAACTTTCCTAACTGTAAAGAAAACAGTATGCATGTGTTTTTAAAATCTTTAGCTTCTTAACATGATGGTGCTTGCTAGAAGAGACTTATTCTTAGAGACTTTCAGCATGCTTGGCACAAGCTTTCAGAACTACTTATTCAGCTGTACCCTTATATGTATTTTATGAGGAGCCATAGCTGGATTTGACTGTTGTAATGTAACTCAGGTAAATAATTAGGTTTAGATTCAGTTAAACTATAAATTACAGGTGTTGTCTTCTGAAAATATGTAATTTTAATTGTCAAACTTGTTACAGAGAATTGAAGTAGTAATATGTGCCTCTATTATAAAATTCAAGTGTCAGCTCTTGGCTTTTCTGTTCTTTCCTGCTTCTCTTCCTCCCATCTCTTCTATGTTATTGGGTGGAAAAACCAAACCAAAACACGAAAATCCTATCCCGTATAGTTTAAATCAATTGTAATTGTTGAGCACTATATTTATTGTAATCTTTTTCTAAATTGATTTAGAATTTAATAAAATGAAATGATTGCAGGTTGCATGCAGTTCTCTGTTAGTTTCATACAAAAAGTTTTGGCATTCATAGGAGCTATAGTTAACTCAAGTGATCAATAGGCAGGAAAAATAGTTATGGCTGGAAGTGCAAGTGCAGCCCAAATTTTACCCTATATTATGGTGTTTTAAAATGTTGTTCTTTTTTATCATTATGCATTATTTCACAATTAATTAAAAACTATTTGGAACTGTGAAACTGCAGAGCCTCATACAGTACAGAACAGTGCTAAGAACTACAGCAGCTCATGCAGTAAGCTACAGAACAGAGAATGCAAAAAAATTTAAAGGTACTTTTACAGCAAAAATATTCTTAACATACAACTGATTAATTTTAATAGGAAATTGCTGTGTGTTCTGTACTTCTGAAATCGGGTATTTTTTCAGGTGCTTGTGGGGTTTTGTCTTTAGTTCTGTCAAGGAAGATACTTGGGATATTTCTTGGCTAAGTGCATTTGTGCTGCATCAAGAGTTAAGCTGAACTGGAAAAACTCTGCTCTTTAAGAAGTATGCACAGGAGATTATTTTGGTGTAACTAGATTGTTTTAACTGTGAAAACAAGCCTCTCTGCTATAGCAGTTTCTATCTCCATGTATGTAGAAGTCTGTTTATGAGAAAAAGCTCCTTATAAGCTAAGAAGCAGCAGGTTGTAAGGATTATAAAAGGCCTGCCAGTCAGTTCTGCTCATGGCCATCCTAGGCCCAGTAACATTGGCATACTGTGGCTCCTGGGGTGGGGGCTTTTTTTCTTTTCTTTTTTCCTTTCCCCCTCCCAGCCTTGTGTCTTGCCCCGCCCCCCCCCCCCCCCCCCCCCCCCCCCCCCCGCCATTTGTTCAGTTGTGAAGTTAATATTGACAACAGAGGCTCATCATCTGCCTACTATTAGCATCGGTACAGTCATCCATCATTATCCTGAGCAGGGGTACTTAGGCAAACCATCTCTGTGGGCAGGCTTAATGCTGATTGTTACAGAAAAGAAGTGTTATACCAATCCAACTTTATGTATCTCACCTGGAAGGCAGGCTGCAGATTTAGAAAGCACCTATGGATGATTCAGCCATTTCCCGCAAAAGAGCAGGAACTGATATCAAGATGGCAGGCTGCCTGGACAGCAAGTACCAAGGAGAGATTGCAGGACTTCTGTATCCTCTAGACAGCTGATGGGACAGAATCAGGGCCTTCATCACTCAAACCTGTTGTCTGTGGGTGCGCACAGTGGAGCTTATGGTGTTTGCTCATTGCTCATGTTGTATGTGATCAGGTGTACCTATAAACCTGGATCTGACAAGAAAGGACAAAGGCATTTGAACAAGCTAAGCCCAAAGTCACGTTTAAAGAACTAGAGATGAGCAGTGACTGCTCCATCTTTCACTCTTTGTTCAAAAGTAGTGTGCTAAGCCCAGGGGTTCTGAACAGCTATGCCTTTTCATCATTAAATGGTGTGTAAGGGTAGGTACATACAGTATTTGTTGCTGGAATTTCTAAAAACAGCACTGAGCTGTGAATCCTGCCAAAGGACTCAAAAAGTGTCGAGAAATACCAGGCAATTACAGGAATGTTTTAAGTGCTGGAAACAGGAAGAATATGCTCAGCATCATGATTCAAGGTAGCGAAGTGACCTGGAAATGTGTAATGTTGTCAGTTTCACAGTAGCATGCACAGCTTTCTGAAATCCTTGTTACTTCACTAAGGTAGAGGTGGATTTGCTTCATGTAGAACCCAGGACTGCAGAGTTTCTATGGGCTGTTTGGATATAGGGCTAAATACAAGCCTCAAAAAGGTCTGTTTGGCAGGAATGCCAGTTTCCAAAACTTCAGTGGAACAAGTTCTGCTGGGCTGCTGAGGATGTGTAATTCATAAACCAGCTGGCATCACAGAATAGGATGTTTTCAAAATACAGGCTTTTATCAGTGGTCCTGAGATGGTACTGAGTTATTTTGCTTATATCCCTACCATGACAAATTATCTCAGTAAATTTTGTTTGCAAGGTGTATATGTTTTAGTATGTGCATAAGGTTGGTTGATCTGGTTTGTGGTTCAAGATATATTAGCCTATGCACATATTGTGAACAATCAGTTTTGTGTTGGTTTTGGCAGTAAGTTTTCACTGTCAGTCTGATTTGAAAATACAAATTTTTTCATTTGGTTTATAGTTAAGTTACCTGTTTCAGTAACAGAATAATTTTGTCTTTTTTTTTTTTTTTTCCTCTTTACAGCCTAGAATACAGCTACATTACAGATGGCTATTCAGTTCTGTGTATAATTTTTTAAAAAATTGTTTTAATTTTAAAAAATTCTATAATAGAACTCATCCCTGTAGAGGGAAATGCTGTATTTAGATTTTTGTTTTTCATTAAGTTAACAAACCTTGATATATCAGATGCTAGTTAAAATGATACCATAAACTGATGAGTTCGTAGATTTGAACTGCACATCTGAATTGTTTCATTGAGGAAGGTGCATAAATGTTTACTTCCACCCCACCCTGGAAATAAAGAGCATGAATGGTATGCCATGAAAACCTTTATTAAAAAAAAAAAATTCAAAAAATTAGGTATTTTAGGAGTTTTTTAAAATTTCTTTTTAAGTTTCTAGGTTACTGTAGTGCTTAAGCAACTTTAACAAAATCAAATTAGATGTATTGATGGTATTCTTTAATTAGATATGTTTATTTTTTCATTGATTGTGTATGCAGTTCACTAACTAAATGGTATGTTATTTCCAGAAGCACAGTCTGCTTTTTCTGGTTTGCTGAGCAGTCACTGGGTGTTTTAAGATAATTTAAATTAGTTTAATATATTTAAGAGTTCAAGCATGTACTACTTTGAAGTCATTAATGAGGAAAGAAAAAGAACTCTAGCAGACATTTCAATAATGAAGCACGCAAATCAAAAGAATGTGAGGAGAAGCTTCTAAATTGAGCCCTAAGGATGTAATTTAAAACGCCTTACAACCTGTCCTTTTTATAGTTTAGACTTGTTGGAATGATAGTATTCAGCTTACATTTAAAAGAAATCCCTTATGCAACAGGGGAAAAAAATATTAAGTACTGTGAAATGTGGTTTACTGTTATGCCTGTGTATAACACAAACTTCAGTGGCTCAGAGTATATGCTTAATACATTGTACCAAAACCAAGGACTAGGACATTATGAGAAAGAGGGTGTGTACAGCAACTGCATTTTCTCAAAATTCACTCTGAAAAATATTTCTTATAACAAAGCTTGTAGTTACAAGGAAAGCAAAATTTTACATGTAGTGAAAGAAGCAAAGTGAATTTTTGAGGAGAAATTGGAGACATCCTTAAAAACCAGAGGAATGCCTCACAGACTTCAAATTTACCAACTGCAAATAGGAAAACAAGCTATTCCTAGACCTCTGGAATGCAGTCTGGGCTTTTGGTCACAGTATTTTTTTTTTTTTTTTTTAAAGTAGGCAAAGTGGCTTGAAATAGGTGATCCAAGTTCTTCCAGACATTGTTGGTTCAGCCGTATGTCAGAAATTCTTCATAGTTGCTTTCCTGCAAGCTGAATTGCACTGTAGTTGGACTTATTTTTATAATAAGAAATTACACAGCTTTAACATACTTCATGCCTGTGTTGATCATGGGCTGAAGTCAGGGATACAGTGTTCTTTAAGTTTATTTGCATTTCACTGCCTTCCAGGGTGACAAATATGGGTTTCAGGAACTAGAGTTAGGAACCAAGAGGAATCTCTTCTTTGGCATTCGAAGGCAGGGTAAAGGTTGCCGAATATAGCATCTACAGGTTTTAAGTCCAAAGGTGCTAGGCTGTGTTTGACAAGCACATCCCAATCATGGCCAGCAATGAAATAAATGAGTTCTGCTGTTGACTTCAGTGGAATTAGCATTTTATGCTAGTGTCTGGGAAAACAGACTGCATTAAAACAAGTTTAACTCTTTTGGTATTCTTTTGAATGTGTATTGAGCACTGTACAATCTTAAGACCTTTCACTCTTAAATACTTTGCAGCATCTTATTAGATTGTGATGTAGATCATTGTTTTAGAGATACAGAAGTGGAGAGGAGAAAAAATGTGTGCCTATTATAACCTTTTAATGCTAACTTCTCTGTCTTCTGGAGTAAACTGTATTGCTCAGCATAGCAAGACCAGTAGTAAAATTGAGATTACAAACAGTTTAGCTTTTATCATTGACTGCAGTACACTAGATAAACTTACCTTCTACCTAATTATTTTAGAAATAACAGCAGTGCATTGTTATAATATTAATTACAATTACAGCATTTGTTGGGCTCATTAGCAGTGGAATGGTAAGTCACTATTCAGTTGAAATCTATGTTCACCTAGCTCTGCTGAAGTGACCTTTTTACATCAGGGATCTTGTACCAACACAAACAGAATTAGAGCTACCTTCTATTTATCTTTTTAAGACATTATACCACATAGGCACAAACACGCAATTTCCCTGGATGTTATTTGTCTGAAAACCCATTATGATGAAAACATAGTTATACTGCATCATATGTATGCAGTTTTAATGGACAAAAAGTTATATGGCTGTATTTAAACAAACAACTAAAATTCACTAATAACTTTTGGAAATTGCTGTCCTCTGATTCTGAATGAAATTACTACCTTAATTACTTAGAAAATGTGTTTTGTGTGATGTTATAGTCAAACTATTTGTGGATGTATGTCACGAGGCGTTGGAAGCTCCTGACCCCCAAAGTTAGACTCCTTGTAAGTGTAACTGTTCGCTGTTGTCTCCCCTTTCCCTGGTTCTGCCTGCAAATGACAACATTCCATTTTTGTGATGACTTAAAACAAAGGATAATCTTTATTACTCAATTCTGTGGTATTAAAAAATAGATCATATGAGTTATTTATCTAGTTCAGCTAAGAAGGTAGTTGTACATTTGAAAGTTTAGATGTTAAAAGTGTTCTTGGCCTAATACAAATATTATTTCTACCTCCAAAACTTTTCACCACTTATCTTTTCACCATCGGGGTACAGCACAACATGCACTTCTGTTTTTGCCTTGCATCACTTCCTAGACTTCCCAGATGTGGCAGGGAGCATGCTGCTGTTGTGTCACTTGAATTTAGGTGGCTGTTGTGGAGGAGAACTTGGATAAACTTATTGGGTTTGCTTTTTTCCCTGACTGTCCATCTTTAGGATTGCTAAATTCTGTGGCATAATTTAGTAAGAGCAGTCCCAAGGGTGTTTCAGGGAGTGTATCCTCTAGACAGTACAGTCTGTCAGACCTTCTTGCTGCTGATTTAGTATACCAAAAGAAGCTTCTGCTGAGAAATACATGTTCTGAAGGTGGAGTCTGGATTTGATCTTGAAATTTTCTAGGCTTGCCTGTCATAAAACACTTAGCATTTTATGCTTCTTGTCAAGTAAATTTAGAAAGTCTTCAGTAAATATGGTTAAGATGGTTATTGTGCAATAGCCATCTACCCATTCAAACACATGAAGACATAGTTTATTCTCATATAATGAGCATATGGCATTTTTTGTGTATAATACTTGGGCAAAGTCAGTATCATACTACATCTGCTAGTAGTTGCTTACATATGAAATCAGTGTGTATTAGAGGGATAAAGTGCTCTGACTTGCACACTTGTTAGCACTTCCTTATGAGGAGAAAATTAAGGTTTGTTTACATTGTTTATTATGTAGGGAAGTGATATCCAAGCACAGGAATTTCTGAGGGTTTTTTTCTATGACCTCATAATTGAATTTGAGGTGTGCTTATCATACATTTACATTGGGATCCTTGGAAGTATTTATGATCCATTGTATCTTGTGATAGTTCTTTCCATAAACTGATTGTGCAGTATGTGGAAAAAGTATTTCTAGAATTTATTGCATTTCATTTTGAATTAAGGATTATTTTGTCATACATTCCCTAAAGAATTATCTCTGGAACTGAACAGAGTCTCTGGATTTTCTTTGCCTGGGTACTTCATGGACTCTCTTCTAGCTTTGTGGGTATCAGTGCCCTTAAAAGCCTTCCTTGTTTCTTTCCCTCAGCTCTTTTATACACAGTAATGCTTTGAGTTTTATCTTTTAATCCAATTTTGTACACTGGAAACTTTCACCAGGCTGATGCTAGAGTGTCTTGGTTGGTTGGCTGCAGTCAGCATAGACATCAGTAATGCGTGTGATGAGTTCCGGTTGCTACTGATGCATGCTGTCATGTTCATCAGTGCTCAACTTCATCTACAGTCCAGGTACTCCCAAGTTCTTCTCTCTTCCTGATTAGCCACTATTAATTGCCCTGGGGTTTTTGTGCCTTTTCCTAATTGTATTATAAACCTATGATGTATTCCCTATTTCTCACCCCTTCTGCGAAGCTCTGCTTATACCAGCAAGGTCATACTTTTAAAACATTTCCTAGACATAGCAACCTGTAGTGACAAAACACTTTTGCTAATCCATCTGCATCTATACAAGAACTTGATGGTGTGTTTACTTGTTCATTGCATTTATTTTTTTTTCATAATCATGACTTAATCTGCCAGATTCTCAAGGGTAGACCAAGGTTTTAGATTCTTTACTGGCATATTTACTTTCATTTAGTTACTACATTCCTAAATGACACAGTTCTGCTTAATTCAGACATGGCTGTAAGTGTATTCTCAGAATGAATTTATCTTGTGTAAATATGTGCTTGCTAGCCTGGAAGACCAAATTAAATTTGAGGGTTTTCTGAATTACTGTAACAAAATTTCATATACTTCTAAGTTATTTAACTGAAGTGAGGTATTACCAAACCATGAATGTGTTGGTAGACTTCAAAAGGACATACTACAATTAATGTATGTCCATGAAAAAGAGGTATATCTGTTCTGTTTCATATCTTTGCCCATTTTAAGCTTGCAACACTATTTTATAATTTAGGGGGGTTTAGTAGCCTCTTGTAAGATAAGTCTTCAAAGTCTTTTTCAAATTTCAAATAAATTATATCAACCAACTTGGCTCTTTGTCTGCTGTTTTGTTTAACATGCTCAAGAATTTGAGTAGATTAGCAATGCATGGTTTTGCTTCGCAGCAGCTGTGCTCATTTGCCTTTATCATATAGCATCCATTGTGGGGGTTTGTTTCCATTTTTAGTTGTCATTTCAGCATACTTTTCTAATACCAAAGTCTGTCTTATGGGTGGACAGATTAGAAATTGTCACTAGTTAATGTGTCTTTATCAGACTAATTTTTTTATTGCACAGTGTCAGTTTAATATTCAGTAACATGCCACTAGCCCTATCAAAACAAAAGTGATTTTTCTGTCAAAAATGTAACGTGAAACGGGGAAAGGATATTGTATGTTAATTTACTAAAGATTATGTTTTGGATTTGCTCAGTGCTCTGGTTGAGTTAGTTTGTCTAACTAACAAAGTTAGACAAAGTTAGTTGAGTTAGTTTGTCTTGTTTGTTTGTTAGTTTGTTTGTTAGTTTGCTCTGGTTGTTAGTTTGTTACTAGTGAGTTTCATCTTGACTTACTATTGCAACATAGTGAATGCCTGAAGGTCAAATCTTTAATGCAAATATGTGACATTGGCAGCTACTCTTTTAAAAGCTGAATTATTAATGAGTTTGATACCCTCCCTGATTTCCAAAAGACACTGACAAAGTATCTTGCATGAATGTAGTATCAAACATAGTGTCCTGGAAAAAAAAAAAGCAAACCAAAATCAACAAAAGCAGTTCAACAAGAACAAGTCAGCAACACACCTAGGTTTTTTGTTTGTTTTCTTTTTTTTTTTTTTTTTTTTTTTTTTTTTTTTTTTGTCTCCTCGAACTTTGCTGGTAAGAGGTCCCTAACAACTTGAAGGTGTATGTATGGCTGAGAACCTGTATAAAATAATCTGGATGTTGAATTAATTCATCTGGATTCATGAAGAGCTTCGCTGGTTAAGTGTGAGTGAAGGTATGCCTAAGAAAATGAGTAATTTGTAGCTTCTAGTAATTTGGTGCATGGTGAAAAGGGAAGTTTGTGAGTTGCTGTTGCTTACTGTGAGACTACAGCCTTATGTCTGTTTTTTGTTCATTTTTGTCTCATAACGGATTTTCCTAGCCTTCATGCATACTGTTTCCCTAAGTGTTAGTTTACTTTGAGGATAGTTAAGACTTAATACTCTAAGAAGTTTTGGTTGTTTTGGGGGGTTTTTTATTGTTGTTGTTTGTGGTTTTTTTTTAGATTTGCATCAGTTGTATCTTGGCACTCTAGGAGTGTCATGGAACAAACTTTCTGCGCTCATTCTAATTAAAAGATCTAGTAGGCAAGCTTTCTTTTTTCTCACTCATAGAATTACCATTTAAATAATTTAATTCCTTTTCAGAAGGACTATTCTTCAAATTTAATCTTTAAATGCTCTTTTATATGAGAAATGCTTGTCTGTTGTTGCATAACTTGCAAGAACTGTAGCTTCTATCAGAGTGTGACTAAGCATCTGTATTTTTTGCTCTGTATCTGAATATTTAACCAACAGATACATTTCTTTTGCCTTAAGACCGTTTTCTTCTTTTTAACAGCTAGGAAATGAATCATTGCTTGCGATTCTGGAAAAGTCAATGTACCTCTTCTCTTTAGAAACCTGAAAGAATGTTCATAATCTACACATTTTGGTGTATTGTGTTGTATGTGGAAGATGGAATGAATCAATGGAGTCATAGTTGTGCTTAGTTTGAAAACACTGTTGTTTCACAGAGCTTTAGTTCAGCTATTACACCAGCTTATGCTGACAAAAGGATTCTAACCAATGAGCAATTCAGTTGGGTATGCAAATAAAGGGCTAGCTTTATTAGCAAACACTTAAGAGTAGATAATCCCTGAAAGTGTCTTCAACAAGGGTTTTAGCACAGAAATTATATTTAAGTCAGGCAAAACAGGTAGTTGTGGATAAAAGTTAATGTTTTACATTTCTGTGGGAAACTTTATAAATTATTTTGATTCCCTGTTTACCCTTTATTATCTTGGTGTAGATTAAATATCTTTATTAAGATTTGTAGTGTTACTTCCTTTACAAATCAAATCAACTTGATTATGATCAAATAAGATCTTGTCTATGGTGTAAGTAACATCTTAACTTTTTAAAGAGGTAAAAAAGGTAAAAATTAATAACTTGACAGTATTGTTTGAAAACAAATTAGTCATATCCAAACCATGATCTTTGCAAATTTTTGCCTGGGGAAAAATGTATCACAAAGATATAAAGTCAAAGCAGGTTTATAATGAAAATACTAAGGCAATCCTAGTTATTCTAGGGCAGGAAGGTCTCAGTGCTTGTTTTGCAGTGTTTGCACTATATTTCAGGGGTTGGATTTTAAATTATGCATAAAAAATACATTTTTGTACATAAAATCAATTTTGTGCACAATTTTCCCAATGGTGAAAAGGAAGAAAAGCTTGAACTCTTCTTCCCTTTCATCTCTTGTGACTGGTAGGACATTGTGAAACAGGCCATGCTTGATTAATGTTGGGTATGATAATGTAAAGAGCTTTGAAGAAATCCCATCTGTTCATCATCAGCTGGGAAGTTAAACTTTTTCATGTATCTTAAAAAAAAAATCAGAGAAGCAATGTAAGGAGAAAACAGCTGGCAAAGGTCAGGCTGAACTAGCAACTGATTTTTAATAATTCACAGGGTACGGGGGATTTTATTCTATTTTCATGCCTTTTGAACTGTCCTCCATATTTTCTTTATTATCTCATAGTTTTAGAAAATGCTGGTTTTTCCTACTTTTGACTGTTTGTTGTCAATTTGAGAGGAGGTAGCAAAGAAGGAATTCATTTGTAGGTTTGTATAAAACAATTGTGTTAGAAATTTAGATTTTTTTAATTTTAAGTATTGCTAGCTAGGCACTAAGCATGGGAGCATCAGACTTACAGTAAATAAAATGAAGAAAGCAGCCTGAGTCAGGCTTGTCTTATTTAGTCTAGACAGTACTTTTCATGCCAAACATTGCTGGTCTCATTTCTGCTTGCCAGTGTTACTCTGATACATTGCATTCCTGTTTGCTTTCATCAAGCAAGAGAGCTTTCTTTTGCATTGTAGTTAGCCGCAAATGTTTGCTCTCCCTCTGTAGTGCTCTTCTAAGCTTATTAGTATTTATCATATTGCTTGTTTGTTGAAAATGCAATTAGACATTTGTTTGTCTGCCTAGTATACACTTAAGCAATGGAAAGTTTTTGTCAAGTTTATTAAGTTAATGACAGTTTTGACCATCTAATTACAAGCCACTAGATAAAGTAGTGACATAAGCCTGTGTAATGCAAAAATATTGTGTAGTCTTGGCTGTTTCATGCAAAATTTAAAGATTGGAACTAATGATTGCATCTTTTTAACTAGTGTTACAGGGATCTTTAGTAGTACCTGAATATTTTATATTGCAACAGTGCCCGGGGTTCCACTGAGTTGTGTGGTGTCCAAATGTGCAGTAAGCTACATGCTGAAGTTGAGAAGAAATCAAATACTCTTAGTTGTGGTGATGGTTGTTATTAATAGATAAAAACTATTTATCTCTTAATATTAAGTATAGAGGCCATGAGCTGAAGAATATGCCTTTCATTTCTTTGTTTTAAATTATAAAAACCTGGTTTAGAGTGTCTGTGACCTACTTTGAGTATCCTCTTGTGGGCTGTGGTAGCAAGACAGCACTAGCTATTCCTAGTGGCCTTGAACCTTGGGTAGTGTGAAAAAATTGGTCTATCCTGCTACTTAGTTATTAATTTGGATATTCCAACACCACGAATAGATGAAAACGCACCACTCAGTGCATACCCTAGTGTACTCTGAACAGAGATAAAACAGCCTGTCACCACCCAGACTGGACAGACCAGGGAGTCGAGGTTAATTCGAAATTCCCTCGGGCTAAATTAAGGTGAAACAACACCAAACGATCAGTTAAAGATTTTATTCCTGACAGAAGCAAACTGAACTGGGGAGGCATGATAGTAGGTGGCAGGGTTTCTCACAACAGGAATTGGCATAAGACTACTTCTGTAAACTGTGTAACCCAGGGTAACCGTATACATCAATTCAGGGAGTAAGGAGATCCCTCCTGTCAAGTCATGAGGTTCAGAGCAGACCCCCTTGCTTTCTAGACTCCTCCTCAGAGAAGGGCCCAAGGGCAGCTGGATCCACTCTTAGTCCCAGACTTGGTCAATGGTTTTATGTCTTGAAGGGATGAGGTGTAGGGATTGTGGAAAAGGAATGAGAGAAGGCAGCAGAGAGAAGAAGGAAGAGAGAAAGATTTCACCAGTCCTGGGTCCAGCGTTGGTTCAGTCAGTCAAGGGTGCCAGTTCTGGTGGGCTTGTGCACCTGGGGCTTCAGTTTGTGTCCTTTTATCATCCTTGCTCCTCCTTCGGGCCGGCACCCGAACTCGTCAGGCGAATGAGCAGTTTGTGGGCCTTTGGGGCTTGGGTGTGATTTGTGGAGTAACTTCTCCTTCCCTGCAGATGTGGCCATTGTTTGATCTTTGTATCAGAACAGCTTATCAGAACCTGGAGCTGCGCCCCCTCCAGCATGCCCTCCCCCTCCTGTTGCTGATGTCTGAGCTGATGGGCTTTTCACCTTGGTTCCTTGCTGTGCAGGGTTTGTCTTTAAGCAGAACTTGCCCCACCAAAATGTTTGAGACATTAATTCTTTCAGTCTCTTACACAGCCTGAGCCATTTGCCTCGGGACAGCTAAACAAATCTGATGTGACTGTGGATACAGCAGCTGGGCCCCCATGCAAAGACAGGACTAGCATGAAGGGGCTCAGGCAGAGCTCCAGAACATGGCGGAGGCCACCCTACAGGAAAGGGAAGAAGCAGTAATACTCCTGGGCTGGTAAGAGGGTTGTTTGGCAAGTTGGCACCAACAGTCATAGCAACAACCACTGCTTTTTAAAGGATTGGGAATACGTTGTAATAGAGCTGTTAAGATAATTTCCAAAGGCTCAGTAGGGACTGGGGTGATGCTTTTTACCAAACTAGGCCTGAAACGTTTCCTTGTGACATCTTACATTTGTATTAATTGTTTTCAGTGCTGACATATTACTTGCCTTCTTTCTGAGGCTCAGGCTCTCCTCTGTCTCCTGAGGTCAATTAGAAAGGATAGTTCTGAAGATTTCTTTCACAGGAATCAATATAAGGAAAAAAAAAAATACCCCTCCTGTGTTGCTGAGTCCACTGGAAATCATATCTTACTTAGAAGTCCTGCAGCACTGAAGGACCCCCTATCTCCTGGTCTAGAAAGAAAAAATGGGTTCTTTACTAACATCTATACCTAAGCTGTTGATAGAGCTACGTGACTGATCTCACACAGCTCCCATGATGTGGTTAGAGCAGTATACTTGATTCTAGTGGAAGATGCAGCATCTCAGCTATACAATATCCTTTTGATTATGAACTAACATCTTCAGGAACTAGGTCATGTTGAGAAGAATTTGAATATCAAAATAATAGTCAGAACAGAAGGATGTCGTAAATGCCTTGATGTTTTACTGTATCAGCCTCTACTGGAACTGCACTTCTTGTGAGCAAGACCAGTCAAGCTGGTTGGATGGCTGGCAAAAACGTGCTGCCAGTTAGCTCACATCCATGCTAGTAGTGGATGTCCAATACTGGCAACTTTTAAACATTTGGAGTACTTTTGTGCATACCTATACTCAAGATCTTTGGCAGTTACAAACTAAGATCATAAAAACTGAGGGTAAATGTGCAAGAAAAAGTGTCTAGACAACTCTTAACTTTGGTTTCATGCAACTATTGTAAGCATACACCTTGATACAAGACTAGGTGATTTACTCTGTACTGAAACCAAGATTAACAACTCCCACATCAGGTGAACATGTTTCCTTCTAAAGAACTGGAGTTTCTAGAGTAAAGATTACAGCTTTCCTGTGTACTGCTGAGTAAACCACTCCCTTGCAAAACAAAGCTTACTCTTATACTGCCTTAACAATAATTAATCAACATTAATACTTAATGCAAGCTAAATTAAAGAAGAAAGTTACAATACTTGAGAAGGAAGGAAGAGGCAACTTTTATAAATCCTGCTGGTAAAACTTTCAGCCTCCAACATATGGCATTCCTGTTTCTGTGTTGTGTTGTTGGGTTTTTTAATGATTTTTTTTTTTTAAATTCTATTTTAAGTTCAAGTGTTACCATGGACTGTATTGTAGGCTGACAGCATTGGGCTACAGTGTAGCTGCATGTGTGACAATGTAAAAGGTAATGGTTTACAACATGTTGTAGCCTTAACAGAAAACAGGCACTAAATGGCAGAATCTGTGTCCAGTCAAAGAACACCATTAAGCTTAAATATATGTAAATTCTAATAGGTTGCTGCAGTATCAACTTATGTAGTATTTTGATCTCTGTTGTTGTGGCCCAATTATGCATTACATGGGAAGAATTCAGTATAGACCCTGTTATGTCCCGGTACAGAAATGGATGTCCTTAAACATAGGCATCAAACAAGACCTGCAGAAAGAACAGGTTGTGCAGGAAGGATTGCAGTGACTCTTCAAAGAAATGAATTTCATGTGTAAGCAGTACTGAAGGCAGTGACTTCAGCTTTATCACAGGCTGAGGTCTTCTTGGTGATACTTATCAGACTGTTGAATTCTGAGCCTGACCTCCAACATCCCTGAAGCCTCTATTTGATCTGCTGGTAGGAAACCTAAACACAACACAAAGTACAGAATTCTCTCTTAGTCTGGGCAAAGGACTTGTACTGAATATAATGAGACTGTGTAAGCACTGTATTAGAAAAATTTGACTTGGAGATAGTCTGAGGAGTTATATTTCCATTGTATGCAAGAGTCATAGAATGTCTCTGTTAATGAATGCACTTTTTCTCAAACTGATCCAAGTTAACAAGAACATCTGTGTAGGACAAAACCCCATTGTCTGTTCTAACCACAAATCCATTGGCTAAAGCAGTTACTAAGCATCCTCAAATAACATGACTAAGGAATCAGGCATTGCTTTGGAGATAGGGGCTGGCTGAGGCTCCACATGTTGGAAAACAATACAATAATAATCTGACTTCTCACTCAGCTGAAACTCTTCAGTCTCACCACTGTGGGGAAGTGCTGCTCAGCTGTCCTCTGGTGATACAGGGCCCAGGCCTTATGCTCAGAGGACAGTTATTTACCCTGAAGAACTGTGGCTCTTTTATGGGATTTGTAACAACCATCCCTCACTTTTACATTTTTCCACTTTTGCAGACCAAACTCATTACAGACCTTTAGTTGAGAAGGAAGTGATGGAGGCTTACAGCATCCCACTCTTTTTGCCTTCATTTGAGCAATGGACGATGTAGTCCTAGTAGCCACAGTTATTAGGTTAGTAATAGATACTATTCTGTGAGGAATGTGTATCTCTACAGTGTGATCTACACTAGCTACAACTTCTTGAAGGCTTGCTATTAGTAGGTTTGTTACCTGGTGTGCTATTACTTGCTAGGCAGTGAAACTCCGCCCAGTGCAGCCCAGGGCCCCGAAGCGGCTCGCAGTTTCATTCACTGCATGTGGCTAAGAGCTGCGCGATTTACTCCTTTGCTTGTTTATTGCTGAGTAGCACTGTGGAAGAGTGAAGGCCAGTTTGTTAGTAAAGAAATGGTTCCTACTGCTGATGGTGACTAAATAACCATGTTTTTTGAGAGGGGAAGAAGGGAATTTGTTTAAAGTTGGCAAGGTTTTGTGCAGTGAGAAGCTGAGGTCTTGGGGAGGAATATAACAATACAAGTAAGGAACTGGGATTAGCAGTGAGATAGTAAGCTTGAAGGAATCATCCTGTTTAACAGGAAGGGGAAATAGTTTTGCTGTTAAAGGAAGCCATGTGGTTATGGGACATTTGTCAGAGATGTTCAATAATGCAGGTAAAGAGAAAGTTGATGGGGAAAGTAATGTGGAGCTGGGAAACAGACAGATCTTCTGTTGAGATGGGAGACAGGCTGAAAAAGGGGAAGAGGAGCAGTGTTCTGCTTTATGGCTAGAGGGGTATGGTGGCAAAGGGAACAGAGTTTCTGGGAACAGAGGGGGAAAGTCAGCTGGGCTTAAGTTCTACTTAACATACCTGGTGTGAAAAGACAGTTGTAAGAAATGCAGAGAGGTTTGAATGTGCCACTGTTTCTCTGACCAACCTGGAAAGTTCTGTGTGCGAACAAAGTTGAGCTCCAACTCATGATTTTGAGGAGGGCTTTTTCCCATTCCTCCCTGTTTTCTGAGCTGTCCATGATACTTCTCTTGCTATGTCAAAAAAGAAGTGATATAATCCCTCTAGTCTTTATTTGTTTGTTGAGCTGACAAGACAATGAGAATGCTAAATGCATGGAAAATCATGTGTTTAACTGGAAGCTAGTAAGTTTCCTAAACTGTATTTTGAGAACTTGGAATACAGATGAATTTGTCTTTAATTTTTTACCAGTAGTTTCTAAGTCTAATTTATTAATTCTTATATTATTCTGTCTCTTCTGGGGTTTTTTTCCCCTTAAACAGGATGATACCCCTTTCATCTCAGACACTGATGATGAATCTTCATCATGGCCAAACACAGGAATATGTGATCAAACCCAAATATTATCCAGTAAAAAAAGTGATTTCAGGAGAACAGTCCACCGAGGGCTCATTGCCACTGAGACTGGGCCAGGATCAACTTGCATCACCTTTTCAATGTAAGTACAACTTCAAAAAGCATACTCTCTTCTCCTGCTGCCCCCCCCCCCCCCTTCTTTCTTTTTAAGATCTTGAAAATTTCTTTTGTTCATCTGAATTTCAGTAACACTTCAAGACAGAAAAAGGTTAAAGTAATTAAACGTGAGATAATTCTTAGATTAGCAAATGCTCCAGCATTCTTCATCCTGTTGAGAGGCAAAAGAGATTTCCTGGATGAAGAAAAAATTGAACCTGATTCACTGCTGGAATCTAATAATGCTGTTTCTAGATGATAGTTTTTCCTTCAGATAAAAGGTGCTTTGTGAATACTTGCTGGAGTAGGCATAACCATGAGTGTAGTCAGCAAAAGATGACAGTTCCCTTTACTTCAGTATGATGGATATTCTTCTTGGAAAGCTACAGTCCAGGATTGTGGTCTCACTGGTGACGATTTTTCTCTATATTTAATTTATTATGTATTTATGAACTTCTGCACAGTATGGAGGCTGCATGAGAGTTTCTGCTTCATATTTATAAAAAAAGGATTGTGTAGGTGCCCAGCTTGTGGCCTTGGCTCATGCCCCATTGTGTGGGGAGCCTGAGAACAAGTTTTAGCTTAAAAGATGAAGAGCTTGATGAATTATGGGTTAGGTCTTAGAGAGCGTCTTCTGGCTTGATTTGGAGCAAAGTTGTTGCAGTTAAATAATGGACTGATTAACATGGAGAACTAAGGTACTTGCACTCTCCTGACAGACTTCCTCTGCTGTAGCACAGAGAAGTATGTTCTGCTGAGGATTTAGGGAAGAGGCTTTCCTTCTGAATCTGTAAATATGGTTTCTTTGTGTGAGTATCTGTGTTTCTGCACTGCACATCTTTATGGTCTGTCCATTTATACTTAAATGCAACCCCTTGCTTCCTTTTCCTCAAGTGCAAGTTCATTGATGGTTAATTAGAATCTTGGCCCTAATGGGAAGAACAGTGGGCAGCTGCAGGTCTTTCAATTAACATTTTCAGAGTGGTGAAGTATGCTGCTTGCAAAGCACTACATCCTTCAAGAAGATTTTTAATCACATTGTCAACATCAACCAGGAGTCTCTTTTGCAAATGAGATACCATTGCTTTTCTTCTAGTCATCTGTAATTTTCTTCCAAACAAGATATTAGTGGCCACTAGGATTGGATTGTATCTCTCTCTTCTGACTCTTGCTAGCCAAATCCCAGGTTGTATAGTTTTCCCAGTACTTGGAGTGACTGTTGCTGGTTGAATTCTGGCCAAAATACCTTCACTTTTTGCACCATTCTTTCAGGCTGTTTGCATCAGTCTACCTTAGATACATGCAGTGTTGCTTGCAGGTAGCAAGCTGCCACCAAATGAATGGGTTGTGTGAGATTTTTTTTTTTTCTTCTTTTTTTTTTTCTTCTTTTTTTCTTCTTCTATCGTAGCATAAGGAGGTAACTCCATGCAGCTTGAAGACAAAGGAGCCAGTGCTTCTAGCTCTTTCTAGCTTATTGGAGCTCTTCTGTTAATTACAGTACTCTGAGGGACATGACTTGGAGAAGGAAAGCCAGGAGCTGAAGATGTAGAGTGTCTGTTATCAAATCCAAAGAAGCCCCTCATTAAGCAGTGCGTTAGTAAAACATTCTACCTCTATCAGAAAGCTTATGATTCCTAAAAGACCCAAAGGACAGATAGTTAGAACAGTTCTCATGGCCCGATAAGATGAGCTGTGACTTAAGTGTTGCCTCAGAGGTAAAATGCAGGATTAACTCTGCGGTTATTTGTATGTTGTTGAAATTTCTGATATTGGGCTTTTGAGCAGCCTGAAAAAGGTCACTTTACCTATTTTACCTCCACTTCCGCATTTGTGAGGTGGGAGTCAGTGATTTTAACTTCTGATGAAGCAGTTTAGGTATCTACTAGTACAGAGTGCAGTTTAAGCTGTGTGTTACTAGAATTTAAGATTGTGTATCTCTAGCCTGAACAGGAAACCTAGAACACGGCCAGCCATATCTATTTTAGGGTGGCTTCTGGTTTCTAGAGGTGCTGGAACGGACTCCAAAGATAGAGACTACTTGTTTCCATAAAATTGAATGTTAAACTTCAACTTTTACTATTTTAATGTTAGGGATGTTTGAATTAATTACAGTGAGATAAGATTAGGATGTGAAGTTTCATGCCAGGTGTTCTGTGATAACCATCAATATGCAGTTCCTAGCCCTGTCTTGAACTGAGGGATGAGCTGCTGTGAATTACATCACACTCATGGCAGGGTTTCCATTTGTTGTCTAGTTAATATGAGGAAATTTATGAGAGCGGCTGATGATCTCGTGGTATTTTGTCACTGATGTTAATGTATAATCTTGTTTCATGGCAGAGCCTCTTATTTCAAATAAGAGGAATCGGCAATGCCAATGTGGACGTATTTGAAAAGGAAGAGGGGAAAAATGTAATAATCTTATTAAAAAGCAAAAGCCAGAAAGTTAGTAATGAAAACTTCAAGACTTTTTTTTTCCTTATCATTAAATATTTTTTTTCAGACAAGAGAAGAAATAGTAGCCAGATAATACTTGGTGGCATTGCCCAAGAGTTCATAGTTATCATTAATATAGGGTGCAAAGCAAGTAATTCTGTTATTTTTTTCTGAGCATTTCTATGCATTTTATTTTAAAGTATTAATACTGTGACAGAGATTTGCGTCTGTGAAAGATGTAGTCCGTAGATTAAATTTATTTTTCCAGCTGTAGCTGCAGTTGGTGTTGATTTTTCTGGACTTCTACAGATTATTTCAATCCTGTGACATGAAATGGATAAACTTGAAACTGGAACAATTGTCAGTTCAGAGATACCTTTAGAGGCAGGTCTGTCCTGGCAGAGGCAAATGAGATGTGGGCTAATGGTGCTTTGGGAAGAAAACTGTCAACCCTGAGCAGGTGCTTCTGGGCATCTTCTGATTCAAACATGACAGTCAGTCATGTTTGTATGTCCCATTATAGTGTTGCCAGATCAGATTTTGGAGATACTAGGGAAAAAATGTTTAAGATTAGTCACATTAAACATTTTTCAATCAAAATTCATTTAAAGTTCCTCCTGGAATGTTTACTCTGGTGTATTTATGAGCAGCATCACTTCTCTGATAGCTTTCAGAACATGCAGTATAGTAGTCTTATTAAAGACAGCAAAATAGTCTATTCTTTTTTGCCTTGTAAATGGAATTTTACTGTAAAATTATATATCACGTGAAAATTCAGTAAGCCATTGGGGTTACAGTAATAGCATGTAAAGTCACCCTGGGATGTGAAATGCAGCTACCTACCATTAGCCATATCTACTATCAAGCATTTTGATCTTTTGTGCTGTGGGATACAAGCCTTCTCCTAAGACTAGCTAGTGTACTTGGTTATAAAACTGGCATAAAATTTTTAAGTTCTCTAGTGCTTAATTTATAATTCTCATTCATTATGCCTAATGGGGGGAGACTGTTACAATTGTTCATAATGATTTTAAAAAGTCTTGTTTTTTAAAAACAAAACAAACCAAAAACTCAGCCTGGAAATAATGTTAAAGAACGTAATTTAAACATTTTCTGAGTTCACTGACTCATTCAAATTTTCAGAATGGTCACAGTTTCCTTTGTAATTAATTTGTCTCCTTATGCCTAGTATTGTAATACAGTTTTATTTATATGGCTATATATTGCTTTTTTCAAAGGGCTCATACAACATTTAATACAGAAAGAGAGAAATATCAGGACCCGTAAATATGGCATTGTATAATTTTAAAGTGCTTCAGAGCTGAAATGATATTCTGTTCTCATGCTTCTAAATAGTCTGTTGTTGAAGTTATTACACTATAAAACATCTATCTATCTGATTCTATTTAATCAGTATGCTGGTATATTTAAGCTACTGCAAATTAATTTTCAGATGTCTTTGTGCAGAATTAGCCAAAACTTAAGAATAAGGCTTTGGAAATTCAGAGCCTTTTGAAGCAAAGGAAAATAGCTCATATTGGATAGGCTGACAGCTTCAGAGAAAGTATAAATACGGTTTAGCACCAGTCAGAAAACTGAATATATAGTAATGAAAATAAGCTTGCAGCAGAATTGATATGATCAGCAAAGAAAAACTGAAAAGGATGAGATCATGTGGATCTCAACATTTGTAATGTAAACATCAAAAATACTTCAATACGTAGGCGAGGCCAGCCAAATAGCCCATCTTATATAAGCTCACCATGAACTCCTGAGTAATTCTCAAGGGGTGCATTGCTTTCTTCAAAGTACATACTGGCACACTTGACCTATAATCTGCCTGAATATTTGAAACCTCAGGGTTAAAAATCCTCTAAGAGTCTAACAGTAGTAATGGCATCAGCACAGAAATTTCAACTGTAAAATTCTATTTGCAACCTAGTAGTCTATAAAACAGTAAGGAAGATGATACTTTCAGTAATTCAGGTATGTCTACCTCAGACATTTTCCACTGCTCTTTTAATGGTACTGTTAAATAGTAACCACTAGTCAGTGTGAGCTGTGCATGGATCATCTAAACGTCAGTGCCGAGCTCCCTGGCTTTTTCTTCAGAAAAAGCATTTACATATATGCCTCATTTTCCAGCCTGAGACTGTTGAGGGCTATTTTTTAATGGCATTGTGCATTTTGCCCATCGAGCTGAAAAAAGTGAAATTTTCTGCTTCTGAAATCAGTTGTCTGGTGTTGCCTGCATGTGTAGGACACTTTTGCACACCCCTCACCGGGCTACAATTCCCCATGTGTACAGTGATGATGCCACCACTTCCCTGTCTTAGAGGCATGTTGTGAAAATATATTAAGTAGCCCCTGAGGCGACCAGAAATTGCACTAAAAACACAATGAAAACTCAAGAGTTCGGTATAAAGTACCTTACCCATGGCTGGAATGGCATTGCGTACACTAAATAAAGCATGTGTTTATATAACAAGTTATCCCAAAGTTAAGTATAAGGTTAAGAAGGAAAATGAGCCTAATCTCTTTATCCAGGAAGACAATACAACACGTATGTGAATTTTGGAATTGAAGTTGCGTGTTAAGTTTATACAATTAAATCATATGGAAGGCTTGCTTTCTTTCAGGTAGATAGGGTCTTTTTGGTCTTCACCAAAATTCTTTATAAAATGCATTAAGGAGGCTTGTCTCTGGTTTAGGTAGAATATGAAAACATGTCTAGAATTTAAGGAGTACAGGTTACGTAATGGTTAGTGAATACAGGCTTGCAGCACCCTACTATGGCTTACTTGTGTGTGTTGTTGCTTGAAGTTGGACAAGTATGCATGTATGGGTATTAGACTTTTAGAATCTACGCATGGTTCTGTGGGCAGCAGTTAAATCCTTGTGTAAAGATGAAGCTGAAACAATCATATGAAAGTTATGTAACTGTTCTAACTGTTGATACAATATACTGCCTCATATTTTACAACATAATTTTACATACGTTTATATACATGAAATAAGATTCATGTGGAAGAAAATGTCCACCACTTAGAATTGTGATGTGCAGAATACTATTACAATTTTGGCATAACAATAGCTTTCCTGTAATTGGAAGCATAATACACTGATAACTTAGAGAAGCTCTTTTTTAAGCTCATACATAATTTACACATGCTGGTTTCACTGATGACTTCATAGGTTGATTTAAGCAAAAACAGGTGTTGCTTTGAAATTCCAGTTTAAACTATTTTTGTGAAATTGCACCATTCTGACTTCACTATTTGACACTTACATCATAATAATAGTATTTCCCCATCAGTAAGTATGGGTAAACAGCTGTAAAATACATAAATGTTTTAGTTTTAAAAAAATGCATACAGAGATATGACACATGTTCCATGTAAATGCATCTGTATGATTTGATATTCTACTACAATTAAGTATCTGTTGACCTTAGGGGAAAAGCTTCCTCAGGTGTTCAGTGGGTCAGATATTATTTTCACTCTTCTTGGTATTTTTTTGTGGAATTGCTCTGCATAAACAGCAAAATAATTCTCTTGCTGGCTTGCCTTACCTAGAGCATTACACTGTGTTCCTTATAACTTCTGCCTGTGTATGTATGGATATTAGAGTTGAACAGTGGCAACTTTTCTAAACAGAAGTTTTGGGAAATTTGGAGGTAAGGGAGGGATGTTAAGGCTATACTCTGATTAAACATGGTATAGTCAGCAGAGTGAGGTCGATGAAATCACTGAAAAATCACAACACTATTTGGAGGGAATGTAGAGTCAAATTCACTGCGGTCACTCATGGGAACTGACATTTATGTCTTGCTCCTGAAGTTGTACATAATCAAATGCAAATAAGGGAATGTGGTAACTGTATAAATGTCAGGGACTTTTTTTTGTTTTTTCTCAAATGCAGAACATTTGCATGTGTGTTCAAAGCCTTTGCTCCCCTGCAAAAGGCAGGGGAGTGTTTCACGGACATTCTAAAAATTTAAGAAAAAATTTCAGTGCAGTCAGCATCAGGGTCAAACAACACTGTGGCTTTTTTGACAACAAAACCCAAACAATTTTAGTAAAGCATCCTTTTCCTCTCTCCCATTTAAGAGCATTACCCATACTGCTATTGAAAGGCATGACAATTCATAACAGCTATTTAAAGTTTGCGTTGAATTCCAATGGGACTTGGAAACGAGAGGCTAAACTCCAAATATAAAATAAGTGGCTTAACTAGATTCATGCTAATGCAGTTAATTCTATCAAATCAAGCAACACATGTACTTTGCTTTAAAAAGTAGAGTGACAAATTCTGGAAAAAAGTAACTTTAACAAATGAACATAGTTTATTTAGCAATTATAAAAGACTATGGAGTTCTTTGAAATCCTTAGAGACAGAAGAACTCTATAAATACAAACTGCTCTTCTCAATATACTATAGCTGCAGGCATTTTAGCAATAGCCTTTCTAAGCTGTCTTCGTGATTGTTTGTGTATCCATAAAGGGCTCACAATTGAGGAGGCCAGTAAATCAGCACCCCCCAAAAAGTACTGTATTTTTCTCTTTGGACTCCAAAAAGATTTTATGGCCCTGAGCTCACCAATAATTGAATATCTGCGTGACAGGCAGAGGCTGCTAGTGCTTTTATAGGAACTAATTTAAATGTTACATTCACCCAAAAATGAATGATCATCTCTCTACACTTTAAAATATGGAGGCCAAGACTGATAAACAGCAGTGTGGGGAAGAATGTTGGAAAACCAGATTGGTGATCTGGCAAATGGAATTAGAATCAGTTCAAAACGTGTTATAGCCAGGGGAAAACACAGACTGAGATAAATGCATCTCAACTGCTGTGATGAAAGAGAATTGGCTCCAAAACTAAAGATTTCTCAAGAAGAAAAAGAGAAGAGGCTTTCCAGAAAATTCTGTAGGGGAAAACCTCTATGACGTGCTTGAAAAATAGTAATTTAGCTGGATATAGAGACCAACTGAACCCACGCAATTAAACATTAAAAGTCCCTTAGCCAGGCTAACTCCAGAGTTGCTGTGATACAAGTCTTGGATACCAAGAATTGGTTCAGATTGTTGCAAGTAGCTAAGTCTGGTGTTACTCACAGAGATGTGAAAGTGCTCTTCTCTGTCAGTGCTGTCACCCATGCCAGAAGGAATGAACAAGTGTTGATGAAAAAAGTACTGCAAGAAGAAGGTCCTTTCATGCCCAGTGAAACTGAGATTTCAGAATCAGTGACATCCTTATTTCTGTCATCATTTTTCTCCCCTTCAGAAAATTAAGAGGGAAAAAAGATCTTGGCTTCATGCAGTGCTGAAAGAGAAGATTTTTAATGGTGACTCAGCATGAGGAGAAGGCTATGTTAATTTATAACTTAATTCCATGATGCTCTGTCCTTTGTCGCTGTTTACAGTTTGTTGACTTCCTTTGTGCTTTTCAGTTGCTTCCTTTGAGGAAATGGAATGTTAAGTGGATATACTTAATAAGGCAATATTAATTTAATCTTTATTCCCTATTCTTCCTGGAAATGGTAAACACTTTTAGAGTGTTGCACCTTAGACTTGCTTTCTCATTTAAGGGAGTCACGTATGCTGAGAGGGGGTAACTGTGTCTATCTCAAGAATTTATTTTCTAAGAAGTAACAGTCTTCCAACTTAAGTCTTGTAATACTATCATAGGGCAGGGTAAAGTCTGTTGTCTTGATTTTTTTGAAGGAGCCTAGATAATTATCTTGGGCAAAATGCATAATTTCAGGTGAGCGAGATCAGGAGGGAATGAGTCTCATTCCCAGTGTATAAAGGTCTAATTCAGACCTTCTTGAAAGAGTCCTGTTGATAAAGTGGAAAGTAGTGGTTGTATTTAGCTGCTAATAGTAAAATGTCGATGATGCTAATAATGTGTGTTCATCTGTGCCCACCTGAGCTTCTGTATGGCTGTAAGTTTGTGTGTAAAGATGCTGACTTAACTGTCAGAACATGGAATTCCTGCAGTTGTACCTGCAGTATCTTCCATCAGCGGAAAATTGCTCGTGGTGGGTTGTGAAGTTGTTGCTGCTTTGTAAGCATTGTGAGATGAGATGAGATTTGTGTAGAATGGCTTTCTGTCCTAGATGTATGTTTCATGTCTAAATGTGGCTTTTTGGCTTTTGTTCCTGTATCCCTCAAGTGAAAGCCTTTTGGGTCCAGATACACTTTATGTACCTAAGAATCTGGATAACTTGAATGGGAGTTAAAAAAGGCTTGCTTACAGCTGGAGCTGTCACCAGCCCCAAACCTGAAGCACGGATGTGAAATTTCAAGCATGAGACTCTTGAGCTTGAAGTTCTGTTTTAGGAGAATTGCTTCACTCTGAAGACAAGCCATCTGGGGGCTAATATTTTGCTTAAATCTCACCTGGACCTGCAGCTGAAGCACTTGTCTGCCTGCCTTTCCTTAGAAGTGCTGTCAGCTAAGCCTTGTTAAACTCTCCTGCAGGATTAAGCTCCCTAAGGAGTGCTACGCTATAGTCATGGTGGGGTTTGGAACATAGCTGTAGTGAAGCATCACCTGGTTCCTCAAAGAAATGTGTCTGAACCCTAAAAGGATTTGAACTAAGCAGTCTTATGTCCTCAGCATTTCCTGTTTAATGGTTGGGCACATACTTGTTCAGTGTGTTGGTTAGGCACCATGCTCTATGCAATTGTCTTCTCTCATCCCTTGTACAAGAGACCTAGGACTGATTAGTGGTATAACTCAAGGCTAAAATTTAAGCTTTTTAGCATTGTATCCTTTTGTGGATCTAGTATACATGTAATACCTTTAAAACAAATAAACAAAAACCAGATTAAAAGAATTATCCCCCAATAAATTTAATTGAATAGAATTGAGGCTATTCCATGGGACATCTCAAACCACATTGCAGTCTCTGTTAATTTATTTGGGTTGGAACCTTTTTCTGGAACATCTGAAACTATGTGAAGGAAAATGATAGTTCTATTTCTCATTACCAACTATTGATTAGAGGGGTTTTTTAAATTGCTTTAAACATGGAAAATGGCTGTAGTTCAAGATAGGCTGTTTATTGTCTGAGGATTGCATGTAGAGAACAGAACCTTTGGGCTGGTAAAAACAAGGAAGACAAAACGTGATTCATAAAACCTACTGACAGATCCCAGCTTCAAATCTATGTGTGTTTTGTGTGTTATGCACTTGCACAGGACAAAAATGATTGTAATTACTGTGAATTCCTCTGACTTGCTCTAAAAAGGCTGTGTCAGAGAATTTATCAGCAAAGGGCTCCTGGGCGGCAATTACGAATGTCTTTCAAAACGATCTCAGCACTTGTGCCTGCATGTGCTCCTTTGATAATTTAAGTGACAGCCATCCACATAAAAGAAAACATAACAAGCCTCTGTTGTAGACAACAGGGAGTTTGTCAGAATCTACCAAAATTAATGAAGAAAACCTACTTGAACAGAGCAAGTTTTGCTGTAGTAAATTACTCAAATAATATGCTGTTTACCTTCATCTCTATCTTAAACTGAGATAAAGAGAACTGGAAAGTGGGTTACTTGCCTCTCCTAGAATAGACCAAAAATTTTGCTGTATTTTATGGGGTTTTTGGGGCATGGTGGGGTTGGTGATGAGGAAAACAGCAGAAGTCCCTCTTTTCTCTTCTGTGACATCCATGTGATAATCAGGAAGGAAAAAGGCTTTTCCAGATAACTGAAAAGAAGGTATCTTCTTCCTTACCTTGGAAGCATCAAGTCTTCTGAATTATTTCTTTGCCTGTCTTTCAAGGATGCTGAAGAAGCAAGCAGGGCTTAAAAAGAGGGTAAAGAAACAAGAGTGTGATAGAAGCAAGAAGTCTGAGAGCTCATTTCTGACTGGAGGGAGAAGTCTGTGGTAGGGGCATCTAAACACGACAGAAGGAGGGAATGATGTGAAGATGTAGTGACATGGCTAATCAGAAATAGGTATATAGAGAAGTGTGTATAGTAGTAATGGTGGCAATAAGAATGGCAACAAAAAGAAGCTGTGGAGATTGCTGTTCAGGTACCATCACAATAGGTAGCTGGACCATACTTTATTCTTTGAAGCCTCATTGGTTTGCATAAAGGCAATAGAACTGAGTACTTGAAAAATGACAAAATATCAAAGGTTAAGCTGTATTAACTAATGAAATACCTGTAACATCATACAAAAGCAACAAAAATAAGGAGTTACAGAAAAAACCAAAAAGTAGAAGGAATGCTGGAATTAATTACATGTCAATACTGTGTAGCTGTAGTTGTCTAGACATGGTAAATAAAGTACAGCTTGACATACTGCCTTCTTGTTCAAAATGTTTGACTGGGTGGGTATGTACACATACACCTCACCTCATGCAGAGCTGTGAGGAGTACTTTTAAGCATCAGAGAAGGCATTGAATCTTGAATGAAATAAAGCTGGGTCATCTTATTTTTAATTTCATTGCCAGGTCTAATTTCTCCCAGTGCTTGTGAAAAGAGAACTGGGTGTGAGATGTGCAAGTGTACTGTAACAGTTTCTGGAAAGCGCAAAGATGCACTGCCCTACCTGAAGATAGGCATTGTATATTGAAGCCAAAAATGGAATTACCCAGTAGCTGTGCCTTGCCTTTTTAAATCCATGTAGTTTTCAGACTTGTTTGTGCTTGTGACTGTTACAGAAAGAATGAGGTTCATATTCTGTCTGGTTTTCAGATGGGCAAGGTTTGAATGCAGAAGGTTTTACTCCCGTGCTTAGAGCAGAGTAAGGTCTGAGCTCAGTCCTGCTAAGGTTGTGTAAGGTGTGTTCCACATTCACTTCACTGGGATGACATCCATATCAACAGAAAGGGATTTGGGAGAACTGTGCCCCTTTGGCCTAGCCCGCAAGCTACTTCTGAGTATGAAGTATCAGTAGTGCACTGTTGGGGGAGAAAAATAAGTTATACCAACAGAGGCATTTAATGTAAGCTGTATTAGGTAATTCTGCTGCTCTCTCCAAGACTGATCAGGCCTCAGCTGCAGTATTGTCTAGTTTTGGACAGCATATTTGAAGAAAGATGAGCACTAAGTGAGTAGTATCAAAAGCAAAACAAGAAAGAATGGAGGTCTGCAACGTATGGCCTGTTAGACTGAAGAAGTTTAGTTGGTTTTGGTCTGGAGAAAATGAGACTGAGGGACATTCATGGTAGCAGTCTTCAAGTACATTAGAAATTGATCTACAGAGGAATAAGGTTTTGTCAAGAGTTTGCTGTAGATAAGGCAAGGCAATAATACGCTTGAATTGCAACAGGGGAAATGTGGGTTAGGTATTAGGAATATCTTTATAGTAAGAAAGGCTGAAGCACTGTAATACCTTCCTTAGGGAGGCTGTGGAATCTGCATATAATAGAAGGGTTTTGAGAATAGTCTGGACAAACGTTTTGTGTAATCCTGCTGTTTCATCCTGTGTTGGGGAAAAAGAAGAGCGAGGAGATCAGGTGATTTCTCAGAATGTCTTTCAGTCCTTTCTATGCCTAGCAAGGGCTGTATTCCTCTCAACAAGTAATCTGAAATTTAGCGAACATCTGTCTCTGGTCTGGATGTGAATCTAGTGTGTCTTTAATCTCTCTTTCTTATTTTTTATTTTTCTTTTTCCTTTTTTATTTTTTATTTCTTATCTCTTAGCATTAGTAATTATTCCAGATGCTGATATACCTAAGATGTATGATAGCCAAGTTTCAACTTGTTCTGATCTTTGGGAACTAGGTTTTGTGGGTTTTTTTGTTTATTTTAAATTGATGACTAAGTGGTGATAAGACAGAATTTCCTCATGTATTGTCAAAAGTGTAAAAAGGTCATGTGACAGTAGTTCTAAAAGCTTAACTATTTTACTTATGTGGTTGATTTTTGTACAATGTCAGCTTTCCTTTTGGCTGAACAAGCGTATCTAGTAGTAAGGACTAAAGCAGGAGGACTGGTGAAATAACTGGGAGACACCTGTTTTAGGAAATAAGTAATTTCCTTCTGCTTCTTTACTTTTTTTCTGTCAGCATTTAATTAAGACAAAAGAGAGAGAGTTGGTCATCTGAGAATTTAGAATGTTGAATCTATTTGCTGTTTAAAAGCTCATCAGCTTTGGTTTGAGAAGATAGATTTTCATTCCAAAATTCTCCTCATGCATCATGGTTATCATTTGAAAACATGAAATTGCCTGAGATAATCTATTGTCTTTGGGAAGAAAATGTAATTTTACAATAGAATTGTCAGGTTTGATGAGATTCTGTGTAGATACACATATGAAAGCATACTGGATTCAGTGCAGAAGTAGGATGTCATGAAAACAGAGTAGTGTATATCATTCTTGGAGGTACTAATGGAAAGCCTACAGTTTGCCTAGTTCTTTTTCCTGAGAAGATTTGCCTCAGGATATTTGTCATAAGTGAAGGTATTTAAAAACAAACAAAGAAACTCACAAACCCCTCTAAAAGTAAAGTCAGAAGTTTTGTGCAAGGATTATGGGAGAGGTATGTGTAAGCTCTACCAGCCGAGTCACAGCATAAGCCACTGCTTGTGATTTTTATTGTGAATCCTTTTGATTAGATCACTGTGAAGCACAAAAACATCATACACAATAACATAATAATTTTTTTCAACACATTAAGATATTTTCTTCTCTTCGGCCCATTTGACCTATGAAACAGTACAGTGTAGTCATCTTTTTAACTGAATACCAGTTCTGCTTTCACTAGTGTTGCTAGCCCATTGTCTTCCTGCAAAACAGGGACATGCCACAAATCTTCCAAGATCCTCTACAGCTATTGAATATTGTCTAGTTAAAACTTTGCAGAATGCTGGAGCTGTGAGGGCAGCCATAAAACCAAGAAAATAAATGTGTTCATAGAAATTCTTCTAGAAAGAAATGAAGGCTGAGTAGCATTACAAAGAGACCCAGGAGGTTGTAGAGGAATCTCCCTTTATACAACTCTGTCCAGGCATGGCTCTGTGAGTTATTGTGACCACCTGGACCTAAAACCTGCCACCTGCCTTGTCTTAACTCATTCACCTTTTCTGCTAATGCAGAAAAAAATAAAATCAGTTTATCGTGATGGACAGTGGGGGCAGAAGGGATTCTATGAAGAAATCCTTTTGCTTATATTTTCCATTTCTCCTGCAGTTGTTGCTAAATCATAAATTTATCACAGCAGGAGCTTGCTGTGTTCATAATATTATATCATAGTGACTTACAGAAATGGAAAGAAAATCATATGCATGCGGTGCCAATTTTCAACTCAAATCCCATCACTTTACCCAGGCATTTTTCTTTTTTGAATCTGGCTCAAGAGGGTTTCACAGATTTTGGAAATTATGGGTACATTCTTCCACTGATCTCCTTTGACAAATGTATCTAAGAGTTCTTAGGTGTAAGTGAGCCTGGACTATGAGGCAGGATGATGGCACAGTTGGCTGAGCCTTGTTGTTGTGAATTTGCTGCCTAGCTCAGGGATGAAACTTTAGCCAGTTTTAGTAATCCTGATTGTCCTATCCTTATTAAAACAACAATCTGGGTTTACCTCTATTCTGCCATTTTTTTCAGTAGCTTTGCTATTTGTTCGGTGTTTGTCTTCTGCTTTTTTGTTGCCTTTCATTAAGAACATTTATTTATCTGGTCTCACATTTGTATTTCTTCAGTCTGGTGTTATACTTAAGAGCAGAGTGAGGTGTTTCATTTCCACATATTTAAAATAAGTTTTGAAGAGTTTTTGATACATTTCTCTCTCTCTCTTTCTGTATAAAAATGATTCCAGTTATGTTGCAGTGCTGTAGCACCACCATTGTTTTCCAGAAATGAGTTTTAGATAATCTAAGTTGCAGATCTCGTCATGTCTGTGTCACAGTGGCATCATCAGTAAAGCTTCTGGAGTTTAAAAAGGAAAATAATCTGTATGCTACCTTAAAAATGCACTGTGCTTCTTTAACATGAACTAGCCCAAACCCAAGAAAGGTCAAGACTATAGCAGTAATGGGCTTTTTCTGCCTTGAAATTGTGGCTATTAACATTAATACTGTCAAACCAGCTAGGAGATATTGAAGGATATAGTTTCTCATTTAGAATTAAATCACTCTTTCCTTGGAGAAGAGGAAGAGAAAAAACCTAGATAAGAGAAGAAAGGGAGAGGGTTCGAGGATGTCCAGGAGTTCAACCTTGCAGAGTTTCTGCCAAAAGCTTCCTATTAGGAGAAGGGTTTATGGTCTGTTTTCAATTTAAATCTGCATGTATTATGCTCACTGTAAAGGTCCCTAAACTTTAGGATGCGTGAGGATAGTACTGTCTACTTAGGTACAACTACAGAGGATGAAGATAATGTCTCTGCCTTGAATCACCTCCTAATACACTTGTCAATTTCCAGCTCAGAGGCCATCATTAGCTTTGTATCCTTCCTAAATGTCTCCAGAAGAATTGAGGAATTTAAAAGCTGTGGCCTGCTAGGGAAGGAGAAGAAAATAATAGTTTCATTATAGTTTTCATAAATCTGAGAAAGATGTCAAAAGAATATGAAGCTGTCTTATTTCTGGCTCTTTGCAACTAGTAAAACAGGAATATGTGAGAATTGATTTTGTTTGATAGCAAAAGCATTGCTGAATAATGATTTGAATATTTGTAGGGGCTAGGGCTTACATCATGTTGTTTTTCAGACTTCTTACTTCCCTAAAAAGCTTCATTAAATATTCTTTCATAGATAGTCTTTACCTCTGTAGATACTAGCCTGTGTTTTTGAAGGTACTATTCAACTGCTGTTCGTATGTTGTTACTCCCAAACTTACATGCTAACATTTTCTCACCCAAAAGGGGTGAGAGGCAAATTCATAGTTTCCATTCAGTCTCATACTAAGGTGTCTCTTCTACCAAAAAAATAATGCTACAGAATTTTTCAGGTAACATCTGAACTATGTAATAAGAATTATTTAAAAAATATGATTTTTTGTTATAAACATTGTGCCCAAATTGTGCTACAGTTCAGCACTCAACAACATAATACAGAATACTATATAATGGAGATTTAAATCATGGTTTAGTTCCATCTATACTGGCAAAGCCAAATTTATTTATTTATTTATAGCTAAGTTGGAAAACTTGTGTGGGTCCCCCAATACAGGGCTGGCTTTTGTGACTCAACTAACTATGTTTTTTTAATTAGATCACATCCTAAAGGAAAAATGTTACTAAAACATCTGAAAATATAAAATGGATTGGCCTTTTCTAGGAAAAGATGTATATAAAACTATGCAAATAAAATACAAGGATGGCAGTATTGCTTGTGAAGCTGTGCTTAACAAAGGGAAAACTTAGAAGTTCTAGCTCAGCAGTTCACAAGCCACTTAATTTTGTTCATTGGGGAAGGCATATTAATAATTTTTGTTAGAAATGCTTGGCGTCCAAGAATCCAGGCTGTCTTCTAAATTGACTAAAATCACAATACTAGCCTTTAATTTAAATATTTTATTCCTGTGTCTGTCTGGGCTGTGCTTTTTCTAACTATTGTTTAGGGAGAATAAGGTGGGAGCATCTGTACTACAGCTGCTGTTCAAATAGAGCAATGCCTTTACTGTAGACAAAACAGTTGGCACAATTGTTTTAAATTATTTGTTTATGAAGAGCCAGAAATAAGAAGGCTTTATATTCTTTTGAAGTGGGAAGATTTTCTTCATTTTCTTGAGATTTTAAAAAAAATGTTTGTCCAGAGGGTATTTCATAAACTAGGTTAGACAACTATCCAGCAACATTTTTATTTCTATGACGTGAGGGGTTTTTTTCTCTTTCTGTGTGTTGTTTCTTGGGATTGTTAGGTTTGATGTGAAAGCATTTATTAATAGTTTCCACAAAGATGCTGTGATATATTTACAAGAACTTGCTGAATTTATTAGTAAGTGTGCAGAGGACAAACTGTTTTCTCTTTAGATAATTGCAAATGGATTCTGTTCTTTTTCCCTGATTTTCCTAATGAGTAGTTTTAATCTCTTTTTTGTCTTCAGCTGTTAGATGTGGGATCAAATACATCTGTTTTTAAATCAAATTCTGTAATAAAAAGTTCTTTAAATTAGCTTAATATAAAGGTAGTGTTTGCTTAGTCTTCATTACATTCGTTTTTAAAATGACTGTAAGGAAGTATATAAAAAAAAGAGAACCTAGCCATTTTTAAATCTTTGAGCTTAGAACCAGTATTTTCAAGCATTGATACATACCCTTTTCCCTGAGCTATTTATTACTTAAACAAAGGCTGACAGCAAAGCTCAGTCTATAATATGTAAATCCTTGTGGAAAAATAGCGCCGAAAAAATGGGTCCAGGCAGCTGTGTCACAAGGTTTGACCACTTTGGGCTGGGGTGCCAGGAGATTTGAGACAGATGTTTTCAGACATGCCGCATGCCTAAAACATTTCCAGGGGTCGAGCTACAAATAGTGACTTAATAAGTGCAGAAACAGGAAAAGTATGCAGGAGGACACAAGAGTTTATTCACCCCTAGGTGCACAGCCAGCCTCTTTACATTACATCTGCCTGTCAGGGTTGGCTATTTAAGCTGTCATGCCCTTGGTATTGCTCTTTGTCTGCCTGTGAATAAAGTGCAGCATTGTGATTACTAATCCCACTCCAGTGACTTGACTTTAAATGTGGTTTTGGAGCGGATCCCGGAGTTCTGTTTGCTAAGCTTCCTACTCCTGTTTCAGAGACACCACTGGAGATCTATGAGAGAGAGCACTGCAGACTGCCCTCTACTCCTGTAGACCTGTCGCCTTTTTCTCCCCCTCCGCCTTTTTTTTTTTTTTCTCCCAAAACTTTTTGAAGGAAATCAATGGATACCAAAGTGATCTGTTTATTTTTCTTTTTTTCTTTGCCTCCACTGACAGTGGGAAATCACACTGGTCGCATCAAGGTGGTCTTTACACCCAGCATCTGCAAAGTGACTTGTACCAAAGGCAACTGTCAGAACAACTGTGAGAAGGGAAATACCACGACCCTTATTAGCGAAAACGGCCATGCTGCTGACACTCTGACAGCCACTAACTTCCGAGTAGGTAAGTACTCTGAAACTGTATTTGTCCTTAGCTGTCCTCTCTTGACTAACAGAGGGAGGAGATGTTTTGTTATTAATACCAGTTGTGCATCTGTTACTCTTTGTTTGGAGGACTGTACTGAGTAGGAACCATTGTTAGACAAGCTTTCTGGTGTTCTTCGGAAATGTTCCCAAAAGTTCCTTTTGTGTCATAGAAAAAAACTCCCATATTTTTCGTCTGAATTTCAGCTGCAGGGCTACAACATGCTAAGCTGAAGCTTTTAGTAAAATTCTTCCCTCAGACTTTGTGTTCGTAAACAGAGAAAATGTCAAATTCCATGAAAAGTTCCATTTCCTCTTTTTTGCTTGTTGAATAGGTATCAAATGCTCATAAAATCTAGCTAACACAGTGAATCTGTCTACAAAAAGTTTTTCAGGAGTTCCTTAAAACTACAATCCTTTTTAAAAATACATCAGCTTAAAACTTTTTCTTACTTCTAAAAGTAAATCAGACTTCCTATTTTTCATTTTTAGAAACTGAAATAATGTGAAGTCCAATTGAAGTTATTGAAGCCAGTCACTTCTCTGCTAATGTTTATTCTTTCTGCTTGCTCAGTAAGAGTATCAGCAGTATGCCAGTCTAAACCCTACAACTGCTTGACTGCGTTGAAACAAATCCTGAAAGCTATCTAGGATAATGATTAGCATATTTTAACTGTACACTATATATATCATGTTAGGAATTTGTCTGCAAGTATTAGTCTTGTAAGCTAAGAGAAACACAGATATAAGGATACATACCTAAAAACTTTTACATTTGTGGTTTCACATTATGATATCCTTAACTGCTCTTGGAAAGTATTTTGTTGTTATCTTGAAAATATCGTAGTATTGTTTTCTGAAAAAACTTTTTAAATTAATTATTTTGCCAAATTGTACTCAAAGAATGCCAGATATGAACATTGTAATTTTAGTCTCTGTCTAGTATAAACATAATGTCAGGCAGTGCTGATGCTGGCCAATACTGCCCCTTTTAAAGTGCACTATTTTTCAGGCTCCGAGGGAGGAGAAAGCTATTTCAAGTTATTCTTCTTTTCATCCGGACAGACGATACAAAGAGCATTTCCATCCTACTAGACTATCAGACTGTGGGTGAAAGCTCTTGAAATTAATAACACATTCCATGATAATATGCATGATTGTAAAAATATATATGTTTTAAACTAATGATAATAAAAACAGTGTTTTAAAAGATCAATACAGCACATTTTGGGTTTATGGTTGTTCTGATGCATTAAAAAAGAAAAGGCTTTTGTAAAGGATTGGTAAATCAAATACTTTAAACTTGTGTTTACTGTCAATACAGATTTTTACGAATGTTTTAGCAAGAACCACAGTTAAGTAAGATTTTTGTTTAATTTTCCTACTACTGTGGAAAGATACAGTTATTCTCCCCTCTTTTCATTTTACCTCATTTTTTTGAATTGAAACTATGAAATGCTGCAAACAGGCAGTCATGTAATTTGTCTGCAATGTAAATCTGTGCTGTAACGTGACCTTCTCTCAAATACTTGAAAACTTGGAGAGTGGAAATTGACCTGTGAAGACGTGTTCCACACCTTCCTTCCTGGCCTCAGGCCATGCAGCTTCTGACGCACTGTGTACAATAGGCTGCTAGAAATATTCAGCAAAAGCAGCCTATAATAGTATTTGATGGAAAGATAAGGGATTGTTATGTTTAAAAATGTATAAAAACACATTGCTACACATGTATAGGGATTTTTAACCTGCCTGTAGATTTCTGTCTTCCCTATTACCTTTAAAAGACCAAAAGCATATAATTTTTACAGAAGAGGAATAAGAAAGAGGTCTAAACTGTGACTTCAAGGCTCTCCAGTTAAAATAAAATTGCTGAGTGACCTTAACTTCTTAATAACCATAGAGGAGAGATCCTACACCTGTAGATTGAGATCTTTCACTGATTGCCATTTTTTGGGAGCTTTTGAATCAGGGTTTAAAATATATACTACTGAAATAATTTTTATATCAGTTCTCTAACTAGTGCCTCTCTTCAGCTTAGGGTTGTCCTAATAGAGATGTCTCCTGATACATAAAGCAGAAGTAATTTGGGTCTTCTGAGCTAATTTATTTTTGTTATATTTTTAACATCTATATTATGTTTTACTTGTGCTTTTTGCTTTTAAATCTCTGTTCTAAACTTATTGATTTACTGTTTATCCAAAATGCATAGAAATTCTTATTCTGACATTTTAGAAATGCAACCATGAAACAGAATGTTGTGTCAGAAAATATGTACTTAAAGCAATGAACAGCACTTTTTCAGTATGTTTTTTTTAAAGTATTTTTTCTTCCTAAACCCAGGAAAGATAAATTCATATGTCCTAATTTGAAAACTAACTCTTATTAATAATAATAGATACCTACTATGAGTGGGGAATTTAGGAAACTGCTTTAGGTTGTTAGATCTAAATGCATTTCTGTATCAGGAGCAGCATTCTAGTACACGAGATTTGAATTTAGATTCTCTGATGACAGATTGCAGTTAGCCATCTCATTGCTTTGTTCTTAATAATCCATTATTTCTAATAATGAACCAGAGTAAAATTTTGTGTGTGTTTTAAACTTTGTGCTGAACTCTATAAACATTTTTTATTTTCAGAGAGTAAGTTGCAGTGCCTGTACTAAAGCTACTCAAGTTTTTCCATGGGTTATTTCAGATTCTTAAATTTTGCTGTTTGTCATTTCAGCTGAAACTTGGTACCAGTGAGTCCAGGCAAGGAACAATTCCTGTTTCCTGAAAATTTTATAAGATATGGATAAGCCATTAAAAACAAAAACCCACAACAAGAAACAGATTGCTTTTCAGGTAGCTGAGATTTTGGCTGCTCTCAGGAATAGCTCTAGTATTTCAGTTGAAGGTGATGAAAGCTTGGTATTTGAAAGGAAGGATCTCCTTGATTGCCAGTCTGCTTCAGTGAAACTTGGGGGTTTTTTTCAGTTTCATTTTGTGAATGGGATATGTTGTACACTTAAACTAACCAACCTCCAATATTTCATTGGCTTGGAGAATGAAAGGATTTAATCTGAGTGGAAACTTCTGCTGAATAGATGATTCTCATTATTCTATTGGATTGATGCATGTGCAGTTTGTATGGTGTTTCAGTCCTGATATATCTGCAGAGGCTTGTAAAACAGGTTTGATACATGTGCATAGGAAAGGATGTGTATAGAATAACATATGAGGTTTCTCTCCCATTCACTGTTGAAATTACTCAGTAATGTGTCCTGTTTCTCCTCAAAATTATTCCCCATTCCAAAATACCTATTTTTGAAATTAATTTTCTCCCTGTAAGAATGGGAGGACAGTGACTAATTTGTGACTGTAAAATGAAGCAGTAAGGAATTAGGAAATGCCCAAATTAATGTTCTTCATGCTCTTTAATTTTTTTCCCTATTGTGCATATGTATTTAATTATAGATTTACATTGTATTTTTTTGCACGGGATCCCCACCTCGTTCATTGCACAGGAATTGCAGAAGTTAGTAAAGGAAGCAGTCATTTAATACTTAGGTTTATATTCACTGTTCACTTGTCGTGGTAGAGACGGACATTACAAACATCAGATTGTGCAAAATGGCTACTTTATTGTTCTAACAAACTTTTTTATTAACCTTCTTCAAAGTATGTGTTCATATATGATTGGTTTAGTTAGTAACTAACAGTTCATGATTGGTGAGTCGTCAGGACGGTTCCTCTTATCATTGTCTTGTTTGCACAGCTCTTCTTGGGACTTTCCAGACTCTCAAGGATACACTACAAACTGCTCAAGGTTACGCTGCTCATGCATCATCAGGCATTCTGCAGACCCGCTGCATTCTCCGACATTCACTTGCAGCTCTGTGTCTCATTTAAAGCAGTTCTTTCAAACTGTTATTAATGAGAAGTTAGTGTTGCATACTATTCAGTAGAAGTGCATATCTTTCTGTAGGAATTTTGTGTCTGAGCACTTGGCAGTATCTGTGTCAAACAGGGAAATAGAATCACAGAATGGTTTGGGTTGGAAGGGACCTTAAAGATCATCTAGTTCCAACCTCCCTGCCGTGGGCAGGGACACCTTCCACTAGACCAGGTTGCTCAAAGCCCTGTCTAACCTGGCCTTCCAGGGATCGGGCACCCACAACCTCTCTGGGCAACCTGTTCCAGTGTCTCACCACCCTCACAGTGAAGAACTTCTTCCTTACATCTAATCTAAATCTACCCCCCTTCAGTTTAAAGCCATTACCCCTTGTCCTATCACTATACACCCTTGTAAAAAGTCCCTCTCTGGCTTTCTTGTAGGCCCCCTTTATGTACTTGGAAGGCTGTTGTAAGGTCTCCCCAGACCCTTCTCTTCTCCAGGCTGAACCTCAGCTCTCTCTCATAGGAGAGGTGCTCCAGCCCCCTGATCATCTTCATGGCCCTCCTCTGGACTCACTCCAACAGGTCCATGTCCTCGTCATGTTGGGGGCCCTAGAGCTGAATGCAGTACTGCAGGTGGGGCCTCATTGGTGTGGTGTAGAGGGGCAGAAACACCTCCTTTGACCTGCTGGCCACACACACTTCTTTTGATGCAGCCCAGGGTACGGTTAGCTTTCTGGGCTGTGAGTGCACATTGCTGGGTTGTATTCAGTTTTTCATCCACTAATACCCCCAAGTCCTTCTCCTCAAGGCTGCTTTCAATCCATTCTCTGCCCAACCTGTATTTGTGACCCATGTGCAGCACCTTGCACTTGGCCTTGTTGAACTTCATGAGGTTTGCATGGGCCCACCTCTCAAGCCTGTCAAGGTCCCTCTGCATGGCATCCCTTCCCTCCAGTATGTCGATCGCACCACACAGCTCGGTGTCGTCGGCAAACTTGCTGAGGGTGCACTCAATCCCACTGTCCATGTTGCTGACAAAGATGATAAAACAGTGCCGGTACCAATACTGATACCCCATTCTGGGGATGGAGACCAAGGAGAGTTTAAGAATTTTTTCCCATGCCAATGGGAGATGATTGTAGCAGAGGTGGCGATAGAACTGTTGCTCTGCTATTCCCCTTTATGTGACTCTTTAACGCTCATCAGTATCTCTTCATTTAACATTCCCTTGCCCTTTTCTTCTGATCCCTTTTCATACAGCCTGCACAGTTGCCCTTCCTCCTGGCTTTGCTGTGCATAACCATAGTTTACTTAGGTTGTTACTGTGGATGAGGGAATGTTTTGTTGTATGCTTTCCCTTGGAAGAAGGGCAGATTTTTAGGAACCCTTTATTTCTTGTTTCATTGAATTTGAGTGAAAGTTAAAGTTTCTCCTACAGCTTCGCTAGTTTTTTTAGGGAATTGTTGTGAGGTTGAGAATGATGTCAGATGTGTGTGTTGTGGCCTGCAGTCTGTGTGAGCCAATCTTCCTTGTAAGACTAGAAAAGAATAAGATATTTATCCATCCTCCTTTCTTCTCTTCTCATCTATAAAAGGTACATTTGTCCCTGGTCCTATATCAACATGTTAATAAGGATCTGCCAGACATCATTTGGTGACAGGGTGTCATGGTGTCCAAAGTGGAAAATATATCTGGTCCGTTGTATTTTGAAGGACCAGATATTGTTTATTTAATCATAAATTTTAAAACTTTCAGTATGGATCACAGTGATCTGCATATCTTGTAGCCTGTTGCAATAACGCTCAGATTTATACTGCCTATTGAATTTTGGCACTTTCCTTATCAGAATTTTGTATAAAATTTTTTTTTCTGTTTTACTGTGTAGACTCTGTACAAATGTTTTTGGATAACTGAGGTTTTCCAGAAGTTTCCAATTATGTATAGACAGAAAATTCCAAGAAGCATCATAAACATTTTGCTCAAATTTTATTTGGTCTTCTCTTGAAAGTAATGAAAGAAAATTTTATCAATATATTTTAAAACAATAGGTTATTCAAAGGAAATGTAGTAAGAAGACTCACTATGTAATAATTATTCTAAGAGAATTTCCTATCTAGGAAAGAATCTAGAGAACATAATTATTTAGAACTGTGAAAATGTAAAGCAGTTATTTTAGAAAAAGTTGATAGAATTTCTGAATTTTATTCAGACATATGATCATGAATTTCTATCGATGCTGTAGAAGTTAACATTTCTTTTTATTCAAGCACTGTTGCTCTTATCAAAGAATTGTGTTGGTTAAAAATGGCAATGAACTGTAAGCAAGGCAGCACATTTTTATCTGTAGTTTGTGTATGACAGGAAATCTAAGAGCAATGAATGGCATTTTCTTGCTGCCATTTGCTATGTAATAAAGTTGTTGTTTCTTTGCTCCATATGATACATACTGCACATATCCTACTACATTTAAGAGTTACTGTAAGACTATGATATTTGAGGAAGACTTTTCAATATTGTTTTGTATGAAAAGGCATTTATTGTAAATAATATTGGAGGGTAAATTTGATGGCATATAAAGGCATATAAAAGACCAACAGCTTGTAGAAGTATTTGTGTAGATTTGTGAGAATTTGCAGACTCTTTTGGCAGCTTGAGGTGTACACTGTTCAGTTTTCTACCATTATATTTTATTCTTTGTTTTGTTGTACTGGATTTAGTAAGAGTTGCTAGAATGGCAACATGTTAGAAGAGATGCTTTCTTCTCTATTATGAAGTGGTGGTTACTACTTGGTGAAAGGTGTCAGCCTCGGTAGATGACTCATCGTGTCTGATCTATGTAACTGGTGCCCCAGCAAAACACTGTTCCTATGGCTTCAGCTGAGTCTTAGCATAGAATCACAGAATCATTTAGGTTGGAAAAGACTTTCAAGATCATCAAGTCCAACCATCATCCATGCCCACTAAACCATGTTCTGGAGTGCCTTGACTACGTGCTTTTTGAATACCTCCAGGGATGGTGAGTCAACCACTTCCCTGGTCAGCCTGTTCCAATGTCTGACAACCCTCTCAGTAAAGAAATTTTTCCTAATATCCAACCTAAACCTCTCTTGCCGCAACTTGAGGCCATTTCCTCCCATCCTATCTCCAGCTACCTGACAGAAGAAACCAGCACCCACCTCACTACAACCCCCTTTCAGGTAGTTGTAGAGAGCGATAAGGCCTCCCCTCAGCCTCCTTTTCTCCAGACTAAACAGCCCCAGTTCCCTTAGCTGCTCCTCATAAGACTTGTGCTCCAGCCCCCTCACCAACTTGGTTGCCCTTCTCTGGACACACTCCAGCACCTCAATGCCTTTCCTGTAGTGAGGGTCCCAAAACTGAACACAGGACTCGAGGTGTGGCCTCACCAGTGCCGAGTACAGGGGAACAATCACCTCCCTGCTCCTTCTGGCCACACTATTTCTGATGCAGGCCAGGATGCCATTGGCTGCCTTGGCCACCTGGGCACACTGCTGGCTCAAATTCAGCCGGCTGTCAACCAGCACCCCCAGGTCTTTCTCTGCCAGGCAGCTTTCCAGCCACTCTTCCCCAAGCCTGTAGTGCTGCATTGGATTATTGTGACCCAAGTGCAGGACCTGGTACCTGGCCTTGTTGAACTTCATACAACTGGCTTTGGCCCATCGATCCAGCCAGTCCAGATCTCTCTGTAGAGCCTTCCTATCCTCAAGCAGATCAACCCTGCCTCCCAACTTGGTGTCATCTGCTAACTTGCTGAGGGTGCACTTGATAGCAGATGTACATGTAGCTTCTCAAATGGAGGATTTAAAATAATTGATAACAAATGTCATGCAGAGATTTTTAAAATTCCTTTTGGTAACATAACTGAGAATTTTTATTATTATTTTTTTAGATACTTTGGTTTTCAACTTGATTATGTGACATCAAACATCCTAATTGATGAGGAGATTGTTTCTGGAATAACTGCTTAGCTCAAGAACAGCATATGATAATTCATAGTAGTGTATTCTGTGTGGGTAAGAGTGAAGTGTTACTTTGAAATGTCCCTGGGTTTTGCACTTGAACTTGCCATAGTATCATCCTTTTCTGAAGTAGCTGTGATGCAAGAGCCTTGCTATTCCCCCAGTATTATCAGTTTAGTCCTTTTACTGTCTCTGTGGTGGCTACCTTATAGCCTTATTTGCTAAAAGTGTTGTTTCTACTGTTCCTGCAGTAATTATAATTTCTGCCTTGTCAGGCTTTATTGTTTTATGCTCTTTTTGCTGCCAAATGAAATCTGTTTTCTTTTTACAGACACTGACAGACACTTGAAAATTTCAGAATTCTTGGACAACTTGGTTGAAAGATTAACTTTTTAAACTTTCTGCAACAGTAGTCAAAGAAGTTGGTCAGTCTATCAGAGTGTGTGTCCCTCTGGGTGGGGAGGGGAAAGAAAAGGATCAGGACATTATAGTTTATTCACTGCTTTAGCTGGTAATTTGAAATATAATCTGCATAAATGATGACCATACTTGAAGGATTTATTCATGCGGCAGCATTGTAACAGCTGTAGAAAAATGAAGGCCAAGTATTTTTCCTCAGACATTGGACTGAGTGGCTAAAATAGAAAAAAGGACAAATAGCAGTGGAACTATTTTACGAATTGCTTACATCCTCTGCCTTATAGAAGATAATAGGGAAAAGGTATTTCCCAGCCTGAAGGGCCAATGCAAATCAGTTTGGGAGGAACCACTTATGAGCATCAATTTAACACATACTCCTTTTTTCCAGTCTCCCTTTGTTCTATAAAGTAAATTTGAGCAGACAGGAGAATGAATTAATTTACTTACAATATAGGTAGTGTAGTGTAGTCTTTCCTAATCTGAACCACTAGTGAACTAAAATTCTACCCTGTAATGTAAATGTACTACTCTGTAGTCTGAGCAGTGGTCAGGGTTTTAATGCATTTTCAATTATTGGCCACCTATACTCGAATTACAAAGAAAAATTATATCTTAAGGATTTTGTTGTTGTTGTTGATATCCACATCTGTTCAGAAGGAATGCTTTCTTTTCCCCATGTATTCATCAGTACTTATCATCAACAAATAGTTCTGGTTTCTACCATAGAGCTTATAGCACCTCTGAGCTCTTTCTTCATAATCTTAAAAATAATTACTCAAATTTGACATCTTTCCCTCTGATTCTAATGGAGGCCAGATGCTAATTTAAAGAAAATACATTCTTCACGAGATGATTTTAATGAGGTTGAACTTAGACAAGCCTCTTAGCAACTCATTTCCACTCCCTTGCTCACCTTAAGGACTTCAGACCATGACTGCGAACCAAAAGTCCATCTGTTCTCAAAGCACTCACCAAATTGTATATTATAGAGAACACAGTTTTTGGATGTGCAGTCATAGGAAAAACCACAAATGGAAATGATACAAAATCCACACCTGCAGCCATTCAAAAACACATGGAGTATGTTTCCCTCAAAGTTAAAGCAAAACAGAACACAAAGTTAAAATGCATAATGCTTTATTTTACTGTATATGGTTTTAATTTATAGGGATTAGTTTATGTACATCTGACTTGAAGTACTGTGAAAAGAGAATGAAGAGTGCATTTATTTGAATGATTACATTGTTGCATAGTCAAATAAACACACTACCTTGTACGGCTATAATTTTGTTATTGCTAAACCAAATCTCTTTGCACATACCTCACTGAAGATCAAGTATATGCCAACTTTGGCTTAAAAAAGAAGTAAATTGCCTTTGAATTATGCAAGCACAGAAGAGTCTGACAAATTTCTTTACTGGTTAAAATATGGCATTTATCATGGATAGATTTTTTAGCAGATGGGTTTGTATTTAACGTGTCCTTTTGAACATAACAGAAGCAAGCAGCTATCATTGCTCTACTGATTGCAGTCTTTCCCCATGCAGCCTCTCTACTGCCTATTCCGTTTTTGTTTATTCTGCTCCAGATAATTCCCCTGTCTCTGTACAGTGTAGCCTGTATAACTTTCACCTATCCATTCCACCTATAATTAGTTCTTAGGTTTGAGTATCACTGAGAGAGGCCTGTTTTGTAGTGTAGAGGCACAGAGACTTCTGGATCTTTCGTTTGGAACATGAACTATATATTCATTACACACAGATTTAAGTTCTTTGAGTTTTCTATCTATCCATAAAAAATCTGAACTGTTAAAAGGGAACTGTGAACTTCCCCAATATTTGTTTGTTTATTTAAAATTATATACATGTACTACTGTATATATCATATATATGTATATTATAAAGTATATACAAAATAGAAATTAAAAATGGATTGGATAAAGATGAAGTAAACTCTATATTGAAATTTTTTTTTATTTATTAATGGTAGAAAACATATTTCTTTCCAGCATCCCAGTAGATCGTCTTGCACACTGCCTGGGGTGAGCACACCCTGCTTTGCAGACCACTGGTACAGGGAACCAAAGGAGACGAGCTTCAAAACATAAGCTGTAATATTATCTTTCTGCAGTTAGTATGGGTCTATCGTGTCTACCTTACTTATTGTTTCATTATATTAAATTCAGCCTATTATATTAGATGCTATATATATAGGTGCTAGAACACCTTTTTTCAATCTAATAAGAGGTTCATAGGTTGAAGAATGCCAATTGTGACAACGGGGGCAAAGGGATTTTTGTTTTTGTACTTACACACATTTCAGTGCACAGGGTCAGGTACAACACTGCAGTGTAAAGCTTGTCAATGTGGTTGTATACAGCTCAGGGGAGTTGGGTGCATGATTTAATTGCTTGGAACTGGATGTGACCAGTCAAAGCTCTGACTGTGCTTTAGGTTTATGCAGCTTGTGCAACACTTTATACAATTATTATGTGTTGTTAAAAGGACCACAATGGGAAGTATTGAAGTTGTGTGTTTTTTAATGGATTTCCAACTGTACTTTCTCTGCAGAGTAACCTTTATCCTCCCTACTCATTAGCACTGACTCTGCTCCTTTTTTCCTTCAGAACTCCAGGATTTGAGTCTTTTACTTTTCACTGTTTTCCTATGACCTAATTTATTACTCAAACTCTGAATAATATCCTTCCCAATATTCTCGTATTGTGTCACCTCCTCAAGGTCAACTCCTGGAAAATGTTCCAATTTCTTGTGATGTAGACAGTGCCAGAAAAATCTTAGATAGCTTATGTTTTTCATGCTTTTTAACTAGTCCAGGAAGGTCTGGATTATGAGCTATTATTTGTATGTTAATGGGTATCCACTTGAAAGAATCTATTCCTACTTTATTCTCCTTGTAAACTTTTTACACAAAATAAGCACTTTGGTAAAGTTACAGTAATCAGAGAGTGGTCTCCTGATGTTTGGAAACAGTGGAAATTTTTGTGATGACTACAGTTTTTGTGGCTTTTTCTATTCTAAACATAATTTTGTTATTGGAGGATATCTTGTGGTATGGGATGTAGTGGATCAGTGTTCACAGATCCTTTGGATCTACAGCTGGGGGTTCATCCCAGTTACTAAATCTTACTGAGGTGCCTGAGTTGGGAGCCTAGTAGTCAGCGATGAGAGACACCTTTATGGCAGGTTGGCCTATGGATGGCCTGAACGGCCTGCTGGGGTGAGCCTTTCTTCACTGACTGGGTGGGAAACCTCAGGTAACAACACTCCTAACTCAGATGGCTTAAGAAGGCATAAAAGGTTAAATGGGATGAATCTCAGCCTAAATATCTATTACTCAGCTGCCAGAAATGATAAGGATGCTGATGTCCCTGGGCAGTGTCAGCTTTGCTACTTCTGTGGTTTTCGGAGCCTTTGTGTAACAGAGCCATGACCAACCGCTTAAGTGTTTCTCAGGACATTTTGCCATTTTGTCTGATGGTAACCAAGTAGTATGATGTCTAAGAGCAGCTCTTTTCTCTGCCTTACGCTACTGGGTGTTATTACTTTTTTACTCCATGCAAGAGTCCAGTATGGTTTTTTTGGAAACAGCCTTACAGGAGAATGGTGTCAGAGCAGAGGATCAGTTCAATGTAACAGTGCATGAGCAGGAACAGCTTAGTGTCATTATGGTCAAGTTACTCATTAGTCCTTAAAGGTGGGTAATGCTGCTCAGCTGACACCAGAAGGGAAGAGTATAGCCTGGAAGGATCCTGTAGCAATAAAGATGCTTGTTGTTTGTTTTTATCTGTCCTTGTGTGGAATTCTTGTTCCGTCTGTTGAAAACAGATACAATACAACATTAACTAATACATGTTAGTATTACACATGCTCAGGCACACCTATGCTATGTAGAGGACTAAGAGTCTTAAAAGCACTGGGAACATAGGAAGGGTGAGTTTTCATCAGACACTGGGCACCTTGATTTCAGTGTACCCACTTTGACAATGGCAATTAATAAGCTATTCAGGACTGCTTAAAATGATACCTGTAAAGTCTTTATACTGCAACATAGTCTTTTGCAATGTTTACATTTTTTATTCTGCTGGAAGTTGTTTTAAGAATGATGGTTCTAAAAAAGTGTTGCTAGCTTGCTACACTTTCAAACCCGGCCTTCCATAGAGATTTTATTTCAGTTGCATATGTTTTGCATGAAGAATAAAATTGATTATCAACACACTGTAGAAATCGGAAGAAATGCCTGGAGTAGCTTTTCTGTATGAGTTAGCGTCATTATCAAAGGTCTGACACTGGCCATTTGTAATGCATTCATTCCTGATAAAGAGCAACTAGTGGTTTTTTTTCCTTAGTATACTGATTCCAGGTCTAACTGTTGTGATATAGTCAATACAACAGGATCAGCTGGTAATAAAATCAATAGATTCACCAAATACGATCAGGGTAGGAGTGAGTCATCCCTTAACACTCTGTCTATCCCCTTGCCTCTAAAAATAGTGTCTGAATCATCTCAGATATTGAGAATATTAGAAGCAGATTTAGCAAAGAGTGATGGTGAGCATCATGCCTGTTAGTGAGCCAGAATCTTCCTGTCAATCATTTCTTAACTACCATAATTTTTGCTATACCCTTTTTATGTTGAATAACCATGGCTTTAGGCCATTTTCTGTGACTGAGCATGCCTTTTATTTTTCTGATAGCATTTGGATATTTTAATATTGTTTTTCAGCCATCTCGTTCTTTCCACACTAACACTGTAATAGTTTTTTTGGGCAGCTGTTGGTCAGATGGTGCTCATTTCAGTCACTTACACACAGGCCTACAGTTGCATTTGACATGTCTAAGGATATCTGGCTTATCACATGAGCTTGGAAGGATGTCCTATGAGACTCCCATGCCCTTTGGATCCACATTGAGGGATGCATGAAACATCTGGGAGCATATCAGCTGTCTCTTGATGGATTTGGTGTATGCATCTGCAAGTCACCAACATCCAACTTTTCTTTCTGAGGTAAAGTACAGAGTTTAAACTGAGGAAAACATACGAGTTGTACAGTGAAATTATCTTGTGCATTTTCATTCTGGATTTCTTGCCGATCATGATATTTACTCAACAAATGGGTATTTCTCTAAAATATATTGCAGCCTTGTCCTTTATGATCTGAACCTGCTTGCCAGTTTTCAATATCAGGATCTCCCATAGTTGACAATGCAGCTGCCGTTAAGGAATGGCTGATAACTATTATTGATATGCTTTTATAATGAAAACCTGAGACATAGTGGGACAAGCATGTACACTGAGACAGCTTAAATATTACTATCTACATATATGAGGTGCGTGTTGAAACTTACATTACAGGCAGTGGAGATTTAGAAATTTGTTCAACTCTAATACAGATCCAGAGAACTAAGGCAATACCTACTTGACTCTGTTTTTCCTGGTATGGGATCTCACAGCTTTCCATCCCCAGTAAAGACAGCATCCCTCCCCCTTTTTCATAAGTAGACAGTTCTTCTTTTCTAGTGTATACCTAATTTGTTACACTTGTTGCACCTTATTTACAGTGAGTTGACACTACCATTAAGTGATGGTAATCACTGGACAGCCTTTCAAGAGCTCACATAAAGCTCAATTACTCATGGAGAAAACAATCATCCCAGAAGCTGAGCCTGTACTTAGCGGCTGAGTTAGAGAATTAATTTTAAATGGATAGTTTGCTGTTGGGAGATCTGAAAATGTATAATACATGAAGACGTAGTTAATCTGATTTCGTGATGCTTTCTTCTACTTGCGTTCCTTGGTAATTGCCATGTAGCTGCATTAAGTAGCATCACAGACATTCCTCCAGTTAGGCTTTAAGGGACTATGTGATTTGTTAAAGCTTGGTGCTGATAGCGGTAGATGAAGGCGTTTGAGAAGAACTAGTGAAGTACAGTTTCGTTTAAAGAGTTATATCTTCCAAAATTGTGAGAACAACAGTGGAAAACATTAAGAGAATAGCTAGACTGCATTGTAGCAGTGGGCTTCTTTTTTTTGTCTTTCCTTTCTGTTTATTTTGAATGTATTATTGTAGATCTATAATAGAATTTAAAAAAACCAGCTGCTGTAGTTCCTGGATTTGGAACTAAACTGTCAACATGTATGGTGCAAAGAAAATGTGTGTTTGTCTATGAAAAGGTGTAGAAAGTTTATTTTGTAAAATGATATGACTGCAACCTGAAAATGGTCACGGCTACAACACATACATAGTATATCTGTAGGGCTTTTCTTCACAAATGTAAACATGCAGCATCTTCAAAATCACTGAACTGATAATTTGTCAAATAGCCATAGGCATGATGATAACTATTGAGCTTCCTTAGTGCAATGTCTGGTTTTTTTGTTCGGTGGGGGTTTTTTTGTTTGTTTGTTTTAATATGTGCAGTACGGCATTTCATGGAGTAGGGAGAGTGACAGAAAGAGAAGGCTGTTTGGGAATTTGTTTATTTTTTTCTGTCGAGAGGAAGAATCCTTCTAGAGCAAGAGCAGTTCCCCAGGATTCTTGGCAGCATATTTTAAAGCATAAAATCATGCCTGTCCAGATGCTTTAGTGACTACTACTTGCTCTTCCATTCAGTGATTCTCAACTCTACTGAGTTCAGTCATGAGACTAGATTCAAGTAAAGAACAGTGCTTTCAATCCAATCCTCAAAGCTACCTACGTTTTTCCCTAAATCTTCATATATGATTTTTTTTTCAGTACAGATTCTTTGACAAGTGAAAATTGAAAGTAGAATTGGTTAGGAGAAAAAAATATTGAAAAGTGAGAGAAGATTGGAATTACTTTGGAACTGTTCAGTCATGATTCAGCAAAGAAGAAGGAAGACACCAATTTGATTTCGTAATTATGGGTGGGGCATGGGGGGATCACTGATGACAAGTGGAAGGGGGGAAAAGAGTGCTAAGTATAAATTAAAAGTTATTAAACATAGAAAGTTGGTAAGGATAGCTAAATAATTCACAGAAAAATATTCCAGGGTAGACATTAAATATTACATGAGAAGAAGCCCAATAGTGATATAGGAGATAACATGTCAGACACATTTATAAAATTATTACTGCTGATAGAACAAAAGCAGAACGATTCAATAACTGTTTGCTTTGTGTGTGGAAACAATCTGCCCAACATACATGCATTATACAGAAATGCCTGATTACTTTCTGGAATGTTAGTAACTAGAAATACTTGTTAGACATGGTTTCAAAGTAGATGTAGGTACCATCTAGTACATGAGAGCTGTTAAATTCAAGATAGTGATCTTAATGAAGGGGCCAAAAGGATGAAACTTCATGCTTTGTAAGAAGGCTACAATGCTGTTTCCTATTCTTGAAAAATGTAGGTCCATGTTGGATCAACAAAAACTAGATTTCAAAAATATTTATCAATTTCATAGTCTAAGACATACCTCTAAGTAGCCTTCTAGTTACATTAACGAGCCTTTTAAGTAGAGGGAATGAGAATCTCATCCTCAGAAACATTTAGTCTATCTCAGAAAGGGCCCAGACATACCACTTTTACAGCATGTCCTTGGAAATTGGCAAACAAATGCTGTGTTACACCATCGGCCGGAGATGGAGGCTGAAACTCTTTTCCCTTTAGTTGTTCTGCCTGGAACACGGTGAAATAGGGGTATTTCATCTGTTGTGTCATAATATTATACAATGCTGGATGCATTTGTAGGACAGTATCTTCCCCATAAAGCAATCCATTTTTTAAAAACTGCGTGTTCTTATAATGTTTAGAAGTTTAGGATACTCTTTGCAGAAAAAAAATCATTCAAAGACGTGTGTGACCTTGTTAGTAGTTTCTGGATGAAGAAGTTTTATATAAAAGGAAGGCACTTATGTCTGTGTGTGGCGTGTACACAGATCTCCTTACTCTGGGATTTTTAGAGGTAACCTGCTGCTGTAGTCGTCTTGACAGAGTTGAATGAGGTTGCATTTGGGTTAGAGCAGAGTAAAGACTGTTGTCATTATGTGAATGTGATTCATTTTCTTGCTCAAGAATTCCTTATTAGTTGAGTTCATCCTCGGACTCTGATGTTTGCTTACATCTTTAATGCTAACAGTCTTGAAATGTCATGTGCACTCAACTGCAAACCAACAAAATGACCCCCACAGTGCAGCTTAGCATTAATATTGTTTTGTGTAAGGGGGAGATGTTAATAAGTGATTATATTTAACTCCTGAGAGACGTCATCATTCTGAATTTATCCCTAGTGTTGTGGGGGTTTCTTTTAAATAATTTTAACAGTACAAATGTAAGAAAATAATTTTACCTACAGAAAATAACATTTATATGCAGAAAAGATCATTTGTATTTTGGAAGTGTTAAACTTGTTTCAGGACTGGTCTTTGTGTCTTTGTGGCTAACTCTTGATTTTCTTTGAGACATGACAATTTCCCCCCAACCCCCCTGCAAATGTGCAAGATCCAGACAGGAATAACACCACAAAGTTTGTTTATTTTGGCAATAATTTGGTTTCCTTGTCTAGATAAACAGCAGTACTTAGGATCCCATTCCCAAGTGGGGTGCATTACTTTGTTAAAGATCCCTTGGTAATAAGTTTAAAAATATAAGACAAATTCTAATGAAATCAGTGAGCATGTTAATTCACAATAGCTGAGAACCCAGTTCAGTAGTTGCATATTTTTTCTTATCATACCGTTAGGTTTGAGGTAGGTTCCTGTTTGAAATTTTTCCCTGCACTGTTGCAGATCTTATTTCTTTCCAGAGGAAACATCTGAAGTGCCTTCAGTATCATGTTCAGCCTTTTAGGATGATTTCTATTAATGTATTTCAGCATTCAGAGCAAAAATGTGTTTGATAAGATCCTTGTTATAATATTTAGACATCTACTCATAAGCAGTGCGAAGGTGACAGTGTAAGGGACCACATTCGATATAATTCCTCCGTATCACTTCCTCATCAGAAGTCTGGCATAATAGAACGTGCCACCTTGAATGGCATAAAGTAGTTTTTTTCCACTTCTGAACATTTTTAGCTGTTTTATTTCTTTCTCACTGAACAAATGTGAATGTTAATGCACCCACTGAAGTGACTACTGTTTTTGTGTTTTGGTTTTTTTTTGTGTGTTTTCCCAAGATTGACACTTGGGAGTTCATATGCAAAGGAACGTGCATAACAGCTTTCTATATATTACGTTGATGATTGCTATAACTACAGAAGCACAGAATGAGGAGAAACAAAACCCTGGGAGTATATAAACAAACTAGATTTTGGTGTTCTTATTCACAAATGGTATTCAACAAGTCTGATAAGAACAGCCTCTAATAATAAAGAAATGTACTCTGAAGTAAAGATGTTCTTTGAAGTATGCCCCTTACCTGTACTGTTCTATTGTCTGTCATTCCTACTAATTTACAATTATTGTAAAAATATTACATGTTTAAATTCATGCCATTTTGGTGGAATCTATATTTGTGTAAGCTAATTTAAAACTACTTAAACTAGTAATAAACCAAATGAAACTGTTTACTAGAGAGATTTCTGTATGACAGCTCTTTCATTGTATTTTTTACTTTGTGTCTTTTTGGTGTATCCAACTGAGAAAGCGTGCAGTCTTGTTCTACCCACCTTTCCTGTACTGATTTTCCAGCAACACTCTTGCTTTTACAAACATCTTTCAAAATAGAATTGCATGTTAATTACACATATTACATGGTATTAATCTACCTCGGTTCTTGCCTTATACTTAAGCCATTGTTTATGCACAAGATTGCATTCAGCAAAGGAAACCAGAGGAGAGCCTCAGAATGTTTTTTTGCCTTCTTGTTGAATACTAGAGATTTCATTAAAAAGTGCTGTGATAGGGAGGCTCATCCCCCATGCAGTACTGCTATTTGTCACATACCCTGAGTGCTCTCAGCAGTAGCAGAGAGTAGCCATTTCTACAGGATTGCTTATGTCTGGAACCAGATCTGGTGGTGTCCTCACTGTTTGGATCAGTGAATAGCAGTGGTATGTAACAAGGAATTTGTGGTTGGTAACTAGGCTATTCGCCTGAGCAGGGCATCACTTTCATGTTTTCAGTGGTGAGCAGAAAAGAGCATTCTTCATCTGCTGCTGGAGCTCTCGGCATCAGATTGGCTTTCAAAAACTGTGTTTGGTTGTTGCAATAGAAAGTTTCTATTAAAAGCTGTCAAAATACAAACATTAGGGTAAATTCAGAGATGAATGTAGAGGTGTTATACTATTAAGTCAAGTCATCTTAAAGCTTCTTTCCTTTTCTCCCTCTGCTTCCCAAAGCACGACTTTGTAATATCAAGAGTAAGATAATCTTAAAAAAAAAAAAAAAAAAAAGTTTACTTAACTTGCCACTTCTTTACATAACACCTCTGAATTACAACCAGAAATCTGAAGAGAAAACTGTTTCAAATGAAGTAGTTAGAAACTTGAGGGACAACAAGAAAAGGCATGTGGCCAAAAAAAAAAAAAAAAAGGTAGGGAGGGGAATAGGGAAGAGTCTAAACTGGAGGATTGCATCCTTACTGTAGCTTATGCTTCTGTGCCTTTTGAGTTACTGTTAGAGTTTCAGCAATTAGAAAGTGGAAATAAGTTTGGAGCAATTGTGCAGATCTATATATAGCACCTCTGTGTTTCAGCTTTTACCTAAAACATACAGTGTTTAGAGGCACTACATCACAAGAATGTTGCATATGGCAGTGCTTCCCCTCAGTGAATGTCATCTCTTCTTTCCTGTTAAAAATTGTGTTTGGTAGAACTGCTTGCGAGTCGCTGTGCTTTCTGTGTGCTTAGTAACAGCATGGGTGAAAGATGCCCAAACAGCTGTGGGGCATGTAGTAATGCCAGATAACTGTGTAGTATTCAGAGACAAGAATTAATCTGCTGATTTGTGATGCATCCAGTGGAAATACTGTAATCTAATGAACAGTTTAACATTTTCCTTGGAGAGCCTGTTGATGTAATTGCAATAGTGCTTACACTTGAATAGTTGATAGCATGTAAGTAGAAAAGGCAAAGAATGGTGAGGGGAAGTGAGACATAAACTAGCATGATCCCTGAGGTGTAAAAGAAAAGGAATTTGGAGAGTCAGATGATGAGAATTTCAAAACCCATCTTCATTTTCTTCAACACACGTTACAGGAAGGGAATTTCCATCCATCCTAAGGGCTTGTTTGGGTAAGTGTGGGCTATTTTTTGAGGATTAGGATTTAGGTGCTTGGAATTTGTTTTGTAACACATTATTTTGATTAAATGAAAACATTTGGACTTGATTAAATTAGTTTATCTGGACCTGTTCAAGGTTGTTTGAGTATCTTGAAAACAAATTGCATGATGTAATTGCACGGAAAACTGTATAATAGTGGTTTCCTAGCTGCTTTGTTGATGATTTCATGCCCTATTCTTGTGTTTCCAACCCATAGCTGTGGCAGCTTTATTTGGATTCATGTTGCAAATGTTCTCCTTTTTCTATGCATTCAGTCTTTCAGAGAATCCCTTTGGGGGCACCTTGATACACCTTCTTTACTTGGCTTATTTTGAACAGTGATACCCCCCAAGCTGTGCAGGGCTGGGGGGAATTAAGGTCTTTGGATGCCAGAGAAATCAAAGCTTGTTATTACCAATTAATTGCCCAAGGATGAGAAGAATACTTAAAATGTTTGTAATTCCTTAAACCTGTCTTTACATTTTGAAAGGATAGATGTTCATATATAGATATATTAAGAAATTGTTAAATTTGTTCGATCATACGTTGGCTGATCCTTAAGACACTTGAGACACTTGGTTTACAGCAGATCTGAGTGAAGAATTTGTTGCCTTTCTTAGGTCCATTGATACTTCCTTTGTTTTTTTTGTAAGATACCCACATGTGAACTGAAATTTCTTGTCATCTTATGCAGACTTATCTCCACATTTTTATCAGGCTCCGAGCAGCTAGAGGGTATCACACCATAATGGATATTTTTGTTTCTTTCTTTCTTTTTTTTTTTTTTTCCTTTTCAGAGGAAATGGCAACAGCCCAGTGAGAATCAGGCTCCAGAGCGCCCTTTGTCTGAATGCCAGTTGTGAACATACGTGCAAACCCAGCATCTTCTAATGGTCTCTCCCAGCACTTGGGTCTGTTTTTTGTTGGGAATGTCCCCTATGCCTCTGGCAGTGTTGAGCCATTCTGTTTAAATTTTTTAACCTCAATGACAAAACAAAACAAAGAAAAAAAACTTTCATCAGAAGTTGAGCTGTTCAAAAACCCTGGCTTTATATCCTGTTCCTATCTTTAGTGGTCCTTTCCCCAGGGCTTTTTGGTCTTTGTTAACCTGAGATTCCCAGAGCCTTGTCAAGGGAAAGTAGTGTTTCCTTCCTCTGCCTTTTTGGAGGCTTACCCCACTTCAGCTCACTTTTCTCAAACGTGTGTAATTCCAGTTCTGGTGAACTTGTGTGTCTGTGATTTCTAGCACCAGTTTCATAATCAAATGTAGCCATTTCTCCTGGCCATAACTTACCTGAGGAAACATTGCAATTTGTCTGTGTGTGTGCTTATTATACTTATTTAAAATTTTAAGATATTTTATTTCAACCATTTATTTGCCATTTGAGATTATCAAGTTTTCAGTTTAGCCTGGCAATCACATCCTATTTGTTTTACATGCCTGAGTAGAACTTATAATTGTATATTTCAGAATTTTTAATTTTTTATTACAGAATTTTATATTCTCAAAATAGTTATAATGTATTCTAATTGAAAGCTTATTCCTCATACATTAGGCCAGACCTTCAAGACATATAAATCAGTACATCTGTACATAAATCTGTTAACTGAGTGATTTGCACCATGTGATAATGTGAGCAGCTTGGAATTTTTATTTTCTGTTATATGTAAATACTGAGACATTAAATATTCTTCATTATTTACCTCATAGTGGACCTTTCAGTGGTATTTGTTTGCACTTATTTGCACAAATTATTTGTGTGAATATCCACAGCAGTTATGAAAAGGGACATGAATGAACTCTTTTTTTATTGGTATCTTCCTTTCCAGTATTTTTAGTACAAACTTTGTTTGCTTGCAAGCAAAGCTTTTAACATGCCCATTCGTTACCCAGTGGGCTCCTGCAGGAGAGGAAAGCCTGAAGAGCACCCTGTAATGCAGAGATACCTGTGTGATATGGCCTTCCAGACACTGGCTGCTTTATAGGAATAGAAGTTCAGAAGAAATTAAAATTTTTTGGTGGAAATACTGGGTATATTTATATTGTTTAAAAGCTGGTTTTTGCACATTACCTTGTTGCCTTGGGCAGGAAGAAAATCTATGGGATAAGCTTCTTGCACTTGAGGAATTAGTGAGATGATTTCTGTTTGCCTTTGTTCCACTGTACTTCTTTCAAACACCAAATTGCTGTTGTCCTAATGCTGCTTTACACTATTTCATTGTGTGATGTTACTTTTGTGGGAAAACCACCTTAGCTTTCAACCCTGCTCAGGCAGATCTTTACAAGTACCTAAAATGCTTTGTAAGTTGTCACCATTACAGTAAACCTGCTTGTTTGTGGTAGCTCAGGGAGAAATTGTACTGGAGTGAGAGAGAGATAGCTGTCATGCTTTAGTTACTCTGGGCTCAACAATCCTTCATTTTACACTGAAGTAACAGCCGTTCTGTAAGGACATCTTTTATACGCTTGGATAAAGTTCCAACTGGGACCCAAAAAAGTGAGGCCTGTGCTGGCATGGATAGCCTTCTGAAGTCAACTAGGCCTTTTAGCACAGTGCTACAGCTTGAAGTACTTTCTGTCAGTTTATATGAAATTAAAATATGAGATAAGATGAGAAAAATAATGAATATACATTTGCAGAACAGAGTGGAAAAACAATTCTGGCTGTTTACATTTGTGTGTGGACCTATCTGGCCATCAGACATCGCTGTTCCAGACCCTGTCAGTACACTACGGGGGCACTCTGTGGCAAGCTGGACTGATTGTGCTGTTTCTTGAGCACTTTTCCTGGGCCAAGTGAATTACGCAGTTGGGTTGGAACTCCTTGGGCTGCTGAATGTCCTGCTTTGTCTTCTTACAACACACAGGTTCCTTTTCCAATACTGACTATTTACAGTATTAATAATAGTAATAGGCTGCAGTCATCCAGAGATTACACCACTTGGAATAATAAGCACTAGGTTCCTAATTACCTTCCATTATCTACAGTTTCTCATTTTCATTGTAATTCAATACAGACCAAGCAATACCAATCCAGCAAAATACCATAATTACTGTAAAGTCTAGATTTTTATTTATTTATTTTTACAGTCAGAATCTTATCTTAAAGCTGACAAATGGATACTGTATTGCTGTTTCTCCAAGAATCTTTGATTTCTGAAAAAATGACCTTAGTTTGTGTTGAACAAAAGCTCACAGGAGTCCTCCTGTTGTTTTTGCATCATTTAGTTCTTGAAAATGTTGACAGCTCAGCTAGATTGTGGTTGATTATAAGGTCTCACATCATATTTTTAGAAAGTGCTGAACCATGCCTATTACTGTTTGTATTTCTGAGTTAAGAAATAGTTTTCATTCAATGTTGATGTTTTTCATGTTTCATCTGATAATTTATTTTGCCGTAAATGTGCAAGTACTAGCTGGCACAGAAGTAACTACCCTTGTCTTTATAGTGGAGTTAAAATATTGTAATACTTCGGAATTTGTCTCTGAAATCATTTGAGTAGAGTCTTCCGATATTTTTATGATTTTCATGGGTGGGTATACAAATTAGCTTCTTTTATATGAGAGATAAATGTTAAGCAAAATACAGATACTCAGTAAGACATGGTTTTCTGGAGAACAACCAAGGCTCACAGTGAAAAGGGAAAATTTATCCCCAGTACTGTCTAGTCTCTGGTGAGTTTTTCCCCAGTCTTCCAGGGAAGTGTAAGTGGTCCAGGATTTTCAGAAATGGGAGGCTGACTAAATAAGGATACCTGTGTTGAGGTATGAATAAGAGGTGCAGCCAGGCACCATATTAATTTAGCGTCTTGCTTAATAGTATAATGAAATAAAATAGCTGAGATTTTTAAGGGAGGCATGTGCTTGCTGTGTTTGTCATGGAAAGAAGATGCAAACCAGGCAGAGGTCAAAAGGAGTGTTTGTCATGGAAGGAAGGTGCGAACCAGGCAGAGGTCACAAGGAGGGGAAAGGAAGTGGTTCTACCACAAGGCAATTAAAAATGCATATCAGATAGATAGTCATTCCTCAGATACCAGAAGAATGAAGGGCCCCAGCTCTATGCGTTTCCTCCTCAACTTCTGTGTGATACGTGGTCAGATAAAATGAAAGCTGAAGTCATTAACAAAATTTTTCTTTCTGTTTTCATTTCAGTTATTTGCCACCTTCCATGCATGAATGGAGGCCAGTGTAGTTCTAGAGATAAATGCCAGTGCCCTCCTAATTACACTGGTAAACTCTGTCAGATCCCTGTGCAGACTGCCAATACTCCAAAACTATACCATCACCCACAACAGGTGAACAAGGCTGTAGGATCACAAATAATCCACTCCACTCATACTTTACCACTGACGATGTCTGGACAGCAAGGTGTAAAAGGTAACTTTTTTCCTTAATAGATATTTTTTCCTTTGGAGTTGATTTTATTAACTACTTCTGGGTATCCAACTAGTAATGATAGTGATCTGTCTACATAGTTTTAATCTTGACACCACAACTTAAATCGTGAACTCAGCAGAGTGACTGGAAAGTATTTTGCTCAGTGACTGAAAAAATAAGAAATAACAGTGCTATTCAAAAGTTTATAAGTAAAATTACTTTGCTTTATGGTGGAATTTAATGCAGATTGCAGAGTCCAATGATAATGCAGGGGGCTTCTTCCAGGACTGTAAACCTGTTTGAATGATTGGGGCTGAACAGAGTCCATAAATTGCAGTATACCTAGATAGAAAGTTGCAAGTGATTCCATGGTTACTAGTAGAGGGAAGAGACAATGCTTTTCAACATTACAAAACTTAAATCTAATGTAAAACTATAAGTACAATCCATGTTTATCTTTGTTATATCATTTGGTAAAGTCCTATAAGTTAATTTTGTGGTGAACTTTTTAATGTAGATAGGCCATGATATGATTCAGTTCAATAGAACATTCTTTCCAGGTCATATAACAATATCATAGAAAAAAATGGTAAAGATTTCCTACTGCCGATGCTGTGAAGGCCAAGGATCAAAAACAAGAAAAACTGTGATGTTAATCAAATTTTGCCCAGTCAAAGAAGGTTCAGTCAGCTTCAGGTTTCTGTTTCCCCTAATGCTTTTTTGTGAGGTGGCAAGTTCTGATGACCTTGAAGAGAAGTGTTGAATGATTCCCATGTGCCCTATGACATTTTATCTTGGTGAGATCCTGTCCATATGGAGAGACCCCTGCAATTCAGTTTCAAAGCATGTGAATATGGTTTGTTTGAATTGCCAGATTGATTTTTCTTGTCAAGGGTAATTTTACAATTACCTCTCCAAGACTGCTGCTTCTGAATAAAAACAAAATATATGGGGAAAAGATGTGAGGAGGCTCAGTTGTTGGCAACTAATTCCTGAATAATTTTGCTAAAAGAGGCCTAACTATTTATATGTTTGGATAAATATAATCTAATGTAGTAATTCTGTTTTCAGAAAGGGACATAGCTGTGAAGGAAGTGTTGACAGTATCTTTCTGGAAACACAATATTTTAGAATTTTTTTTAAGTATCTGTTCTATCTTTTCAATGGTTTTCTTCTCTAGGGACTGCTACGCAGTCCACTGGGAAACTGTTTCCACTGACATGTTGGAGTATTAGTCCTTAAAGCTCCCGAGAGATTTTCTGAATAAAAAAAAAAAAAAAAAAGGGGGGGGGGGGGGGAAGCAGGGGGGAGGAGTGAGAGAATATAATTACCTAAACATTTAGCAGAGCAGCAATTTATTTCTGAGACTATTTCATTCTAGATCAAATTATTTTAGACAACATGGTGGACCATAAAAGAAATTTTATTTAAGACAGTTGTTTTTCAGATTTAGAGTTGCTGTCTTAAAACATACAATAGGTTTCTCATTGCTAAAGAGTCTGACCTCTTGAAAATTTTTTTCCTGACCCTTGAGTCATCATCAGAACCATCAGCAGTCATAATGCCTTTTCTTCTCTTTCCATGCCGAAATGCGGGTGTTGGATTGTGGAGAGAGGAATGTTTCATTTCTTTCAAGGAAAGAATAAAACAATCCATCCTGAAATGGCTGACAGAAATAAAAATTAATCAGCACATCTAGGCAATGATGCAAGACCTGGAGAGGATTGTGGTAATAATAGTACATGGGAGGAACCAGCCTAAATTTGATGTTTTCAGCATCTGAACATCTCTAGGTGGATTGCTAGGTTAAAGCAGAACATTATTCAGTGGTTTCTTTTACGGGCTAATATATTTTTTAGATTTATCAGCTGGAGAAGCTAGTTGAAGGGATCCCTCTTCATACATAAAAATGCATGATAGTAAGTCTGGGGTGAGTTTTGTGCTTTTCATAGCCAGACTATGCTGTCTTGCCTTGCCGTGCAAAACCAGTCTAAGAGCCTAAGAAGGGCCTTGCTGCTTCTCCTTTTAACACTGAATCTTTTCCTTGTGGGTTTACCTATAACAGAACTCATGTAGTATTAATTTTGCTTGAAGGTTGTTTTCTGCTACAGGCAAGATCTGAAGAGCCTTTAAGGCCCTGTAGCTGTATTTTGCTGGCTTTCTACTACCTTATTCCTGATGTTTCTGTCTGCAATATGTTGTAGATTTTCATAAATGAAACAATGCAAGGCAGAGTAAAAATAAATTTGTTTCTTTTAAGGAATTCATATATGAGACCAATTAATACTGCTAAATGTGCCTAGAGAAATGAAAATAATGTGAAAAACCAAAGGCAATTTCTACAAAATAATATAATTTTAGAGCAGCTAAAATAAATAAAATATGCTTCCTGGGAAGTGGATCTGTGAGGTTGAAATTTGTAAATAAGAACTGAAAATGCCTAATCAAGTTCCAAAGAACAGTTTGGTCTCCTGGAGGCAAGGAGACAATTGAGAAGACTCAACAATCCAGTATGCGTTATAGAGAAAGTATGTCAAATGGTATTTGTTGGTTCTTGGTGTTTGGAAGGGGTGTTGCATCTAATGGATTGGTTGGCCTTGAGTAGTCTGTGCAGTACTTACTGACAAGAGAGACCCAGTCAGACACAGTAAATAACTTTGCTATGCAGCTTACAAACTATAAAACTTTTTACACACCTTTCCTCCCTGCCCACCTTTACCCCCTACCCCCAGTAATTTGAGTTACATGTTTAAAAGGCATTTTGTGTTTCTGTGCACATTACGTTGACTGGAGGGTCTCAGTCTATATACCCAGACTTAAAACTACAACTGTATTTAAAAATGGAAGTATCTGAAAAACATTTCCTCCCTCTTTATCTGCCAAATCCTGAATTCAATGTTCAGTGAAGGGAGTGGTGATTTTAGATGGTTGAGATGCTAGCAACTCTTGCAGGGGCAAACTTGGGACTTGGCAGGTATATAAAGGTGAAGGGATGAAATCTGAAGCTTTTTCTGTGTTCCAGAGAAAGATGATCAATCTGAAAAAGAAAATAAAGCTTACTATATATCCAAATATAACCCATTAGAGTTTGAATTCTGGAACTTTGGGATTCTTATTACACAGTATGACCGCAAATATTAATGTCACACCAGCCAATTTGGACATCCATGTTTACATAGCAGTCTTTACAATCCTATAATGTCATTCCTTCAGGTGTGAAGAGTTTTCATTTTCTTGCTTTGTTAATGAGACTCTATGCGTTCTTTCAGCTTTCGCTCTAACCCCCAAATCTGGGTTTCATTTTTATTTCAGTCACTTTAAGGCACTCTGTAAAAATTCTAATGTACAAAAAAGAAATCTTAGAGGTGCCTTTTTTGACATATTTTATTACCAATTTTTCTTATGTGTTTTTCCTTCAATTATTTTAGTGAAGTTCCCTCCTAACATAGTGAATATCCATGTGAAACATCCCCCTGAAGCCTCAGTTCAGATCCATCAAGTTTCAAGAATTGACAGCTCATCAACAGGACAAAAAGTGAAAGTACCTCAGCCAGTACATCCACAGGTCTCTTACCAAGGTCTTCCGTATCAGAAGACCCAGAAAGGACATACTACTTACACAAATCAACAACCCATTCCTCATATGTTTCCTGTTTCAGTTAAAACTCAGCTTGGGCGCTGCTTCCAGGAGACTATTGGGACACAGGTAAGAAATGTTTGCTAAGGCTTTTGAGACAGGTAGCTTTAAAACAATATTATAAAACAATGAAAAAAAATTTCACCAGTTGCCTGGAAAGGACACATTCAACATTCTTTTCTGAAAGAAAATTACTTTAAGAATGTAAAATTTTTACAAAATAACATTTTTCTGAACCTCCTTCTCCTTCAAGCTAATGGCTTCATTTTCTGTGGACTTGGATCCCTGACATTCTGATCTCAGCTGTGCTAGCCATAACTTCCCCATTTATAAGCTATTTCTCCAAATAAAAAAAACATGACTTAAATCCTAGTTCCCTCTCTCCTGATTGAACAGCTAAGGTTACACCATCTTCCACAGCTTGTACTGTCTTTGAGTTTAGTGAGTCTTTTTGCATGTATATCTCAACAGCCAGTGTTTTTCAAGGAGTTGCAGTTTTCACTGAAATTCCTATTCAACAACTTCATATGTTTTACAGTATTGTAGGCTAATGTTTTGAATTTGTTGAAATGTGACCATTGAATAGGGTAGAAAAATCATGAAAGCCAACTGAGTGTTTGCTAGAGCATTAAAACCTTAGATCAGTTTAAAATGATATGTTCACATCAGTTTTTACATGAGTATTCAAAATTGCATATCTTCTTTCAGCTCTTGACAGCACTTTAATAAGCAACGCAGTGTTAACATTTTTGCATATTTGTATATATGTGTAAATATATAGAGAGACCAAAAAAAGCATCTGTGAAGAAATTGTAAAAACATTAGTAAGACCCTGTTATTTATTGCTTATCACCTTGCCGAAATTTAACTTTTCAGATCAATTTTTTTTAAGCCGAAGGCATGCCTCAGGCTGAAATTTTGTGGGAGGTTTCAGGAAAATCACTCACTTATTTTGAGGGTTGATGTTAGAGAATGAAAGGTTACTGGTTTTGGTCCTTCCAGCAACATGCACTGAAAGTTAGCCAATTTTGAAACATCTAAAAATATATCTATTTCCATTATATTCCACAAACATTTGTTAGATGTTGGCAGCAAAATTCTCCAAAGAGTTCACCTGCACAGAACATGGTCTGACTTCCCCTCAAAGGGACAGCACCCATCATCCCTGAAATGCAGGACTGGAGCAAAATGTCCTTTACAAGTGTTGAGCTGTCAGTGAATGCTGCAATGCCAAGCATTAGAACTGAGAGCAAGGAAATTTTCTCAGAGCTCCCAGGCAGCACCTCACCCCACCCCCTGACGCCCCTTACCCCCCCCACCCCCCAAAAAAAAGGGGGGGGGGGCGGGGAAGGAAGAGACCTCACTCACAGAGGGGCAAGGAGCTTTGGAGAGGATCAGTGATGGGAAACAGACAGAAGCAGAAGCAGGGTGAGGGTAATCTCAGTGACAGATCCCAAGGTAGTGATAGTAGTTACCTTCTGGAACCTCAAACTGAAATCACAGTTCCTTAGTCTCAATCACCCTCCGCCAGCAAAAAAGAACTGACTTTTTTCCTGCAAAATATTTTTCTCTCTTCCTTTCAGTGACTGGCTTCTGCAGAGTATTGTAGTATTTCTAGTGGTGGCCTAATTAACTCTAGTTTCAGAAGTTGCTGTGGAAGTAGAGATCTCAAAACCTCCTCATGCTAGGCCATCACATGAGGGTGTTTAAAAATAATTCATTCTGGAAATGCAATGGAAGAAGTAAATTTAAATGTCATCATGCCCCAAAAACATTTCTAGAAGACCAGAGTTAAGGTTGCATATGAAACGTTAAAGGCTGGTACTCACTAACTGTTGAATGCTTGATTTGGGATCCACAGAGTTAATTTATACTGATGAGTTCTTCGTGCTTGTCTGTTTCAGGAATAGTAAAACCTTGAGTTTATTCTTGCAGAAGTGTTGAAGGACATGTTCAAATGAAAGTTCATGGATTTTACATGACAAAATGAAGCAGGGCCTGTGTCAAACAGCCATTTTTCTGTATTTCCTAAGAATGAGAGATCTAACAAACATGGTGTTATAATATGCAATCATAAAATTCTGGAAATAATTATGATAATTAATGGTTTCTTATTATTTATTTGTATTTCTATTTGCACTTATAGGGGAAGACAAAATTCCCTCCTTGGGCTTAGACTTGGCACTGGGTGCTATATCTTTTATCTCTTACCTCTTATACTTGATCAATTTGTTGTCTGTTCTTTCTGCCACACGCATGAGTGAGGTATTTTGAATGACACAGCCAAAACTTTCAGTGTCCTGTGCATGCCCCTCACGTTACAATGGTTTTAAAACTAAAGCTTACTCATCACTCACTGGAAGACAGTAATGTGCTTCCTTTAAAGGGGGAGAAAAGGGAAAATATGCTTGCGTTGCCCTCATGCCTGACTTGAAACCCTACTAAATACTTAATCTCCAATTTTTGTAATTTTTTTTTTTTCAGTATTCCCCTGGAAAAATGGTCTTTGCAGTGCTCTCAAGAAATGGTAGTCCCTCCTAGTTTAGAATAATGCATGTTCTCATTTTTTACAAATTCCATTGATCCTTTCTGTGTCAGTCTTGGAGAAGAGCATAGTAAGGATTTCAGAGGCCTTTTGTTATTTAGTATAATGGTTCAGTTAAAAATTGGACTTGTAGTGTAGCATTTTGTAGAGCATTCATTTAAGACCTTGCCATAAATATAGATTTAAATGACTCATTCCCCTTTCAAATTTGAACCTGAAATGTTAATATTTTTCCTTCAGTCAGGCAATGCATATTATTTATTTGTATGTTAAATAGACCTTGAACTGGGAAAGACACTCTTTTTTTTTTTTTTTTAACACCTGAATAGATCTATTCTGAAAGAATTTGGTTTTCTGTTTCTTTGATATTTGCTTTGCTAAATACAAGGTTTCTCTATTTGTTCAGACGAGATGCTAAACTGAGCTTTCCCTATTAGTAGCAATGTCCTTTCTGGTGTTGATGCTGGATAATTTTGTTATCCGTACTTTTTTCAACAATCATCAGTGTTTGTACATTTTTTTGCAGGGTGGATTGTATATTTGGCTTCAGAAATGTTTTATTAAATATCCTAGGGTCAGAGGTGACTTTACTGTCTATAGAGCAGATTGATGGAATGATATGAGTGTGGCCTCTTCTAGGCAAATTAACCAAGTTAATAAAGCCTTTGCTGAACTTACTTTTGGTCCAGGCTAAAAGCACAGGATAAAAACTATGAGAATCTCTACTGTGTTTTTTTGTGCATGTAACCTCTACCATTCTGTGTTTCTCTCCATATCTTGTTCTCTCCTTCTTCCTTGAATTTCAGCTGGTCTTCAATTACAGGTCCTTTGATTTTAATGCTTTGTTTTTGTTAGAGCCTTCTGTGGAATATTTTTCATCTCCCACCACATGCTTCCCCACCTTAGTTAAATTCCTTTAATGTATCTCATTCAAAAACAGTAGTCCTGCAAAAACAGTAGGATAGTTGCTATATTCAAATCCCTAGACATCCAGGGCCTATTTTCTGCAGTGTATTTCCAAGAGAGCACATACTGTTAAAGTTACCAGCTGGAGCCACCCTGAACTCCAGCTTGGAGGACATTATGGTACAGAGAGCTGAAGAATCTGGTCATATTCTCAGGCCTCCTATCACTCCTAATTAACAACGTAGAAATTCTTCTAGACTTCCTATTCGCTTAGTTGTCTGTAGTATTGTGACTATAAACAAAGGCAGCAACCATGAGAAAAAGGTAGTAAAAGATGTGTGAAAAGATGTCAGTCTACAGGCTTAGAAGGACAGGAGGAGAGAGAGAAGGGCTAGAGGAATGACATTTCCTGGTTTAATTAAGGTAGATAAAGAAAGATGTATGTTTTCATAAATACATGTACACATGTATGTATGCGTTGCTTAATTGTGACTATTTCCTGAAGTGCCCTTAGCATTTGGAAATAAAGTAGAAAGAGCAACTATGAAAGTAATACTTATATTTCAATTTTTAAAAATTAATATAGGAAGCAAATAGTGTTCTGGGTGGTTCTTTCTTCTACTTGTCAATTCACTTTTCCTGGCTGCCTCTCTTCTCTAAGTGGAACACTTAGCAATTATTTCTCCTCAGGGAGATGTTAAAGATGATTGCTCCAGGATAGCTTACAATGTTGCTTGATAGCTTACTATGATATGTTGCATACAAAAGTTGTGCTTCATCAAATGGTCTCCTAGTATAAAAAAAAATTTTGCAGGGTATATCATAAACTAAAAATTAAGATGCAGGCCAGAAACTTATTGTTGTGATAAAAATATAGGAAACAAACCTTTACTTAAACTTGCACCTTATTTTGTAGAAAATAATGTTGAGAAAACAGAGACTTGAAGTTGGGAAACAGATACAATGGAAGCAGTAGGACAAAAATCCCACTTAAGATGGAAAACAGTAAATTTCTGGAGAGCAGTGTATGTTACAGTGCTTTCAAAAGCTGGAGACTGGACAGGGTGTCCTGCATGGTTCTTTATAGGCATGTAGTCCTGTGTTTCTGAAATCCAAGGAGTCAGTCATCTCGGACCACTGATTCTCCAAGTTCTACTTAAAAATCAAACAAATAAGGAAGATTATGTTTCTCTCCTTTAATTCCTCCTCTTCAGCTGCTTTTCATTTTAATTCTAATAAAAATGCCTTTATTATGACACAGAATATCTTGTTATTTCCCAAAATACTTCTATAAAGTCAGTGGTGCACCTAGTAAAGATTATGTTGGTAATCTCAAATCCTGTTAATTTTGTGTATGATTACTTTGCACTTAGATAGAGAAAAGAATGCAGATGCCTATTATCTGTCAAATTCATATAAACATAATTAAGCACTGCTTTTTTTTCCCTCCCTTAAGATCACTTTGAAGTGTCTACTGAGTATATTCATGTGTTTTCCTATGGTTACTGCATTTCAGTATTTTGGCTAAAAAAGTCTTCTCAGAATTGATTGGTCTCTTTTTTGCTTAACTGTAAAGGAGGAGGCATTTTTTTGCAAAACAGCAAGAAATTGGAGAAGCTGGTATTTCCAAATTTCTCTAAAGCAGGCTCTTTCTGAATAGATTCACAAGTAATGCTCTTCTCTTCAGCAGACATTTTTGAGTATCAGTTTTACTGAAGGAGACTTCTGGTGATCTCAGCATCTATAATCTAAAAACAGAATAAAAAAGAGTTGTTAGTCTAAAGAGAGACAGATATTGAAGTTGCTTACCTGGCTGAAGGCAACACATGCCAAAAAGTCCAGAAGAGAAGCTGGCTAAGAATTCATGTCTGCCCATGCTTGTTCATTCCTCCTTACTGTCCCACAGTTGTGCTGGTGTAATTGCTGAGAGGAGCTGGACTGCTCTCTAAAATGATCACTGAAAGAATTTAAAAAATGTTGTCTTCTGATCCCCCCTTTTTGTTGGGGTGTTTTCAGTTTGGGTTGTGGTGTTCCACAGGTTGTGGTGTTCAGGGGATATGTTCCACTCCTCATTTGTCAGTTGTTTGCTGAATGATGCTTTGTGCTTCCCTTGTAAAGTACTTTGAAAGGTGTTGCAGAAAAGGTCTGTACTTGTTACAGCTCTGTTGAGAAGGTTGCCTGAACTAGAGTTGTTCTGGTACTGTGAAGTGAAATTTGATGTATTATAATAATACTTTGGAAAACCATATTAAAGAACAAAAAAAATATCACCTATAGTAGACAATAGAAGCATATTTTTATAGTTTTGGGGTTTAATAAATTAAGCTAAATAACATTAATGGTGAATACTAGTAAAGACTTTATTGAAAATTTTAAGGGCTGTCCATTTTTCAGTGTGATCAAAACATATGCATTCAAATGTGTTTTAAATGCTGCTTAGTTCTGATAAATAACAAGTATGATAAACAGATGTTAGGTTATCAGCATCTTTAGTGGGATAAATTTATATGGAAATAGTTTATTTAATACTGTGTTTCAGTAATGTCTTTTACAGGAAATGTTTTGGTTTGAGCAACACCCTTCTCTCTGCTGTCAGACTTGGTAGAATACAAAATAAGCCAAGTGATAGGTGGCAGCTGGAAAAGGTCAGAAGTTGTCAACATTGTATCATGATAAAGATTCTGACTGCAACTCATTAAGCATTGACTTAACTTGATTCAGACAAGGTCATACACTGATCAGGTACTTGATATTGGGAATATACATAAAGTTTTTAGGAACTAGGCTTAGATCACTGATGAGTTTTTCATGATGGGAAATAGTAAACAAAGGCATCAAAGTTTTTGAGTAAGAAATCAGAGCAGCAAAATGTGTTGATAGCTCTTAATGCATAACCTAATGTATTGATACTAGTGTATGGAATATGATTGTAGTGCATGTAGTCTGGAGGCAATGACGGTAGCAGTATGCCAGTTGAAGTCATTCATTAAACTGTATAAATATCCCTGTTGAACTTCAGATTTAACAGAACATTTCCTATGGAGGTAAATTTGTGGTATTTTCAATTTTTGACAGCTATATGAAATGTACTTCCTTATTTTATATTCTTTAGGCAGGAAAAATGATACAAGTAAAATTCTGTGCTTCATACTGGTACTTTTTTTCTTAGAGCACTTTAAAAACCTTTTTTTCTTAGAATAGTCTTAAAAATACCATCTCATAAAATAAAATAACTGTCTGGAATTCCTTGAAGCTCATGGCTTGGCTTCTGAAGTTTTTAAACAAACAGACTGTCAGAAATCAGTGTGGATTCATTTCCAGGATTAATGCTTCATTCGCAATAGATTCTTTGCAAGATCAATACCCTGAAATATCAGAAGATTAAACATGTATCAGATACCAAAAACACCAAACATTGTTTTAATTACTCAAATAGACAAAAGCTGGGTAATTTTTCTTGCCTATGAAGAATGTTCTGCTTAAGCCAAAACAAATTCTTTACCAGTTCTTTTAGAAAGTCTGGAAGTATTTAAGTTTCTCTCCTCTGCTTATGAGACAATGCCTGTTAGTGAGCCAGTGGTACATGGGATAATACTCTTCATTTGTAACTACCTGTCATTCAGCTGGTCAGTAAGCTAATCAAGTGTGTTTGTTAATTGTTTCAGTAATATGGTTTATTAAGTTTGAGGTTTCTTACTCTGTTTGTTGTGCCTATAGGAAAAAAAAGAAGCAACAATCCAAGATCTGTGCCTGTTGAATAGTTTACAGAAAGTTAAAACAGTGTATCCATTCACTTCTGCTATTGTGGTATGTGAAATGCAGTCTTTTGAGCTGAATCCCAGAGTCTTTAGCCATTAACTTAGGCAAAACACCTATCAATTTCAAACATATTTAATCATGTGACACTCCTTTATTTATGCCTGTATTGTGGTTTTAACTAACAGCTCGGGACAGGGATTAGTAGATGGGCCATGCAGGAGTGGGAGTCCCAGGAAACGTGGTCTCTGGGCTGGAATCCTCTGCAGTTGCCCTGAGACTAATTGCCAGACTGGGGTATCTACTCCACTTTACAGGGAGCTGAATAAATTCCTTCTACTGCCCTAGCAGAGAGATTTCAAGGATATAATCCTTCCTGTTCCCTGGCATTGGAAAACACATGAAATCCTGGTGGCAGTGCACAACTCAAGTACTGTTAGCGCTCCAAGACTGTGGAAGATGGGGCAGAGGCTGGAGTCTGGACAGAGGAACAAAGATGTGATGTGGCTTGGGGTAGCCTTTGTGCACCAGCACAGGGTCAGCCAGAATTTCAGTCTACCACTGGGAATATTCAGTACTTCCTTCAGTTATATAAAATATTGGCATAGAAGCCCAGGCACGCATGGGGAAAAATATGTGGATTCGAAACAATACTTTCAGTGTCTGTGAGTGCTTTACCCAGGAAGAACTTTGTTTTATAGCAGTACCATGTGTGCCTCATACTGCTGCTACTGCTGAGCCTCTTTCAGCACAGTTGAGCTCTTTATACCAATCCTTCATGACTTCTTTGCCTTCTGAACCAGTAAGAATTATCTCCAAATCGTAAGCTTGTGACAGAGGTATCATTTATGAAAATCTGTTCTCTTTTCCACAAGCCCTCAGGAATACAGGCTAGATTAGTTTAAAATATGTGTGGATGATGGATAGAAAAGTGTAAACCTAAGCTTAGGGAATGGTATCATCTTCATGCACAGTGCAAGCTGTATGCTTGTTTAGCTTCCCTGCTTATTTTAGGCTCATAGTTACGTGTTGGAATTGCGTTGAATGGTGAGACAAACTAAAAATAGTTATGGATTCTCCCAAGTGACTTTTCCAGTCACTTGTGACTCAGAGACTGGAACAGACTGTCTGAAGAACTAATGAGTTCTTCTCAGTAGTAGGAAGTGGGTAAAACTTTTGAAATGGATAGAAATTACCTAAAATTTTTTTTGAGATCTGTCGAAACAGAGCAGCTTCGGTTCATTGATGCTTAGGGTTTGTGAAAGGGAGGAGCATCTTGAGAAACTGTAGCTGGCTAGGAAACAGTTTGTGCAATGCTATGAGTGTTGAAACTATCTGAAGCACTATTAGATGATCAGAGAAATCAAGGTTTATTAGCCATAGAAGAACTCTGTTTCTGCTTGGCTTAGGACTTTGCAGAGCAGTCATATTTTCTGATACATAGCTCCAAAGTTACGCAGATCTTACACCACTAGGAGCCCCATGTGGCAGTTGCTTTTCCTCACTGGCCAGTTTCTACAATGATCTGGACATTAACCAAATTATCATTGATTCTTCAAGCTTTAATTCACCATAGAGGCAGTGGGAGCAGCAGCTTTAATCATTGCCAGTTTTTACTGACAGAACTACAAACCACAGTTGCCAGATGACTCAGAGTTTGGCATCCTTATTTTTGCTCATGGTTTTTATATGGAAATTTGAAAAAGTTATGACCACAGAGATCGTGATTTTTCAGTAGAGTGAAAATGCTGTAGCACCACACCTAAACTAAAAGTGGGCTTTAGTCCATCTTCCCCCTCCTTTTTTTTTCTTCTTTGTTTTATATACTTTTAATTTACTACTGTTAATTGACACCTATTCTGGGGGGGGGGGTGAAAGGGCCAGTTCACGATGGCATGTCAGCTCTCACATTAGTGGAGTCTTGCCTTGACACACACGAGCTGCTGGGATGTGTCCTTGAGGCTTGTGACCTTGCAGAGGAACACTGGGTGTTAGGTAATGTGGCCTCACTGCTCAAATGCTCTGTTTCTGAGATCATAAGGGGAGGTGCAGGACCAGCCTTGATTCCTCTCAGTTCTTTTTGGAGAGAGGAGAGTAGTAAAACTGAGGCACAAGGCAGGAAGAAGAGTTGAGTGCAAATTGGTTTAAGTGACTCTCCATAACAGCCACACTAGGCAACTTCAGTAAGTGGCTTCTCTGTCTTTGAAGCAGCAGTCCCAGCTCTAGGAAAGGAATTGAGCAGCTGTAATTATAAAGTAAAACTGAATAGCTGTGATTCTGAAGTAAAATGGTCCTTCCCAGAGCATGTTCACCTGGGATGCGGGTTGAGAAACCAGCACTGTGTGAAGACATAACATGAATTCTCTAAGGTTTAAGGGCAACCACTTGGAGGAGACATATGTACTCTCTAGTTGAAAGATTTTTGAGCTTCTGGGAACTGCAGCAAGATCTGTATATCATCTAACTAGAGGCAGTTGAAAGAGCTAATTGCAGTTTTGAAAACAGCTGAGCTGCTGCAGCAGAGGGAGTTGTGCAGAATTCCCTGTTTGTGCATCTTGCTGGCCTTTGTGAAGTGTCAGGCCAAGAGTTGCTTCTGGAAACAGAACTCAGTGGACTCTGACTGACCAATCAGGAATGGTCGATCTCGTACTAATCCTGCCAGTGCCCCAGCCAGGGGAGTGCAAGACAGACTGAAAGACACATGTTCACATAGCGTAAGCCTGGGCCTGCATCTGAAAGGTGGGAGGGACTTGCTTAGATAATTTACTGTTTTGACACAGCCAAATACCATACAGGCAAGGACTGTTTCTCTCCCCTTGGAACATGGGAAAATTTGTCACAAGACCCTCTGCAGACAGTAGTGTGAAAATAGACTCCTAAAGTTGCACAACAACTGAGCAGTCTCTTTTAAACTGTTTGGCCACTCTTCTTTATGCTGTTCATGTGTCACCCTAAAATGAGGCTCAAAGCCCAAGTGGTGCTACCCCCTATAGGGGTGATATGCAGAGGCGCACTGTAACTTTGCCAAGTTGCCCTGGTGCTAAAAGCTCCACTTCATGAGGGAGGCTGGCTTTCTCTGGGGCAGAGGATGCTCCCAGCTGCTCACACATCTCTTGACAGACGTCGAAGCTTCGCATGCAGCAAGTGCTGAGCTGCCGCAGGTTGCGCATTACAGTTTGATGTTTAAACAGTGAAATGGTGCTGCTTTTAATTTGTTGCTGAGATATTTCAGGAGGCACCTGGGGTTTATCTGTGAAAAAGGGGCAGAGAAGATGGCTGGGATGATGCCTTGCCAGCCCTCCCTGTGCAAAGAGGTGACCCTCTGATGAGTCAGAGCCCTGACATTGTGGAGTAGCCTGCTAACCTGTTAGTAGTCACACTGTGAAGCTATACTGAGTAACTCTGTACTTCAGAAACATCATTGACTTGTGTGTCAGTATGATTAAGAGCACACTGGAAAAACTTTGGAAAGCTTGGAGGAAGCCGTCAGTGCCTGTGCATTCAGCATGTATCCCCACTGCGGAGTGACTGGGTTACCAGCCAAAGTGACAGCAACCACAAGGCCACAGCCTGGGCCACAGGATAAGCCAGCTATCTTGAGCTGAAAGCTAAGCAGCAGTGAGCGTTTGGGTTAGAGGTTTATATGCTGTCAGGAGAGAAAGTTAGATTAGGGAAGGTCTATTCACTCCATATTGAGGATTCACACTTCGGCACATTTGGATTGTTTGCTGCAGTGCCTATTTATATCAGCATTTGCTTTGAAAGGGTTACTAAGTGCAGCTGTTGTGCACTTCTCTTGTGCTTTATGCACTTCCATTTTATACCTAATTGACAGGTTTAGATGTATGTTTTTAATGTCTGTATCTCAGAAATACATTTAAGCTTTCTTTACCATGCAAAATGGAAGAAAATTGCCAAAGTCGAGAATATAACTAGTACCTTGTAAGCTTCTGAAAATTAGTATCCTTATTAATAAAAAGCATGGTAAGTATATTCTTGATGGGGGGGGATATTGACCTCAGAAATTATTGCAAGATTAATTTAAATATTTCAATGGGGAAATAGACACTTGTTTGGAATAACACAGACATCACTAACTTTGGCCTCATTCATCTTATCTGTGTTACCATCTTCAGTATCTGGGCAGCAGAATCTGTCATAACTTGGCAATTTTCAGTAAGTGGTCATAAATATTAAACATAAGTTGGCAGGAAATGGAGGCTTTTTAATAGGAAATAATTATAGAAATCACAGTCATACTTTTTGTCTTTCTTTAAAAGAGTAATTAGAAAGGTATTTGAGATAATTTATACAGCTTTTGAAAAAGTGGACTAGCATGATTTTATGACGAAGAATATAGGGAATAGGTGCCGATGGCCATTTACTACCTTGAAAATATACTCACTCATTCCTGTGACATACTGTTCTCTTCTGTTTCTTTCTCCTGCTTTTCCGGTTGACACAGGGAAAGATAATAATGTCACCTAATTTACTCATGCCTGTGTAGAGAGCCATTGCAATGCATAGACACTATTTAAGTTCAGCTAAGAGCTCCAGCGAACCTTCAGTGTCTCAGCAAGAAGTTGACCCAAGAAGACTGAAAAAAACCATTGTACTAGAAGTGAGCATCATATAGTATCACTAACTAGAGTGTTCTTTACCTGACTATTCCAGTGTGGCAAAGCACTTCCTGGCCTTTCCAAGCAAGAAGACTGCTGTGGAACCGTGGGTACTTCCTGGGGTTTTAACAAATGCCAAAAATGTCCCAAGAAGCCGTGTAAGTGTTATTTTGTTGTTATTCTCTGGATCACTTTATGGCTTTTTTTTCCATCAAGTAATATTTTTCCTTTTTTGGAAAAAAAAAAAAAAGGAACATAATAGAAAGAATATATTATGGTTTGATTAGGGACAGGTTGCAGAAACTGGAATTCTGCATGCCAGCAGAGTTACAATATGCAGGCACTCAGTGCAGCCAGCAAAGTTAATGTTGTTGGGTTTTTTCCCCTTTCTCCTCCTTTAAGTCAGTGATGCATTGTTGTGTTTTCTCAATGCAGGAAGGATAATCACATTGAATCATCTTGCCTCTTCCAGATGGATTTGTTTTTTTAAAAGTTTGCACTGAAATGTTAAATTATGGAGGCGCCAGTTACTGCTTGGAGAGAATGCAGTGACCTCTTGGGACTGCAGATGAACTTTCAAATTCAGAGCCAAGTTTTCTAAGCTCTAAATTGTCAGTTACATTTTTTTGCTCTGTTTTTGAAATATCTTCCTCCACAATTAGGCAATGACAAAGACTTTCTTCACCATTTTGTTATGATTTGACTTTATATTATAATGGAAAGAAATTTCAAATTATTTGCATGATAGGTGAAGCTAGTCTTTTAAAATTTTTGTGAATTACATTCTTGTTGCACAGGAATAGTAATATTTCTCTGTCGTATCATATTTTCATCACTAAATGAAAGATGAGAAAAGATCATGTGATCTCTGTTTTGTAGATGGAATGGATCTCCATTTAGTGGGCCAAAAACAGTGCAGGGAGTTGCAGTCATTCTTATCTAGGTCTTCTAGGCCTCTGTTACTTGTACCAATAGCAACACTGGAAACGTGTTCAGTATTTGATATTTTTGGAAGCATATTTATATCCACAAGTCTTAATGTGGATGTAAATACAATTCCAGCAAAAAACCTGCTGTTACTCCTACTTCTCTGACTCCTCCTTCCACAGGAGAGTCTGATATAAATTTATGCTAACTCAGTCTGATCTGTTAGTTTATGAAGCATTTAAATTTTGTGGTTTGGAGTATGTTTATCTTCTGATGTGCTTTTAAAAGAGAGCCTACTTGGAGTCTTTGAGGGTGATAGTTAATAAAAGACTTTGGTATCCTTTAGCACATAAGTACAGTTTCTAATGGAGATGTGCATTCTGTATTGGTGTATGAATTGTGAAATATGGCCTGATTTTATAGCTTTCTCCAAAGAAGTAACAACTTAACTACAACTGAAAGTCTTGTTCATCAGAAGCATGTGGGCATCTGGAAAGTTGCTTAGTGGATGTAGGTGTGACATGAGAAAAATCACAATAGGCTGAAAGGTGCTTCAAACAAAACCTGGTTGGAACTACTAATACAAATTTTTGGTGCCTCGTTCGAAGGGAAGCCCATTTGCTAGTTCTTCATAGCTCAGGTAAAACACTGGTCATCTCAGCCTGGAATCCACAAAGGACAACATTGGGACACTGGGACAAACCATGTCAAAAATCCTGGTCCCCAGATGTTTCCTAGCTGGGTACAGAGAAGTGCCTGAACTCGCCCTAAAACCTCTCCTGAAGGGAAGTCCACCACCCTTTTTTCAAAGCACTGAGTAAGAGTAATTTCTTTTAAATGCTAATGAGATGAGCACTGTCCTTTTATAATAAAGCTTAATGGCTAGTACACTTGCTCGAGATAGGACAATTCACAGTTCCTTTATCTGCCAGAAGAATTTCTAATCTACATTTTATACCTATGAGGAGATACCCTAACCAGTGAAACATAGAAGCAATTCTTGGAACAGTCCTGGGAGCCCGGTCTCTTTCCCAGTGTCCTTAATTACTTATGGTATGAGTCATGCTCACTCCTGCTTTCTGGCTCAATCTGGAATTGTGTTTTAGGATGTAACTGTATGATTTCAAGAGGAGACAGAGAATGTTGCCACTTGGAATAATCCTGTCCTTGCGATTAAAGCATTCCTGGAAAGTAAGGGTTTGTGTCTCCTAGACATAATGGGATACATTTCTCATCTTTCTCGGGAGCTCTCACTGTACATTAGTGTTTTAAGAAGGGAGGATGAGATGAGGGCACTGTCCGTTTTCTCCAGGTTAAAATACATTGTCATCTACCACTACATTATATCAACAGTATGATTTGGTAGGTGTATGCTTAAAGAACATTAACTGAATCTGTCAGGAAGCTTTGGTAGAGGTATATGTATTTTCTTAGTCTAGATTTGATTTAGGAATGAGTTAAGCATGATGCTGTTCAATCATGCCATGACTTATGGCAATTCTGCTTGGGTACAAATAGTGAATTTTCAGATTTCTAAGAACTTAAGGTGATAAATTTAGTGTTGCAGGAATTTGTGATCTTACAACATCTTAGAGTTTTATAGATGTTCAGTTTGAACTTAGGCACACAACTTGAACTTTCAAATCTGTTTTGGATCTGGGCCTAAGTGTCCTTAGGGCATAGCTGTCAAAATAAGCCTCATGTCAGTATCAAAGTGTCATGCTTTTGTAGAGCAAACAATTTCCAAAGATAAATGTAAATTTATGATAAGATTTAAGGGAAGTGTGGAGTGGCTGCTTAAGGATTTATATTTCATCAAGTTTTTGTTTTGTTGTGGTTTTTTTTACCATAATAAGAATATGTCAGTGACAAAAAGAGTATGCATGTATATGTTTATATATATATTTATTTATATATATGTTATTGGATGGAAAAACTTGAGTCAAATTATTAGTAAGTTATCAGTTCAGTGGTGTCCATGGTAGTGTCTCAGCAGGCAAAGCTAGTCCCATATTAGTCCCATGTAATTTTGACCTGTTCTGATACTTCACTAAATTGGTATTACCATTTTTATTGTAGACTTCTTGGAAGCAACCAGACTTCCTTTTGCTTTTATGGTTTTATGCTTCATAAACTTTGTTTAAGATTGACCTGGTTATGTAAAAATATGTAATCAGGTCACACTTAACGTGATCTTCTGCAAAACCCACTTCAGAAAAATATTTAAGCATATACTTCAGTCTCATTAGCAAGCACTTTTCTTCTCTCTTCAGCCAACTACTTAAGGATGTACATAAGTTTGTGTGTGTCTTGTTCCCACGGACTTAAATAGGGCTTTGTCACTTCATAAAGATGTACTTATGTATTTTGGGTAATAGCCAGTGCTGAGTCAGGGCTTCTGTCTGGTTGCAAAGTCAAGTGCTTTGGCCTGAGACAGCTCCCATGTCGCATGTATGTTTACAGGTTATTCAGTATTACTGAAAATGAAAAGAAATTTTGGAGCAGATCTCCATTTTTGAGGGCTTCTACAAAAGACGACTTTTAAGACAAAGTGCATTTCTGTGTTATGTGGGGAATGTTATGATTGTTCAGGCTTCTTGCTAACAGTTAATAATTACAAACAGGTTGTCTAAGTGAGTAAAGGGTAAGTAATGTAGGACTTCATCCAGCTCCCACATGGATCACTAGCCATCACTGAACAAGCTCTTTACTGAGACCTGCTTACGTTGCTGCTCTTTGTAGAAGGAAGAAAACAGCTGCTAGTAAGCCACTGTTTCCTGTTCAATGTGGGAGTAGGAGGATGAGGAGGGAGGGAGAGGTTAAAATCTCTGACCTCATTCCACCACTGCATGTTCTAGAGCAACTGGAAGGGAAAATGCATTGCAGCACTGGAAAAGGCCTGGCATAGCTTATGGGCTGGTCTCCATCTACAACTGGAAGAGCTCTGCTCTTTCTCTGTTTTCCTGCGCCAGGTTGTACTGCAGGGTACCATTCCTGCCCAAAAAAAGAGAGATTCTCTTGGGTTTAGTGTGAATTGAATCAGGTCTGTAATGGCAAACAGACAAGTTAGGACATAATCAGTGCAATTATGAATCTGACTGTGCCAACATGGATGTTAGGAGTTTCACTGACATTTTTGGGCAACAGGAATGTGCTTTTGAAAATCTCACCTTAAATTTCAACTGTTTTTATACTAACATTGTAAAAAGATTGGAGCTGCCTTGAAAATAAATGTGTAGCTGCCACTTCATGCTGAGAGAGATAAAATTTTCAAATTTTAGTTTGTGTTAAAATGGTTGTAGTCAATGCAAAGATGGAAAAGTATGTATTCAAAACTGTAAGAACATTGTTGCTGTATCTTGACCCATACTATTTTTGTGTTTAACCATTTTATCACTTTAAGCAATCTCTAAGGAGAATCTTAGTGTTCTAATTAAGCAATTTTTTAAATAGTTCACAGCAATTTGAAATAAAACTATCTCACTCCAAAAACTGCTACTCGAGATCATCACTTAAATTTTTCCAAAGATAGGAAAAGCTTTAGAACTAATGAAAATAATTCCCCCCGCCCCCCCCCCCCCCCTTATAGTCAACCAGTTACCAGTTTTAAAATAAGCTACAGGGATAAGTGTGCAATTCAGGTATTATATGTGAAGTGAAGCCAGTTGAAAATATTATCTCACTCAGTTGTTCTGTCTTACTTGACAGTTTATATACAATAAAGATGGAAAGTAATGTGTTTGATAATTTTTTTTTTTGACCTGCTGAACATTTAGAACACTTTTAAAGGAAAACAAAAGATCCGACCAAATGTAAGGTGTCTCTGTTGTAGCATTCAAATTATGAAAAACTCTCTTGACTCTTATTAAAGGCACTTGTTTGATCATAGTGCCAAAAGTTTAGTCCTATATGTTTAATAAATTACTGGGCTTTGCCGAGAGGTTAGCTCTTATTGCATAACCATACAAAGAAGTTACTGCTCTCATTCATGTTATAACAGTTTAAGAATCAATAAACAGTTTGCTGTAGTCTCAAAGGCAACCTTAAGTGGAGGAAAGAAACAATAAATAGAAATAAAAGCTAGTTAACTGAACACTTCCTATTTTGGCAAAATTGAATTCAGTCTGTATTTTGCAGTGGTGTTATGTCCTTGACAGTTTAAACTGATCAGCCAATAAGTGACACAGTCTTTCAAAATTCAGCAACTTTGTTAGGTAAATCACAAATGTGCCTTTTTCTTGTTTCTGCCTTGTTTTAAAAGTTTATTTGCATCCATTTCTTCTGTATTTCAAATATATATTTTTTTAATTCAGTATGGCAGGAGAAATAGTACCCAAGAATTTTGCTTAACATTGAAGATACTTCTGCTTTCTAAAGCTGCTTTCAGTTTTAAAACCACTGAGTTTCCACCATGAATCTTCAACTTTATCTTTTCCCAGCATGATATTTGTAGCTGGTTTGGGAAAGTAATTATTTGAATATTTGAGAACAACTAGGATGAAAGATAATGTCCCGATTTCAAAGACTTCTTTTTTGGAAAACATACAAATTTGACTGCATAGCTGAAGACTTGAGTGGTATACCTGTGGAAAGAAATGGAATTAAGGTTACATGTACAACCTTTAATTTTAATTTCTTGACCCTTATGCTTAACCATACCCATAAAAACTTACAATGATTTTTTTTTAATGGTTACATAATAATTTGGATGTCAGGCTCTCTAAATAAGGGTATAAATCAGCAGTATTTAACTGACATCATTTTTTTCTTCAGCTTACCATGGATACAGTCCTATGATGGAATGCCCACAAGGCTACAAGAGGATCAATGCTACATTTTGTCAAGGTACGGTAGTGCCCACAATTGATGATATTTATTTTGAGTACCAGTTTTCTGTGACAGATTCTTTGATATTTAGGACTTTGATGAATGAATCCAGTACACTGTATTGTATTTGGGAAAAAATGTTGAGGCTACTTTGAACTCTTTCAAAATACTGGCAACTCCTTAGAGTGTTATTTTGCTCTGGGGCAAAAAAAAAACTTTTAAAACATTTATGTATATTCTCGTTTTCTTTGGTGATGTATAAAAATGACTTTGTAAGGATTCATTTACTTTGTTTTTCAGCAGAAATACATTGTTCTGTCTGTTCTTTTGCTAAACAGTGAACCTGCAGACTTACTTGGTTAAGTCAAATTAAACTAGCAATAGTGAATAATTTCTATAATCATGAAAGTATAGAGTAATCAGAGAATAATTCTTCTGAACTTAAGAGGTTAGACACAACGCTACTGAGAACAGCCAGATAATGTCACTGGCAAGTGGAAATGAAAAATGATGCATACCTGGGTGCCATGTAAAGCGGTGAGCCACATACTTCAAGAATGTGCATAGTGCAGGTGAGGATGTATGGAGTTAGACACTGTATAATTTGTGTTATTCCAAGATTATGCCGTCTAACTCGTGGCTGTAAGCATAGAAATTATCAAAACCTACAGGGCTGTGGGATCTGCATGATCATGCAGCTGCACAGAAAGGCTTGGGGCTTTTAGATTCTGCTGTCCTATGGTGTCTTTATCTGACAAAGCTGAACAGATGAACATAGACATATGCTCGTTCTTTCTGTGCATCTTGGAGTATTGAACAGAGGTGCCAGATGAGGATGTAGGAAAGAGCTTAATTGCTTGTCTGACTTGCTTGGCACATTTCAAGTAAACAAGAAAAAGGAGCTCTGAGAAGATGTGAGCAATCATGCAGTGGTGCTCTGGAGAGAGATGTGGGAAGGAAGGGAAGAATGAGTTCAAGTGAGTCTGACACTGATCTGTGGTTAAGTTTGTTAGTCATTGTTGACACTGCAAGGGTGAAAGAGGTCCCAACAAATAGTAGTAGTGGTGGAGAGAAGGAGAAGATGAAAGAGTAATTGGTGTTAAAGAATATTTAGGCACTTTGGAGATAAAGTTAATTTTATTTAACTGCAAACTTTCAGTTAGCACATTGATGAAGGAACGTGGCTGGCTGCTGCACATAAAGAAATTATTTTACCAACCAAAAAAATACAGTTTATAGAGCACTAAACACAAACACCTGCTGCTTCCACTGCTGAGGGAGGTGTGAGCTGCTATCAGAAAGTACAGCCACTTTAACCTGTCTGCTGCTCAATTCTCTACCTACTGGTTTAACAGTTTGCAGGGTAGCGGCATTTGGAGGATTGTGAGAGAAAATTGGGTTGGGTCAAAATAGTAAAAAACTAAATGGAGGAGAGCTGCAAATTGCATCTCAAAAGCTTGTTCCCTGATCTGAAGTGAAAGACTGTAGAGTCTTCTTAATAGATAAAAGGGATGGGGAGATGTTGATGGCAACTTACTGATGAGAACTGCTAAGTGAAAAGGTGAAGGTGGTGAGTGTAAGGCGTAGATGGGCCTCCTTTTCACGTTTCAAATTAAACATGCAGGTGGTGTGTGTATTTCAGCAAGATGTTTCTAGTCATTTTGAAAGAGATTGTCTGATTCTGCATATTAGTTATGAGGTTTTTCAGAGTCTGCAAAAGAGAGGATTTCTAACTTAGAGCACAGAAAGTGTCTGGAAGATGCCGCGATGCATTAGTACCATCGTGCATCCCTCTGAATGTGGTCCAGGAGAGACAGGAGCTTTTGATATCTCCAGTAGTTGTGCGCAAACCCTGGTGCATACACAATGGTTTCCTAGAGAGCAGCAACCCAGCAGGCATTTAAAGGTGATTAGGGCGTTCACTTTTTTTCAAGGGGTTGTACCTAGGTGTTGGCAAACCTTATTTCATGGAAACTAAGGTCCTTAATCAGGGGATACAGACAGTTAAAAATTGGTCTGGTGCTTGTAAAGGTTGCCAGAAGTAGACGAGGAAGTTGTTTTGCTGAACAGTGACAGGTTGATAGAGAGCAAGAACATATGACTCTGGGTAGGAGCATAAGAGGGAGCTAAGTCCTGCCATGGTAGTGTGCAGAAATAGATGCGTACCTGGTAGGCTAGTCATTGTTTGTTGTACTGGGTTTTGATAGTTTTTCCTCTGACAAATTTTTGTACTACATAACTAATACTGCAAGAAATATGAGCCTTTAAATAGTTTGGTTTATTACTGCTATCATTATTGCAGAAGAGAGCAAGCTGTAGACTCTAAATATAACTTGGAGTTGGTGCATGGAAACTTACAACCTAGAGTTTAATCAGACAATGGGAGTCGGATTATCCCACCAGGAAGTAGGCTGTTGGTGCATTGAGGATGGGGACAACTCTTAACTTTATGGAGAGGACAGAGGTGGCAACTCCTGCAGGTTCCCCTTACTGTCTTATTGAGACTTGGGCGGCTTCTCTGTAATTTGCTCACCAACACACTCCAAAAAGGAGGTACAAGTAAGGAAGGAACTGGGAGAAGGATACCCATGAAACAAAGCCAGGATGAAATTTAGTCCTACTGCAGTAAGTAACAAGATTACCATTTTCCTTCAGACGGTCAGGATTTCGACCTCTGTTTGAACAGTCATCAGGAAAGCTGGCTTCATATGTGAAAGCTGCTGGCAGGGTGCATTTCAGTCCTGAAATGGTCATTAGCATGTGCTTCTCAATGGGTCAGGCAAAAGTGTCCTATTTTGTGTTTATCTGAAGCAGATGTGCTTTTCTAGAAGAGGAGAGGGCTAATGAAGAAACAGCTAGCCACATCACAAACACAGAGCAAAGCAACAGCAATATCTGTGAAAACTGTTTAAGGTGCTGGCAGAGGAGTATTCATAATTCATGTAACAATGCTTACAATTATATTGGAAAGGAGCGGCATAGCATGTCCGTATGCAAGTATACATTTTAATTAGATTATTCTTTGCTGAAAGAGTGTGCATGCTGTGTCCATGCTCAGAAACAGCCAGCGTTGCCAGACCAAATAGTAATGGGGATATATTTCTGAATCCCTGCCTGCTGCTAAAACAGATTGCTATTTTCACCTAGATATCATCCAACTTTCACTGCCTTTGAAAACTCAGGCCTAAAAGCCTAATTAACTTTTTGTTTTACATTGTTTTTTCAGTCAAAAGCCTCCTTAGTTTACAAAGCCTTTGTAGTATTAGTGTGATTAATAACCAGATCCTGATTCTTTTTTCAAGTGAGTGAACTAATGTAATGAAACATTCTTCTCTCTAATGTGTATGTAGGACAACAAAGAACCATCTGTGGGTATGCTAATTCTAACAGTTTAGTGTAATTGTTATGAAGAAAGCTTTTTCCCCCTCAGTAATTATCTTTTCAATGGGGTGATTTATTACATGTACACACATGGATGCCCCAAGGCTGTCATTAAAGCCAAAATACAGCTTATCAGGGTTGCAACTTCTTTGTCAGAATCCACATGCAAGGCTAATTTTTGGTTCCCTGTTTAGAATTATACTTACTGTTTCCTCCTCCTGCTAATGGTTTTCTTGGAAAATTGAAGTAGAATGAAAAAAACAGCTGGTGAAAAATGTTGGATTAATTTTTCAGGAAACTAACATATTGCCAATAAAACACTTCAAAAATCTTATCTTGAAGAACTGGAAAAATACCTGAACACTTGTTGTTTTTCAATGAAGTAAAAAGTTGTGCATGGAAGTTCTTGAAAAGTCCCCATATGCTTAAAATCAAATGTATATGAGTTTGCAGAAACTAGTACTTGTATGTTGATGGATCAAATTCTGTAATCATGTGCTCTGGGGACTTCAAGCCTTTTTCCCTTGGCTTCATCATGATTTAAAATAAATTTTGAAGGTATATTCTGCCCTCCCATATTTGTCCCTAAAATACAGTAATAAATTTGTTTTCTCTGCATGTTGTATATATAATTATGTAATAAGAGAGCTTCGCTTCATAAGAAATGCTATTTAGTGTTACTTAGCTACTAAGTTAACAACCTTCTTTCAAAGAAGTTCTTTTATGATGATCATACTGAGAAATAAATATATCTCCAGAAACTGGGCTGGGTTGCTGTTTGGACATTGATTATGTGTTTGAAAAGTGTGGCTCTGCAAACTTGTGTTCCAGTAAATTCCATGCAGAAGCACAAAATGAGTTGGATTGATTTATGCTGCTGCTACTCTGTTAGCTCACAGAAATCAGTGGGTCATTTCCTAGAACAAGCAACTGGTTTTTCTATAATTTTTAAAAAAATACATATTGCAGTAGTTTCATTAGCAACCAAACCTTGTTGTTCTCACTAATCAGGTTATTATTGAAACAGTCAACTCTGATGGAGGCAGTAAAATCTGGATGTTATATTTTTCTTAGAACTGAGGATATTAATAGGGTTTAACAATACAGTTATAGCAGAAACAGTTGGAACAGTATTTTCAGTGATGTTAGTAGGTACAGCTGTAATTGATTTTCATAAAGAAAATAAAAAAATGATACCTGCATATTGAGCCAGTTTGGAGATCATTCAGTCAGATGGCACTCCCAATAAAGCCTAGTGTATACCTACCAGAATGAGTCAAATTTTCACAAATGAGGTAAATTATATACTCCAGTCTTAATTTGAAATATGAGAAATTGTGCATATTAAAGCACTTTCTGCATGAAAACATCTGTCAAGGCAGATATTACTAAATAACATTTAATGACTGACCACTAGGTCATTTCTAATTAAGAAGTTGCCCAGTACTTTGAGAAATTCTAATTGGAATATAATTCATCTAGAAGGCTTGCTTTGCTTAAATGCAGCAAAGTGTCTTAAGTGTGTGTAGTTCTTATTGAAATGCAAGTTGCTCTCTTTGCATCAAAAGGAGATAAGTATTTTCCATTCAGTTTTATTACTTAGTCATTTACACAAAGTTAGTCAGTTTTTGAAAAGCATAGAAATCTGATTTCAGAGTTAAGTGCAGAAGTCCTCCTTCAGAAATTTACACTTCCATGGTGCTTAGGCCTGGAACCAGCTGTGGGCTGCTGATGTTGAGATTGCTTGTGTCCTCCAGCTACAGGCATTTGGGTCAGAGGAGATGAGAAGGGCTGCAGTACTTTCTAGCCACAAGTTTATTCTGAATCTTTCAGTGCAGCTACTAGGGCTGTGGTGGTCTGACTAGGCTTTCTGCTCCTACAAGTTGCCTTTCTTGGTCCAATTTTCGTAAGAACCTTCTGGATATCATGACTGTCCTAGCTGGAAGCTGTTGCATATTTTGGTTTTATGCCTTGTCATCTGTGTCATCTGTTGTCTAAAAATTGTGAAATTATAAGTTGTTTCTTCTGTTTATGCATGTAATATGACTTTGGAAATCTGAATTTATTGTCTTTTGAGACATTTATTCATGTAATCAAAAATCATCTACCAAATGTAAAATAGAAAATGCCTTGTATAGAAATGAGATCCATTGTTTCAAAAGCAGGATTATTATTTTAATTAATACTAAATCACTTCTTAGTTCTTCAGTCTTGTTTATGAATATTTTAATTGTCTTTTAGTTACTTCAACATAATATAGTAGAAAAACCAAGCCCTGATCCAATTTTGATAGTTGACACTATCATTTCAAAGTTATCAGTGCTCCTGAAAAGAAATTTGACTGCATTCATTCCATGAATGGTAGCAATGTTTTCTTTCAGAAAACAAATTAAAGACTATTTTTGTTTACACTTGCATTGTTCAAAATTCTTGTAGTGAACCCTGACTTTTTTGAACTCACAGACTGTTTTTCTTGAGCAAAAATATTTTCTTTTAAAATGAATAGATAGATTTAAATAACATCCTGTCGGCAGATTGCAGCTTTGACCAGAACACATTAATAAACATGTTTATACAGTTCTAGAATTTTGTTTTTAAGTTAAATGTTTAAATGTGGTTAAGTACTCCAAGCTGTGATGATTCTGATGAGCATAAATTCAGTGCATTAAGCATGGAGATGAAAGAATGAATTTCATTTTATAGGAATGTTTCAAATTCCAGTATGTCTGTGGCCAAATATGGGCCTCACTTGCTATCTGAAAAGGGTAGAGAGTGGACTTGCTGCATGTGTCCAAATGAGCTACAAGGCTGAAGGCAGAGAAGACAGCTTTACACCACCTTAGTGTTTCCTGCAATTCTGCATTAGGCCAGCTGGGCCTGGGTGGTCTGAAGAGCTGTTATAATGGTTAACACAGCCAAAACACAGCGAACTTCTCTTCCGAAATACTCTTTCAGCTGGAGGCTGCCAAAGGGAAACACTACAGAGCTGATATTCCAACCATCGGCTTTTGTAGGCTGGTCTATAGCAGAACAGCTCTCTGCTGATCAGCTAGTCTTTCTGCAACACTTTGCTTGGCTATAGTGGGTATCAAAGCTCTTCAGGTTGTGTTGACCTGTGAATGAGTAGAAGACCAGTACGCTGTGAAGCATTTTCATATTTGCTTGCTGAGGAATCTAGTAAAGTATTTCAGTAAATGGGCAAATTAAAGGAGGTTACAGTAGCTTTATGATGCAGTAAATCACTCAGCATGTTTCACAGTAACCAAGCAAAGCATATTCTTTCATCAGTAAGTGACAGGTACAGTTCTTGTTATAAGTAGGCACAGAAATTTTCCTAGGATTGGATGTTTACACTTGGCATGGTTTATTATCCTTGGAGAAAGGATACTCAGGCTACGTTATGGCATTATTAATCCTGAAATAAAGCTGAAATGATTCACTTCCTGAATGTGATTGAATTAGGCATGACATTGCTCAAGGAATGGTAGGAGAACATTGCATGTAGGTTTCCAGCAGAAAATCAAAGTAGTGTAGAACAGCAGCTAATGCAGCCCCAAAGACTGTTTTAATCTATTTTTAAAAGCTATAGTAGAATTGGAGAATGAAAGCAGAACATTGGAAGGTAATACCTTCTGCAGCATGTCCTCCCCTCCAGCACAGAGTTCTTCCATGCATCGTCATACAGTGGAGAGAGAAAAAGACTCTACTACATTGTACCCTTCTGTACACAAATACCTCTACATTATCCAGAGGGAAACCTTTCATTAGCTATATAAATGCTTTGTCACTTAAATTTAAGTACCTTAGAACATAATTTGATCCCATATCTAACTTTTCGCCTTTTAAAGTTTTGATTCATGTATTACTTTTTACGTCATCACAATTCCCCAGTGTGCAATGCATGTAAGAGAGCTGAACAAGTAAATCAATACTTAAGTAAAAAATCATAATATAGATTGAGATATTGAACAACCACTGGGGTTTTGGATCTTTAAGCAAGGAGAACTGTTTAGAGAAAACTAACAAATAAGGATTAAGTTGTTTTTTCAGAAGTCTTCTTTTTTTTATTTCTTCTGGACTATTCAGTCCTTCCCTAAATCACAGTTATTAGAAGAAAATACGTTGTTATATTAACTGTTGACTGCACTTAGACTTAATGAAATTTAATTTAGTATTGTGACATTCAGCCCATGCAACTGCAGGGGTGTGTGTGTGGTCATGAGTCAAAACTGAGGTCAGTTCTTCATCTGATTCTTTTAACTATTTGTGGAACAAGATTCTGGTAAAGTGCTTTCAAAACACAGTTGTGTTTTGGGGTATTTCTAATGCAAAACCTTGAAGACTGCCTTACCCTGGACAAAAATCCAAGTAAAATTTCATCATGAACGTTCTCAGAAAACAAGGAGAAAAAACCATGAGTAAAGTAAATTTTTATTTTGATATCTGAGCTATCCATTCATTTCCATCTTCTATCTACTAATTAATGTATGTAAAGTTCTTTGAAGGTGAAGTTGGTTTTGGACTTAGTGAAACTATATGTCGTGGTTTCAGCCCAGCCGGTAACAAAGGACCACGCAGCCGCTCGCTCACTCCTCCGCCCCCCTCCGGTGGGATGGGGAGGAGACGGAGGAGAGAAAAAGAAAAAAGAAACTGGAACCTCTAGGGTTGAGATAAAGGCAGTTTACTGGGACAAACACAAAAAGATTACAACAACAACAACGGCACTAATGAAAAAGTATACAAAAAGAGTGATGCACAGTGGCACAGTGCAACTGCTCACCACCCGGGACCCGACGCTCTGCCACTTCTCCCACCGAAAACTGAGACCACCCCCCGGCCCGCTCGCCATTTATATACTGAGCATGATGACACATGGTATGGAATAGCTCCTTGGCTAGTCCAGGTCAGCTGCCCCGGTTATGCCCCCACCTCCCAGGTTCCTGTAAAAATTAACTCTATCCCAGCTGAACCCAGGACACTATATTATAATTATCATGGTTTATAACAAGTTTAATATTAGTATGTGTTTTCTTGTTTAAAGGAATACTATCTTAATGTTGTTCCCATCTTCCTCCTTCACTTCTGTTTGGTTTTGGAGGGTTGGGGCTTTTTTTTTTTTTGTCATGAAGATTACTTTGTTCGTAGTCGCAATCTTCACATGAGCAGACAAGCATTCAGCTAGGAAATAGTTGTTTTAGCTTGTTTTTTCCCCAGGAAATTCAGTGGCAGTGAGTCATTAACACATTGCATTTTCTGAGAGCAGGTTGACCTGACACCCAGTAGACCTGTAAAAATCTGTGGGAAGGTATCACACACTGACTGTTGTTGTTTTAAGAGAGCCTGTTTTAAGTCCTTCTTAGTGGGAAAGATTGTGGGATAGATTAGCAGCGGTTTGGTTACAGTGTCTGAGTTGTTCGAAGCTGGGAGTGCTGTGGTGGCTCTGGAGGAGAGTGTGGTAGCTGACCTCGCCATATATCAAGCTGTGTGCTTAGAAGAGGGTATGGGAGGAGCTGAGACACAGCAGTCTCATCTGTACAGTACTGAAACACCACTGTCAAGACCCTGGTTACGGCAAAGTTTCTGTGCATTTGGATGAACTTGTGAGAGCCGAGTCACCAACAGGGCTTCTGGGATGGCATGTGGTTTCCACTGCCATCTCAACAAATCCAAAGTAAGAATAAAGCTTTCATTTCTTGTCAAACTTTCATGGAGACAGAATACCAAATCTAGGAGCACAGTGTGTCAAGGACCAGTTGCATATATTTGGCAAGTATAATACTAAAGAGTAACAGCAAAGGGTCAGGCTGTGAGCCAGTGCAGGATGATGATGCTTCTTTCATACCAGTGGGGTTACACCAGTTTATTACCATTGAGAAGGGTCAAGTTGTTCACATTTATCAAGCACCATCTATTACAAAATCAAGGCATTATTTACCAGTTCTTTATAAATCATAAATAACAGCACCTACTATGAGAGTTTGCTGTGGAGCCATGCAAGGTGCTGTGTGGAAAAGCTCCTTGCTTAACCTTTTTTTTCTGTATTGATAACACAGGGGCTTTTTACCAGTGGAACTTCATTACTCTGTTTTCCTTGAAAATTGAATTTAATATTTAGTTGGTCTTTAGAAAGCTTTATTTACATATTTATGGTTTTATAGAACTGCTACATAGTCCCTTAAAATATTTCCTCTGTGTAGATGAAGAGGTTTAATGAAATCACTCTACAAGCATATCAAAAGTTCATACTTCTGAACAACAAAAGATTATTCAGATTACTTCAAAGTAGCTTTTTCTCTAGTTTTTACAATGGAGCAAATTAATTATTATTGCTATACTAATTTAAAACTGAAATATTTTTTGTGTTCATATACAAGAAACAGAGGGCTAAAAAGAAAAAAAGAGTCTGTAAATCTTGAATCAGATTTCTTTTCCAACTGCCTGAACAAATTGATTCCAGTGCAATTTGCACAGCTGGGCAGGCTGGCAGGTGGTAGGAAACATTTTGAGTAGGTGGCCTTTTACCACAGTCTGAAATAAAGTGAAGTAGGTAGTAAATCTGGAAGGGTTGGTTGTTGGGGTTTTTTACCCAAAGTTGTTAAATAAACACTGTTC